>NC_140998.1:74452700-75062747 GCF_052327205.1 Somniosus microcephalus | reverse complement strand
CCCAGGCGCGCTCTCTCTTCCCCCCCAGGCGCGCTCTCTCTTCCCCCCAGTCGCTCTCTCTCTCTCTCTTTCAACAAAAGCATGCCCTCAAAAGACCCTCGGCACCGCCGGGCACTTTAGCTAGTATTTGTATAACAGTGTGTTCTGTTAACTGCCAACTTCTTCTATTATAAATACATATGTCTGCATTTACAATGGAAACTGCCTATTTAATCTTTAATATGTTGTAATTATATCTTCCTCCTCAATGGAGGAATTTATACTGCAAATATAAAAATAAGGACAGGATATAGTACTTTTAAAACGGGGATTCTAACCCCACCTCACCTGAAGACTATTTGGTTTTCATTCCTTGCGTGTAATGCCATAGGAGATTGACTAGTATTTAATTTACTAGTGGGTCTGCTATGGCATTGCACAGGGTATGCCACAAGATGCACTTTCTTGTAATTACAGGAGTATTATACCATACAACACAAATGTATTGTTCTGCTGCCAAAGTGTGTGTCGCTTTAAGGCTACAAAGTGTAATTGCTCTGCATTCTCGAACTCCATGCTTGGATTAAACACAGGTCAGATTGGCATCTTTCTCTCTTTGAATCCAATTGTTAAGCAAATATAGACTAAGTTAATTCAGAGTTTAATTGTTGTATGGTCATACGACTGGAGATTGGACTGTGCTTGCCAGTTTCATTTTTTGTAGCTAAGATGCACAAAATATTTTAAGATTATTTGCATCGTTCAGTGCGACTTCATGCATTCACTGACACACTGGCCGCGATTTTATTACTGGAGGCGGCTTGAGTGCGGGTCAGCTGGTTTCTGGCTTCAAGTCCCGCCCCCAGCTGCCTCCGCTCTATAGACGTGATTTTCCCTTGATTGACCTTGTTAAGCCCGCCCTGCGGGCTTGCCAGCCAATAATCAGGAAGTGGGTCTGATGACGTCATTTGATGACGCGTCATCTGCCGGTTTCCTTAAAGTGACACGCACAATTTTATTTTGACAGGCGAAAAAAAAATTAAAGTTTTTTACGGGGCTAAAAATAAACTTTTTAAAAAGTATTTAAAAATTATAAATGAGTTGGGGTGGGGGGAGGGGAAATATTTTTTTATTGTTTAAGCTCTTATGCTGGTAAAAACAGGCCTTATGGTTTTCAGCGGGCGGAAGTTGTGCAGAAAGTGAAATTCCCTGCCTGCAGAGGCCCATCTCCCAGGCAGGCGGATGATCTGTCAAGAGAATTCTGAAACCGGCACTTGCGAGGCCCCTACGGGTGCGTACAAACCTCATACACACCCGTGGGGGTCAGAATATCCGGCCCATTATATTCATAATGGATTTAATAATAACGATTGCATCTTGTTTGCCTAAAGGTGATTTGATTCCTCGGCATCAACAAGTCTTCAGTTCAAACCAGTTCTTCAGTGGAGTGAGCATACCAGTGCCAGATAATGTGGTAAGGCATTGTATTAATCTAGTGAAGTAGTCCTTGGGAAATGTAGCATTTAATACAAATGGGTTAGAGTTTGAATGTTAGAGTCTGACTTTTTGATTCAATATCCTAGACTTTCCAGTCCCCTTTTATTGGGGCGCATCTCCTCAGTTAATGAAGCAGCCCATGCCCGCATGCAACAAGACCTGGACGACGTTCAGGCTTGGGCTAATAAGTGGCAGGTAACATTCGTACCACAGAAGTGCTAGGCAATGACTATCTCCAACATGCGAGAGTCTAAGCACCGCCCCTTGACATTCAACGGCATTACCATTGCCGAATCCCCCAACATCAACATCCTGGCGGTCACCATTGACCAGAAACTTAATTGGATCAGCCACATAAATACGGTGGCAACAAGAGCAGGTCAGAGGCTAGGTATTCTGCAGGGAGTGTCTCACCTCCTGACTCCCCAAAGCCTTTCCACCATCTACAAGGCACAAGTAAGGAGTGTGATGGAATACTCTACACTTGCCTGGATGAGTGCAGCTCCAACAACACTTAAGAAGCTTGACACCATCCAGGACAAAGCAGTCCGGTTGATTGGCACCCCATCCACCACCATAAACATTCACTCCCTCCACCACCGGCATACCATAGCTGCAGTGTGTACCATCTACAAGAAGCACTGAAGCAACTCACCAAGGTTTCTTCGGCAGCACCTCCCAAACCCGCGACCTCGTCCACCTAGAATGACAAGATCAGCAGGCGCATGGGAACACCACCACCTCCAAGTCACACACCATCCTGACTTGGAAGTATATCGCCGATCCTTCATTGTCGCTGGGTCAAAATCCTGGAACTCCCTACCTAGCAGCACTGTGGGAGTACCTTCACCACACGGACTGAAGCAGTTCAAGAAGGTGGCTCACCACCACCTTCTCATGGGCAATTATTGCTGGCCTTGCCAGCAATGCCCACATCCCATAAACAAATAATGCATTTTTTTTTAAATCTCTGTCTACCATGGAAATGCACCCCTGACTCTGACTGAACTTCCAACCTCAGGAATCATTTAAACAAAAATGGCAGGCTCTCCTGTCTCCTCTGGGGATTCCTGCCATAAACGTAGAGTTTGGCTTTGGCGCACCTCAGAGGGCTACCACAGCCATCAGAGTGCCAGCCCCCTCTGGGCTGTTGTTAAAATGGCAACATATTATTTACTTTTTCTTCCTCTTGGGGCCTATGCAAGGCAGTGCTCTGAGCTGGAAAAAAAATTCAACTCAACTGATCTTTGAACATTTTAAGCCTAATGGGAGTCCATTGTGTTCAGCATGCAAATGATGGAACATATTCCTTCTATACACTCGCCACATGTAGGTGGGCTCATACTGCACCGCCCAGGCACTGGGAAGTGGGGCTGGAGGTGCAAGTAGCTGGGTGTACAGCAGAGCACATCCCTGAGCACTTTTCCACCTTCGCCTTCCCCAGATTTGCCAAAAAATTGGCTGGGGCTGGTGGATGGTCTTAAGCCAATACATTTAGTTGGACAGCCACATCCTTGTTGCAGATAAATTTTTGAAAATGTTAATAAAACGTCCTGAAGTAGAATATATGATATGATTGTGCTGAATAGAAGGATATCAGCAATATGCAAAACAAATTACCAGTGAATTATACAGGGTTAACATCAACCTTAACCTTAGAAGCCCTCAAGTGTAAATCTTCAATTACAAACTCTGATGCAATGCTGGCCCAAAAACTTACCTCCTTAGACATAGACCATCTTGAGTATATCATTTAATTGTGTGTAATTAGTGGTATTGATTTAATTTAATTTAAATTAACTAAAGGGTAAGTCATGGCAGGACAGCACGGTCCCGTGGCATGCTCCTCCTGCGCTATATGGGAAATCAGGGACACTTCCTGTGTCCCTGACGACCATGTGTGCGGGAAGTGTATCCAGCTGCAGCTACTGACAGACTGCATTGCGGCGCTGGAGCTGCGAATGGATATATACTGGAGCATTCGCGATGCTGAGGACATCGTGGATAGCACGTTTAGGGAGTTGGTCATACCGCAGGTAAAGGCTGCACAGGCAGGAAGGGAATGGGTAACCACCAGGCAGAGTAGTAGGTGCAGGCAGGTAGTGCAGGGGTCCCCTGTGGCCATCACCCTCTCAAACAGATATACCACTTTGGATATTGTTGCGGGAGATGGCTTATCGGGGGAAAGCAGCAGCAGCCAACTTCCTGGCACCATGGGTGGTTCTGCTGCACAGGACGGGAGGAAAAAGAGTGGGAGAGCTATAGTGATAGGGGAGTCTATTGTAAGGAGAATAGATAGGTGTTTCTGCGGCTGCAAACGAGACTCCAGGATAGTATGTTGCCTCCCTGGTGCAAGTTCAAGGATGTCTCGGGGCGGCTGCAGGGCATTCTGGAGGGGGAGGGTGAACAACCAGTTGTCGTGGTGCATATAGGTACCAACGATATAGATTAAAAAGGGGATGAGGTCCTAAAAGCTGAATATAGGGAGTTAGGAGGTAAATTAAAAAATAGGACCTCAAAGGTAGTAATCTCTGGATTGCTACCAGTGCCACATGCTAGTCAGAGTAGAAACAGAAGGATACTTCAGATATGTGGCTAGAGGAATGGTGCAAGGGGGAGGGATTCAAATTCCTGGGACATTGGAACCGGTTCTGGGGGAGGTGGGACCAGTACAAACTGGACGGTTTGCACCTGGGCGGGACCGGGGCCGATGTCCTAGGGGGAGTGTTTGCTAGTGCTGTTGGGGAGGGTTTAAACTAAAATGGCAGGGGGTTGGGAACTTGTGCAGGGAGACAGAGGAAAGGGAAGCAAGGATAGAAGCAAAAGACGGGAAGGAGAAAAACAAAAGTGGAATGCAGAGAAATCAAGGGTGTAAATCAAACAGGGCTACAGTAAATAATAATTCTAAAAGGACTAAGAGTGTTAAAAAAACAAGCCTGAAAGCTTTGTGTCTTGATGCGAGGAGCATTCGTACTAAGGTGGATGAATTAGCTGCGCAAATAGATGTAAACGGATATGATGTAATTGGAATTACGGAGACATGGCTTCAGGGTGACCAACGCTGGGAATTCAACATCCAGGGGTATTCAATATTCAGGAAGGACAGGCAAAAAGGAAAAGGAGGTGGGGTAGCATTGCTGGTTAAAGAGGAAATTAACACAATAGTAAGGAAGGATATTAGCTCTGATGATGTGGAATCTGTATGGGTAGAGCTGAGAAATACCAAGGGGCAGAAAACGTTAGTGGGAGTTATATACAGACCCCCAAACAATAATTAAATGGGAAATTAGAGACGCGTGCAATAAGGGCACAGCAGTTATCATGGGTGACTTTAATCTAGATATAGATTGGGCTAACCAAATTAATAACAATACTGTGGAGGAGGAATTCCTAGAGTGTATACGGGATGGTTTCCTGGACCAATATGTCGAGGAACTAACTCGAGATCAGGCCATCTTAGATTGGGTATTATGTAATGAGAAAGGATTAATTAGCAATGTTGTGTGAGGCCCCTTGGGGAGGAGCGATCATAATATAATAGAATTCTTCATTAAGATGGAGAATGAAGTAGTTGACTCAGAGACTAAGGTTCTAAATTTAAATAAAGAAAACTATGATGGTACGAGGCGCGAGTTGGCTAGGATGGATTGGGGAACGTTACTTATAGGGTTGACGGTGGATAGGCAATGGCAAACATTTAAAGATAGCATGGATGAACTACAGAATTTGTTCATCCCTGTATGGCATAAAAATAAAACAAAAAATGTGACTCAACCGTGGCTAACAAGGGAAATTAGGGATAGCATAAGATCCAAGGAGAGGACATAGAAATTGGCCAGAAAAAGCAGCAAACCTGAGGATTGGGAGCAGTTTAGGATTCAGCAAAGGAGGACAAAGGGATTAATTAAGAGGGGGAAAATAGAATATGAGAGTAAGCTTGCAAGGAACATAAAAACTGACTGTAAAAGCTTCTATAGCTATGTGAATCAAATCAAATCAAATCAACTTTTATTGTCATTGTTAGTGCACAAGTGCAGTACAACGAAATGTAGGCTTGCGGCTCCCGAGAGTGTACATTTAGATTAAGACATTTAAACATTCAACATACATTTGGCTTGTAATACATTAACATAAACATAACCCTAATAAAGTGCATTGGCAGATGTGCAGGCTTTAGAGTTTATTTGTGGAGTTCAGTAGGATGACAGCCCTGGGAAAGAAGCTGTTCCTAAATCTGGTCGTACGGGTGCGAATGCATCTGTAGCGTCTCCCAGATGGCAGGAGGGCGAACAGACTGTGGCTGGGGTGGGTAGGGTCTTTGATGATGGACCGTGACCTCCGTAAACAGTGTTTCTGGTATATGTGCTCTATGGTCGGTAGCCGGGTGCCGGTAATGCGTTGGGCAGTTTTGACTACCCGCTGCAGGGCTTTCCGGTCATAGTAGCTACAGCTGCCATACCATACTGTGATACAGTTCGTCAGGATGCTCTCTATTGTGCAGCGGTAAAAGTTAGAGAGGATCAGGGGTGACGGGTTACATCCCTTCAGCCTCCTTAGGAAATATAGGCGCTGCTGAGCCTTCTTCACCAGAGAGGAGGTATTGAGGGACCAGGAGAGGTCTTCCGTGATGTGGACTCCGAGGAACTTAAAGCTGTCCACCCTTTCCACCACAGCCCCATTGATGTGGATGGGGGTGTGACTTCCGCCTTTAGACTTCCTGAAGTCCACAATGATTTCTTTGGTTTTCTTGATGTTAAGGGCCAGGTTGTTATCGGCGCACCACTTCACGAGATGCTGGACCTCCTCCCTGTAGGCTGACTCATCGTTGTTGGTGATCTGGCCTACTACCGTGGTATCATCCGCAAACTTGATGATGGTGTTGGAACCATGAACAGCCACACAGTCGTGGGTGAAGAGGGAGTAGAGGAGGGGGCTCAGCACACATCCTTGTGGGGCCCCCGTGTTCAGCGTCGGGGGGGGGAGGTGTGGTTACCTAATTTGACAGACTGGGGTCTGTTTGTTAGGAAGTCCAGGGTCCAGTTGCAGAGGGAAGTGTTCAGGCCAAGAGTTTGGAGTTTGGTGGCCAGCTTGTTGGGGACGATAGTGTTGAATGCTGATCTGTAGTCTATGAACAGCATTCTGATGTAGGTCTCTTTACCATCTAAGTGATTCAGTGCCGAGTGTAGAGCAGTTGTGATTGCATCCTCCGTTGTCCATTATAAAAGATGTAATAGCAGTGCACTTGGAAAACAGTGACCGGATCGGACAAAGTCAACATGGATTTACAAAAGGTAAATCATACTTGACTAATCTACTGGAATTTTTTGAGAATGTAACTGGTAGAATAGGTAAGGGAGAACCAGTGGATGTGCTGTATTTGGACTTTCAGAAGGCTTTCGATAAGGTCCCGCGTAAGAGATTGGCGTGCAAAGTTAAAGCACATGGGATTGGGGGTAAGATACTGACTTGGATAGAGAACTGGTTGGCAGACAGGAAGCAAAGAGTTGGAATAAACGGGTCTTTTTCTGAGTGGCAGGCAGTGACTAGTGGGGTACCGCAGGGATCTGTGCTAGGACCCCAGCTATTCACAATATATATATTAATGATCTAGACGAGCGAACTGAATGTAATATCTCCAAGTTTGCAGAAGCCACAAAGCTGGATGGGCGTGTGTGCTGTGAGGAGGATGCAGAGAAACTCCAGTATGATTTGGACAGGTTGGGTGATTGGGCAGATGCAGTATAATGTGGATAAATGCGAGGTTATCCACTTTGGTGGCAAAAACAGGAAGACAGATTATTATCTGAACGGCAATAGATTGGGAAAAGGGGAAGTGCAACGAGCCCTAGGTGTCCTTGTGCACCAGTCGCTGAAGGTAAGCATGCAGGTGCAGCAGGCGGTTAAGAAGGCAAATGGTATGTTGGTCTTCATAGCGAGAGGATTCGAGTACAGGAGCAAGGATGTCTTGCTGCAGTTGTACAGGGCCTTGGTGAGACCACACCTTGAGTATTGTGTGCAGTTTTGGTCGCCTTATCTGAGGAAGGAAGTTCTTGCCATGGAGGGAGTGCAACGAAGATTCACCAGACTGATACCTGGGATGGCAGGAATGACGTATGAAGAGAGATTGGGTCGATTAGGCTTATATTCACTAGAGTTTAGAAGAATGAGGGGATTTCATTGAAACTTATAAAATTTTAACAGAACTAGACAGACTAGATGCAGGAAGGATGTTCCCGATGGCGGGGGAGTCCAGAACCAGGGGCCACAGTCTAAGGATAAGGGTTAAGCCATTTAGGACTGAGATGAGGAGGAATTTCTTCACCCAGAGAGTGGTGAACCTGTGGAATTCTCTACCACAGAAGGCAGTTGAGGCCAACTTATTAAATATATTCAAGGAGTTAGATATATTTCTTAAGGCTAAAGGGATATGGGGAGAAAGCAGGGACAGGGTACTGAATTTGGATGATCAGCCATGATCTCATTAAATGGCGGAACAGGCTCGAGGGGTCTAATGGCCTACTCCTGCTCCTATCTTGTGTGTTATTCCAGTATGCCTGTGGAGCTAGGGTAACACAAACTGACCTGAGCGATTACAGTACAAGGTAGATGCCAACAAGGAAGCACCAAGAGTTGATCTGATCATCTTGTTGAAGATTAACATGACAGAACCAGTCCCACAATGAAATTAATGTAAACTACAAGGTGCATTGTAAAACCTTTTTGCCTTTTGGAGTTTTGACAACTATTTCAGTTTCTTTCTCGTGTAATTGGTCTCTCTCGTTATTCTGTCAGATAGATATATACAATCATTACGACAACTGAAATGATACTCATTAATGGAGTGGACGAGTAATTTAAGTGTTTGACTCCCAGCCAGAAGATCTTAAAGTTTTAATTCTAAGATCACTGCCTGTGGTGTAAGAAGCTGCATGCAGTGTAAGCAATTGTACACAAATTAATTTCAACATTGTCTCAGTGACAGCGAATATTGAGATAATCAGTCATTTAGGAAGTGGCACATAGTGATCTCTACAGAAACATGAGCAATGAAGGAAGCCCTATACTGTGTGTGTCAGGAACACTAGTTACACAGCTACTGCCTGTCACTAATATAATTAATATATAATTTTGGCAATTAATACAAGTTAGAGGGGTAAGTATTAAACTCCCATCATGTAACTTGGATTGTACATTCTGCTGGCCAATCAGTGACATTGTTGGCTGGTCGGATGATTTACAACCAGCCAACTTAAAGATAATAGAGAGGAAACATGAGGAAAACAACCATTTTGTGGGGAAACTTAACATTTGCAGTTGGAATGATGATTACTACTACTGATCATCTGTTTACTAAATTCGTTTCTTAATGAAAGGTAACTTTTGAAAATTCAAATTTTCTGTGCTTTTTGGATAGTACGCTGGTATAACTAGAATTTATTTTCTGTACAGGAATCTTTGGAAATGAAGTTTGCAAATATTTCCCAACACACCCTTGGATTAATGAAGGTGAGTGCTGTTTGTGGCTTGCACATTAATAACCAAGTAGATCAGTGTTGTAATACATGGAGTATAGAAAAAGCCTTGTGCCCTGAGACTGTTTGCATAATTGATTTAAAAAATGATATTTCTAATATTCCTTCCTAAGAAAATATGTTTCAAACTGCTAAAACTCACTTCACGTGCACTCATAGAATTCTTGTTTTGTAATTTATTGGCTCCATGAGTTTCAAGTATAAATGCTGTACAGGTAAAGAAAACAATCATAACATAATATGGTTTAAAATAATGATTCAGAAAGCCATAAGTAAGACAAAGTACAAAGTAACAGATTGGAAAAAAGCAAATTTTGAGAGGATGAGAATGGAACTAGGGAAGGTAAACTGGAAAAAAGATTTTGATGGATAGAGATAGAACAGCAGTGGTAAATATTTAAAACAGTGATCAGTAGAGTTTAGGAGATATCTATTCCACTAAAAAAACAAGCTAGCCAATAATGAAACACCATTGATGAATAAAGAGATACGGTTAACATTGAAACTAAAGAAAAAGGCATACACCACGTACATAGACAATAGAGAGAATGCCAAAAGGGAATACGAAGTGGTTAGAAAAGAAGTCAAAAAACAATTAGGAAAGCAAAAAGGATCTATTATCAAGGAATATAAAATGAAATAGTAAAATATTCTACAGACACATAAATGACAAAAGAAAAATCAGGCTAGGGATAGGGCCACTAAAGGATGCACAAGATAAACTCACAGGTAATGACAGCAAAATGGCAGAAATATTGAATAGTTACTTTGCCTCAGTATTTACCAGGGAAACTAACAAAGTGGGCGTGACATTTTTAGAATGTGACACAACACAGGAAGAAATTAATAAACTTGCAGAATGGATGTGTAATTGGCAAATTAATTCCAATATAGATAAGTGTAAGATGGTGCATTTTGGTTGGAAGAATAAGATGATCACATACTGCTTGGATACGAAGGCTGCGATTTTTTGAGTTGGGTTGCCTGGTGGGCGGGTTTCGGTCCTGCTGTCGGTTTCAGCTGCTCCCAATTCACGATTTTAAATTAAGTGGGCTCATTAAGCCCGCCGTGTGCGCTACCCGGCCCAATGAATGGGAGCAGGTCTGCTGCTCGCCTCTGATGACGTAATTTCTTCAGTTTTTAAGGGGCCCATGTAGCCTCAGCTTCTCATTTTGTTTGTGCTGCTGTGGAAATTGGCCCAGGTGACCATGACTGCTGCCAAAGCAAAGGCTGCTCCACGCTTTGATGAGGACTCCCTCCAAGCTCTTGTGGAGGGAGTAAGAGGGCGCCGGGAGATTCTGTTCCCTCCCGATGGCCAGAGGGAGTCTCCTCAGCAGACAAAGGCAGCCTGGCTGCAAATTGCTGAGGAGGTAAGCGCATGGTCCTTATGCTCACACACCTGGGCGCAGTGCCGAAAATGGTTCAGTGATCTTCTGCGCACATCAAAAGTGAGTATCACATCACACTTTCCTTCAATCTGCTTCCCTTCTCTTCTCATCAGCAGCACTCTACGTTGTCAGCCTGCTCCTCACATCCCACCTTACCCTTATTTCACTTGCACCCTTACCTATCCCTCTCTATGTACTGAATCACTTCACCATTCTACTATGCACCCCTCACACTTGCTGTCACTGTTATGCAATGACAACAGCTAACAATGCACAGGGAGGCACCTTCCTCTTGGCACCTCACTTCATCTTGGTCTTCCTCTAAGCTTCTATGTTATGGATTCTTCACAGTCACTCCATGAATCTCGCTGAAACTCCACTTGTGTCCCTCCTTGCAGGAAAAGGATAGCCCACAATAAGAGGAAGAGAGCGATGACAGGAGGAGGGCCACCATCCCGTGCAAGTTTGACAAGCACTGAGGAGGCTGCTCACAACATCGTTGGAGGTGGCGAGGAGCTGGAAGTGGGGGACGGGGTGACGGGGTGCAGTAGAGGCAGCTGGTGACCAAATAGATTTTCATCCCTCTCATTTAGATTTCATGATTGACTGAAATGGCATATGATGTTCATAGAGATTGACTTTTGACCATCTGCACAATTGGATGTGTCTGCTACCGAAATATCAGATGTCTAACTCATGCCTTTACTCTCCCACAAGACCATCGAGAGACTCTCTTCCCACTGTCCAGGAGGAAGAGCCTGTCGACTCCTCAGAGGAACCTGCAGCGTCACCAGGACTCGGCGCACCCAGAACCAGCGCAGAAACGCACACCTCGGCGGGTCCTTCGCGACATAGTGTTGTCACCTGGTGTATCACAGCTCACAAGTGAGCATCAGCAGATAGTGGAGACAGGGACAGCAGTGGAGAGTCCTCATCGGAGGTCATAGGACGCTCCTAGCTCTGCTCAGCTGCATGTAAACGCTGTGCCTCTGGGGCCATCCAGAAAGAAAGTGGTGCTAGAACTTCAGGAACAAGAGCAGAAGTCTCTGACAGGGTTTGCATCCACGGTAACTGCGAGTGTGCAGAGAGTAGAGGAGTCCATCTCTAACATCAGCACTGCCTTGGTGGAGGCAATGGCGCATGAATGTGCCACCATGGAGAGGGTGGCAACCTCCATGGAGGAGATAACTCACCAGACTCAACAGAGCATGGTGACTTGTCTAAATAGATGGTCTGCTATGGAGGATAGATGGGCATCTATTGAGGAGAGACACCAGAGGTACATGGACGTCCCCGTTATGAGGACTGTCAGTACAGAGACGGGTCCTCATGGCCCCACTGATGTTCAGCATGGTGCTCTCCAGTCACTTGCTAGCAGTGAAGTGCGGGTGACTCATGAGAGGGATGTTGGTGGCCGACAACAAGGAAGTGTTTGCTCCTCTCCAAGAGCTCACACGACCATGCCACTGCGGAGCCCTCGGTCAGAGCCTCGGATTCCGCACCCAACTGAGATGGCCGCCTCAGCCCCTGCACAGCCGCAGGAAAAGTAGACTGTTGAGGAGCCCACCCAGGCTCCCAAACCCAGAGGACGCCCGCCAAAGGCGTCTAAGCAGGTGCAGCATAAAAGTGAGCAAGGTGCCTCTACATCTGCTGAAGCCACAGGGGAAGCACCACATAGAAGCATGCGTAAGAGAAAGTTAACACAGTCACAAGGGTAGTCATTTGGGTGTTTTCTTGTGTAACAAAGTAGCGATTGTCATCCTGATTGTCATTTTATTAAACAAAAGTGATGGCAAAGAATTGAAGATTTGTCCTATGTGTGCTGAGAAATGGAAGTTGCACAGTGAGGGCTCAGGGCGACTTGCATTTGTAATGATGGTGGTGAGAGTGATAGGAAAGCACCGTTTATTGGATGGATGATGTATGGCATGTTAAGAAAGTCGTCCATTCATCTCCATCTGCCAGCCACCTGTGCTTGAAATGTGAGCTTACGTGAATCTGGCATGGATGAGTGCATCCCTTGCCTGACGGCCAGCAATGTGTTCGCGTGCTGGTGAAATTGGCACATCCGGCCCCGCATCTGCCGCCTCCTCCTCCTCTTCTGAGGAGGCTCTGCACGGAGCCACTTGTTCCTCAGGCAGCGCTAAGCCATGCTGCTGTGTGATGTGCAGGGCACAACAGACCACGATGATTCTGGAGACCCTGGCTGGTGCGTACTGCAGGGCTCCATCAGATCTGTTGAGGCATCAAATCGCATTTTCAACAAACCGATGGTTTGCTCGATGATGCTTCTGGTGGAAATGTGACTCACATTGTACCGCTCCTCAGCCTCGTTTGATGGCCTCCTCGTCGGTGTCATGAGCCACGTCTTCAGGGGATAGCCCTGGTTGCCAAGTAGCCATCCGGAAAGTTGAGTTGGCGGATTGAAGAGCTGAGGCACAGTTGACTGCCGCGGGATGAAGGAGTCATGGCAGCTGCCAGGGTACTTGGCGCAAACATGCATAATGATCTTCCTGTGGTTACACACCAGCTGGACGTTAAGGGAGTGGAAGCCCTTGCGGTTGACAAATACAGCTGGGTTGTGATGGGGTGTCCTTAAGGCTACATGTGTGCAGTCTACGATGTCCTGCACCCTTGGGAAGCCTGCTATATTTGCAAAGCCAACCGCACGCGCGGTTACACTTGCTTCATCCTTGGAGAAGTGGATGTAATTGTGCGAATTTGCAAAGAGGGCATTGGTGACCTGTGTGATGCAAGTGTGTGCGGCTGACTGGGAGATGCCGCTGATGTCTGTTGCTGATCCCTGGAAGGAGCCTGAAGCAAAGAAGTTGAGTGTGGTGGTGACTTTGACAGCCACTGATAAGGAGTGTCCATCTGCTCCTCTGGGCTCCAGGTGTTGGTGCAGCAGTGTGTAGCTGTCTGCGACTACCTCTTGCAAAAGTCTCAGCCTCCTTTGGCACTGCTGCTCACTCATGCTGAGGAAGCTCATCCTCGGCCTGTAAACCCTATGGTGGGGGTATCTCTGGCGGCGAGGTGCAGCCCTGTGCTGACGTCCTCTGCCCTGTGCAGCATGATGTAGCTGAGAAGGTTGGCGCTCCTGTTGCTGGTCCTACTGTTCTGCCTGGTTGTGCTGCTGCCGCGGCTGCTCTTCCTCCGAATCTGACGACCAGGATGAGAGGACATAAATGGTTCCCATTCCGCTGGTGGATATCTCAGTTGAGCAATAGAGGTTGCAAGTGCTCAGTCAAAGTGGCCAGAGGGTCTTCCAAGGAGGTCAAACTGCAGATGGATCTCGGCTTGAACACTCACAAGATCAGTAGAGCTGCAAAATGTTAGCCAAAACCTCAGAGCACTAACTTGTGCCATCTCAAACTCAGCCATGTTGTAGGACCGCTTTTAAACTGCTGGAGCAGCTGCTAACAACTCAGCTCCTTGCTAAACCCGGCACAATGCAGCTGGCGTGTTTGTCTGACGACTGGCAACGCGCGGAAAAAGCTAAAAAATCAGAACAGCCAGTTAAAATAAGATTAGCAAGGCAGTTAACAAGCTGTTAACTGCCTTAAGTGCCTCTCCCGCCATTTGGTGTCGGGTCTGATCGGGACTCGCAGACCTGACACTTGGTAAAGTAGCGTCGAGGCAGGATGGCGGCGGGTTCACAACCCACTGTCATCATTGAGATTTTAACTCCCGACCCGCCTCTAAACCTGCCCTCTGATTGCCGGCAAATTCGCGGCCTAAGAGTCTGAATGGGGTAGAGGAGCAAAGGGATCTAGGGGTACAGATATACAAATCACTAAAAGTAGCGACGCAGGTTAATAAGGCCATAAAAATGGCAAACCAAGCACTCGGGTTCATTTCTAGAAGGATAGAACTGAAAAGCAGAGAAGTTATGTTAAACTTGTATCGAATGTTGGTTACACCACACTTGGGAGTACTCTGCACATTTCTGGTCTCCATATTATAAAAAGGATGTAGAGGCATTGAAGGTGCAAAAAAATTCAAAAGGATGATATCAGAACTGAGAGGATATACTTATCAGGAAAGACTGAACAGGCTGGGGCTCTTTTCTCTAGTGAGGAGAAGGCTGAGGGGTGACCTGATGGGAGTCTTTAAGATAATAGGGTTTGATAGGGTAGACATCAAGAAAATGTTTCCACTTGTGGGGGAAGTCCAAAACTAGAGGTCATAAATATAAGTTAGTCACTAATAAATCCAACAGGGAATTCAGGAGAAACTTCATTATCCAAAGAGTGGTAAGAATGTGAAACGAGCTACCACAAGGAGTAGTTGAGGCAAATAGCATAGATGCATTTAAGGGGAAGCTAGATAAGCACATGAGGGAGAAAGGAATAGAAGGATGTGCTGATAGGGTGGGAGGAGGCCCGTGTGGAGCATAAACACAGACGTAGACCAATTGGGCCAAATGGCCTGTCTCTGTGCTGCACACTCAGTGTAACCTTGCTGGGCCTATAATAGTCAGACCTCAGGCATTTTACATGGGTCTAATTTTACTTGGTGTCTCCGACAGAAATTCCCAATAGCAACTATTAAATAATATGTATCATGACATTTGACATCAGGTGCCCATGATCTAGGCAGGCTAGCCTCTTAGCCCACCAGTACAGGCCAGCAATGATTTTTTGGAATTCCTGGCTTGTATAGACTTTCCCCTTGTGATTGCATGTTTTCTAGTTGTTAACAAGTTGTCCCTAGACCCAATTCAATATATAAAAGGATTATTAGGGAGAGCGTATAAAGTAGATGTAGAACCTAGTCAAGATTCCATTCTTACTAGACTCTCACTAAAGCTTCTTTCTTACTGTAATGAGAGATGGTTGACTACAGAGATCCATGTTCAGAAAGTGTCAACAGTACAAAAACAATGTGCATAAGCTAACCAGCAATTTTGGGGAATTACTGACTCAGGCCAGTCAGTTTTTAACTCACACTGTGACACTGAAACCTTAATTGTACAGTAATAAAGCTACTCTGGTGTCAGGAGTAACTTTATTAATGTAATGACATTATTAAAAGAAATTTATTTCAATATTTTTAATACTTCTTGCCCTGAATTCCATTTTTCCCGGTTCTTATTTTATTTTAACATTTGTTTAACTGACAAAATATACATTTTACTTTTGCAAATTTAAAAGTAATGTACTTAACTTTTCTCCCAAGTATGGGGCCACATTGTTCAAGACATCAGTAGTAGGCAAAATGCTAGAATCTATTATTAGCGATGCACTTAGAAAATCGTAATATGATTAGGCAGAGTCAACATGGTTTTATGAAAGGGAAATCGTGTTTGACAAATCTGTTAAGAGTTTTTTGAAGATGTAACTAGTAGGATGGATAAGGGGGAACCAGTGGATGTAGTGTATTTGGATTTTCAGAAAGCATTCGATAAGGTGCCACACAAGAGGTTATTGCACAAAATTGGGATTCATGGGATTGGGGGTAATATATTAGTATGGATTGAGGATTGGTTAATGGACAGAAAACAGAGTAGGAATAAACGGGACTTTTTCGGGTTGGCAGGCTATAACTAGTGGGGTGCCTCAAGGATCAATGTTTGGGCCTCAGCTATTTAGAATCTATATTAATGACTTAGATGAAGGGACTGAGTGTAATGTATCCAAGTTTGCTGATGATACAAAGTTAGGTGGGAAAGTAAGCTGTGAGGAGGACGCAAAGAGGATGCAGAGAGATATAGATAGATTGACTGCATGGGCAAGAACATGGCAAATGGAATACAATGTGGGGAAGTGTGAAGTTATCCACTTTGGTAGGAAAAACAAAAAAGCAGAATATTTTTTGAATGGCGAGAGACTGGGAAATATTTGCATTCAGAGGGACCTGGGTGTCCTTGTACATTAATCACAGAATGTTAACATGCAGGTACAGCAAGCAATTAGGAAAGCAAATGGTATGTTAACTTTTGTTACAAAGGGATTAGAGTATAAGAGTATAGAAGTCTTACTACAATTACACAGGGCAGTGGTGAGGCCATACCTGGAGTACTGTGTAGTCTGGTCTCCTTACCTAAGGAAAGACATACTTACCTTAGAGGGCATGCAACGAAGGTTCACTAGACTGGTTCTTGGGATGAGGGGATTGCCCTATGAGAGATTGAGTAGACTAGGCCTATATTCCCCAGAGTTTAGAAGAATGAGGGGTGATCTAATTGAAACATATAAAATTCTTAAGGGGCTTGACAGGGTTAATGCTGAGAAAATGTTCCCCCTGGCTGGGGAATCTAGAACATGGGTCAGAGTCTCAGAATAAAGGGTCAGCCATTTAAGACTGAGATGAGAAATTTCTTCACTCAAAGGGTTGTGAATCTTTGGAAATCTCTACCCCAGAGAGCTGTGGATGCTCAGTCGTTGAGTATATTCAAGACCGAGGTCGATAAATATTTGGGAATTAAGGGATATGGGGATAGTGTGGGAAGGTGGAATTGAGGTAGAAGATCAGCCATGATCTTGTTGAATGACAGAGCAGGCTCGAAGGGCCAAATGGTCTACTCGAGCTCCTATTTCTTATGTTCTTAAGACTGACCTGACTACCTGAAAGTATGCTCCAAAGGCCAGTTTTGAGCCAAGGCTACCACAGTACTGTAGTATCAGTCTTTGAATATATCTTCAGCGGGATGAAATAAGCAAATAGCTGCCCACTGTTGTAAATTTAAAATTGTTGGCTCCTTATTTTTATTCCTAAAGTTTTAAACTCCTGCCTTTAAGATTCAAAATCAAATCCTGGACTTAATTAATATTTAAAGTCCGATCTCTTCTTAACGATAAGTTTGCCAGTCTTAAGGTCATCTAGGGTCCTCCAAAACTCTGCTGCCTGTGTCCTAACTCTCACCAAGTCCCGTTCACCCATCACCCCTGTGCTCGCTGACCTACATTGGCTCCCGGTTAAGCAACACCTTGATTTTAAAATTCTGATCTTTGTTTTCAAATCCCTCCATGGCCTCGCCCCTCCATACCAAAGCTCTGGAATTCCCTCCCTAAACCTCTCTGCCTCTCTTTCCTCCTTTTAAGACACTCCTTAAAACCTAGCTCTTTATCTGTTCTAATATCTCCTTATGTGGCTCAGTGTCGAATTTTGTTTAATGACGCTGCTGTGAAGCGCCTTGGGACTTTTTACTACATTAAAGGCGCTATATAAATACAAGTTGCTGTTGTAGGGAGGGAATTCCTCCAGTCTGCCTTCTGCACCAGTTAAGTACACATGCAGTAGACGTGGATGTCTGAAAACGGGACTCTTGCCCTCCTGATGTAGACAAGTGACGGTGGATGAAGGAAGAAAAATTTGGAGGGAAAAATTGTGTGTAAAATATCTGCATAAGGAAACAATGTTCATTCTGATTTGTACACATAGGGCTGTTTACACATGGATCCTGCTGATCGTCTAAATTGTGAACAGTTGCTGGATCATCCATACTTTGATAGCCTTAGGAAAGAACAGGAGATGGGCAAGCAAAAAACTCTCAAAAAACGTGTGAGACCACCACGCAGAAATGTACCAGCAGTAAGTGAGATGGTTACATGCTAAACTGAATTAAGGAAAGAAAGACCTGCTTTTAAGTAACACTTTGTCATTCACAAACTAAAAGATTACACACTCAATTACCTTTTGAAGTGCTGTGACAGTTATCTAGGCAGTTTCGGTAGCCATTTTATGCACAGCAAAATCCCACAAACAACAACGAATAGCGCCATGGGAATCTTTAATGTCCATCTGAACAAGCTATTGGAACCCCAGTTTAACATCTCGTGCAAAGGATGGTATCATCGACTGCAGCCTTCCCTCAGAACTGCAATGAAGTGTTGACTCAGATAATGAGCCAGATTTTGCTAGAGTGGGGCATTTCTCAGCGTGCCCTGTTAGTTAGACTTGTTGCTGATAGCAGCGCAGCAAGGGCAACAGGGCATCTGGGAACTTGGTGAACAATGGAACATCTCCTTAACCAATGAGATTTAAGGATTGAGAAATAAAGAGAGGAAGGACCAAGAAGGAGGGTGAATTAGAGTGGGTGAATTCAATGTCATATCGGGTACAGAAAGAGAAATAGAGCGGGAAAGAAAGATTGGATTAAGAGAGATAGAAGAAAGAGACAGAAACGAAAAGTAAGAATATTGTTTTTAAAATGGACATTTTAAAAATCTCCTGGAACAAGTCACAATCTGAAGGAATGAAACACTTATAATTGTTCACTTTCTGAGCAAGGGAGGTTGATTGGAATTTATCAACAATTACCAGTTCGTTAAAAGGGTACTTGCGCTGTTAATTACTAGACTTAACTTTCTGTGGTGCGTTGAATGGGCAACTCGTGCAAATACAACAACTTAATGAACGTCGGAGGTTAAGCGCGAGATACCATTTTTGCAAAGTTAACGAAGGAGTGGCGCAAATCAGCAACTTGTGACGATTTGCAATCCACAATGTATCTCTTCCTTGCTATAAGTTGCTGGCCAATTTGCACATTAATAATGACATGCATCGTTCAAACGCCGTTATTTTTTCAACAATATCTGGCCCAATGTGCTCAAGTCCTGGAGATAATCTTGAACTTTCTGACTCAGAACCCAAATCCACTAGTTTTTCCAGTCTTAACTAAGCTATAGGATTGTGTCTAGGATATATGGTCATGTTTCAGGAATTTTTGATCATTTTTTGACCCAAAGGATTTGGGGAGAGTTACTTTCAAATGTTGGTTTAAAGCAAACTATATCAACACAAGTTTTTAAGAAATGGCACTGATACAGAAGATGGTTAAACGGCTAATAACTTGAGCTTTGTTGCTTTCCTAAATACTATAAATGATGAGCAATTCATTAGCCTATCTTGGTAATCAGTAAACACCTCACACCCAGTGTGTGTGGTGTTTACTGATCACGTGTTTGATTCTTAACATGTCCTCAAATGTGGCCCAGTAAGCCACTCAGTTTTATCAAAGCACTACTACAGTACGGTCATTTTAAATTCCTCAACCACTGTTTCTTCCTATAGGCTTTCTCCCCTCTCTGGAAAATGGCTTCAGTTCTACCTGAGTGATGAGGGTTTACAGCTCCTGTGGGCAAATTCTGTTTTGGGGAGAGAGAGATGCAACACTTTTCGCTCTGTTCCTGTATAAACCAATAAGACTAAAGTGCACCATGACAAGCAGTTAGAAAATTAGGTTTCAATTGAACTGGTGCAGTGGCTGCACTTCAGGAGTGGGTCGTTGACTGTGAGGCGTTTTGGGATCGTGAAAGGCGCTTCGGAAATGCAAGTCTGTCTTTCTAATGCATTACTGAGCTATGCATTGGCAGGAAGGCCTTAAGTCCGATACCCAGTCTGTGTTACTGAGTCAGCTGGCCTTAGGTGAGCGGTAGATGGGGCCTCAGTGCCTCTAGGCTAGCAATGGAGGGGGAAACCAGCCGAAGCCACCCCCCCGCTGGATAGTGCGGATGTCAGCCGAGGACCCCCAGCGATTCAGTGCCCTCGTTCTCCCGGCTCATGGTGGTGAAGTAGCGGAGGGGCCTGTGGGATCCAGAGTTTTAAGGAAATTGCGGGGGGGGGGGGCGGGGGAGGAGAGCGAGGGAGGAAAGCACAAAGTTCTAGATACAAACGAAGTGCGGCTCGTTGCAGACTGAGCAGTAACCCAGACCCGCATTGTCAGGAGTTGACCCTGTCCAGGGCAAATTATTTAAAGGCTTTTGCAACAGTCAAACTAAAGCTAAGAACAGCATATATGCATTTAAGGGGAAGCTAGATAAGTACGTGAAGGAGAAAAGAATAGAAGCATATGGTGAAGGGGTTAGATGAAGAGAGGTGGGAGGAGGCGCGTGTGGAGCATCAATGCCAGCATAGACCTGTTGGGCCAACTGGCCTGTTTCTGTGCTGTAAATATGGTGTGATTTTCAGGAATCAATTTGTTTTTGGCATTTTATACTGTTTAAGCTGCTAAATAAAAAAAAAAGCTAAAGATTTCTCCTTGCCAAGTATCAGTTTGATTAAAAAATGTTCTACTGTTAACTAAATGTACCAGAAATTAGGTGCTATTCTTAGATTCATTCCAATTATTGTACTTTGTTTCTTTTTGTTTTGTATAGTTGCAGTACTTACCGCAGCTTACCGGCAGCAATATATCTCCATCCATGGAAGGCAATAAGTATTTCAAGCAGAAATATAATTGCCATCTACCTAATATTTGACTAAATGGCAGTAACACCATCTAGGTACAGAAGATACCTACCTAAAAAACCAAGACCGTGTCCAAAGGAAATGTTAAAGTAAAGGCTTTTAAACTATGGCAAGGTGAAGACTGGCACCATAACATTACCTAGCCTGAGATTATATGCACTTTTTTTTAGTTCATTATCTTGTTTTTCTTTTAGTGTGTTTGGATTTTAAAAGAGCATACACTTACAATAAATGGAAATGACTATAAACCAGGAAATACTTGTTCAGAGGTTTTGTTTTAAATGTGTACAGTGTTTGTATAAAGAAACAGCACTATATTCTATGCACTACTACCTGCTTGAAAAATGTTTTAAACAGTAGTCCCACTTGCTGGAAAGAATCCAAATCATGTCTTCATTTGGTGTCTTAACTTATCTGAAGTGCAATGGTTCATTACATGTATACCTAACAAAAGTTGACTGTTGAATCAAGCATACTGCCAACACTACTCTTGCAAAGCTATAGGAACATCAGGCCAAAGATTCGATTTACAGTTTAAAAAAAAATAACCTGTTATTTAGATTATCAGCTGCGATCAGTGAAATAAGGGGCAGTAGAGTTGGATTCACAACCTGCAAGCCCAACAGATAAGAACCAAAATATTTTGTTATGTTTTCAGTCCTAACCTGACTTCCACATTAATTTGTTTTTGAATCATTTGGTTTGCATTTCTGATCAGTTCTAAGTCTGCCCATTTCAGGCACTCCCTTAAAACACCCTGTTGTTGAATGGAGTTTTCACTTCCTTAACACTTGCCCGGTTCAGATACCCAACTCTAGCACAGTATTCAATGTAATCATAAACACAACAGTTTTAGTATAGCAGATAACTTAAATTTAACGTAATTCAGTTTGGTTGTTTGGCAAATATTTGATTGTAGATCTGTTAATCAATGGATCAAGTAAATGACAGTGTTTGGCATGCAAATTTTTTTTTATTCGTTCCTGGGTTGTGGGCGTCACTGGCAAGGCCAGCATTTATTGCCCATCCCTAATTTCCCTCGAGAAGGTGGCGGTGAGCCGCCTTCTTGAACTGCTGCAGTCCTTGTGGTGAAGGTACTCCCATAGTGCTGTTAGGGAGGGAGTTCCAGGATTTTGACCCAGCGACGATGAAGGAACGGTGATATATTTCCAAGTCAGGATGGTGTGGAACTTGATGGGGAACTTGGAGGTGATGGTGTTTCCATGCGCCTGCTGCCCTTGTCCTTCTAGGTGGTAAAGGTCGTGGGTTTGGGAGATGCTGTCGAAGAAGCCTTGGCGAGTTACTGCATCTTGTAGATGGTACACACTGCAGCCACGGTGCGCCAGTGGTGGAGGGATTGAATGTTTAGGGTGGTAGCTGGGGTGCCAATTAAGTGGGTTGCTTTGTCCTGGATTGTGTCGAGCTTCACTCATCCAGGCAAGCGGAGAGTATTCCATCACACTCCTGCCTTGTGCCTTGTAGATGGTGGAAAGGATTTGGGGAGTCAGGAGGTGAGACACATGCTTCAGAATACCCAGCATCTAACCTGCCACAGTGTTTGTGGCTGGTCCAGTTACATTTCTGGTCAATGGTGACCCCCGGGGTGTTGATGGTGGGGGATTTGGTGATGGTAATGCCATTGAATGTCATGGGGTGGTGGTTAGACTTTCACTTGTTGGAGCTAGTCAGTGCCTGGCACTTGTGTGGCGTGATTGTTACATGCCACTTATCAGCCAAGCCTGAATGTCGTCCAGATCTTGCTGCATGCGAGCATGGACTGCTTCATTATCTGGGGAGTTGCAAATGGAACTGAATGCTTGCAACCATCAGCAAACATCTCCCCACTTCTGACCTTATGATGGATAGAAGGTCGTTGATAAAGCAGCTGAAGATGGTTGGGCCGAGGACACTGCCCTGAGGAACTCTTGCAGCGATGTTCTGGGGCTGAGATGATTGACCTCCAACAACCACCTTCTTTTGTTCTAGGTAATAATCTAGCCAGTGGAGAGTTTTCCCCAATTCCCATTTTACTAGGGCTCCTTGATGCCACACTCGGTCAAATGCTGCCTTGATGTCAAGGGTGGTCACTCTCACCTCATCTCTGGAATTCAGCTTTTATGTGCATGTTTGGACCAAGGCTGTAATGAGGTCTGGAGCTGACTTCTCAAGTCAATATTTGACATGAATGAAAATGGAGAGAGCTATAAGTTATTCATTTTTTTTCTAAAATTACACTAGCACTGATAACCTAACACAGTATTTTAGTGTGTTAAAGTTGATCTACCACATTTAAATCAGACATTTTGAAAAAAAAAACTGCAGCAGGTGTGAATACTGATCATAACTTTTATAAAAAGTGTTGGTTTAAATCTTGATGAAGGTATCTTGCTTTGATTTCAATATCTCCATTTATATATTTTATATTCAATCATGAATCTGTTAGTTCTGGAATAACTTCGGCATCCAGTTTATCGATATATAACAGCAACAAGTGTATGTTGCTCCATATCATAATGCTGTACTTGTTAATTACAAATAAAGTGATAAAATAATGCAGTTTCCTGGTAACTCTATATATTTCTAAGACCAAAGTATTTTGATGTAATGACCACTGGGGGAGAAAGAGTTTTTTTCCATGATACAAAAATGTAAATGCTTGAACATTTTCAGCATAATTATTATTTATGCACGTAATTCAAACACTATTGACACTTTTACAATCGTGATTCATGGATGTTTTATGTTTTATTATCCATTTGTCAGGACGATAAGGTACTGTAGATCAACTTGCCGTCTCAATTTAAAGGCTTAAATCCAATTTTACAGATGAGTTTAAAACACCTTGGGCACCTTTTTACGTGAACACAATCTCATTTCTACATCAAACTACAAAAACGTAAGCTTACTTTTTTGCAGATACTTTCATGTAGTCACATCTGTTATCCATCCTGCTTATTTGCAAAGTAACATTATTTACACTATACATAAATTTCCAAATTGTAGCTTTATTCAAGATCAACTTTCACCTCACAGGCAGGTAGAGCTCTTTGTAAAACCTGAAGTGTTTTTTCTTTATCTTCTACGCCAGGAAGATCACACAGAAATAAGTACCTTAAGTTTCTGCAGCAAGACGAGAAAAACAAGATTTTACACTATGCATATAAAAAGGTAACAGTTAAACATTTCATGGTACCTCAAATCAAAACTGGTTAGCTCCAAAATGAAACATTGCATTAAAATACCTTCTAAGTAGCATTTCCAAGGTATAGCTAATAGATTATCACTCATTTGTGCATTTGTCTGGTTGCACTACAATTTGCATACCTAATTTACACCCTTATCAACATACATGCACCGTCAATATTTTAATGCACTTCAGCTGCACAGAGGCTGTGAAATGCACTACTGGAGTTAGTGATTGAAGCAGAGGCCATGTCAACTTCCAAGAATAGATAGGTGGTTGAAAGAAAAGGGAATACAGCTGTAAAGAGATATGGAATCGGGATGAGCGCACGTAATTAGGATGACTGTTAGTGTAGTGGATAAGCATCAACACAACTGATTTGTGCAAGGAGATATGCAGGAATGGCTTGAATTGATTCACCCTCCAGATTTTCCATACTGTGAATAGAGGGTTTAAATCTAAGCCAATGAATACAAATAAGTATCACTGCCATTTTGACCAGGTGAGTGCAAGGAATTGAGACCATGCAGCAGAGAAAGGCAGACGTGCCAACAGAGATAAGCACTGTACCCTAATATCAAAAAAAGTTAAGAGGTAAGCCAGTTTATTTTAAGAATTTGATGTTGCTTATATTCAGGCTTGAATGTAGAACAAATCTGAATTACATAATGGGTATCACCTTTTCCCCCCCCCCCCCCATTTAACTTAATGGAGTGGGGGATTTTAATCTTTTGAGTCTTTCATCATGATACAATGGGCTAGAAAATCCATGGGCCTTTGATCTCAGTGTAAATGCCACTGCCTCATTCTCGTTGGAATATCCAGGGTTGGGAGGTTTCCTAATATTTACACTTTTACCAGGTGTAAGAATTTCACAGGCTTTTGCTGCGCGAAAACCTGGAACTTGCGCAGCCCTTACGAGCACGTACACGCCTCATATGCAGCTGTAGGGGCCGCAAATTACAGCCCGAGATTTTCCAGAAATAAGAAACGGGCTCCACTGTATGATATTCCACAAAGTGTTCTTGACCAATAACCGGCAAGATGTTGTTTCTGCACTACTAAAGCTGAAGCATGTGGTAGGGTTGGGTGGGGGGTGGGGAAGAACAGCATAATGTGTGACATAAGCCAACAGTCAAGTATGAATGGAAAAGTGTGCCAATGAAGGTACCAGTTTGGCTCATCTGGTCTTATTTTAGATAATTCTATTTGTTACTGTAAAATAGTAACATCCACCATTACATGTAAAGATCTGTTACTATAATTTCTATTGATCATTGGTTAAAAGTACCTGAATATACTTTAAACTACTAGTATTGCATTTCAGGATATCTGGTTTAGTGGTTAAAGGCATGGTGTGGTTGTGAACCATACAGACCTGAAAATTCCTAGTTTAAATCTCTGGTATGTATTAAGGTAGTTAGTTGATCTCAGCATCCCCAGGCCAGGGAAGAAGGATATCTGCTGGTGCTCTCACTCTTGATTGCTATTTGGTGATTCCTACTGAAACTGGACATGTAGATATTGGGCAAGAACAGAACTGGACTTGGCCATAATGCCACCCACTATAAAACAGCCTGATACTTACAAGCAAGAGGGGCTTGGTTGAAGTTTGAAGGGCTGCTGACCAATGTTCACGTTAATTTTTGGGGGGGTACGCGGCCCCTTTAAGGGGCTGCGCGGCCCATTCAAAAGCCGGCGAGCCGACTGCCTGGGAGGTCCAGAGCAAAAGAAACATTGCTGTTGGCATGTGTAGAACTTTAGTCCAGCATAGGCCATGCCTTCAGAAGAGAAGGTCTATACTGTCAAGATTGCTTGCCCAACACCCTGTCTTGGATGAGCCGGAATTTCCTCCAGTTAAACATTGAGTCGACCAATGCTACCGTCTCTGGCACCACCAAAAATTCATACCCTTGCCGCCGACTCCAGCCCTCTCCCTGAACACTGTTTCAGGCTCAACCAGCCAGTTCGCAACCTTGGTGTCCTATTTGATCCCAAGCAGTGCTTCTGACCCCACATCCTTTCCATCACCAGGATTACCTGCTTCCACCCATATTTTCACCCATCTCATCACTTTCTCTGCTCATCATCCGCTGAAATTCTCATCCATGCCGTTGTGACCTCCACACTTGAGTATTCCAATGCTCTCCGGGCCAGCCTCCCATTCTCCACCTTCTGTAAACTTCAGCTACCCATCCTGTGCCAAGTCCTGCTTATCCTTGCTGAGCTACAATTGCTCCTCATTCCCTAAAGCCTCAAATTTAAAATTCCCATCCTTGTGTTTAAATCCCTTCATGGCTTTGGCCCTCCCTAGCTCTGTAACCTCCTCCAGCGCTACGACCCTTCCCCTAAGGGTTGACGGTGGATAGGCAATGGCAAACATTTAAAGATCGCATGGATGAACTACAGAATTTGTTCATCCCTGTTTGGCATAAAAATAAAACAAAAAAGGTGACTCAACTGTGGCTAACGAGGGAAATTAGGGATAGCATAAGATCCAAGATGAGGACATAGAAATTGGCCAGAAAAAGCAGCAAACCTGAGGATTGGGAGCAGTTTAGGATTCAGCAAAGGAGGACAAAGGGATTAATTAAGAGGGGGAAATAGAATGTGAGAGTAAGCTTGCAGGGAACATAAAAATTGACTGTAAAAGCTTCTATAGCTATGTGAAGAGAAAAAGATTGGTGAAGTCAAGTGTAGGTCCCTTGCAGTCAGAATTAGGGGAATTTATAATGGGGAACAAAGAAATGGCAGACCAATTAAATACATACTTTGGTTCTGTCTTCACAAAGGAGGACACAAATAACCTCCCAGAGATGTCGGGGAACATAGGGTCTAATGAGAGGGAGGAATTGAATGAAATCAGTATTTGTAAGGAAATGGTGTTAGGGAAATTGACAGGATTGAAGGCCGATAAATCCCCAGGGCCTGATAATCTACATCCTAGGGTACTTAAGGAAGTGGCCCTAGAAATAGTAGATGCATTGCTGGTCATCTTCCAAAATACTAGACTCTGGAACAGTTCCCATGGATTGGAGGGTAGCTAATGTAACCCCACTATTTAAAAAAGGTGGTAGAGAGAAAACGGGGAATTATAGACCGGTAAGCCTGACATCAGTAGTGGGGAAAATGCTAGAGTCCATTATGAAAGATGTAATAGCAGAGCATTTGGAAAACAGTGACAGGATTGGACAAAGTCAACATGGATTTACAAAAGGTAAATCATACTTGACTAATCTACTGGAATTTTTTGAGGATGTAACTGGTAGAATAGATAAGGGAGAACCAGTGGATGTGGTTTATTTGGACTTTCAGAAGGCTTTCGATAAGGTCCCGCATAAGAGGTTGGCATGCAAAGTTAAAGCACATGGGATTGGGGGTAAGGTACTGACTTGGATAGAGAACTGGTTGGCAGACAGGAAGCAAAGAGTTGGAATAAACGGGTCTTTTTCCGAGTGGCAGGCAGTGACTAGTGGGGTACCGCAGGGATCGGTGCTAGGACCCCAGCTAATCACAATATATATTAATGATCTAGACAAGGGAACTAGATGTAATATCTCCAAGTTTGCAGACGACACAAAGCTGGGTGGGTGTGTGTGCTGTGAGGAGGATGCAGAGAAACTCCAGTATGATTTGGACAGGTTGGGTGATTGGGCAGATGCATGGCAAATGCAGTATAATGTGGATAAATGCGAGGTTATCCACTTTGGTGGCAAAAACAGGAAGACAGATTATTATCTGAACAGCAATAGATTGGGAAAAGGGTAAGCGCAACGAGAACTGGGTGTCCTTGTGCACCAGTCGCTGAAGGTAAGCATGCAGGTGCAGCAGGTGGTTAAGAAGGCAAATGGTATGTTGGCCTTCATAGTGAGAGGATTTGAGTACAGGAGCAAGGATGTCTTGCTGCAGTTGTACAGGGCCTTGGTGAGACCACACCTTGAGTATTGTGTGCAGTTTTGGTCGCCTTATCTGAGGAAGGAAGTTCTTGCCATGGAGGGAGTGCAGCGAAGATTCACCAGACTGATACCTGGGATGGCAGGAATGATGTATGAAGAGAGATTGTGTCGATTAGGCTTATACTCGCTGGAGTTTAGAAGAATGAAAGGGGATCTCATTGAAACTTATAAAATTCTAACAGGACTAGACAGACTAGATGCAGGAAGGATGTTCCCGATGGCAGGGGACTCCAGAACCAGAGGTCACAGTCTAAGGATAAGGGGTAAGCCATTTAGGACTGAGATGAGAAGGAATTTCTTCACCCAGAGAGTGGTGAACCTATGGAATTCTCTACCACAGAAGTCAGTTGAGGCCAATTCATTAAATATATTCAAGAAGGAGTTAGATATATTTCTTAAGGCTAAAGGGATCAAGGGATATGGGGAGAAAGCAGGGACAGGGTACTGAATTTGGAAGATCAGCCATGATCTCATTAAATGGCGGAGCAGGCTCGAGGGGCCGAATGGCCTACTCCTGCTCCTATCTTCTATGTTTCCAACTCTCTTTTCCTCTGACTCTGTCCTTTTATGCACACCTTTCTCCCTTTGCCCCACTACTGATGGCCATGCCTTCAGTTGTCTGGGCCCCAGTCTCTGGAATTCTCTCCCTAAACTCCTCTGCCTCTCCACTTCCCACTCCCTCTCCTCCTTTTAGACCTGCCTTAAAACCCATCTTTGAGAAAGCTTTTGGTCATTTTCTTTAGCTTGGACATCCATTTTATTCCTCACGCTTCTGCAAAACACCTCGAGGTGTTCTTCAACATAAAAGTGCTATATAAAAGAAAGTCGTTACTGTTGAACTAAACATTTTTGGGGGGGCGGGGGAAGGAAGGATGAGGTTTGGCTGCGTTTTCACGTACTTGAACCAGAATTCTGGTCACTAGGACTCCAAGTTCAAATGAGTTTAGGGTTAGGCGCAATCTAGTAAGTTAACTAACAAAAACAAATCTTACTGCTAGTATTGTTAACTCAATTATCAAATTAACTGCACTGACTGTTTTGGTTAGCTAACTGCTGTAAACTGTCTAGTTATTGAGACATGATGCCAGGATGTTCCATTTTTTAAATGTTACTACAGTACTATCTTTTCACAGTATCTTATTCTCTCCCAAAATACTTACTTAAGGTGGTGAAGAGTTATGATTCCCCGGTCTGTGACATTTCCACAAGAAATAATTTCCAGCCATTGCAGGCTCCTTTGCAAATTTTCTATCTTGCATAGTCTCTCAAGACATTCATCTTGAATGTATATGCACTTCTGGAATTTAATTTCTTCAACGTGTTCTAGATGATCTGCAAAAGAATGCATAAATGAGAAATCTTTCAGAAGATCATTAACATGTCTCCCAAAAATACCTTTATAATGAAAATGTATTTTCACCACAAGGATTGAGTTTAAAATATCAAGCACACAATACTATCAATAACCTCCTTTTCCCTATTTTTCTGGGCTCTGGCAGTACTCAGGGCAAGGGAGATGGGCTGGGACTTGGAATTTCTTGTAGTGTGAGGTAGAAGGCCAGGGAGCACTAGTAGGAAGGAGCAGCCGGGGGAAACTTGGGGGGGAGGGGAGGTCTCAGGCTAAAGTTTTGAGTAAACTGGAGAACTGCAGCAATTCCGGGGAACTAAGAAATTGGCGCCTGTCGTGTGGGAGTAATTGAGGGGAATAGACTGTGGGAACAATTAAAATTGTGGTCTGGGGGTGGATGGGCATGGGAGAAATTACTGGGGGCTGCTGGGGCATAGGAGACATAGGGTGGGCTAGAGTGGAAGCACTAGGTTGTAAGCACAATGTGGAGTGGGTTGAAGGAGTTTGGGACAGAGGGCCAAGCCCCAAGTACTGGCTTCGGTCTGGTTAGACCTCTGAACTGACCACAGACACCACCTGGAAACAGAAGTTTTGCAGAAGTGGTGGCAAGTAACAGAAGCAGTAGGAAAGAGGCATTAGAGAAGGCACAGCTGGAAGAGACGGTGATGATGTTTTTAGATCGGGAGCAGGCCAATGGTCATGGAAGGGAGTGAGTACGATTAATGGTCACTATAATTCTTAGAAGTGGCTCGGGTGAGAACAACAGCAAATATATATATATATATTTTTTTAAGCCTGCCTTCACAGAATCACAGAAACCCCACAGTGCAGATAGAGGCCATTTCGGCCCATCGAGCCTGCACCGACACATATCCCACCCGATCCCCGTAACCCCTACACCAACACATATCCTACCCTATCCCCGTAACCCCACGTATTTAATCCCCCTAACACTAAGGGTCAATTTTATCATAGCCAATCAACCTAACCTGCACATCTTTGGACTGTGGGAGGAAACCGGAGCACCCGGAGGAAACCCACGCAAACACGGGGAGAATGTGCAAACTCCACACAGACAGTCACCCGAGGCCGGATTCGAACCCGGGTCCCTGGCGCTGTGAGGCAACAGTGCTAACCACTATGCCACCGTGCTGCACTTGCAGTTTACTTAAGAAACATGTCCACCTTTGATATCACCAAAAAACAATTTAATTCAGCCAGTTAAATATAAAAGTAAGATATTTTATGTTCAAGTTCTCAAACCGGTTAGGCCAAGTGCCACCAAAAAACTCTTCATACGAACATACGAATTAGGAGCAGAAGTAGGCCACTTGGCCCTTCGAGCCTGATCCGCCATTCAATAAGATCATGGTTGATCCGATTACTCCACATTCCCACCTGCCCCCATAACTTTTCACCCCCTTGCTTATCAAGAATCTATCTACCTCTGCCTTAAAAATATTCAAAGACTCTGCATCCACTGCCCTCTGAGGAAGAGAGTTCCAAAGACTCACGATCCTGTGAGAAAAAAATTCTCCTCATTTCTGTCTTAAATGGGCGACCCCTTATTTTTAAACAGTGACCCCTAGTTCTAGATTCTCCCACAAGAGGAAACATCCTCTCCACATCCACCCTGTCCAGACCCCTCAGGATCTTTATATGTTTCAATCAAGTCACCTCTTACTCTTCTAAACTCCAGCGGATACAAGCCTAGCCTGTCCAACCTTTCCTCCTAAGACAACCCGCCCATTCCAGGTATTAGTCTAATAAACCTTCGCTGAACTGCTTCCAACGCATTTACATCCTTCCTTAAATAAGACCAATACCGTACACAGTACTCCAGATGTGGTCTCACCAATGCCCTGTATAACTGAAGCATAACCTCCCTACTTTTGTATTAAATTCCCTTCGCAATAAACAACATTCTATTAGCTTTCCTAATTACTTGCTGTACCTGCATAGTAACCTTTTGTGATTCATGCACTAGGACACCCAGATCCCTCTGCATCTCAGAGCTCTGCACTCTCTCACCATTTAGATAATATGCTTCTTTTTTATTCTTCCTGCCAAAATGGACAACTTCACATTTTCCCACTTTATACTCCATTTGTCAGATCTTTGCCCACTTACTTAATCTATCTATATCCCTTTGTAGCCTCCTTATGTCCTCTTCACAATTTACTTTCCTACCTATCTTTGTGTCATCAGCAAATTTAGCAACCATACCTTCGGTCCCTTCATCCAAGTCATTTATATAAATTGTAAAAAGTTGAGGCCCCAGCACTGATCCTTGTGGCACACCACTCATTACATCTTGCCAATCAAAAAATGACCCATTTATGCTTACTCTGTTTCCTGTTAGCCAATCTTCTATCCATGCCAATATGTTACCCCCTACACCATGAGCTTTTATTTTCCACAATAACCTTTGATGTGGCACCTTATCAAATGCCTTCTGGAAATCTAAGTACAGTACATCCACCGGTTCCCCTTTATCCACAGCACATGTTACTTTCTCAAAGAACTCTAATAAATTGGTTAAACATGATTTCCCTTGCACAAAACCATGTTGACTCTGCCTGATTACTTTGAACTTTTCTAAGTGCCCTGCTATAACGTCTTTAATAATAGCTTCTAACATCTTCCCTATGACAGATGTTAAGCTAACTGGCCTGTAGTTTCCTGCTTTCTGTCTCCCTCCCTTTTTGAATAAAGGAATTACATTCGCTATTTTCCAATCTAATGGAACCTTCTCCGAATCTAGGGAATTTTGGAAAATTAAAACCAACGCATCAACTATCTCACTAACCACTTCTTTTAAGACCTTAGGATGAAGTCCATCTGGACCCGGGGACGTGTCAGCCCGCAGCTCCAACAATTTGCTCAGTACCACTTCCCTGGTGATTATAATTTTCTTGAGTTCCTCCCTCCCTTCCATTTCCTGATTTACAGCTATTTCTGGGATGTTACTTGTAACCTCTATAGTGAAGACCGATGCAAAATACCTGTTCAATTCAACTGCCATCTCCTTATTTTCCATTATTAATTCCCCAGACTCACTTTTTATAGGACCAACGCTCACTTTGTTAACTCTTTTTTAAATATCTATAGAAACTCTTACTATCTGCTTTTATATTTCTAGCTAGCTTTCTCTCGTACTCTAATTTTTCTCTCCTTATTAATCTTTTAGTCATTCTTTGCTGTTTTTTGTATTCTGTCCAATCTTCTGACCTGCCACCCATCTTTGCGCAATTATATGCTTTTTCTTTAAGTTTAATACTATCTTTAACTTTTTTAGTTAACCACGGATGGTGGGTCCTCCCCTTGGAATTTTTCTTTCTTTTTGGAATGTATATACAGGAAACTTTCGATTAACCGGCCTCTAAATAACCGGAACGCTCTATCCACCAGCAAAATTCAGGAGTCAGTTCAGATAACTTTTATTTACTCCATTTGTTGCTGTGCAAGGGTGTAGTTGAAGCTGTTGCTAAGCTACAGAGACGCTTGCAACTTGTGCCGATTGTTTTGAAGCTGTTGGGTTTGTTGCTTTATACGGAGCTCTGAGCTCCGTATCTTTTACTATAGCATTCGGTTATCCGGAATTGTTGATGAACCGGCACCACGTCAGTCCCGTCCATGCTAGATACCAGAAAGTTTCCTGTATTGTGTATTTTGAAATAGCCCCTTAAATGTCTGCCACTGCAACTCTATTGACCTATCCCTTAACCTAATTTGCCAGTTCACTTTAGCTAGCTCTGCTTTCATGCCCTCATAATTGCCCTTCTTTAAGTTTAAAATACTAGTCTTGGACCCACTCTTGTCTCTCAAACTGAATGTAAAATTCAATCATATTATGATCGCTGCTACCTAGGGGCGCCTTCACTATGAGATCATTAATTAATCCTATCTCATTGCACAATACCTGGTCTAGTATAGCTTGCTCTCTGGTTGGCTCCAGAACGTGCTGTTGTAAGAAACTATCCCGAAAACATTCCATGAACTCCTCATCTATGCTACTTTTGCCCATCTGATTTTTCCAGTCTATATGCAGATTAAAATCCCCCATGATTATTGCCGTACCCTTCTGACAAGCTCCCATTATTTCTTCCTTTATACGCCATCCTACCATGTGGTTACTGTTAGGGGGCCTGTACACCACTCCCACAAGTGACTTCTTGCCTTTATTATTTCTCATCTCTACCCAAACCGCTTCTACATCATGGTTTCCTGAACTTAGGTCATCCCTCTCTATTGTGCTAATACCATTATTAATTAACAGAGCCACCCCTCCACCTTTTCCCACCTTCCTGTCCTTCCTAAATGTCATATACCCTTCAATATTCAGGTCCCAATCTATGTCATCCTGCAGCCATGTTTCTGTAATGGCTATCAGATCATATTTATTTATTTCTATTTGCGCTATCAGTTCATCTGTTTTGTTTTGAATGCTATATGCATTCAGATGCAGAGCCTTTAGTTTTGTCCTTTTATTATTTTTGTAACCTCTAGCCTTATCTGTTGATTTACTCTTAGATTTGTACTCTCTATCCCTTCCTGTCACGGTCTGTTTATCATTTCCCAGCAGCGCCTATATTTCCTAAGGAGGCTGAAGGGATGTAACCTGTCACCCCTGATCCTCTCTAACTTTTACCGCTGCACAATAGAGAGCATCCTGACGAACTGTATCACAGTATGGTATGGCAGCTGTAGCTACTATGACCGGAAAGCCCTGCAGCGGGTAGTCAAAACTGCCCAACGCATTACCGGCACCCGGCTACCGACCATAGAGCACATATACCAGAAACGCTGTTTACAGAGGTCACGAACCATCATCAAAGACCCTACCCACCCCAGCCACAGTCTGTTCGCCCTCCTGCCATCTGGGAGACGCTACAGATGCATTCGCACCCGTACGACCAGATTTAGGAACAGCTTCTTTCCCAGGGCTGTCATCCTACTGAACTCCACAAATAAACTCTAAAGCCTGCACATCTGCCAATGCACTTTATTATGGTTATGTTTATATTAATGTATTACAAGCCAAATGTATGTTGAATGTTTAAATATCTTAATCTAAATGTACACTCTTGGGAGCCGCAAGCCTACATTTCGTTGTACTGCACTTGTGCACTAACAATGACAAAGTTGATTATGATTAATACCTTTCTCTATTGCCTTGTCTCTAATCTCTGAATTAGCACATCTTCCCAAATTTGATCCCATGCCTCCAATATTTAGTTTAAAGCCCTCTCTACCGCCCTAATTATACGACTCGCCAGAACACTGGTCCCAGCACGGTTCAGGTGAAGACCGTCCCAACAATACAGATCCCACTTTCCCCAGTACTGGTGCCAGTGCCCCAGGAATTGAAACCCATTTCTCCCACACCAGTCTTTGAGCCATACTCCACTTCTCTTCTGTGTCTTTCTGCTCTTCCATGTCTACCTTTCTTCCCCTGCTCTTTTACCTCTCACACCACTTCTCATTCACTCTCCTGCATCACTTCATGCTTTCTTGTTCTCCTTCACTTTGTGCATTCTTACACTCTTCAATTCTTGCTTTCTTACTCCATTGCTGCACTCTATTCCACTTGCCTTTCACATCTCATCAGGCTGGGAAGCACTTGGGCAGGCAGACGAGATGGAAAGCATGAAGGTAAGCATTCAGGACAGGAGGGAACCAACTGCGCTGAACAGGTGGGCCAGGGAGCAGTTGAGACCAAGGGTCAGCTGGTTAGCATTCAGGGTGGCAAGTGGGCTGGGATGCACATAGGACTGATGGGCAAGGAAGCATTTGAGCTGGGAAAGTAAGCAGCCAGCCAGCAGGCACGCTAAATGGATGGACCAGGCATCACTTGAGCTAGGCAAGTGAGCAAACTAGCTAAGAAGTACTCAGAAAGGGAGAAAACACATTTCTTGTTAGTTGTTGCAGAATTCAGTCCTTTGACTATAATTACCAACTATAATTGGAATTGCAATTACAGTCCATGCAGCATAAACTGCAAAGCTGGAAATGACTGGGTGAGTGGGCCAGATCAGATTGCTGACGGGAGCATGAGGTGTGTCAGACTCTGCAGAGCTGGTGGGAGCAGCCAAAACAAAGAGGGAGAGGCTTGTTGTGATTGACATGACTGTAGCTCAAAAAAAACTGGTAACAACCTTCAGCCCATTAATTGAAGCTCCAAACAAGTATTCCAAATTGTACCCCACTCTCCCGACACAGGAGTAGGCATCTCTGGAAAATCACTTTCCAGGGCCTTCCAATATTGTACAAGCAACTGAAATAATAAGCATTTTATTCAGAATTGTTTATTTTTTATGGGTTTCTTGTCTTATAAATTTTACGTTTACCTGTAAATTTTCAGCTGGAGGGAAAATTCAAGATGACCGTTTAAGCTAACCACAACATTTTTGGAGTGATTTGCTTGGTTGCTTCCTACTACAGGTACTTGCTAGTTTGAGATGAATAAAATCACTCTTTTTTGAAAAGTATCAATCGGTTTTTTGCTAATTACTGATTCCTCATTGGTATTGACTGAATTGATCTGCTTTTGATTTGTTCGTGTTTAGTCAGCTGATTTAACAGAGAAGTTATAATTTCAGCCAATTAATCATTTTTGCCCTTTGGACATTCTGGGCTGAATTTTGCAGGCGCTCAGAGGGCGGGTTCGGAGGCGGTTCAGCTGTCAAAATCAAAAAGATTGACAGCGGGGCGGTACCCGCTCTGAACCCGCTTCCTTGTGAGTTTCCCTAGTGCTGCAGACTCGGCACTAAGCGGCGGGTCATGCAATTGTGCTAGTTAAGAGGGTGTTTAAAGCAATTTAATCAGCATTTTACCAGGTACAAACCATTTTCCCAAGTTTTCCACGAGGTTCACGTCGCTCGGGGATCATGCCAGGTAAGTATGTCGGGTTCTGAACAACTCTCCATTTCTTTGAATAGGTGACAGCTGCAAAAGTGGTATAAAAGCTACCATTTCACATCTGTTCAATTCCCAATCTTAGAAGCTGGAGCATTAATGATTTGGAACCCACTTTTCAGCTTTATGCACTTTTGAAGTATTTGGAGTAATCTCTCTATCCACTGTCACCTCCTTGGAACAACCTATCCCAACATTGACAGATTACTTCTGTCATCTCAACCTCACCTGCCATCTATTCCATTAGCATCGGTGCCCTTGAAAAAATCTCACCTTGGTCCTCAGAATCCCAATACGATCAGCCCCAACACACCAGCATCACCGGGCACACCAGTCCACACCAACCTTCTCTGCAATCAACTGATGCTGCATTGGACACAGGGCATCATCACCCGTGCACATTGCTGCTCGGGACGCCAGCGATGGCCTCACCATGTCCAGATTTGCTTCACTGAACACCCTGGCTGCCACATGACGCACCAGGTTGGCATCACCCCACACCAGCACCATAAAGCATCTCTACAATGTACAAGCCATTACTTTCACACTCATCGCCATTGCAGGGGGCGGGTGGGGGGGGAGACGTTATGTCTCACCATTCACTGGAACTCACGAAGACACTTCCAAAGGTGCACACAAATCTGTCCAAGAAGGCAAAGTGGTGACAATAAGGATTTCAATGCTTGACAACACATTAACAGAAAGTTTACATGAACATTGGCTGAAACACCCAAGTGCCTACCCTTGTGTGTTGTTAGTTAGTATGATTAGACTAGGAGGAGGGCAAGTGTGAGGGATGGCTAGTGAGATGGGGAAGTGATAATATAGAGGGCTGGGTGGAGGTGCAAGGTAAGTTGATGTGAATAAGGATGTGCAGGAGTAGGGTAGGGAAGGCAGAGCGATGGGGATGTGATGAATGGCACAGGAGGATGAGGTTGAGTGTGGCTTTGCAATAACGTTTCATGATCTACTGTGATCATTGAAAGGTTTGCGCCACTGCAGCCTGGTCCTCCTGACGACAACCCTGCTTGTGTCCTCCTGTGCCATGTGCAACCAGGCTGCGTTGGTGTCCTGGGGAGGTCTCTTCCGCCCATTGGAAGGGAAGAGGACCTCCCTGCATGCTGTGACTCCCTCCATAAGCATATGGAGGGAGTCATGGGAGAGCCTGGGTGCAGCCGTACACCTTTGTGCAGTGCTCGTCAGTGTTTGCAGCACCTCAATGCTGCAGAACACTGACAGCAAAACTGTCAAAATGAATGTGGACATGGCCCCTTTAAGGAAACTGGCTGATGACACGTCATCAGATGACACATCACCAGACCCACTTCGTTTTAATTGGCCGGGAACCTCGCAGAGCAGGCTTAATAAGCCCACTCAGGGCAAAATCACTTGGAGGAGGCGGGAATGAAGATGGGTGCGGAGTTTGAGGCTGCTGTCTAATCCGGCCTCACCACGGCTAGTAAAATCACGGCCTCATGTCCTGAGGTGTCATGCTTTTTAAGGGCTCAACTTGACAAATACTTGCTAGATGCAAGACTTTTAATTATATATTGATAGATGGATTTTCAGAAAGTATATAAAAGGTGCAATGAAATCAGATATACAAAGGTTAGAAACAAATAATTAAAATCACATTATAGAATGCAGGAGGGCTTATATAAAGCTTAAAATGGTATGGGCTATCTTCTAATACTCAAGGAACCACCTTGAGAAACTCGGTTGAGGACAAGTACATAGTTTGCTCTAAATAAGCTATTTAAACAGAATTTCAAACTATGCAGATTGTGACGGTAATTTTGTGTCACCAGAAGGTCATCAGGCAATGTCAAACCTACAGAAGGAGTTTCATAAGGAAGCCATGCCACAATATAATCCAGTTCCCTTGCTGCTCTTTAATCTGCCTTGTTTATACTGCAGGATTGTTTCTGTTTTGTACATGTCCAGTTTCATTAGTCTAACCATAACGTTTCCCAAAGTGAAAACCAAAGCTGCCCTGTAAATTAGGCTAAATCAGCTTGTCGACACCCAGATTTAAAATGGAAGACATAACTTAGGTGCTGTTGGAGAAACCTAGCAAAGCTCTCTCCCAAAAAGAGTGTGGTGCCACTATGTTTACTTCAGATTGCTGCCTCTAAAAGCATTCTTGCCATCAGAACAGCCAGTGAACTAAATGGGATAGAAAACATAATCATTAATTCCTGGTTCTGCAGAGATTGATATTTCTAAAATGTATATCAATTCAAATCTCCTGTGCACAGCAACTCCAAGTTGGTTCTCCAATGAGACCATCAGCAGTTAAATATTTAAACCCCATTCTTTTAAATTAATAAAAACAAAACACAACAAGGATGATGAAGTTAATCATGATTCATTTGGTTTCTCTCTCTAATTAAATACTAGTCACTGTCCCATGGTGTTGCACCTAGGGAGTCAAGACCAAGTGTAATTTTTAGGTAAAACAGGGTTCGAGGGCAGGAGTTAATTGAGCTAATGTGCACAGTCATAACTCAGTCCCCATTTTAAAGTGATACATTGTGTCCTTATTTTTATACTTCAATTGTAAATTCCTATGTTCACATTTATAATGGAAACCATCTATATAAAACTTGGTTCCTCTGGGGAGTACAGCCAGAGCCAAGTCTGCGGCACCACGGGTGGCTCAGCTGTACGGGAGGGAGGGGGAGGAAGAAGAGTGGGAAAGCAATAGTGGTAGGGGAGCAGACAGGCGTTTCTGCGGCCACAGAAGTGACTCCAGGATGGTATGTTGCCTGCCTGGTGCCAGGGTCAAGGATGTCACCGAGTGGCTGCAGAACATTCTGAGGCGGGGGGGTGAACAGCCAGAGGTCATGGTCCATATCGGTACCAACGACATAGGTAGAAAGAGGGATGAAGTCCTGCAGGCAGATTTCAGGGAGCTAGGAAAAAGATTAAAAAGCAAGACCTCAAAGGTAGTAATCTCCGGATTACTCCTGGTGCCACACGCTAATGATTATAGAAATAGGATAGCACAGATGAATGCGTGGCTGGAGAGATGGTGCAGGAGGGAGGGCTTTAGATTCCTGCAGCATTGGATTCTGAGGGTGGTGGGACCTGTACAGGCCGGGCCAGTTGCACCTCAACAGGGCTGGAACCAATATCCTCGCGGGGAGGTTTGCTAGTGCTGTTGGGGAGGGTTTAAACTAATTTGGCAGGAGGATGGGCACCAGGATGTAACATTAGAAAGGGGAAATAAAGTGCTCAAAGGATTGGGAGAGGCAGAAAGCACTAAAGTAAGAAATAGTAAGGTATTAGGTGGGGTCAAACTAAGAGAGAATACAGGATGGTCTAAGATGAGTTTACAATCTATGTATGTGAATGCACAAAGTGTAGTAAACAAGGTAAGTGAGCTGCAGGCACAAATAGCCACATGGGAATATGATGTTGTGGCAATAACTGAGACCTGGCTCAAAAAACGTCAGGATTGGGTATTAAATATTTCTGGTTATAAAGTGTTCAGGAAAGATAGGAGGTGATGTGGCAGTATTAGTCAAGGAGAATGTTAGAGCTGGAGAGGGAGGATGTCCTGGAGGGGTCAAGGACAGAATCTATATGGCTAGAGTTAAGAAATAATAGGTGTCATTAGACTACTAGGTGTATTATATAGACCACCAAATAGTGGGAAAGATATGGAGGAGCAAATTTGCAGAGAAATTACAGAGAGGTGCAAGAACTATAGAGTAGTAATAATGGGGGACTTCAACTATCCTAATATAGACTGGGATCATAATAGTGTTAAGGGCAGAGAAGGGAAAGAATTTCTTAAGTGTGTTCAGGTGAACTTTCTTGATCAGTATGTTTCCGGCTCGACGAGGGGGGGAGGCATTGCTGGATCTAGTTCTGGGGAATGAGGTAAGTCAAGTAGAGCAAGTGTCAGTAGGTGAACATTTAGGGAACAGTGATCATAGTATCATAAGGTTTAGATTAGCTATGGAAAAGGACAGGGAGCAATTTAGAGTAAAAATGTTTAACTGGGGTAAGGCTAATTTCAGTGAGATGAGAACGGTAAACTGGAATCAAAGATTGGCAGGCAAAACTGTAATGGGCTGCCTTTAAAGAGGAAATAGTTCAGGTACAGTCCCACTAGGGGGAAAGGCAGGGCAACTAAAGTCAGGGCTCCCTGGATGATGAAAGAAATAGAGAATATGAAGCAGAAAAAGAGTGCGTATGACAGATGTCAGATTGCAAATACATCTGAGAATCGGGCTATATATAGAAAGTCAGAGGAGAAGTGAAAAAGAAAATGAGAGGCAAAGAGAGGGTATGAGAATAGAATGACAGCCAACATAAAAGGTAATCCAAAAGTCTTCTATAGGCATATAAATGGTAGTAAGAGGGGTGGGGCCGATTAGGGACCAAAAAGGAGACCTATGCATGGAGGCAGAAGGTATGGCTGAGGTACTAAATGAGTACTTTGCATCTGTCTTCACCAAGAGGATGCTGCCATAGACATAGCAAAGGAGGTGGAGATACTTGATGGGATAAAAATTGATAAAGAGGAGGTAATAGAAAGGCTGGCTGTACTTAAAGTAGATAAATCAGCAGGAGCGGTTGGGAGGCATCCTAGGATGCTAAGGGAATTGAGGGAGGAAATCGCGGAGGTACTACTGGCCATAATATTCCAATCCTCCTTAGGTACGGGGGTGGTGCCAGAGGACTGGAGAATTGCAAATGTTACACCATTGTTCAAAAAAGGGTGTAAAGATAAACCCAGCAACTACAGGCCAGTCAGTTTGACCTCGGTAGTGGGGGAGCTTTTAGAAACAGTAATCAGGGACAAAATTAACAGTCACTTGGACAAGTGTGGATTAATTAAAGAAAGCCAGCACAGATTTGTTAAAGGCAAATCGTGTTTAACTAACTTGATTGAGTTCTTTGACGAGGTAACAGAGAATGTTGATGAGGGTAATGCAGTTGACGTAATGTACATGGATTTCCAAAAGGCGTTCGACAAAGTGCCACATAATAGGCTTGCCAGCAAAGTTGAAGCCCATGGAATAAAAGGCAGCATGGATACAGAATTGGCGAAGTGATAGGAAACAGAGTAGTGGTGAATGGTTGTTTTTCAGACTGGAGGAAGGTATACAGTGGTGTTCCCCTGGGGTTGGTTCTGGGACCATTGCTTTTCTTGATATATATTAATGACTTGGACATGGGTGTACAGGGCACAATTTCAAAATTTGCAGTTGACACAAAACTTTGAAGTACTATATAGTGAACAGTGAGAATGAGAGTGATAGACTTCAGGAAGACATAGACAGGCTGGTGAAATGGGCGGACATGTGGCAGATTAAATTTAATGCAGAAAAGTGTGAAGTGATACATTTTGATAGAAAGAATGAGAGGACATATAAACTAAGATTGTACAATCCTGAATGGGGTGCACGAACAGAGACCTTGGGGGTATGTGTGCACAAATCATTGAAGGTGGCAGGGCAGGTTGAGAAAGCAGTTAAAAAAACTTACAGGATTCTGGACTTCATGAATAGAGGTATAGAGTACAAAAGTGTGGAAATCATGATGAACCTGTATAAAACACTGGTTCAGCCCCAACTGAAGTACTGTGTCCAATTCTGGGCACCACACTTTAGGAAGGATGTAAAGGTCTTAGAGAGGGTGCAGAAAAGATTTACGAGAATGATTCCAGGAATGAGGGAGTTCAGTTACGTTAATAGACTGGAGAAGCTGGGGTTGTTCTCCTTGGAGCAGACAAGATTGAGAGATTTGATAGAGGTGCTCAAAATCATGAGGGGTCTGGACAGAATAGATAGAGGGAAACTGTTCCCATTGGCAGAAGGATCGAGAACCAGAAGACACAGATTTAAGGTGATTGGCAAAAGAACCAAAGGCAACGTAAGAAAAAACTGTTTTACGCAGGGAGTGGTTAAGATCTGGAATGCACTGCCTGAAAGGGTGGTGGAGGCAGATTCAATCATGGCTTTCAAAAGGAAGTTGGATAAGTATCTGAATGAAAGGAATTTGCAGGGCTATGGGGAAAGGGCGGGGGAGTGGGACTAGCTGAAGTGTTCTTGCAGAGAGCTGGCACGGGCTCGACGGACCGAATGGCCTTCTTCCGGGTTGTAATCATTCTATGATTCTGCCAGTGGTGTGCTGCACTGCCTCTTAGTGGGTGCAATTATAACCTGATAAGTGTGCATGGAATTTCCATTATAAATGTGGATGTATAGGAATTTATAATGGAAAAAGCTGACAGTATGTGCAGACATAAGATTTTATTTTTTATATGTAGAACTGAGTCTTTGATTTTTTGCTTTATATTACAAAAGGTGTTAAGAAATTTTGTTCAAAATCACTAACAAAAATGTTATAAAGTGCCAAGAACTATTACTGAAGACAATCTAATACTGTACCCAGGTAGTCAAATCCTTTGAACATAATGCATGATTCTGTGGCATCAATTCTTTCAATTTTGAATTTCTGCAATGGACCAGTAGGTAGGTGATTGTAATCTTTTTGCCACTTATCGAAACCTTTGTAGCGCACATTGGCACCACAACGAAGCAACCACTCCGATGCTGCTCTGTCTGGACCAACAGCCTTTATACGATCATAATCCACCCTATTTGAAAGGAAATGTACTCTTGTTATATGCATTACTGAAAGATTTAAACTGGATAAATTAATTTTTATTTTACCCTTACTGGTTGAAAACAGCATTCAACCATCCCCAGAAACTTCTACAGCCAACATGAGAATGTGTGATCCGCAGAGCCCTCAAGGATCCCGTTGTCTTTGGAAACAGCATTTTGGTAGATTTTCTGAAGATATAAGAAAGATATACCGATTAATACAGCCAAATTTTCCACTATATTCTGGGAACACTAGGATCAAGGTTTATGCTTGCAATTCCCCATATGGCAGATTTCGTGCCGCTGCGAGAGGGAGATACCAAGCACAGGCCATTGCTTCCTATTTGAGAAAGCAAGTGAGCCAAGCTTGCATATTGCTCGGTCACCTCCAAAAGGGAAAGCTGAAATTAGCTTTACCTGATGGTTCAACCTCCTCCCTGCCAGCCGGAAAGCCACAATTGGTATGGATTGGTAATCACACTTGGAAAGCGCCAGCCAGCCCTGCTTGTGTCGCACTCCGGCTCCGAGTTCAAAGCGCAGCTCTCGCGTCCGCCGGTTCATCGCGCATGCGCACTTGCCGTTCTCCGTCCTGCCGCCCTCGAGCTGGGGGTCAAAGGTGGAGGGGCGGGGGGGTCAAAGGTGGAGGGGCGGGGGGGTCGGTTTCTGGCAGCGATGGCCGCTGGTACCCGGCTGGTTTGCGCGGCTTCGCTGCTCAGCGGACGATTCAATGGGCTCCGAGCAGGTTACGTCGTGCGAAGAAAACACAGGTACGGAATGGACTAGGAAGCGTTGCGGGCTGGGCTGAGATAGGTTGCTAGGGTAATACGAATAGTCAGAATGGTGGTGCGACTTAAATTAATATTTGCGGGGGAGGACTGGTGACTTTAACGAATTAGGACACTGTTCCTATTTCCGTGACCTTGGTTTAAGTTTTCCCCATGGAGTAACAGTCTTGAGTGAAATGACTTGGATTTACCTTGTGCAATAGGTTTGTGAGGCTGGTATTTGGTTGTGGCTGGAGATCGCAGTTTGGGGTAGTTGTTAAAATCCTTGTCCTCTCCTATCTTGGCTCGGTTGAGTCGGTATGTGCAGTCTCGCTGTACTACGCCAACTTTGTAATGGGTGAAGTCACTGGGTGAGCTCAGCTGTGAAATTACTAATTCAGTTTATGTTTAAATGTGTACAGTGAGCTTAATGTTACTATTTCGTTATCTAACTGGTTCCAGTCGACAATTGTTGTGGGGGAAAAGCTCAACCTGCGTTCGTCTTTCTTGACAAGTCGTCTCGTTTGTTTTTGGCTATTTATTCTCTCATGTTGATCTGTTGTTCCGTGCAAGTTGTAGCACGCTTTCTGCTCTGATTCCAGTTTGTCCAGTGATAATTTGATCCATCAAGTGGAGCCTCGGGTCCCTCCTCCTCCTCCTCCTCCTCAAGCGTTTCCCACTCTAGGGCTTTCAGCATTGCAGTAACGCTATTGGCCTGTTTGTACTTGTTGACACAGAATGGAGCAGCTTTCCTCTGGCTAGCCTCAAGCTTGAGGCTGGTGAATGGAGTTGAGGCAGAAGATCAGCCATGATCTCATTGAATGGCAGAGCAGGCTCGAAGGGCCTACTCATGCTCCTATTTCTTATGTTCTTATAAGCTTCTAGCACGGGTCCCATGCAGGGCTAACGTACTCCAGAATTGTCTAACTAGCGTTGTGTAGGCTTGGTTTTTCAATTTTCTTGGGATTGACCAGAGGTTCCATTTTAGGAAGCCCAATACCTTACTGGCTTTGGACATTGCTCTCGTGAGTTGTGCATTCTGTCTTAGTTTGTTGTGTATTTCCACTCCCAGGTATGTATATGAGGCTATTTCCTGCAGGGAATGGCCACAAAAAGTGCATTTCATATCAGGTCGTTGTGTCTTGGAGATCTTCACAACTACACATTTGGTTGGATTGAAGGATATTGACCATCTGTCTTGCCACTCCTGTCTGTCAGCCAGTGGCTCAGTTGGTAGCACCCTCGTCTCTGAGTCAGAAGGTTCATAGAATCAAAGAAAGTTACAGCACGGAAGGAGGCCATTTCGGCCCATCGTGTCCAACAAAGAGCTATCCAACCTAATCCCACTTCCCAGCTCTTGGTCCGTAGCCCTGCAGGTTACAGCATCCCAAGTGCACATCCAAGTACTTTTTAAATGTGGATAGGGTTCCTGCCTCTACCACCCTTTCAGGCAGTGAGTTCCAGACCCCTACAACCCTCTGGGTGAAGAAATTTCCCCTCTAAACCTTCCACCAATTACTTTAAATCTGTGCCCCCTGGTTTTTGACCCCTCTGCTAAGGGAAATAGGTCCTTTCTATCCACTTTATCTATGCCTCTCATAATTTTATACACCTCAATAAGGTCTCCCCTCAGCCTCCTCTGTTCCAAGGAAAACAGACCCAGCCTATCCAATCTTGCCTCATAGCTAAGATTCTCTACTCCTGGCAACATCCTTGTAAATCTCCTCTGTACCCTCTCTAGTGCAATCACATCTTTCCTGTAATGTGGTGTCCAGAACTGCAAGCAGTACTCTAGCTGAGGCCTAACTAGTGTTTTATACAATTGAAGCATAACCCCCCCTGCTTTTAAAGGCACGCATTCCATGTGCCACCTTAACCACCTTATCTACATGGCCTGCTACCTTCAGGGATCTTTGTACATGCACTCCAGGGTCCCTTTGTTCCTCTACACTACTCAGTGTCCTACCATTTAATGTGTATTCCCTTTCCTGGTTAGCCCTCCCCAAATGCGTTATCTCACACTTCTCCAGATTGAATTCCATGTCCCACTGTTCTGCCCACCTGACCAATTTATTGATATCTTCCTGCAGTCTACAGCTTCCTTCTTCAGTATCAAACACACAGCCAATTTTAGGATCATCTTCAAACTTCTTAATCATATCCCCTATATTCAAGTCTAGATCATTGATATATACCACAAAAAGCAAGGGTCCTAGTACTGAGCCCTGTGGAACCCCACTGGAAACAGCCTTCCAGTCACAAAAACACCCATCAACCATTACCCTCTGCTTCCTGTCTCCAAGCCAGTTTTGAATCCAATTTGACACTTTGCCCAGGATCCCATGGGCGCTTAACTTCGTGACCAGTCTGCCATGTGGAACCTTGTCAAAAGCCTTGCTAAAGTCCATATAAACTACATCAAATGCACTACCCTCATCTACCCTCCTTGTTACCCCCTCAAAAAATTCAATCAAGTTTGTCAGACACGACCTTCCCTTAACAAATCCGTGCTGACTATCCTTGATTAATCCGTGTCTTTCTAAATGACGATTGATCCTGTCCTTCAGAATTCTTTCCAATAATTTCCCCACCACCGAGGTTAGGCTGACCGGCCTGTAATTACTTGGTCTATCCTTTTCTCCCTTTTTTAAATAAGGGTACCACATTAGCAGTCCTCTGGCACCACACCTGAAGCCAGAGAGGATTGAAAAATGATAGCCAGGGCCTTTGCTATTTCCTCTTTTGCTTTGCTTAACAGCCTGGGATACATTTCATCCAGGCCTAGGGATTTATCCACTTTTAAAGCTGCTAAACCCCTTAATACTTCCTCTTTCACTATGTTTATTTCATCTAATATTTCACACTCCTCCCCCCGATTAGCAATGTCTGCTTTTCCCCTCTCCTTTGTGAAAACAGACGCAAAGTATTCATTAAGAACCCTACTGAAGTCTCCCGCCTCCACACATAGATTACCCTCATGATCTCTAATAGGCCCTACCCTTTCTTTAGTTATCCTCTTACTCTTAATATAGTTGGGTTTTCCTTGATTTTACTTGCCAAGAATTTTTCATGCTCTCTCTTTGCTTTCCTAATATCCTTTTTAATTGCACCCCTGCACTTTCTGTACTCCTCTAAAGATTCTGGAGTATTTAGCCCTCGGTATCTGTCATATGCCTCCCTTTTTTTCCTTTATCCTACCCTGTATGTCCCTAGACATCCAGGGGGCTCTAGATTTGTTAGTCCCACTTTTTTCTTTAAGGGCACACATTTGGTCTGAACCCTCCGGATCTCCTCCTTGAATGCCCCCCCACTGCTCTGACACTGATTTACCTTCAAGTAGCTGTTTCCAGTCCACTATGGCTAAATCCCCTCTGAGCTTAGCAAAATTTGCTTTTCCCCAATTTAGAATTTTTATTCCTGGTCTATCCTTGTCCTTTTCCATAACTACCTTAAATCTAACAGAATTATGGTCACTAGCACCAAAATGCTCCCCCACTGATGCGCCTTCTACCTGCCCAGCTTCATTCCTTAAAACTAAGTCCAGAACTGCCTTGTTGGGCTTGCTACATACTGGCTAAAAAAGTTCTCCTGGATGCATTTTAGGAATTCTGCACCCTCTATACCCTTCACACTAATTTTATCCCAGTTAATATTGGGGTAGTTGAAATCCCCTACTATTACTGCCCTATAGTTTTTGCACTTCTCAAATTTGTCTACATATTTGTTCTTCTATCTCCTCCTCACTGTTTGGGGGTCTGTAGTACACTCCCAGCAGTGTGATCGCTCCTTTTTTGTTTTTCAATTCGACCCATATGGCCTCATTTGATGATCCCACCAACATATCATCCCTCCTCACAGCTGTAATAGTTTCTTTAATCAATACTGCGACCCCCCTCCCTTTTTACCTCCCTCTCTATCCTGTCTGAAAATCCCACGGTTGTCGGTTCAAATCCCACTCCAGAGACTTGAGCGCAAAAATCTAGGCTGACACTCCAGTGCTATACTGAGAGAGTGCTGCACTGTCGGAGGTGCCCTTTTTCGGATGAGACGTTGAACAGAGGTCCTGGGCGTCTGCTCTCAGGTGGACGTAAAAGATCCCATGGCACTATTTTGAAGATGAGCAGGGGAGTTATCCCTGATGTCCTGGTCAATATTTATCCCTCAATTAACATAACAAAAACAGATTATCTTGTCATTATCACATTGCTGTTTGTGGGAGCTTGCTGTGCCCAAATTGGCTGCCGCGTTTCCTACATTACAACAGTGACTACACTTCAAAAAGTACTTCATTGGCTGTAAAGCGCTTTGGGACTTCCGGTGGTTATGAAAGGCGCTATATAAATGCAAGTCTTTTTTTCCTCAAGCCTTCTCAGGTGGTCTTGGAGTACTTCGAAGACTTTCTTTGCGTGATCTACACCTAAGGAACATCAATCATCAGCAAACAATCTAACTGTGCTACGTAGTTTGTCTGGCAGGTCGTTGATGTAGACAAGGAAATCCAGTGGTCCTGTTACAGTTCCCTGGGGAACTCCTGAGCAGAGTGGTGTTGACTCTGAACGGGAGCCATTACACAGGACTGTTTGTGTTCTTGATGTAAGGAAGTGTCACATCCATGTGAAAATAGACCCTCGAATGCCGTATGCTTGTAGTTTGGTGAGAGGTCTCATGCGGCACCTTGACAAAGGCTTTTGCAAAGTCGCGGAAAGCTGTGTGGACTGTTTCCCCTTTCTCCGTGCAACCAGTGATGTTGTTTATCATCAATACCAGTTGAGTCGTTGTGGAGCGTTTGGCCTGAAAGCCATCGTCCAGATGGGTCATAACGTGTGAATGGACAATGTGCTCAAGAATCTTGCAGGGTACAATGGTTAGTGACACTCCTCTGTAAATACTCTGGTCAGCCTTCTCTCCCTTCTTGAAGATCGGGCAGATGTTGGCCTCTCTTCACTGGGAAGGTACATATCCCTTGTCAATTGACGACTGGTAAATGTTTGTCAGAATGGGTGCTACTTCTAGTGCTGTCATCTTGAGGACCCATGGCGGAATGCCATCAGGGCCGGGTGCTTTGCTGGGGTTGAGGATGTTTAGTTGCTTCAGCACTCCAGCTTCACTGACAACCAAGCCTTGTACACTCGGTAGATCATAGTCTGGCAATGTTGGAATTCTTGATGTGTTTTCGCTGGTGAAATTGCTTGCGAACTCGTTGTTTAGTGTTTCTGCTTTCTCGCTATTTAGACTTATGATCTTATTGTTGACTGAGGTCGGTGATGCCAGTACCTTCCCTCCTTAACTTCTTGATGAAGGACCAAAAGGCCTTAGGATCGTTACTGATTGTTGTTCCTGGGTATTCTGCTCCACGTGGGGTGGAATTTTCAGTCGGGTGCATTTGGGAATTTATACCTGAAATTACAACCATTCGTGGCCCGGAATTTGCGGTCAGCGGCGAAGCAAAGGTGTTCGCCACTGGCCCCGAAGAAAGCTGCCCACAGATCTCCCGATCTCCGTGGTGAAGTGTGCCTTTTTTGATGTTCAATTGATTTCAATGCTCTGTAGTGGGAATTTCTAGTGCGATGCTGCTGTGACGTCAACAAGCTGTCTAAGCAGCCAATCACATTGCAGAATTCTCACAAACAATAAACCAGGAAATGAGAAGCTACTTTTATCCGGACTTTTTAAAAATGTCAGAGAGCGAAATAAAGATTGGGATTCTCACATGGGTATAAGTTAGAATCTGAAATATTATTAACAAACATTTTTTTAATTGTGTTTTTAAATTGTAATTTTTATCACATTGGAGAAATTTGACACTCCACAAATATAACACTTAGTTTTTCAGGGCCATAACATTGGTTTAGCAGTCAATAGGTTGTTAAAACCCCAGTTACACTTATTTCAACAAGGCTTAACATTTAATGGGATATTTAATGGGATATTTAACGCGATATTTACTGCGGAAGAGCCCACGTTTTTGTCAGTTTCACTGATTACACTGATTGCCAGGTGTAGGGTGGGGTGGGGGTTGTTGGTGGGGAGATGTCCACAGCGCAGCCTGTGTCAGAGCAGTGAATGATTGACCGCAACTTCAGGATTTCTGCGTTTAGACGCGCATGCACTAAATCATGAAGTTGTGGTCAGTTTCAGAAGGTTAATAACGGCGAACGCTGTTAGTTCGCTGTTATTACCCACCTCAAATTCCAGTTCATTAACATAAAATTGAGCTAAGCAAATGAGCTCGGAAGGCACACCATGTATTCCATTTTTAAGTATGAAAGTAAAGTTTCAAACCATCTGACTATCCTTCGTGTACATCAGGCACAGTATATTTAACATCATGCAATCGTGGAATCGTTTTAGTTTTTAATGTGACTCTGAGGTTAGATTCTTTAAAATTGCTCAAAAAATAGCAATAAAACATCAGAAAAAAATTGTTTCCTGCTGCGCCTCACTTTCTGGGCTTAATTTTACACACGTTTTGAACCATGTAGTTGCAGGAGATTCACATGTCCAGCTCTTTAACATGGAGGGGAGCCATTATAATGAGCTGAGGGGCGTTCGGGGCAGCAGTCGATAGATGGGCATAAAAGAACAAGGAAATTTGAGCATAGCGTAATTATGTCCATCACACACTTGCGCCTGAGTTTCCTTGCCCTTTTATTCTGTGTATTTGCTTGACGCCCCAATTACATGTATCTGGGTGCAAATATAGAGGAAAATTGACCCAATCATGTATGTGTGCAGATTTAGGATCATTTTGTTTATGGAAACCATCATTTTGCCTTGGAGAGTAGGGCAGTGGGATTAGTTTGGGATTGATACAGAACTATGTAACCCAGCTATTTAAGAAAGGAGGGAGAGAGAAAACGGGGAACTACAGACCTGTTAGCCTCACATCAGTAGTTGGGAAAATGCTGGAATCTATTATAAAGGATGCAATAACTGGGCACTTAGAAACTAATAGTAAGATTGGGCAGCGTCAGCATGGATTTATGAAAGGGAAATCCTGTTTAACAAACCTATTGGAGTTCTTTGAGGATGTAACTAGTGGAGTAGACAAAGGGGAACCGGTAGATGTGATGTATTTGGATTTTCAGAAGGCCTTCCATAAGGTCCCACACAAGAGGTTGGTGAACAAAGTTAGGGCACATGGAATTGGGGGTAATATACTACTGTAGCATGGATTGAGAATTGGTTAATAGACAGAAAACAAAGACAGGGATAAACGGGTCTTTTTCAGGATGGCAGGCTGTGACTAGTGGGGTACTGCAAGGATCGGTGCTTGGGCTCCAGCTATTCACAATCTATATCAATGATTTGGATGAGGGGACTAAATGTAACATTTCCAAATTTGCTGCTGATACAAAGCTAGGTGGCAGTTGTGAAGAGGCTTCAAGGAGATCTCGACAGGCTCAGTGAGAACATGGTAGATGGAATATAATGTGGATAAATGTGAAGTTATCCACCTTGGTAGAAAAAACAGAAAGGCAGAGTATTTCCTAAATGGTGAAAGATTGGGGAATGCAGATGCTCAAAGGGACCTGGGTGTCCTTGTACATGAGTCACTGAAAGTGAATGTGCAGGTGCAGCAAGCCATTAGGAAGGCAAATGGTATGCTGGCCTTCATTACAAGAGGATTTGAGTACAGAATTACAGTATATAGGACCTTGATGAGACCACACCTGGAGTACTATGTACAATTTTTATCTCCTTACCTAAGGAAGGATATACTTGCCATAGAGGGAGTGCAACGAAGGTTCAGGAGATTGATTCCTGAATGGTGGACTGTCGTATGAGAAGAGATTGAGTAAACTAGGCCTGTATTCTCTTGAATTCAGAAGAATAAGAGGGGATCTCATTGAAGCATACAAAATTATTACAGGGCTTGATAGGGTGGATGCTGGGAGAATGTTTCCCTTGGCTGGGGAGTCTAGAACCAGGGGCCACAGCCTCAGGATAAAGGGTAGGCCATGTAGGACTGAGATAAGAAGACATTTCTTCACACAGAGGGTGGTGAATCTTTGGAATTCTCTACCCTAGAGGGCAGTGGAGGCTCAGTCATTGGGTATATTCAAAACAGAAGTCGATAGATTTCTGACTAGTAAGGGCATCAAGGGATATGGCGATAGGGCCGGTGAATGGAGTTGAGGCAGGAGATCAGCCATGATCTCATTGAATGGCAGAGCAGGCTCGAAGGGCCGAATGGCCTACTCCTGCTCCTATTTCTTATGTTTTTATTGGGTGAGCGGGGCTTTTGGATTGATAGTTAGATAGGGCTAGAGTGGGTGATGGGATTATATTTGGGTTGCTCTGGCCTGTGCCACTGTGCCGAAAAAGCTCATCAAAGTTACAAATTACATCCTTTGTGACTGTGACAAAGGTAAACTATCCCTCCTTGTCCTTCTTGACTTGTCTGCAGCCTGTGACATGGTTGAACACACCATCCTCCTCCAACGCCTCTCCACCTTCGTCCAGCTGGGTGGGACTGCACTTGCCTCGTTCCATTCTTATCTACCTAATCGTAGCCAGAGAATCACCTGCAATGGCTTCTCTTCCTGCTCCCGCATCGTTACCTCTGGTATTCCCCAAGGATTATTACTTGGCCCCCTCCTATTTCTCATCTACATGCTGCCCCTTGGCGACATTATCTGAAAACACTGTCAGTTTCCACATGTATGCTGATGGCACCCAGCTCTACCTCACTACCACTTCTCTCAACCCCTCCATTGTCAGACTGCTTGTCTGACATCCAGTTCTGGATGAGCAGAAATGTTTCTCCAATTAAATATTGGGAAGACTGAAGCCTTTGTTTTCGGTCCCCGCCACAAACTCCGTTCCCCGGCCACTGACTCCATCCCTCTCCCTAACATCTGTCTGAGGCTGAACCACACTGTTCGCAACCTTGGTGTCATATTTGACCCTGAAATGAGCTTCTGACCATATATCCGCAGCATAACTAAGACCGCCTAGTTCCACCTCCGTAACATCTCGCGTCTCCGCCCTTGCCTCAGCTCACCCACTGCTGAAATCCTCATCCATGTCTTTGTTACCTCTAGACTTGACTATTCCAACGCACTCCTGGCTGGCCTCCGACATTCTAGCCTACATAAACCTGAGGTCATCCAAAACTTGGCTACCCGTATCCTAACTCTCACCAAGTCCTGTTCACCCATCGCCCCTGTGCTCACTGACCTACATTGACTCCCGGTTAAGCAATGCCTCGATTTGTTTTCAAATCCCTCAATGGCCTCGCCCCTCCCTATCTCTAATCTCCTCCAGCCCCACAACCCCCCCTCCCGAGATATCTGCGCTCCTCTAATTCTGCCCTCTTGAGCATTCCTGATAATCACTCAACCATTGGTGGCCGTGCCTTCTGTTGCCTAGGCCCTAAGCTCTGGAATTCCCTGCCTAAACCTCTCCGCCTTGCTACCCCTCTTTCCTCCTTTAAGACGCTCCTTAAAACCTACCTCTTTGACCAAGCTTTGGCTCAACTGCCATAACTTCTCCTTATGTGGCTCGGTGTCAAATATTTTGTCTTCTAACACTCCTGTTGAAGCTCCTTGGGACGTTTTACTATGTTAAAGGCGTTACATAAATATAAGTTGTTGTCGTCGTTGTCCAAGTTCAGAGCCGGGTGTGGCAGGCAGGTGAAGTCCAGAAGCTATTTGAAGGGTAGAGTATCGGAGGATGCACTGATTTAAAAAAAAAAAAAGAAAATTATTTATGGGATCTGGGCGTCGCTGCCAAGGCCAGTATTTATTGCCCATCCCTAGTTGCCCTTGAGAAGGTGGTGGTGACCCGCCTTTTTGAACCGCTGCAGTCTGTGTGGTGAAGGTACTCCCACAGAGCTGTTAGGGAGGGAGTTCCAGGATTTTGACCCAGCGACGATGAAGGAACAGTGATATATTTCCAAGTCAGGATGGTGGGGAACTTGGAGGTGGTGGTGTTCCCATGCGCCTGCTGCCCATGTCCTTCTAGGTGGTAGAGGTCACGGGTTTGGGAGGTGCTGCCGAAGCAGCCATGGCGAATTGCTGCAGTGCATCTTGTAGATGGTACACACTGCAGCCACGGTACGCCGGTGGTGGAGGGAGTGAATGTTTAAGGTGGTGGATGGGGTGCCAATCAAGCAGGCTTTGTCCTGGATGGTGTCGAGCTTCTTGAGTGTTGTTGGAGCTGCACTCATCCAGGCAAGTGGAGAGTATTCCATCACAATCCTGACTTGTGCCTTGTAGATGGTGGAAAAGCTTTGGGGAGTCAGGAGATGAGACACTCGCCGCAGTAAACCTAGCCTCTGACCTGCTCTTGTTGCCACAGTATTTATGCGGCTGGTCCAGTTAAGTTTCTGGTCAATGGTGACCTCCAGGATGTTGATGGTGGGGGATTCAGCGATGGTAATGCCGTTGAATGTCAAAGGGCGGTGGTTAGACTCTCGCTTGTTGGAGATAGTCATTGCCTGGCACTTGTATGGCGCGAATGTCATCTGCCACTTATCAGCCCAAGCCTGAACGTCGTCCAGGTCTTGCTGAATGCGGGCATGGACTGCTTCATTATCTGAGGAGTTGCGAATGGCACTGAACACTGTGCAGTCATAAGCGAACATCCCCATTTCTGACCTTATGTTGGAGGGAAGGTCATTGATGAAGCAACGGAAGATGGTTGGGCCTAGGACACTGCCCTGAGGAACTCCTGCAGCGATGTCCTGGGGCTGTGATGATTGACCTTCAACCACCACAACCATCTTCCTTTGTGCTAGGTATGACTCCAGCCAGTGGAGAGTTTTCTCCCTGATTCCCATTGACTTCAGTTTTACTAGGGCTCCTTGATGCCACACTCGGTCAAATGCTGCCTTGATGTCAAGGGCAGTCACTCTCACTTCACCTCTGGAATTCAGCTCCTTTGTCCATGTTTGGACCAAGGCAGTAATGAGGTCGGGAGCCAAGTGGTCTTGGCGGAACCCAAACTGGGCATCAGTGAGCAAGTTATTGGTGAGTAAGTGCCCCTTGATAGCACTGTCGATGACACCTTCCATCACTTTGCTGATGATTGAGAGTTGATTAATGGGGTGGTAATTGGCTGGATTGGATTTGTCCTGCTTTTTGTGGACAGGACATACCTGGGCAATTTTCCACATTGTCGGATAGATGCCAGTGTTGTAGCTGTACTGGAACAGCTTGGCTAGAGGCGTGACTAGTTCTGTGGGAATGAAGATCCAGGAGGTGTGCCGAATCGGTTGCGGGGCAGAAAAAAAACAGTGACTAAGTTGGAGGTCACCATAAGATCCAGAAGCGGCGGAGAAATGTACTTTGGCCCAGGAGCATGAAACTCGAGCCAGGAACCAGACTATAGCTGAAGCTGAAAGAACAATAGAACCAGTGGGCCAGTCACAGGCTCAGCAGGTAACAGCAGCGGTGGGGGACGGCTGTAAGCTGATCAAAGTTACTTTAAAATTTAAGCAACAGAGCAGCAGCTGAGTCTTAGTGTAGTCCAGTGCAGAAGCATAGTGTTGATGTCCAGAGAAGTCCAGGAATTTGGAAGCCAAATTTGAAAAAGATCCAGTGCTCACTGAGGAAAGCAAAGAGCAGGCCTGGGCAGGGGATGGGCAGTGGTGGTTTAAACTGGCAGTTAACTTGTAGATTGTGCTAAAATACACCCACTATTAGAGCTTGGGGAACTTCAACAGTGGAAGAGAGGAGATCAGTGGGAGAAAGGGCAAAAGATGGCAGAGGATGGCCAAGGATAGAGTACAGTAAGGAGCTCCCTTGGGAGCTGACCACCCAGGAGCCATCTTGAACAAGGTTGCTTGAATGCACAAAATAGCTCCAGTCTGGTGAAGAAAGTTTCTCTGATCCATTACTTGAAACCAGGTAGCAAAGTAGCAATCATGGAGTCAAAGATGTTGGGGGAGAAGCAAGGTTGGGTGTCATCAGATTACAGATAATGTCACTGAAGGGTACCATGTAAATGAGTAATCAGAGGGTGGACAAGGATGAAACCTTCAAAGATGACACAGGTGACCATGCACATACAGGAGGAGAAGCTATTGGAGGAAATATCAACAACAATTTGCATTTATACAGCGCCTTCATATAAAAAAAAATCCCAAGCTGTAATCAGAAGTGCAATCAGCAGCACTGAGCCAAAGATGGAAATATTGGGAGCAATGTTCCCTTTAAGCCACGCAGCGCTCTGGAAGTCCTGCGCAGGCGACTTGCCAGCTTCACAATGGGGAAAAACTGTGCATGCGCAGTATTTTGAATGGGCCATGCAGCCCCTTTAAGGGGCTGCGCACCCAAAACAAAATTAAAGGGAACATTGATTGGGAGGGGTGACCAAAAGCTCAAACTAAGAGGTGGGTTTTAATAAAGGTCTTAAAGGAGGAGGGAGTTACACAGGGGTTTAAGGATGGAATTCCAGAGCGCAGTGCCATGTTGGCTGAAGGCACAGCCACCAATGGTGGCGTGAAGGGAATGGGGGTGCTCAAGAGGCCAGAATTGAAGGAACTCCAAGTTCTTGGAGGGTTGTAGGGCAGGAGAAGGCTACAGAGATAGGGTGAGGCTTTGAAGAAATTTAAACGAGGATGAGAAATTGTAACCTGAGGCAGTTGGGGACTGGGAGCCAATATAGGTCACCGAGCACAGTGATACTGGGTGAGCAGGACATGTTGCAGGATAGGATATGGGAAGCAGAGTTTTGGATGAGTTGAAGTTTATAGAGGGTGACGGATGGAAGACCGACCAGGAAAGTATTGGAATAGTTGAGTCTGGAAATGACAGGCGTGGATGAGGGTTTAAGCGGCAGTTGGATTGAGACAGGGTGGAGGCAGACAATGCTACGGAGGTGGAAGTAGGTGATATTTAGGGTTGGAAGCTCAGCTTGGGTTCAAATGGAACAGTTTGGTTCAACCTGAGACATTGGGCAGGGAGGAGCTCCAATTGGTGGTGAGGGTACAGAGTTTGTGGCCGGGGCCAAAGAAAATGGCTTCCCAATATTTAACTGGAGGAAATAGTAGCTCATCCAGGAGTGAACGTCGGACAAGCAGTCTGACAACACAGAGGCAGTGGAAAGGTTGATAGCGGTGGTGGAGAGATAAAGCTAAGTGTCGTCCGTGTACGTGTGGAAACTGACCCCATGTCTTAGGATGATGTTGCCAAGAGGCAGCATGTAGATGAGGAAGGGGGACAATAGATCCTTGGGCGACTACAGAGGTCACAGTGCAGGAATGGAAAGAGAAGCCATTGCTGGAGATGTTCTGGCTACAATTTGATAGGTAAGAGTGGAACCATGCGAGGGCAGTCCCACTGAGCTGGGCAATAGAGGAAACACGCTGGAGGAGGATCGTGTGGTCAACTGTGTCAAAGGTTGCAGAGAAAAATGAGGAGGGGTAGTACACCAGGTCACAAATCACACCTGGAGTACCATGCACAGTTTTGGTCTCCTTATCTAAGGAAGGATATACTTGCCTTGGAGGCGGTGTAACGAAGGTTCACTAGATTGATTCCTGGGATGAGAGGGCTGTCCTATGATGAGAGATTGTGTAGAATGGGCCTATACTCTCTGGCGTTTAGAAGAATGAGAGGCGATCTCGTTGAAACATACAAGATTCTGAAGGGGATTGACAGCGTATATGCTGAGGTTGTTTCCCCTGGCTGGAGTGTCTAGAACTAGGGAGCATAGTCTCAGGATAAGGGGTAAGCCATTTAAAACTAAGATGAGAAGGAATTTCTTCACCCAGAGGGTTGTGAATATTTGGTATTCTCTGCCCCAGAGGGCTGTGAATGCTGAGTCTTTGCGTATATTCAAGGCTGAGATAGATTTTTGGACTCTGGGGGAATCAAGGGATATGGAGATTGGGCGGGAAAGTGGAGTTGAGGTCAATGATCAGCCATGATCTTATTGAATGGCGGAGCAGGCTCGAGGGGACGTATGGCCTACTCCTGCTGTTATTTTTTATGTTCTTAAGATGTAATTTGTGACTTTGATTATGGCCATTTCAGGGCTGTGATGGGCGGAAACCTGATTGGAGGGATTCAAATGTGGAATTGTGGGAAAGATGGTCACGGATTTTGGAGGCGATGTTGGAGAGGAAAGGAAGGTTGGAAATGGGACAGTAGTTTGCAGGGACAGTAGTTTACAAGGACAGGGGGGTCGAGGAGGGGGTGATGATGGCAGTTTTGAAAAGGAGGAGGACAGTACCCGAGGAGAGGGAACCATTTACAATGTCAGCTAGTTTGGGAGCCAGGAAGGGAAGGTGGACAAGATGAGCTTGGAGAGGGCATGAGGGGAGATGGAAGAGAAACTAGAGAAAGATGCGGGTTCAGGATGAGGCGGGGAGGGGGTGGGGCTGGTGGTTGGCTACATGTAGCTCGTGGTTAATGTATTTGATAGCACTGTTCTAGATACATATGTACAGTATTGTGTTAGTACCCTCTGATGAAAGTAAAAAGAAACAAAACTTTTAGAAATTCATAATAATCTTAATCATAATCAACTTTATTGTCATTGTTAGTGCACAAGTGCAGTACAACGAAATGTAGGCTTGCGGCTCCCGAGAGTGTACATTTAGATTAAGACGTTTAAACATTCAACATTCATTTGGCTTGTAATACATTAACATAAACATAACCATAATAAAGTGCATTGGCAGATGTGCAGGCTTTAGAGTTTATTTGTGGAGTTCAGTAGGATGACAGCCCTGGGAAAGAAGCTGTTCCTAAATCTGGTCGTTCAGGTGCGAATGCATCTGTAGCGTCTCCCAGATGGCAGGAGGGCGAACAGACTGTGGCTGGGGTGGGTAGGGTCTTTGATGATGGTCCGTGACCTCCGTAAACAGCGTTTCTGGTATATGTGCTCTATGGTCGGTAGCCGGGTGCCGGTAATGCGTTGGGCAGTTTTGACTACCCGCTGCAGGGCTTTCCGGTCATAGTAGCTACAGCTGCCATACCATACTGTGATACAGTTCGTCAGGATGCTCTCTATTGTGCAGCGGTAAAAGTTAGAGAGGATCAGGGGTGACAGGTTACATCCCTTCAGCCTCCTTAGGAAATATAGGCGCTGCTGGGCCTTCTTCACCAGAGAGGAGGTATTGAGGGACCAGGAGAGGTCTTCCGTGATGTGGACTCCGAGGAACTTAAAGCTGTCCACCCTTTCCACCACAGCCATGTGGATGTGGGTGTGACTTCCGCCTTTAGACTTCCTGAAGTCCACAATGATTTCTTTGGTTTTCTTGATGTTAAGGGCCAGGTTGTTATCAGCGCACCACTTCACGAGATGCTGGACCTCCTCCCTGTAGGCTGACTCATCGTTGTTGGTGATCTGGCCTACTACCGTGGTATCATCCGCAAACTTGATGATGGTGTTGGAACCATGAACAGCCACACAGTCGTGGGTGAAGAGGGAGTAGAGGAGGGGGCTCAGCCCACATCCTTGTGGGGCCCCCGTGTTCAGGGTTGGGGGGTGGGGGGGAGGTGTGGTTACCTAATTTGACAGACTGGGGTCTGTTTGTTAGGAAGTCCAGGGTCCAGTTGCAGAGGGAAGTGTTCAGGCCAAGAGTGTGGAGTTTCGTGGCCAGCTTGTTGGGGACGATAGTGTTGAATGCTGAGCTGTAGTCTATGAACAGCATTCTGATGTAGGTCTCTTTACCATCTAAGTGATTCAGTGCAGAGTGTAGAGCAGTTGTGATTGCATCCTCCGTTGATCTGTTTGCACGATAGGCAAACTGGTGTTGGTCAAGAGAGGCGGGAACACTGGCTTTGATGTGAGCCAGGACCAGTCTCTCGAAACACTTCATTATGATGGGTGTGAGTGCGACAGGTCGATAGTCGTTCAGGCACGTCACAGCCGTTTGCTTTGGCACAGGAATAATGGTAGCGGTCTTGAAGCATGTAGGGACTACTGCCTGGGCCAATGACAGATTGAAGATGGCGGTGAAGACATCAGCCAGCTGATCAGCACATTCCTTGAGTACCCGTCCAGGGATGCTATCCGGTCCAGCAGCCTTTCGTGTGTTCACTCCACGTAGAACACCCCTTATGTCGGAGGTCGACAGAGTGAGCACCTGGTCTTCCGGGGGTGGCAAGGCTTTGGTAGCCGGCTCCCTGTCGAAGCGAGCGTAGAAGTTGTTAAGCTCCTCCGGAAGGGAGGCATCACTAACCGGGGGCTGGTGTTTTTGCTCTTGTAGTCAGTGGACTGGATGCCTTGCCACATGCGCCGGGGGTCCGAGTTGTTGTGGAAATGATCCTCTATCCGCAGTGTCTGTTTCCTTTTGGCAGTCCTGATATCCTTTTTTAGGTTGGTCCTAGCTGCACTGTAAGCCGCCGTGTCGCCAGATTTAAATGCTGCGTTGCGTGCTTTCAACAGCGAGCGGACCTCTCCGTTCATCCAGGGTTTCTGGTTGGGGTATGTCCTGATATTTTTATGGGTCGTGACGACCTCAACGCAACTGTTAATGTAGAATAGCACTGTGGATGCGTATTCCTCGATGTCATTATGGGCAAACGTGCCCCAATCAGTGCGTTCGAAGCAATCCTGAAGCTCCGAGACTGCCCCCTCTGGCCACACTTTCACTGATCTCACTGTTCTCACTCTTTTGATGAGCGGTTTGTATGCCGGGGCTAGAAACAGGGAGAGGTGGTCAGACTTCCCAAGGTGGGGGCAGGGAATGGCCTTATAAGCATCTACAATGCTCGTGTAGACTTGATCCAGTGTGTTCTCCCCTCTTGTGGGACAGGAAACATTCTGGTGGAATTTCGGTAGTACAGTTTTTAGGTTTATGTGATTGAAGTCCCCCGCGACGATAAAAGCTCCGTCTGGGTGCGCAGTTTGTTGTTCGCTGATGGCCCTGTAGAGGTCCTTCAGTGCTAGTTTGGCATTAGCGTGTGGTGGGATGTAGACCGCAGTGATGATAACAGCCGTGAATTCCCGAGGCAGGTAGAAGGGTCTGCACCTTACCATGAGGAATTCCAAATCAGCCGAACAGGATCTATCGATTATGTCCGTGTTAGTGCACCAGGCATTGTTAGTGTAAATGCACAAACCGCCTCCCTTGCTATTAGGTTATGCGTTGAAGGTTTAACTTAAGTAAAAATGTTTGGCATCAGTGAACCCTCAATAATGGAGATAAATTACTTCCATATTTGAAAAGTTGGGAATCATTTACCAGAACTCACCAATAGCAAAGTTAGGGTTCAGCAAAGGTGTTTTGAGTACATTTTCAGTTATCTCGATAATTTTGCATGTTTAGTGAAAAGTATTACTGCAACATTTGCATCAAACAAAGTCTGTGTTGTGGGAGCATGTTACATATAGGGGCTTGAGTTTTTTACAAGTTTGAATTTTGAACAATTTGAATGTTTGATTTTGATTGCACTTCCCTTTTCTAGTTCTTATGATGTGGCCATTGTTGGAGGAGGAATTGTCGGACTGGCATCTGCTAGAGAACTAATACAGCGACATCCTAAGTTGACCTACATTCTACTGGAAAAGGAAAAAGAACTGGGTACATTCTGGGAATAAAACTACGTTGAAAATGCTGAACTAAACGAAAATGCAAACTTCTGAACATGCCCCATGCCATCAATTTTCTGCTTTAAACTAGTTTGAAATATTTGTATCATCAGAAAATTCTCCCCAGTAATATTTTTAATATAGCCAATCCTTAAGTATAGGTGGTGAGTTAATCTACTGTTCTGAACCTGTTCTGTTGAATTTATAACAGCACAGTTTGGGAGAGGGGGAGTAGATGGTAAAGCCTTTGTCACTGATAGTAGAGCGGAAGGAAAAGGGAAATATACAGTAGAGTAGAGTTGGACAATCAGAAGGTGTAAACCAGTGTTGTCCAATGGAAATTGCTGACTAGCCACAGGTGTGGCTACAGCGACACCTTTAGCTACATGCACTCATTTTAGTAGAAAATGCCTTACACAATACAGATAAATGTACTTCACGTGTATATTTACTTAAACAACTATTGCCATTCGGTAACCAAGGAAGTAAAGCACTCAATGATCTTGCGCATTCCCGATTTTAATCGCTCCACCATAGGTGGCTGTGCCTTCAGCTGCCAAGGCCCTGAGCTCTGGAAATCCCTCCTTAAACCTCTCTGCTTCTCTACACCTCTCTCCTCCTTTAACATGCTCCTTAAAACCTACCTCTTTGACCAATCTTTTGGTCATCTGTCCTGATATCTCCTCCTGTGGCTCGGTGTCAAATTTTGATTGATAACCCTCTTGTGAAACACCTTGGGACGTTTGCTACATTAAAGGTGCTAAATAAATTGCAGTTGCTGTTGATCAAAATGTACTTGCACACTCTGGTTTTTATCTTATTTTACGCATAAAAAGATTAAAGTACACATGCATACGCCATTTGAATGAGTATTCAGGTCACATGCTCAATGACGGTGTCTATTACTCATATTTTCTATTTACTAATCAGAATTGCAATTATCCACATCCGGATTCCCAATTAGCCATATGTGGCGTGTGGCTAACGTATTGGACAACACTAATGTAAGCAGTGATTAAGATTTGGAAGAGATTGTAGAAGTGGATAGAGCTAATTCAGGGAGGAACTTGTAAATAAATACAGGGATTTTGAAGTTGTGTTACTAGGACAGGGTGATAAGTGAGTTTAGCTTTGAAGGATAACACACAGGTGGTGGAGTTCTGGAGTTTATGTAGGATGGAGACATGGAAACTGGCAAGGAGGGGGTTGGGAAAATTGAGTCCAGAGATGATGAGTTTGAATGAGGGATTCGGCGACAGTGGGGTGAAACGAGCAATATTTTGAAGGTGGAAGTAAATGGTCTCGGTGATTGGATAACGGTTTGAATCAGATTCTAAGTTTGCCCACTGTTGGGCTTGATTAGGAAAAGAGATGGAATACAGGCTAAGATGTATAATTGCTGGTGGGGCTGACCAGGATTGTTTCAGTCTTGCCATTGTTGAGTTGCAAAAGCTCCTGCTCACTAAGAGTTGTATAACTGAGGATGGTGGAGAAATGAAGCTGGGTATTGTTGGCATACATATAAAAATGACCCAATGCTTATGGATAATGTTGCAATAAATAAGGAACGGGGGAGGAGGCACACTGGAGGTGACTGTGGGCATGGGATGAAAAGCCATTTCAGCAGATAAGATGGCTGTGTTGGAACAGGTAGGAATAGAACCATATAAGGACAGTAAAATAGAGATGCAGCAATAGAGGGGAGGTGGTGGAGCAGGATGCATAGGTGACCATGTCGAAAACCACAGAGGAGGACAAGAAGGGAAAATGCTGCAGTCAGTCATACAAAATGTCATTGGTGAATTTGACCGAGTCAGCATTGTGGATGGGATAGAAGCCTGATTAAACTGATTTTGAACAGGCAGAATTAGACATAGAGTTGGTTGGCGATGACCTGTTCCTTAACCTTAGAGAGAAAGAAGAAGTTGGCGATGGAATGCTAGTTTAAAACGAGGAAGGGGTTGAAAATAGGCTTTTTAAAGAATGAGGTGATTACAGCAGTTTTGAAAGGAGGAGATAATGCCTGAGGAGAGGGAACAGCTGATATTGGCATGTATTGAGAAAAGGAAGGGTAGCTGAATGGTTAGAAGCCGAGTCAGTAAGGGAGCAAGGAAGCAGGTCGTGGGTCTCGTGGAAGAAATTAATCTGGTGAGGGCTGGGGTGGAGATAGGGGAGAAGCTATACTGTGTTGTGAGGTTGGAGCTGGGTTAAGGGGTGAGTTAAATATGGTCAGGGAGGGGAAAGAAGCTGGAGGAGGCTGATGCAACTCAGCAGGTAGCCTCAATGAATTTTGGAGAATCCATAGTATTCTCACAACTTGCATCAAATGTAAGGTTGGAGAGGGCAGAGAAGGGAGCTTGAAGGAGACGGTCAGTAGTGGAAAAGAGAAATTTGGAATTTTCTTTGCCCTCAGGATGATCTTTGAGGGGATTTGGCTGGAGTGAGGAGAAGCAATACTGTTTCCAGCCACTGAGCCAGATTTGGCAATAGCCAACTAGGCTTCTTGTACACCATGTGCATTCAAGCCTGTGGCCCTCAGACTTGAGACACATTTTGGTGTTGTACAGGAGAGTGGTGGGGGTGGGAGATCGTGAGGGATCTGGTGGTGATGAAGGTATCAAAAGTGGAAGTAAATTGAGTAGGTTAATAAAGGCAGCAACTGGTCTCCTCTTTCCCCCCACCCACCCAAAAAAAAATCGTAATCTCCTCATTCCTTAAAAAGCCAACTCTCAACCACTTCATCTTTGCAAAGTACCATCACACCTCCAACCTCCTCTTCCTCAAATTTGGGAGCATATCATCACAAACCAACTCACTGTCCACCTCTGCCTATTCGAATCATGAGTGGAGCGCTAGAGAAGTACAATTGGAGAGTTATTTTTCCAGAGGTGGAGCACAATAGCGAAGTGTTTTTAAGCAGATAGCCAAATGTTGATGAAACAAGGAAATGGTTGGAAATGGCCTTGTCAGTAGTTGAGACCTAGGAGGTAGTGGGGTCTTGCATATGGCAGTTATCAGTAAGGGTGGGAGAGTTAATAGGCAGCATAAGGTTCAGTGAGGACAAAAGAGCAAATAAGTCAGAGTAGAGGAGCAAAGGAAATTTGTGTAGGTTGAAGTCATCAAGGATGAGGAATCACTGGCAAATGTATTTAATATATCTTTTACGAGTACTTTTTTAAAAAGTGGCAAAAGTGAAAGGAACATGTTTGTTTTAACTTGGGGGTCCATCGGCAGTGGTAATGTTAAAAACAATTAGCATTTTAAGTCATTACAAAAGTTTGATGAGGAATTGTTTGGTTGTAAATAAATTGTGTAAGGCATTTTAAGATCTCAGTCTAAAAATTGAGCAGACTAGGGCAATAACTCTCAAGTTACAGTACTAGCCAGAAGCTATATTATCCATTTATTTAAATTTCAGTACGGGGAGAAGATCTAGCATCTTCTAAGTACTGTAGATGTTTTTTCTTTTTGTCCCTTTTTATCATTTGATGCCATTACCCTGCATAATGAAGTGGTCAAGATCACTCCAGGTGGGAAGCTGATCCTATACTCTACAGCAGTGATTTTGAGTATGAGTGCACTATGCCACTGTCCACTAGTTTTAATGCATCAATGCAAAGAGCAGGGCCAATGTTGTTACCCTTCTAATATTGAGGTTTTTTTTCAATAGAATTCACTTATATTTTCATAAATACTACAGTAACTAGTTTATAATAAATTTAACCTTTTGCTTTCTGCCACAATAATTATGTCATCTTATTCAGCTTTCCATCAGAGTGGACACAATAGTGGGGTTATTCACAGTGGAATTTACTATACACCAGGGTCTTTGAAGGCCAAACTGTGTGTGCGGGGTGCTGAACTAAGCTATGCTTATTGTGAGAAGAAAGGTATCCCTTACAAAAGATGCGGCAAAGTGAGTATTCCTCTTGCTGTATGAATGTTGATCACATTTCTTTTTCTATTGCTTGCAATGACTATATGAAAGCACCTGCAAATTACTTATAATATTTTATCAGATATAGTTAACTATGATTTGAAAATGGGTTGCCAAAATTTTACCTGGGAAAATCAAGATACAGCTCCACTTACTATCGATCCACACAATTACTGAATTAGAACACATTTTTAGCTATGGAACCCAGCATATTTATTTCCTTCAAAATATTCCTAATTTTTTTCATGTGTCTGTGTGGGGATATATATAATATATATCCATCAACAATATTATGGCTGTATAGTTTGTACAGTGACACAGAAAATCAAAGACTGGAGCTGCAGTTTCCTGATATACATTCTCAGTGTGCACCAGGAGCATGTAATTTGTAAGTTTGCTAGCTTTATAATCTTTAATAAACACGAATTTCCATAAACAAACAAAATTATCTCAAAATGCTCAAAGTTGATCACTTATGCAGTTTCCAAATTTTTTGTGTGTTAAAAACATTAATTAAACCTCAAAAATGTTTCAGGAAAGATTTTTGAACTGAACATATACAAGCAAAAGAGATGATTAACTTAAAGTCCATTATCTAGAAACAATCTTTTTTTATTTAACCATCATCAAAGAACTCTCAATAACATCTATTACTGTTAGCCTGTGCTGCTTCTGTTTTTTTGGCAGGAGTTCATGACAAAGACACAACTGTGATGTATTTATATAAATTTATCACTTGCCTGAAATAAAGTTTTGAAAATTCAATCAGTGGTTTCTTTCTAAGTGTTTTCAAAAAAGCAAAGTAACTTTAATCCTCACAGGATGAGAGAGCTTTCCCTTCTACCTTTCAACTCCTGTTGATGCACATACTGCATGCTGGGAAATTCTGCAAACTACACGTGCTCAAAATGCACAGATGTGATTGAAAGCTCTGGACAACTGTTGAGGAAAAATGTCCACTCATAGCCCAGCCTTTTGAGAGAGGCTGAGGCCTTAAAGTAAAAACTTTACCAAAGGTGTTAAAAGATGCAAAAGACAGTTCAGTAGTCACATTTAATCATATTATTGTGATTTTTAATCTTGTCTAAAAGCTTATTTTGGAGAATATAAATTTCAGTCAGTAAGAAAATTGGCATAGGCATTTGTAAATAAACATATTGAGTGGTTTCATTGATTCATCAGCAGAGAGAGTTTGGCAACTATTTTTAAATAGAAAATTTTAATGTTGTGATTTGAAATAAAAATGTGACATCAGGAAGTAAAGTTTGTGGACAGGAAGCGTGTCCATATTATCAAGATTTTTAGTAAGATACTAGTAGATTCTCTGTGGCATTGCTCACCTAAATGGCTTTGCAAGTTCTCTTTCTTCCTGAAAGATGTGTGTTTTTGCTTGCTTTCACCACAATTTGTTTCTGTTTTTGCAACTATCTCCTCTTGTTTATGTCTCTATCCATCTCTGTCACTCAATGTCTTTTTTTTGCCTGTTCCCCATACTCCCTCTCTGTCCACCTAAGCCCCTCTCTGTTTCTTGAATCTCTGTGTCCAGCAATCAATCTCTTTCTCTCACGCCCTCCAATCTGTAACTCTGGCCTCGGACCCTTCATCTCTCTCCCTAATTTCTGTTTGTATCTGGCTCTAGAGAACAGCATTGCTAACGACCAGCAGCCTGAGAATGGGCCTCAGATGAGGAGCCTGTCATTGGCCTGTTCATCGGTGTGCAGAAAAAATATTCTCTTGCAGGGGAGGAAGGGAACAGGCATGGAGCACTACCAGTGGTGACGGACAGGTGCGAGACCCAGAAAAAAGTATATGGAGACAGAGTGCAGGCCAAGGAGGCGAAAATGTATTGGACATCAAGCAACCCTAGAGTGGGCTGAGGAGATGAAAAGAATATTTGGGGAAAGAACATATGGAAGGGTAGAAAAATAAAGATGTCTATAAAAAGAGAACATGAAAATGTTAAATAATTGTCAATTTGTCTGTTGCCTTACCTTGCACAGACAAAAACCAATATGGCTGTCAGATCGAGTTTTAGATGGAATGTTCTACAGGGACACCCGGTGACCAGAGCCTGCAGTTGCTTGCAGACTAAGCTGGGGTTTTTTTTATCATATACTCTCACTATAAACTAACAGTTACTCTGTGACAGCAGGCATGATTCATTATGTGACAGGCAAACTGTAACACCATTAACATTGGAAACACCTATCACCATGCCAACTACAAGTGTAACGGGCATTGCAAACAAATTTGGACATTTTTATGATGGGAATTTCTATACGACCAGGATGGCATAGGAGTTTTAATGCAATGTGTGCACCATGTACCAAATTAAATATACAGTAGATAAATGTGTAGATTGAGGACTCCATTCCATGTTAAAGTTGCCTGTTCAACCTCCTTGACTTTGAGGAAGTCACATCTGAATGTGTTGTACCTAAACTTCTAGAAGCCATTTGGCAAAGTTCCACAGGAAAGGCTATTGGTTAAGATCAACGCTGTGGTGATTGAGGGTAAATCTTGTGTATGGTTTAAGAAATTGGCTGAAGGTAGAAAATATGCATTTGTTCAAGGAGTTAGATTGGGATGGGGGGTGGGGTGGAGTACTGATTGGGGTGCCCAAGAATCACCTGGGACCACTACTGTTTCTAATTTACATCAATGATTTGGACTCAAAACCTAATACAAATTGGTCAGGTTTTCAGATGACACTAAACTAGAAGTTCTGAAATTACAGAATGAGCTGTGCAAAATATGTAAGTGGACCGAGCAATGGCAGATGAAGTTTAACACAGACAAATGTAAAGGACTACACATTGAAAGGAAAAATGGGCAAGACATGTACTCTGAATGATGTAAGAAATAGCTAAGGAAGTTGAAAAAGATCTAGGAGTCTCAATACACTTGACGGTCAAAACATCCAACCAATGCAGAGTAGCAATTAACAAAGCACATCGAATATTGAACTATGCAGCCAAAACAGTAGAATACAAGTCAGAGGAAGTCCTAATCAAACTGAACAGTGCTCTGGCCAGACCACACCTTGAGTACTTTGTCACCAAGACACAGGCAGATATTCAAGCAGAGAAGAACTGATTCCCCAGTCTGAGGTTTCAGGTGTGAGGAAATACTGCAGAAATTTAGGCTTTTAAGCTTAAAGGTATACGAGATTGTAAATGATGTGGAAACAGTAAATCTGGAAAATCTTACTTTAAATTAAACTGTGATTTAGAACAGAGTTACAGTTAGGTTTAAATTAGTAAAAGGAGAGTTAGGACCGATAGAAAATTGTTCTCATCCAAAGAGTGATCAACACCCGCAATAGACTCCCAGACGGTTAAGAGGGAAAGTCTAATAGAAATCTACTCGAGATTTTTATACAGAAAATGCAAAATGAACTATTGTGGATGATCTTGTGTTGTGTTCCATTAAATACAGAAAATTAATCTTATAAATTCAATACTTCAATCACTGAATTTTTCAATCAGTTGGTAGTTTAACTTGTAGGTTTTATTTTTGTTCCAGATACTGTAGTTGATTTGTAAATCTCATTTTTATTAAAGCTTATTGTTGCTGTTGAGCAAGAAGAAATCTCAAGACTAAAGGCTTTGTATGAACGTGGACTGCAGAACAATGTCCGAGAACTAAGACTTATTGATGCAAAAGAAATCCAAGAGCGAGAGCCCTATTGTAGGGTAAAGTTTTCTAAATGTTTTAATTTTCTCTTCTTCCAAATTTCTGCTTCCCTGAACGCACAGGCTCATGCCAGTGTACAAAATAATGGCATCCTCTGTCCCTTCACCCAAGTGGCCATTTTTCATATGTGGCTAGATGGTGATGGTGGGAGGCTTTAAAAAAAATCTTTGGGCTTAAACATAATGCCACCAATTTATCCTTTCCCCCAACATCAAAATGCATGCTTTTCAGCAAGATCACTGGTTAATCATTAGGAGTGAAAACCCTGACTGATTTTTTTGTTTGTGTTCCCTACGCTAGGGTGCAGTGGCAACTATAGTGCCCCAACTGTAGCCATGACTGAGATTAGCTAGCTCAGCACAAACTGGCAATCGAATGTGGGACACTTTTGTTTGTCTGACTCCGCTACTCGCCTTTTCCAACTGAGCCATTAAAGAAACATTAATATTTAGAGCATTTTGTAGAAGCTTATTTTGTAGAAGCTCCCTTAAAGTATTTTAATGCAATATAGTGAAAAACACCATTTAGGAAAGGGTTCCTTTTTGGGGCTTAAATTTTATTTTAATATCAAGATATAAACCATAGGTAAATGCAATATGCTTTAGGATGGTATAATCTGTTGTGTCGGTACCTTTCTACCTAGACACAATTTAGGACTCAGAACTCAGAGATTCAAACATGAAGTGCTTTATTGGAAGGAAAGGAAGTTCTGGAAAGTTCCGAACAAAGAGAGCTAAACTTAACCGAGAGAACACCCAACCATTTATCTCCTGTGACAGCGCCACCACAGGTGGGAGGAGAACACAATACATAACATATTCCTCCCCTCTTAAATGGAAGGTCCACATTATTCCTCAACAGGTAAATTACTTTCAATGCACTCAACGAACCTAGGGTAGAGGTAGACTGCCTCAACCCCTGACTTTACCCTGGGATTTATTCTGCCCCAGTCTTGTGGGTAAGTCACTAAGCCTACAGATCCAAGCGTCTTGGAGGCCGCCGCTCTCTGACAGGATACCGGTGGTCATCACTGGCTTCCACAGCAGTAGGCATTGACACAGGCCTGGATGGAGAAGGTGCCTGTGTCAGTTGAAAGTCAGGAGTTTGCACAGGTGGAACAGTCTCTTTGACTTCCTGTGTTGGAGAAGAGCACTGTGGCAAAGGATGCTGGTTTGCGGTATCATCCGGAAACAGTTCAGGCCAACCAGCTGTTGGAGCCTCTGTGGATGTCTCTGCTTCTAGCAACAGTTTTTCTGTGTGTCTTCTCCAGACGACGTCCTCGGCAGTCTCAACCGTGTAAGACACAGGGCCCGTCTGCGCGATCACCGTAGCAGGAACCCATTTCGGTCCAGTGTTGTAGTTTCGAGCTAGGACGTGCTCTCCCGGATGAAACCATCTCTCCTTGGCTCTTTTCTCTCTCTTTTCAACTTGAGTTTGTTGTTGACGATGGACAACCTGCTCTGCCCTTGGAGGCTTGAGTAAGTCAAAACTTGTCCGCAACTGCCTCTTCATCATGAGCGAAGCGGGGGAAGTTTTGGTTGTGGCATGCGGCTCGTTCCTGTAGGACAACAGGAAGCTGTTCAGACGTTGGTGGATTGAGCCCTGACCTTGCGATGCCTTCAAGGCGTGCTTCAAAGTTTGCACGAACCTTTCTGCCTGGCCGTTTGTGGAGGGATGATGGGGCGCAGACCTGATGTGTTGGACACCATTCACATGCAGGAAGGTTGCAAACTCCTGTGATACAAATTGTGGACCGTTGTCACTTACGAGTTGTTCCGGTGAGCCACAACGGCTGAACATCTCACCAAGTTTCTCAATTGTTTTCTCTGCCGTGGTAGACCTCATCACAGCGACCTCCGGCCACTTGCTACGAGTGTCTACAACCACCATAAACATCTTCTCTTCGAAAGGACCGGTGAAGTCCACATGTACTCGCTGCCACACTTCTGCAGGCCAATCCCAGGGGTGTAGGGTTGCCAGCTGTGGAACATTCCGGACCCTTTGACATGGGGAACATGTTTTGGCTTTCTCCTCAATATTCCCATCGAGACCTGGCCACCAGAAGTAGCTTCTTGCCATTTCCTTCATCCGAACCATCCCACTGTGGTCTGTATGAAGTTGTTGCAGTATAGGTTCCCTCAGAGGTGGCGGAATGATGACACGGCGTCCCCAAAGAAGACAACCTGCCTAGACGGAGAGCTCATTTCTTTTTGAAAGGTAAGGTTTCAAACTAGGAGAATCTCCTATAGCTCTCCCTCGAATGACATCGTCCATTACCTCAGACAGGACTGGATCGTTGCGGGTGTGCCTTCGCACCTGAACTGCAGTGACAAGTGCTCCCTCCACTTGTCTAAAGTAGAAGATGTCTATCTGACGAGGCTCTGGTGGAGTAACAGGCAAGGGTAGCCTCGAGAGACCGTCTGCGTTGCCGTGCAAGTCTGATTTGCGATACTTGATGTCGTATGTGTGTCCTGACAACAGTAAAGCCCACCTTTGCATCCTGCTTGCAGCGAGAGACGGAATTCCGGTGTGGGGCCCGAAGATTGAAGTCAATGGACGGTGGTCCGTCAGGAGTGTGAACCTTCTCCCAAACAGGTACTGATGAAATTTTCGAATTCCAAAAACGATTCCCAAGGCCTCGCGCTCGATCTGCGCATAGTTACTCTCGGCCTTGTTCAAGGTGCGTGATGCGAAGGCGATAGGTTTCTCTTCACCCGAAGGCATGATGTGGGATATGACTGCTCCCACACCATATGGTGATGCATCACATGCTAGCTGCACGGGTAGCTTTGGGTCGAAGTGTGTCAGGACCTCTGAATTCAGCAATGCTTTCTTTGCTTGGGCGAAAGCTTCGTTGCACAGTTCAGTCCATTTCCATGTTTTGCCTTGACATAGCAACTGATGTAACGGCTTCAGCAATGTTGCTAAGTCTGGAATAAACTTCCCATAGTAGTTAAGTAGCCTCAGAAATGAACGTAACTGGCTCACATTCTGGGGTGCTGGGGCCTCCACGATCGCCTTGACCTTTGATGGCGCCTTATGCAGGCCAGTAGCGTCAATCACATGCCCCAGGTACTCAACTGAAGACTGAAAGGATTCACATTTGTCTTTACGAACTCTGAGTCCGTACTCTTTCAGTCGTTGTAGTGTCGCATCCAAGTTCAGAAGATGATCCTCATTTGTCCCAGTGACAAGGATGTCGGGGAACATAGGGTCTAATGAGAGGGAGGAACTGAATGAAATCAGTATTTGTAGGGAAATGGTGTTCAGGAAATTGACGGGATTGAAGGCAGATAAATCCCCAGGGCCTGATAATCTACATCCTAGGGCACTTAAGGAAGTGGCCCTAGAAATAGTAGATGCATTGCTGGTCATCTTCCAAAATTCTATAGACTCTGGAACAGTTCCCATGGATTGGAGGGTAGCTAATGTAACCCCACTATTCAAAAAAGGTGGTAGAGAGAAAACGGGGAATTATAGACCGGTAAGCCTGACATTGGTAGTGGGGAAAATGCTAGAGTTAATTATAAAAGATGTAATAGCAGAGCACTTGGAAAACAGTGACCGGGTCGGACAAAGTCAACATGGATTTACAAAAGGTAAATCATGCTTGACTAATCTACTGGAATTTTTTGAGGATGTAACTGGTAGAATAGATAAGGGAGAACCAGTGGATGTGTATTTGGACTTTCAGAAGGCTTTCGATAAGGTCCAGCATAAGAGATTAGCGTGTAAAGTTAAAGCACATGGGATTGGGGGTAAGATACTGACTTGGATAGAGAACTGGTTGGCAGACAGGAAGCAAAGAGTTGGAATAAACGGGTCTTTCTCCAAGTGGCAGGCAGTGACAAGTGGGGTACCGCAGGGATCGGTGCTAGGACCCCAGCTATTCACAATATATATTAATGATCTAGATGAGGGAACTAGATGTAATATCTCCAAGTTTGCAGACGACACAATGCTGGGTGGGCGTGTGTGCTGTGAGGAGGATGCCGAGAAACTCCAGTATGATTTGGACAGTTTGGGTGATTGGGCAGATGCAGTATAATGTGGACAAATGCGAGGCTATCCACTTTGGTGGCAAAAACAGGAAGGCTGATTATTATCTTAACGGCAATAGATTGGGAGAAGGGGATGTGCAACAAGACCTGGGTGTCTTTGTGCACCAGTCGCTGAAGGTAAGCATGAAGGTGCAGCAGGCGGTTAAGAAGGCAAATGGTATGTTGGCCTTCATAGCGAGAGGATTCAAGTACAGGAGCAAGGATGTCTTGGTGAGACCACACCTTGAGTATTGTGCGCAGTTTTGGTCGCCTTATCTGAGGAAGGATGTTCTTGCCATGGAGGGAGTGCAGCGAAGATTCACCAGACTGATACCTGGGATGGCAGGAATGACGTATGAGGAGAGATTGGGTCGATTGGGCTTATAATTCGCTGGAGTTTAGAAGAGTGAGAGGGGATCTCATTGAAACTTATAAAATTCTAACCGGACTAGACAGACTAGATGCAAGAAGGATGTTCCCGATGGCCGGGGAGTCCAGAACCAGGGGTCACAGTCTAAAGATAAGGGGTAAGCCATTTAGGACAGAGATGAGGAGGAATTTCTTCACCCAGAGAGTGGTGAACCTGTGGAATTCTCTACCACAGAAGGCAGTTGAGACCAATTCATTTTAAATATATTCAAGAAGGAGTTAGATATATTTCTTGAGGCTAAAGGTATATGGGGAGAAAGCAGGGACAGGGTACTGAATTTGAATGATCAGCCATGATCTCATTAAATGGCGGAGCAGGCTCGAGGGGCCGAATGGCCTACTCCTGCTCCTATCTTCTATATTTCTCTTTTTCATTTGTGCATTATATGTGATATCAACTGTTTTATTTATAAAAAAAAAAAAAATATAAGAAGTCACACAACACCAGGTTATAGTCCAACAGTTTTATTTGAAATCGCAAGCTTTCAGAGCGCTGCTCCTTCATCAGGTGAAGTGGAGAGATGCGAGACTATTGACAATCGCGCTGGGGTTGATCAGACCACAACCGATCGCCGTCAGAAAGCTGATCAGGCCTCTGCTCCACGAAACTTGAGCCCAACTGCTTGAGTTCCTCTCCTTCTGTTTCTTTTTCTACAGGTTAACTACTCAGAAATTACAAATGCTTTTCATGAATTTAACTCTTTTGAAAATTGTATCTGCTATAATAAACTAAAAATCAACCTGAACTCATGAGGTATGGAGTCTTGACCTTGGTAGAGATATTACACACAGTGAAAGGTGGTTTGATTCCACACAATTTAGGATGTTTACACACTAGTCTGAGATGAGTTGTTACAGAATTAGTTCCAGTCAGGCAGCACCTTGTTTATAATACCTGGTTTCCAATATAATTCTCTCAGCTGAGCGAGAGCTCACCACGGGTGGCCAAGAGCTTCCCTGCTTAGCCATTACATTTTAAATCCTGTGAGAGCATCCATTTTCCAAAACATTCAAACAACTCAAGTGTTGATGATCTGAGCACATAGTACTTTTTTAATTAGGTTTGACAGGAACTACCATTATATTACATGTAGTATCAAACCCAAGTGGTTGTCTCCTCCAGGAGGTTTCACACTGCTTTCCTCTAGAGTTGGATTGAAACCTGACTCTGGTGTTATACTCTTGAGCAGTATCAGTATAACTGCACTCTTGGTCTCCGGCAAACTTAGAGAAGGCCAACTCCCCACCGTTGACTGTGCCTTCAGGCATCTAGGCCCGAAGCTCTGAAATTCCCTCCCTGACTCGCTCTCTCCCTTTAAGACACTCCTTAAAACCTACCTCTCTGACCTGTCCTAATGTCGTCTCCTATGGCTTGGTATCAATTTTTGTCTGATTACGCTTCTGTGAAGCGCCTTGGGGCATTTTAATACGTTAAAGGTGCAATATAAGGCAAGTTGTTAATATCTTGTACTGTAGTTATACACCTGATAACTGCACAAATTAAATTCTAGGATCTCTGAAGCACATTGAACAGGATGACAAGGAGCCAGAGTGGCTCTGTCTTTTACACTTGTTCCGTGGTCTGATATTAGAATGTTACAAGGTGAAAGAGACTGGATTCTTTTATCAAACTGGATCCACTTCATTGTTTTCTTGGACTGCCTGTGGAGGTCTCCTTGGATCCTGGCCCAATTAATCATCTTCGTACTGCTTAACATCTTCATTATGTAGCCCATTAATATCTTGTTGAGATACACCTAACTCTATACCTTATATCTAATTGCCCAGTTAAGGATAATTATGGCTATTGATCATTTACCGCCTGACAAGTTTGTGCGGTGATGGTTCTCCTTCCTGGTGTACAGCTGTAGAATGTGTGTTTGTGAGCCCTTCCATTGGTCAACCTATCTGTTTGTTAGCTCTTTGAATAGGACCAACCCCAGTGGACCCACTGGGAAGCTGGCTCTAAACAATAGAGATAAAAATAAAAACTGGAAATTTGAAATAAAGCATATTATAGATAATGCTGATAAACTACTGGTTATCATTTCTTAATATCCTCAACCATAAGGAGTTCCATTACCCCCTCCTTATTTCTTCATCTATGCCAACTCATCCTCATCCTTGTTTCATTCCTCCCAACTCCTCTTCAGTGAGGCCATGATACAGATCGTGTCCATAAACCACTGGAGCTTCATAGTTTCTTGATAACTATAAAGGCTTATTTTAGCTCAATGTGCGGATAAACTGCGGTAGCAAGCTAATCATTCTCCTGATAAATGCCAAATTCCCAGTAACTTTCCCAATGTTTTTAATCCTGCATCACTAAACTTTGTTGGCTTTAGCTCATGGGCCAATCAGATACTTTGCCTTGGATCTTTGCTCTTGTGTTTTCATATGTTGTGTTCTCAATGTAATTGTGTAATTATTCTTGGAAACCGACTTGATTTGTTTTTCTTTGAATATAAGATTTTAATTTGCAGAATTTCAGATTTCGTTTTCTGAAAAATGACATTTTCATTCAATATTAACCTAGGATTTATGGGCTCAAACAAAAAAAGCTGTTCTGCTTTAAAGGAAGAAAGCTATTTTATTGTGAAAGTACATAAGCTAAGGAATGAAAAATGCTAGTACCACAAAAAGAATCAATGGTAAATTGTACTGAATTTTCATGTATAACACTTTCTACTTCTTCATTGTAATGTAGGGTTTGATGGCTTTGGATTCTCCATACACAGGCATTGTAGATTGGAGAGAGGTGGCGCTCTCGTATGCAAAAGATTTTTCTGAAATGGGTGGGACTATAGAAACGCAGTTTGAAGCAACTGACTTTCAGATAACTAAGGAAAGTTCTGAAGGCTGTACAGATGGTAAGGACTGCCCACCATTCCTGATGTCATGTCACTGAACAGATTAAGTTATTTGCAGTTTGTGACCACTTAAGCACAGTTGTTAAAATGGAAGTAAAGCAAACTAGTACACTCAAAAGAGACAGTATACCCCTTGAATTGAAGCAGGGAAATGCTGATATCTCAAATAGCCTCTCAAAAGTCAGTAAAATAGTAATTTACAATAAAAACTGTGCATTTAAAGGGCTTCTTGATGATTCTAACACCACATTTATATTGGAGAACCACTTTTTCAAAATATGATCAAGTTGTAACATGCTCTGAATCACAAGTTGGCCATTTACATTGTGGTGTGGATCCAGAGCACTGACAGAAACATTGAAATGCATGTGCGATCTTGTGAATGTGCAGTTGATTAAAAGTCATGTTCGTGACTGGTTCTGACTGTGGGCCCTCCCTAATGTCTGAAGAAGGCCTGTATGGGGTCAACAATGTATAAACTTCATTACTGGTTTCTACAGGTGGGCTGGGAGCTTGGCCTATTTGGTGACCAATATTTAAGTGTTTTGCCTCCAACGGCAGGGAATAAAACCAAATTTGTGAATTGGGGTTCTGTGCTTTTGGAGACATTTATGTCATCTCACGATGATTTATTCTACCATGGAAGTGCTTCTGACAGAATGGTTCCTGTTAGAAGTGGTTTCATAGCCTAATTGGAATATGTGTATGTTTATTTGGGAAGTAGGTATTGTATGCAATGTAAAAATTTCAGACACAAATGGAAGTTAATATTGATACATGAGAAAACTTACTAAAAAATGTGTGGCAATATTTTAGACAAATGGACACCTGACACAGTAAGTTAGCATGCTGTCCTTTTGTGGCTGATGAGATGAAATTGTTCTTGCTTGCACTTTCTTACAAATTTAAACACTTAAACCTAGTGACTGCAGACTGACAGCATAAAAATGCGCACAAGTTATCACTAAAATTTGCAGTCTGTGTGGAAATTGGGGGGGAAATTGTGGGGGGGGGGAAATTCAGACTATTCCAGTAGGGAATGCTCTTCTATAAGTGGGTTTAAGGCACTGGTGGGATGAAGTAGAGTGAGCCCAGTCTCGTCTGTTCTGTGCAATACTGAACCAGAAGTACTGGCTGTCCAAAAGTGGAGAATGAAATCGGAGGATGAATATTTTTCAGAAAGCAAAATAATTCATTAATTTTCTTCATCTTGATGAGCATAATATCACCAAAAATAAATTTGAAATAAACTTAAGTTTTGCTTAGCAATCGGATACATTTAAAATGATTTACATTTAACTTGATTATCAGTATAACTTGCAGCACAAAATGTGCTAAAGCTATTTTTAGTTGATATGCTTGTTCTTTCAGATGCACAATTGTTGTCATTTGTAAAGTTTTACCTCCTTAAAGACATAACTCTGTAAGAACTATACACATGATGAAGTTCAGCATTATTAATATAGTCCAAAGTAGCCAATTATTCCTGTACTTTTATTAGAGAGATTTTTTTTTTTGTTCTAGGTCTAAAATATCCAATAACAATCAAGAGTTTGAAGGTAAAGCATTTTTATTATCTAAAATTGAGCAAGATGGTAGATATAATGAGTTACTGGCAGTACATTTCCCAGCTTAATTTATAACAAATTAAAAGTAGCCTTTATTTTTCAGTAATTAACCCAAACTGTATGTTATCTAAGAAAATGAGAAATAGGGATCGGGAATACAATAATTTTGGACATTGAGACCTGGCTATGAATGCAGCTCATGATTAGGTACAGACTCCTTCCTCTGCTGGCTGCAATGGTCTGCATGAAATTATTTAGGGCAGTCTCAATCCAATTCTCAGAAAATAGAGGACCAAAGCATGAAACTGTTCTAAATTTAGTGCAAGTTGTCCATCTCACTGCAAAAGGCAAGAAGAATGGATATTGTAGTAAGTGAAAAAATTCGTACAGCTGAGGTTGGAGTTGAAGCAATTTGTTGAGGCAGAATAGAGGCAACTTTACATCTATTTATACTTGGCATACTCAACTTGGGAATACTTCATGCTGACACTGGTTGACAAAAATTGGAAAATCTTGCATTCCTGATCATAAATATTTAGGCATATGTGATCTTAATCATATAAACTTTTTTGGTGAATTTCTATGAGATGTTACAGTAACTTACATATGGAGCCTTTAACATAGCCAGACACCCCAAGTTGCTTCACAGGGTTAGGGAGGTAACCAAAGGCAAGATCAAAAAGGCAGGGTTTGAGGAGGCATTTGAAGATGGGGAGTGAGAGGAAGCCAGGTAGAGGGATTTTGTGAGAGAATTCCAGAGAGCAGGGCCATTCTTGCTAATGCTCTGCCATAGACAGTGGACTGGTAGAGGCACGGGAAGAGAGATGCATAGTCCAAATTCGAAAGAGCAAGGTTGCAACTTTCGATGAAGGGCTGTAGATATTTGCAGGTGCAGGATAACTGAGACCATATAAGGATTTCCACACGAGGATAAGAATTTCGAATTCAGTGCACTGGAGGATGCAATGCCAGTGGTAATTGTCGAGGAAAGGGATGATAGGTGAGCACGACTTAGTATAGAATAGGATGCAGGCAATGGAATTCTGGATGAAATTGAGTTTGTATCGGGCAGAATTCGAGACAACAGGAAGGAGATCCTTGGAAAAATCAATGGACTGGAGGGGACAAAGGCGTGAGTGAGTGTTTCAGCAGTGATGGGGTTAAGGTCGATACCGAGGTGGTTGATATTGCAGCGGTGGGACTAGATGGTCTTGGTAATGGAATGGATGTGGGATTGAAGCTCCATTCAGGGTTACACTGGATGTTGGGTTTGAAACTTAGGGATGAACGGGATATTAAGTTTGTGTGCTATCGGCTTCAGTGCGTGTGTGTGTGTGTATATGGTTTATTTAGGTTCAATAGTTTGCTTATGCTCACTGTCTAGGTTCACACATGAGGAATGACCAATTTTGAGAGATACTGGAGGACTGCTGGCACTTAACTCCAGGACTGATTACTAAGAAAGAGATGGAGAGTAATGCAAGTTTTTTTTAAGTGTGTGTCCCTCTCACTTTTACCCCATTTGTGGGATCTGTCTCCCCTCTACTCAGTGGCTTCCTAAACCGGTCAAGCTGCAATATGTACTTCCTTATGGAAAATATGCATTTTGAGCCAAAATCATACCATCGTGTTCAGTTTTTTTCTTCCAAGTTTCTCCTCCATGTACCACCAGCACTTTTGTTGGAGTTTGTTCCACCCAAATGGGCATTTTTCATTTGTGAGTCTGGGCAGTAGGTGTTTGGAAATTGAATCACGGAAAGTGTTGTAGCAATCTCTCATCTGCCCTTCCCTGACATCCAAAATGCACATTTTCATACTGGATAACCAGGGCAGGAACCTTTCCTGTGTTTTCCCCCAAGGATGCTGAGGCCAATTGTAATGTCTGTAATACCATTTTGGTTGAGAGTGATCAGCTGAACACAGACCTAGGTTAAAAGCTGGGACCTTCATGCTCTGCTCAATCAACTGTGCTCACTTTTAAAGAATTTATATCAGTTCTTTTATAATTCAAAGCTAACTGAGAATCACATGAGAAAGTTCGGCAATAAAAGCTAACCCTAACGCACTTTATCACATGATCTATGCTTATTCCGTTTAATTGGTATGCATGTGGTTGTGTGTGTGTTTTTTTGGGCAGGAAACTGCAGTACAATGCAGCTACGTTGTGACATGTGGAGGTCTCTATTCAGACAGGCTATCACAGAAATCGGGCTGTAGTAGCGAACCACGTATAGTGCCTTTTCGGGGAGATTACCTGGTGCTAAAACCAGAAAAGCACTATTTAGTCAAAGGCAACATTTATCCTGTAAGTATTTGGGGTGTATGTGGTAAGTTTATTTTGCCTTGAGCAACCACACAAGCGATTGTATATTTTTTTAATCTCTTGTTTTTCCTTTCTGATAGAATGCAGAATTTAACAATTGGGTACAAATATTGAAATACATGTTTGGGGTGGGGGGGAAGTTCAGGGAGAAAAAAGGTAGGGTGGTCAGTTGCTTTGCAGTTCGCAGCTCTGGAATCCTAGCCAGAAGGAGAAGTTCCAAGGCATCATGTCTCTGTTTACCTTGCCTCATTTGGATATAAACTCTCATTTCTATCCAGCTGACTAGATGGAACACTGGGGTGAGTTTTTGTTCAGTGAGATGAGAATGTGTTCCCCTCAAACGATTGCTGCAATTCCAGTTTCTGCTGAACAGTCACAAAATGGAGTTAAACTATGACATTTCTTGCCCAGCTCCATTTCTGATTTAGGTGCATTCTCAAAACGTAAATGTACTTTGTATTCAGTTTTGTAGTCTAATCCTGCTACTTTGTTATTGTCTTTTTTGAAATCTACTGATTAGCGATGATTCTTGGCACTTTAAATATATATACTTGTACAAATTATATATTGAATTTCTTATATTTTTGGATTACTATCGTTCATAATCTTGAAATTGTTATTGTAAGTAGGCATTTTATCAATGTTTTCCTCAATGGTGCTCTTCAATCTGGTGCCTGCTGAGTTAATTCTATGTATTTTTCATATTCACACACACAGAATCACACAGAATCCCCACAGTGCAGATAGAGGCCATTTCGGCCCATCGAGCCTGCACCGACACATATCCCACCCTATCCCCGTAACCCCACGTATTTAATCCCCTAACACTAAGGGTCAATTTATCATAGCCAAATCAACCTAACCCTCACATCTTTGGACTGTGGGAGGAAACCGGAGCACCCGGAGGAAACCCACGCAGACACAGGGAGAATGTGCAAACTCCACACAGACAGTCGCCCGAGGCCAGATTTGAACCCGGGTCCCTGGCGCTGTGAGGCAACAGTGCTAACCACTATGCCACCGTGCCCACCGTTGACATAAATTAGAGTATATTTTATTTTCAAATGTAGAGCCCAGTCTTTATTGGCTAGAGAAGAGGAAGAATTGTGGCAGTTGGCCTACAAAGACAGGAAAATGGGAGAAAGGCTCTGGAAAAAGCCCAAAATCTAGGTCTATTGTGGTAAAAGTTGAGGCTTTCTATTTATATTTTTGATCCTGGAAGCTAAAATGCTGGTGAAGAATATTGTTCTTTCAAAAGCAACAATGTAAAATTGTTTTATTTGTTTTACTAGAACTAGGTAAAATAACTTTTGTTATTGTAACAAAAGTAGGTAGGACTTAAAATATTTTACCAAAAGAAAATGCAGTAAAATTAGATCTCGTAAGCAACCAGTCTCTGGTCTTTTTGTGGATAATTTTATTTTACCAAAAATGCAAATAACAATTTTTTTAAAAATGGTTTAGGCAAATTTTAGTTAAGGGTTGTTCTCCTTGGAGCAGAGAAGATTGAGAGGAGATTTAATAGAGGTGTTCGAAATCATGAGGGGTCTGGACAGGGTAGATAGAGGGAAACTGTTCCCGTTGGCAGTAGGGTTGAGAACCAGAGGACACAAATTTAAGGTGATTGGCAAAAGAACCAAAGGCGACGGAGGAAAAAAAAATTTTATGCAGTGAGTGGTTAAGATCTGGAATGCACTGCCTGAAAGAGTGGTGGAGGCAAATTGAATCACGACTTTCGAAAGGACATATGGAGGCAGGCGCCACTGTCGGGTTCTCGCAAATGCAACACGCTCATCCTTCCCGTGCAAATGACCTTATCCCTTGTCCCTGTAGATAAGTATCTGAACGAAAGAAATTTGTAGGACTATGGGGAAAGGATGGAGGAGTGGGACTAGCTGAAGTGCTCTTGCAGAGAGCTGGCATGGGCTGAATGGCCGCCTTCCGTGCTGTAACCATTCTATGATTTTGACATTTCTTTTTTACTAACACTAATATTTAAAGCTGTTAACACTGATGTTTCTTTCTATATGAAATAAAGCAATATTCTAGACTTGAACACTTAGTTCCAAGCAGAATCATTCATGTCCTTAACAATTTGCCTTCTAATTTGCTGAAAAAGTTCTGTGAAAAATAAGGCAAATACCTCTGAGTTAAACAAAGTAAACTGAATACATAGGTCCCAAAATGCTCGAGTTCGTAGAAGGCGTAAAGGAAGATTTCCGCTCGGTGGGCCAGGAATTTGGGGTGGAACCAGATTACGCTGGGATTTTTCCAGTGGGAGTGGAGATGAGTGGATCTTCTTCCTGTCCCCTACATGTCAATTGGGTGTGTCTGAGGGAATTCCACCCATTATGATCAGCCATGATCTTGAATGGTGGAACAAGCTCGAGGGGCCGTATGGCCTACTTCTGCTCTTACTACTTATGTTCTTATTATGTCCTACATAGGTCTCAATGGAACTCTCACCAGTTGAAAGCTGGTGAGTACTATTGGGGACTTTAGAAAGGCCACAGATTGTTACCAGACTAAGGTAAGCAATTAGCTTTAGTCTGCCGGGACAGTGGCTCTGCTGGCAGTTTAAAAACTTAACATTTTGTCTACGGCCCAGAAGGGCTTTGAAGCACCTCAGGTGGAGTGGCTGTGGGCAGCTTGGTCTCCCAAGGACATATGGAGGCAGGCGCCACTGTCGGGTTCTCGCAAATGCAACACGCTCACCTTTCCCGTGCAAATGACCTTATCCCTTGTCCCTGTAGAGCAGCCGCCAAGAATTTCAAGGTCCATAAAGGATAATGGAAGACTCTGAGTGAATTACAATAATTTAGTCAATGGGTTCAGGTAATATATATGAGACTAATTGATTATATATATTTTGAATGTTGTCTGACAGTGAATTTTCTTTTCTTTTTCTTAATGGTGCATTTTGTTTTGATGGAGATGTTTAAAATTCAAAATAGTGCTGTGTGTCTTAGTACCTGACACATTTGCAGTTGGTCTTGCAGTTTGACCAAACTATTATTGTTTTTGATTGTCTCCCCTCTCGTGAAGGCAATTAAAGGGCTCTTTTTAAACTTGATTTTAAAGCTAGCTTTTTACAGGTTACAGTTAAACTGTTAGCATGCGCAAAGCAAAGAAGTGGGAGGCATGCTGAACTGATGCTGGTTTTGTTGAAGTTCTACTCATCTTGTGTTGCTGTAAATTGCTTCATAGTGATGCAAAATGTGCAGCATACCAGCACTATGAATGTCAGTATATATTAAGAAAATCAATAATGAGAATTTCATTGTAATTTGGCAAACCAAGTAGAATGGCACTTTGAGATAAGCGCTTCTCTTTCCATAAATGGTAAACTGTAGCTAGTGTGTTTGCATTGCTAATGGATAGGCTGGTCATTGACTTATGGTCAGTGCAATAGTGTTGGCCAAATCCCACTGAGTTCCTTATCATCTAATCAACAAAGTTTTTTGTTACACCATTGTCTGATCCTTCTAGGTTTTTGTTTAATTAATTAAACAATCAATGAAAAGTGTTTCTTCAATGGGATTCTTTGAATATTTCTATTATCCTTTAAACTGTGTGTCTTTTTATAGGTTCCAGACCCAAAGTTTCCTTTCCTTGGTGTGCACTTTACACCCAGAATGAATGGTAGTGTCTGGCTTGGGCCCAATGCAGTTTTGGCATTTAAACGGGAAGGTTACAATGTTTATGACTTTGACCTGCATGATTTTACAGATGCAGTAAGCTATAGGTATGTACTACATTTCAGACCTGAATCTCTGCAAAATATTAACAGATTAGTGAAGTATTTAATTTTAAAACTTTCAACATTGACTAAACTGTTAAATCTCCAGTTCATCCTCTTTAGGATGCAAATCATTTATTCAAATTACTCATTAGCTATAAACTGTAAATTACTCACGATGAAAACTAATCCTGTTGCAGTTCAAAATGCACGTTCCAATAGCATTTTTAATCACTTCAATTAAACTGCTTTTAAGAATTTATCTGTCTTTGGCGTGACACCTACTAGTGATTTTTAAAAAAAATCTGAAACTTGCATCACCGTGAATGCTAACTGAATAGCACAATGGATTGCCTTTCAAGGATGTAACACATCTTAGGGTTCATATATCATATACTTCCTTCTGTAACTATTTTTGATCTTTGTGGTGTTGCACATATTACATTTTCATACAAATGTATTTTTAAATAAGAGCAGTTTGATCATTTATGTTTTTATAAAAATAATTACATTTTTAGTATGTTAAAGTTCGGAAGTGGGTTCCAGTTTGTATCTAGATCTTAAATTAATTTGAGATTGTCGGAAGCATAGAAAAACATTCTCCATCTTCTCTTCATCAGTGGAGTTCAAAAACTTGTGCTGAAAAATGTAGCATTTGGTGTAAGCGAAATGTACAGAGGAATCATTATCAGTGCCCAAGTGAAACAGCTTCAGCGGTACATACCAGACCTCACTGTCAATGATGTCATGAGGTGAGTAGCAAGAGTGCATGAAGCACATTGAATCTCAACAGTTTTCACCTCTGCTTTGGATTTACTTTTTCTCCGGCTGCTTTGTGTTTGTTGCCACCACAATAATGATTTTATCTGTTACTGTGTTAGATCCCTCCAAAGATCAGTTTATTCTTGTCAGAGATAATGTTGACTTTGATTTTTACTAATCTCCAATTAAAATAGAAAATGTTGGAGGGGATCATGCAATCTACCAATAAACTGCTAGATCAATTAATTACTACAACAAGACAAAAGCGAAATACTGCGAATGCCGGATATCTGAAATAAAAACAGAAAATGCTGGAAATACTCGTAGAAACATAGAAGATAGGAGCAGAAGTAGGCCATTCGGCCCCTCGAGCCTGCTCCGCCATTCAATGAGATCATGGCTGATCATCCAAACTCAGTACCCTGTCCCTGCCTTCTCCCCATATCTCTTGATCCCTAAACTCAGCAGGTCAGGCAGCATCTGTGGAGAGAGAAACAAAGTTAACATTTCAGGTCGATGACCTTTCATCGAAACTGGAAAAAGTTAGAGGTGTAACAGGTTTTAAGCAAGCGGGGGAAGGGGTGGAAAGAACAAAAGGGAAAGTCGGTGATAGGATGGAATGCAGGAGAGATTAAATGACAAAAGGGATGATGGTGCAAGGCAAAAGGGGATGGTAATGGGGGACAAGTAAAGAATCAAAAGATGGGAGGTGTAAATGGCAATAGCAAAATCATTACCAACAGCTGCTACCTGAAAAGTGGGAGCAGTGGTTATGATCTGAAATTGTTGAACACAATGAGTCCGGAAGGCGGTAACGTTGCGTAATCGAAAGATGAGGTGCTGTTCCTCAACCTTTGGTTGAGCTTCATTAGAATAGTGTAAGGAGGCCAAGGACAGAGAGGGAGTGGGGCAGAAAATTAAAATGACAGACGACCGGAAGCTCGGGGTCACACTTGCATACTGAACGGAGGTGTTCCACAAATCGATCACCCAATCTGCGTTTGGTCTCCCCACTGTAGAGATGATGGGATAGAGCGCCAACAACTTAGATGATGGGATAGAGAGCCACATATCCAAGTTTGCTGATGACACAAAGATAGGCGGCATTGTAATCAGTGTAGATGTAAGCATAAAATTACAAAGATATTAATAGATTAAGTGAATGGGCAAAACTGTGGCAACTGGATTTCAATATAGGCAAATATGAGGTCATAGAAACATAGAAGATAGGAGCAGGAGTAGGCCATTCGGCCTCTCGAGCCTACTCTGCCATTCAATGAGATCATGGCTGATCATCCAAACTCGGTACCCTGTTCCTGCCTTCTCCCCATATCCCTTGATCCCTTTAGCCTTAAGAAATATATCTAACTCCTTTTTGAATATACTTAATGAATTGGCCTCAACTGCCTTCTGTGGTAGAGAATTCCACAGGTTCACCACTCTCTGGGTGAAGAAATTCCTCCTTATCTCTGTCCTAAATGGCTTACCCCTTATCCTTAGACTGTGACCCCTGGTTCTGGACTCCCCCGCCATCGGGAACATCCTTCCTGCATCTAGTCTGTCTAGTCCTGTTAGAATTTTATGTTTCAATGAGATCCCCTCTCATTCTTCTAAATTCCAGCGATTATAAGCCCAATCGCCCAATCTCTCCTCATACGTCATTCCTGCCATCCCAGGTATCAGTCTGGTGAACCTTAGTGGCACTGCCTCAATGGCAAGAACATCCTTCCTCAGATAAGGTGACCAAAACTGCACACAATACTCAAGCTGTGGTCTCACCAAGGCCCTGTACAACTGCAGCAAGACATCCTTGTTCCTGTACTCAAACCCTCTCGCTACGAAGGCCAACATACCATTTGCCTTCTTAACCGCCTGCTGCACCTGCATGCTTATCTTCAGCGACTGGTGCACAAGGACACCCAGGTCTCGTTGCATTCCCCTTCTCCCAATCTATTGCCGTTCAGATAATAATCTGCCTTCCTGTTTTTGCCACCAAAGTGGATAACCTCACATTTATCCACATTATACTGCATCTGCCCAATCACCCAACCTGTCCAAATCATACTGGAGTTTCTCAGCATCCTCCTCACAGCACACACGCCCCCCCAGCTTTGTGTCGTCTGCAAACTTGGAGATATTACATCTAGTTTCCTCGTCTAGATCATTAATATATATTGTGAATAGCTGGGATCCTAGGACCGATCCCTGCGGTACCCCACTAGTCACTGCCTGCCACTCAGAAAAAGACCCGTTTATTCCAACTCTTTGCTTCCTGTCTGCCAACCAGTTCTCTATCTAAGTCAGTACCTTGCCCCCAATCCCATGTGCCTTAACTTTACACGCTAATCTCTTATGCGGGACTTTATCGAAAGCCTTCTGAAAGTCCAAATACACATCCACTGGTTCTCCCTTATCTATTCTACCAGTTACATCCTCAAAAAATTCCAGTAGATTAGTCAAGCACGATTTACCTTTTGTAAATCCATGTTGACTTTGTCCGATCCTGTCACTGTTTTCCAAGTGCTCTGCTATTACATCTTTTATAATGGACTCTAGCATTTTCCCCACTACCGATGTCGGGCTTACCGGTCCATAATTCCCCATTTTCTCTCTACCACCTTTTTTGAATAGTGGGGTAACATTAGCTACCCTCCAATCCATGGGAACTGTTCCAGAGTCTATAGAATTTTGGAAGATGACCAGCAATGCATCTACTATTTCTAGGGCCACTTCCTTAAGTACCCTAGGATGTAGATTATCAGGCCCTGGGGATTTATCGGTCTTCAATCCTGTCAATTTCCCTAACACCATTTCCCTACAAATACTGATTTAATTCAGTTCCTCCCTCTATTAGACTCTATGTTCCCCGACATCTCTGGGAGGTTATTTGTGTCCTCCTTTGTGAAGACAGAACCAAAGTATGTATTTAATTGGTCTGTCATTTCTTTGTTCCCCATTATAAATTCCCCTGATTCTGACGGCAAGGGACCTACGTTTGATTTCACCAATCTTTTTCTCTTCACATATCTATCGAAGCTTTTACAGTCAGTTTTTATGTTCCCTGCAAGCTTACTCTCATACTCTATTTTCCCCCTCTTAATTAATCCCTTTGTCCTCCTTTGCTGAATCCTAAACTGCTCCCAATCCTCAGGTTTACTCCTTTTTCTAGCCAATTTATATGTCCTCTCTTTGGATCTTATGCTATCCCTAATTTCCCTTGTTAGCCACAGTTGAGTCACCTTTTTTGTTTTATTTTTATGCCAAACCGGGATGAACAAATTCTGTAGTTCATCCATGCGATCTTTGAATGTTTGCCATTGCCTATCCACCGTCTTCCCTTTGAGTAGCATTCTCCAATCAATCCTATCCAACTTGCGCCTCATACCATCGTAGTTTCCTTTATTTAAATTCAGGACCCTAGTCTCTGAGTCAACTACTTCACTCTCCATCTTAATGAAGAATTTGATCATATTATGATCGCTCCGCCCCAAGGGGCCTCGCACAACAAGATTGCTAATTATTCCTTTCTCATTACATAATACCCAGTCTAAGATGGCCTGATCTCTAGTTGGTTCCTTGACATATTGGTCCAGGAAACCATCCTGTATACACTCCAGGAATTCCTCCTCCACAGTATTGTTACTAATTTGGTCATCCACTTTGGACCTAAAAAGGATAGATCAGAGTACTTTCTAAATAATGAAAAGTTAGAAAGATGGAGGTCCAAAGAGACTTGTTGAGGGGGGGGGTCCATGTACATAGATCATTAAAATGTCATGGACAGGTACAGAAAATAATCAAAAAGGCTAATGGAATGCTAGCCTTTATATCTAGAGGACTAGAATACAAGGGGGTAGAAGTTATGCTGCAGCTATACAAAACCCTGATTAGACCATACCTGGAGTACTGTGTTCAGTTATGGGAACCACATCTTAGGAAGGATATATTGGCCTTGGAAGGAGTGCATCATAAATTTACCAGAGTGATACCTGGACTCCACGGGCTAATTTCAGAGAAGACATTCACAGAATCACAGAAACCCCACAGTGCAGATAGAGGCCATTTCGGCCCATCGAGCCTGCACCGACACATATCCCACCCGATCCCCGTAACCCCTACACCAACACATATCCCACCCTATCCCCGTAACCCCACGTATTTAATCCCCCTAACACTAAGGGTCAATTTATCATAGCCAATCAACCTAACCCGCACATCTTTGGACTGTGGGTGGAAACCGGAGCACCCGGAGGAAACCCACGCAAACACAGGGAGAATGTGCAAACTCCACACAAACTAAAGTTGTATTCCCTCGAACTTAGATGGTTGAGGGGTGATTTGATTGAAGTTTAAGATATTAAGGGGAACTGATAGGGTAGAGAGAAACTATTTCCGCTGGTTGTGGAATCTAGGACAAGGGGACATAGCCTAAAAATTAGAGCCAGACTTTTCAGGAGTGAGGTTAGGAAACATTTTTACATACAAAGGGTGGTAGAAGTTTGGAACTCTTTTCGGCAAATGGCAGTTGATGCTAGGTCAATTAATTTTAAATTTGAGATTGATAGGTTTTTGTTAACTAAAGGTACCAAGGGATCTGGGGCAAAGGTGGGTATATGGAGTTAGGTCACAGATCAGCCATGATCTCATTGAATGGCCTGAGCAGGCTCGCGTGGAGAAATGGCCTACTCCTGTTGCTATGTTCCACTAAATTAAGTGGCTTACAGCGGTGGAGTACTGCAACCTCTGGAAGAGAGAGGTTCAGAGAGATTTTCCTATCTCATAAATTACACTGTCTGTGATGGGAAGCTACACATTACCATAATATTTGAACTATATTAGGAGTGTATGACCCCAATTGTCCTGCTGTCCCAGCTATAAGGGGACAGTAGCAAAGCAAAGTGGATAAAAATAAGAAAGTACAAAATAAGAAATGAAGTTTCTCAAGACTGCATTGAAGGAGTTCACTATGTTGATATGTAGTTCAATTTTTTGATATGTCATTTGTTTTTACATTGGCTTCTTAACTTTTTTTTTTGTGAAATTATCTTTGCCATCTATTAGCATCTGCAGCTGCATATTCACTTTCAGGATTTGTAAGGTTAGTTCATGAGTCAGTGTAAACAGTATGGAATTAATAAAATAAAAACAGAAAATGCTGGAGAAACTCAGCAGGTCAGGCAGCATCTGAAGAGAGAAACAGAGTTAACGTTTCAGGTTGATGACCTTTCATCAGAACTGGAAAGAAGCAGGAAATGGAACAGATTTTTAGCAATGAAGATGAACAAGGTAAAAGAGACAAACGGAACTCCCGTTGGAGAGAAGAGCAGAACTTCTTCAAGGTGGGCATTCCTGGAAGAGAAGTGGCAGTGAATTAAACACTAATACAAAAAGAAAATACTGCAGATGCTGGAAATCTGTGAAGAGTGAATAAACCTGGTCATAGCTCAGATTAAAAATCTTAATGCTGATTTAAAGTATGTAGCCAGGCTTCGCAGCAACTTTGTGCTAAAAGAATACTAAGACTGATAATTTAATATAATCTGATGCATGAACTGATTAGAACACAGTATAATTTAAATTGGAAATAAATGTAATCTCTCCACATAAAAGGATTTTAAAGCTATCCTCATTGTTTTGTATACTGCTATACTTTAAATAACCTCTAGAGTATGCTATATTTCTGCAGAGGGCCATCTGGAGTAAGAGCCCAAGCCTTGGACAGAGATGGCAATCTAGTGGATGACTTTGTGTTTGATGGAGGCTCTGGAGCTATTGGGAGTCACGTTCGAAACGCCCCTTCTCCTGCAGCAACTTCGTCCTTAGCTATTGGTGAAATCATTGCCAATGAAGCAGAAAAAAAATTTAATTTGTAATGTTACATTTTTTATGTTTTATATAATGTTGGTAAATTGCACCCACTACAAAATATGGCACTTATTTAAAACTCAGGATGAAAACGGGCAAGTCAGGAATATCTGAATTTTGTTTTTACATGTGCTTCCTTTTTTTTATGCTTCTACAACATTGAGTCCTACAGATTTGTTTGATTAAAATAGTTTTATAGTATTTTTTTTAAATGAATCTGAAGTCTGTTAAACAAAAGTCTGTGCAATGCATTTTACTGAATGAATTTGATGCCTTTTTTCCAAACAAGTTCAGACACACCTTATTTGAATATATGAAAGGTTCCAATAACTAATCATTTGTTGTATTATATTAACAGCTCACTGTTATAAAATGAAATAACTGTAAAACTTGTGTATGAAAATAAATTTAATGCACAAATGAATCATACTTCAAACAACTTGACTGTACACTGTATTTGAGTATTGTATTAAAAAAAGTACTTTATAGTTCTTTACTCAGTGGTGAGAATGTGGAACTCTCTACCACATGGAGTGGTTGAAGTGAATAGCATAGATGCTTTAAAGGGGAAGCTAGATCAGTACATGAGGGAGAAAGGAATAGAAGGAGATGTTGATAGGGTGACATGAAGTAAGGTGGGAGGAGGCTGGTGTGGAGCATAAACACCGGCCTAGACGCGTTGGGCCGAATGGCATGTTTCTGTGCTGTAAATTCTATGCCCTAGTAAAATAATTAACAGTCGGATACAGAAAATGCAGAGAAACTATTATGCAATATAGCTTAGAGTACTTTCTAAACCAAGTTTCCAATTTTCATTCCTCCCATCTTGAAGCTGTTGATTCCTGAAATATATTGTAAACTTGCAGGGTGCCCTCCTAGTTCCTTGCACAATTGGCCCATTCATGGGTCAGCCTTGATTGTGGGTGTTTGTAGGCTATTGGATAATAGGGACATCAGAGCTGAGCCACTCCTTTCATTTGACATAAACATATGTGTCCATCCACCAAATGTTGCTGAATAGCAATCTGAAGCGTGAACCCTGAGGAATTTCCCCTCTGTAGCTCAAGGGCACTGAGGCCAATTGTACCTATGCTGGTGTCCCAGCTGAAGTAAAACTCAGCACGGAGCAGGAAATCAAAGCTGGGACCATCCTGATCTGTACGATTCAGCTACTCACTGGATAAACTTGCTGAACCATTGTGCAGTTCCAGTTTTTATAATATAAACAAATACATTTGGAACAAGTGTTAGATACACAAACCAGGAGTAAAGTCCAATAAAAATAGAACATAAGAAATGGGAGCAGGAGTAGGCCCTTCAAGTCAGCTCTGCCATTAAGTAAGATCATGGCTGATCATCTACCTCAACTCCACCTTCCCACACTATCCCCATATCCCTTGATTCGCTTAATAGCCAAAAATCTATCAATCTCTGTCTTGAATATACTCAACGACTGGAATTCTCTACCTTAGAGGGCTGTGGAGTCTCAAAGATTCACAACCCTTTGAAATTTCTCCTCATCTCAGTCCTAAATGACTGCCGACCCCTTATTGTGAGACTGTGATCCCGAGTTCTAGACTCCCCAGCCAGTCTGTTGTTCAGTTGATGGGCAGTATTCCATGCAGAGGAATGTGGAGAGTTTTTAAATTTTGCACTAGCATAAAAGTTCAAGCCACAATAACTTAAAACTGTAATGCCCAAGTATTTGAAAAGTACTTCTTAAATAGTCCATTTGTAATAATGCTGTTTAAGCAATGTTAATAGTCTTCAATGAAAAATAAACCTGAGCTGGCTCATGTATTGATTTCCTTGTGGGTTCAATGATGAGACATTTATAAAAAAGAATAACTTTCAATCTAAGGTTTGTTCAAGACTTTATACAGCTTTTCAGGAGACACCATGCTTCAGCTCCAGCTAAAGTGAAACTAAAAACACTCAGCCTGCTTGTCTGGTCACATGACCTCTGCTGGTCAGGCACAAGCAATCAATACCTGCAATCATGCTATTAAGGCATCATAATCGAACAGGCAAATAACATCACTATTTGCTGATATCATTACATCTCCCTTTCTTAAAACAAAAGTATTTTACTTTTAACTAACAACATGTTTTCTTTGTATTAATCTGCATTTTAACTCTAACACTTAATGAACTTACATTATCATTATCATGATCAAGGTTTTTTAACCTTGCTTTGTGTGTTCACATGAAATATGTCAATACACTAGAACTTGAAGAAAGAATAAGATAACATTACTTCCTTCTATAACAATAGTCCTTAAATTTGCTCAATGAGTCTCTCAGGAGGCTTCACATGTCTTGAGGATTTTCTGATTGATTGTCCTTGAATCTGAGTTGTTGCCTCAGATGATGTGTTCTCAGCTGTGTGATCAGGTTGTTCAACAGTATCAGTCTCTTGACCTGCTGTGGCTGGTTCCATGAGAAGATCTCGACGATTTCTTCTCAGAACAGCACCCTCATCTGTCTGAATGGTGTATGATTTTGGTTGAACTTCACTCAGGACAGTTCCCTTCTCAGTCCATGTGTTTGTTTTGTCTTTGAACCTTACTTGGTCACCAGTGTGGAGTTCAGGTAGGTTTTGTGTTCCTCTGTCATAATAGTACTTTTGCTTTTCTTTCTGTTGTCCTTTGAACTTCCTCACTTTCTCCCCCTCTTTTGTTTTCAGGAGGTTCTCCGGGATGGGTAGGTTTGACCTTAGCCGACGTCCCATCAGGAGTTGGGCTGGTGACATACCACACTCGAGCGGCGTTGTGCGGTATACAAGCATGCTTTGGTAGAAGTCAGTTCCACTGTCTTTTGCCTTGTACATCAGTCTTTTCACTGTCTGGACCGATTTTTCCACTAGTCCATTGGACTGTGGATAGTGAGGACTTGACGTTGTGTGGACAAAGTCCCACTCTTTGGCAAAGTGTCGGAAATTTGCATTGTAAAACTGGGGTCCGTTGTCTGTGAAGACCTCGCTTGCCACGCCATGTCTGGAGAATATGCCTTTCATACTTCTTATCACAGCTTCTGCAGTGGTGGCGTACAGTCTACAAACCTCTGGATACAGGGAGTAATAGTCTGTGATGACAAGATAGTCCTTTCCTTGACATACGAATAGGTCAGCGCCTACCTTCTGGTAAGGTCTGTCTGGTGCTGGGTGTGGCTTTAGTGGTTCTACCGGATTGCTTGCTTGATATTTCAGGCATATTGTGCAGTTTGACACCTCATTTGTCACATCTTGGTTGATTCGTGGCCAGTACATCACCTCTCGTGCTCTTTTCTTACACTTTTCGATTCCCAGATGTCCTCCATGGATTTTTTTTTTTCGATTCTCTTTCAGCCACTTCTAACACCATGTATTGATTTCCTTGTGGGTTCAATGATGAGACATTTATAAAAAAGAATAACACTTAATCTAAGGTTTGTTCAAGACTTTATACAGCTTTTCAGGAGACACCATGCTTCAGCTCCAGCTAAAGTGAAACTAAAAACTCTTAGCCTGCTTGTCTGGTCACATGACCTCTGCTGGTCAGGCACAAGCAATCAATACCTGTAATCATGCTATTAAGGCATCATAATCGAACAGGCAAATAACATCACTATTTGCTGATATCATTACAGCTCATTAACAGGATATTTCTCCAACCACAAGAGTTTTTTGTTTGCAGTATATAGTTTAAGTAGTGAGTAATGTTATTTAGTCTGTCCTACACATTAGAAGCAGAAAGAATTGTGACAGTGGAAATTCATTCTTCACCTATCAACAACTAATATCAACGATCATCTTCATCACATTGTATATTAGCAACCAGAATATCCACCACTCAGATAGTCTTAGAATTTTGAGGGGACCCCGATATAAAGCAAGTCATGATGGGCACCTACCCATCCTGCCCCTTTCCAATCCACACCTGGATTTTTTTTAAAGCATCACCACTGCACAAAGGGTGTTTCAAACTGCATTACTTTGAATTTAAAAACAGAATTTTATTTTAGTTTGATTAGTAATTCAGTCATTTGGATGTTTCTCCTGATGATAAAAAGCAACATTACTTGCACAAATCATGCTTAAGTTTAACTCAATACAATATTGTGATAATTGTTTGGTTACTAGACAGTGAGGGAGGAGCTAAACTCAATTCAAACATAAAACATAACTGATTTGTATCTGGTAGTTTTTTAATGTAACAAAGTTGTTTAAATAACTTTTTGGATCCAGTTACTGTTTTGGGATATTTATTATCCTTCACTTAAATCAATGAGTTTGATCTGGTGTCTTTGAAAAGTGACTGTCTGACTAGAATCTCTGGGACTAGAGTCCTGGCGAATCATATAACTAGGGCTGTAGAGAGGGCTTTAAACTAATTAGTGGGGGGGAGGTTTCTAGAGAGCAAATAATAGAAATGACAACAGAGAAGGTCACAGACTTAGGTAGCAGTGGGGGAATTAAAAAACAATGTGTCAGGAAGGGACAGAAGGTATGGAGTAAAAAGTAAAGTACTAAAAAGGGAAAAAACAGGAACTAAGTGTTACAAAACATATTTGAAAGTTCATTATCTGAATGCACATAGCATTCGTAACAAAATGAATGAGTTAACGGCACAAATAATGACATATGGGTATGATCTTGTGGCCATTACAGAAACATGGCTGCAGGGTGACCATGACTGGGAATTAAACATACCAGGTTATTTAACAATCAGGAAGGACAGGCAGGAAGGGAGAGAAGGTGGGGTGGCTATGTTAATAAAGGAAGGAATCACTATAATACAGAGAAATGATATTGGGTCAAAGGAGCAGGATAGTGAAACAGTTTGGGTGGAGGTAAGGAATAATAAGGGGAAAAAAACACTAGTGGGTGTAGTCTATAGGCCTCCGAACAGTTGCAACTCTGTTGGACGGAGTATTAATCAGGAAATAGTTGAGGCTTGTAATAAGGGAACAGCTATAATTATGGGGGATTTTAATTATCATATTAACTGGACAAATCAAATTGGGCGGAGCAGCCTTGAGGAAGAGTTCATTGAGTGTATTAGGGATGGGTTTCTTGAGCAGTATGTAACTGAACCGACCAGGGGGCAAGCAACCTTAGATTTGGTCCTGTGTAATGAGACAGGATTAATTAAAAATGTCCTAGTAAAGGATCCCCTTGGAATGAGTGACCATAACATGGTTGAGTTCCATATTCAATTAGAGGGTGAGAAGGTTGGATCTCAAACAAGCGTGCTGAGCTTGAATAAAGGAGACTATGAAGGTATGAGAGCGGAATTAATTAGAGTGGACTGGGAAAATAGATTAAAGGGTAAGACGGTACATGACCAGTGGTGTACATTTAAGGAGTTATTTTACAACTTCCAAAAAAAAATATTCCACTGAGGGAAAAAAGGGTGTAAAAGAAAAGATAGCCATCCGTGGCTAAGTAAAGTAATTAAGGATAGTATCCGACTAAAAACAAGGGCATATAAGGTAGCCAAATCTAGTGGGAGGATGGAAGATTGGGAAGTCTTTAAAAGACAGCAAAAAATAACAAAAAGATTGATTAAGAAAGGGAAGATAGATTATGAAAGTAAATTAGCAAAAAATATAAAAACAGACAGTAAAAGTTTCTATAGTTATATAAAAAGAAAAAGGGTGGCTAAAGTAAATGTTGGTCCCTTAGAGGATGAGACCGGGAAATTAATGGTGGGAAACATGGAGATGGCAAAAACACTGAACAATTATTTTGTATCAGTCTTTACAGTAGAGGACACTAAGAATATCCCAACACTGGACAAACAGGGGGCTCTAGGGGGGGGAGGAACTAAATACAATTAAAATCACTAAGGAAGTGGTACTTGGTAAAATAATGGGACTCAAGGCGGATAAATCCCCTGGACCTGATGGCTTGCATCCCAGGGTCTTGAGGGAAGTAGCGGTAGGGATTGTGGATGCATTGGTAATAATTTTCCAAAACTCACTGGACTCAGCAAAGGTCCCGGCAGATTGGAAAACTGCTAATGTAACACCCTTATTTAAAAAGGGTAGTAGGCAGAAGGCTGGAAACTATAGACCTGTTAACCTAACATCTGTGGTTGGTAAAATGTTAGAGTCCATTATTAAGGAGACAGTAACGGGACATTTGGATAAACATAATTTAATAGGGCAAACTCAGCATGGTTTCATGAAGGGGAAGTCATGTTTAACAAATTTGCTTGAGTTTTTTGAGGAAGTAACATACAGGGTGGATAAAGGGGAACCAGTGGACATAGTGTATTTAGACTTCCAAAAGGCATTTGACAAGGTGCCACACAAAAGATTATTGCTCAAGATAAAAAATCACGGGATTGGGGGTAATATTCTGGTGTGGGTGGAGGATTGGCTCTCTAACAGAAAGCAGAGTGTTGGGATAAATGGTTCGTTCTCAGATTGGCAACCAGTAACTAGTGGTGTTCCGCAGGGGTCAGTGCTGGGTCCCCAACTCTTTACAATCTATATTAACGATTTGGAGGAGGGGACCGAGTGTAACATATCAAAGTTTGCAGATGATACAAAGATGGGACGGAAAGTAGTGAGTGAGGAGGACATAAAAAACCTGCAAAGGGACATAGACAGGCTAAGTAAGTGGGCAGAGATTTGGCAGATGGAATACAATACTGGAAAGTGTGAGGTTATGCACTTTGGCAGGAAAAATCATAGAGCAAGTTATTATCTTAATGGCAAGAAACTGGAAAGTACTGTAGTACAAAGGGATCTGGGGGTCCTGGTGCACAAAACTCAAAAAGTTAGTATGCAGGTGCAGCAAGTGATTAAGAAGGCCAATGGAATGTTGGCTTTTATTGCTAGGGGGTTGGAATATAAAAACAGGGAGGTATTGCTGCAGTTGTACAAGGTATTGTTGAGGCCGCACCTGGAATACTGCATACAGTTTTGGTGTCCATACTTAAGAAAAGACATACTTGCTCTCGAGTCAGTACAAAGAAGGTTCACTCGGTTAATCCCGGGGATGAGGGGGTGGTCATATGAGGAGAGGTTGAGTAGATTGGGACTCTACTCATTGGAGTTCAGAAGAATGAGAGGCGATCTTATTGAAACATATAAGATTGTGAAGGGGCTTGATCGGATGGATGCGGTGAGGATGTTCCCAATGATGGGTGAAACTAGAACTAGGGGGCATAATCTTAAAATAAGGGGCTGCTCATTCAAAACTGAGATGAGGAGAAACTTCTTCACTCAGAGGGTGGTAGGTTTGTGGAATTTGCTGCCCCAGAAAGCTGCGGAAGCTACATCATTAAATAAATTTAAAACAGAAATAGATAGTTTCCTAGAAGTAAAGGGAATTAAGGGTTACGGGGAGCGGGCAGGAAATTGGACATGAGTCTGGGTTCGGAATGGTCATGGCCCTGTGGGTAGTGGAGTGGGCCCAGGGGCCGTGTAGCCTTGTTCTGCTCCTACTGTGTTCTAATTCTGTTAGATTTCAGGAGATGGTTTTATTCCTGTTCCTGGCTGGGGTGGAGATCGCCTTTACAGAAGGTAAGTACTGTAGAAAATATAGGGACAGAGTGATCTCCTGGAAGAATTTCGATCGCCTAGATGGGTCAGAGAGGAATTTCCCAGATTTTTTTCTCCCAAATTGGCCATTGGGTCTTTACCTGGTTTTTCGCCTCTCCCGGGAGATCACATGGGTTCGGGTGGATGCAGAGTGATAGAAGATTTGAGGTTAGGATCAGATCAGCCATGATCTTATTGAATGGTGGAGCAGGCTCGAGGGGCCGATTGGCCTACTCCTGCTCCTATTTCTTATGTTCTAAAGAATAAGATAACCCAGACAATTTCCATAGAAGAAATAGCTAAAGACAAAACAACTATATAAAAAGTTATTATAGTTTGTCATCATAATTATACAAAGAGCTAGTGAAGTTTAAAAACTACTGTAAATGTTATGATTCTTCTCTTATTTGCCAAACATTTATGAAACAGTAAAGCCCTAAAACAAGGTGTAGTGTTGTCACTTTTGAAGATGTGGCCCAAAAATTGAGGTCCACAGCATAGCTTCAAAGTACGCCACGGAGTTGTGAAAAGAATATGCACTTACCTGATGGCGGCCCTCCTTCCTAAACTTGCTCTCTGAAGCTGCGTAATGGAGGGCAGCGGGACAGGAGGAAAAAGAGCGAGAGAGCTACAGTGATAGGAGATTCTATTGTAAGGGGAATAGATAGGCGTTTCTGCGGCCGCAAATGAGAATTCAGGATGGTATGTTGCCTCCCTGGTGCAAGGGTCAAGGATGTCTCGGAGCGGCTGCAGGGCATTCTGGAGGGGGAGGGTGAACAGCCAGGTGTCGTGGTGCATATAGGTACCAACGATATAGGTAAAAAAACGGGATGACGTCCTAAAAGCTGAATATAGGGAGTTAGGTAAATTAAAAAATAGGACCTCAAAGGTAGTAATCTCAGGATTGCTACTAGTGCCACGTGCTAGTCAGAGTAGAAATAGAAGGATATTTCAGATGAATACGTGGCTAGAGGAATGGTGCAAGGGGGAGGGATTCAAATTCCTGGGACATTGGAACCGGTTCTGGGGGAGGTGGGACCAGTACAAACTGGACGGTTTGCACCTGGGCGGGACCGGGACCGATGTCCTAGGGGGAGTGTTTGCTAGTGCTGTTGGGGAGGGTTTAAACTAAAATGGCAGGGGGTTGGGAACCTGTGCAGGGAGACAGGAAAGGGAAGCAAGGATAGAAGCAAAAGTGGAAGTCAGAGAAATCAAGGGTGTAAATCAAACATGGCCGCAATAAACAATAATTCTAAAAGGACTAAGTGTTAAAAAAACAAGTCTGAAGGCTTTGTGTCTTAATGCGAGGAGCATTCATAATAAGGAGGATGAATTAGCTGCACAAATAGATGTAAACAGATATGATATAATTGGGATTACGGAGATATGGCTCCAGGGTGACCAAGGCTGGGATTTCAACATCCAGGGATATTCAGGAAGGACAGGCGAAAAGGAGCTGGGGTAGCATTGCTGGTTAAAGAGATTAACACAATAGTAAGGAAGGATATTAACTCTGATAATGTGGAATCTGGTTGGGTAGAGCTGAGAAATACCAAGGGGCAGAAAACATTAGTGGGAGTTGTATACAGACTCCCAAACACTAATGCTGAGTTTGGGGATGGCATTAAACGGGAAATTAGAGATGCGTGCAATAAGGGCACAGCAGTTATCATGGGTGATTTTAATCTACATATAGATTGGTCTAACCAAATTAGTAACAATACTGTGGGAGAGGAATTCCTAGAGTGTATACAGGATGGTTTCCTGGACGAATAGGTTGAGGAACCAACTAGAGATCAGGCCATCTTAGACTGGGTATTATGTAATGAGAAAGGATTAATTAGCAATCTTGTTGTACGAGGCCCCTTGGGGAGGAGCGATCATAATATGATAGAATTCTTCATTAAGATGGAGAGTGAAGTAGTTGATTCAGAGACTTGGGTACTGAATTTAAATAAAGGAAACTACGATGGTATGAGGCGTGAGTTGGCTAGGATGGATTGGGGAATGTTACTTAAAGGGTTGACGGTGAATAGGCAATGGCAAACATTTAAAGATCGCATGGATGAACTACAGAACTACATCCCTGTTTGGCATAAAAATAAAACAAAAATGGTGACTCAACATTGGCTAACAAGGGAAATTTGGGGTAGCATAAGATCCGAGGAGAGAAACATAAAAGATAGGAGGAGTAGGCCATTCGTCCCCTCGAGCCTGCTCTGCCATTCAATGCGATCATGGCTGACCATCCAAACTCAGTACCCTGTCCCTGCCTTCTCTCCATGACCCTTGATCCCTTTAGCCTTAAGAAATATATCTAACTCCTTCTTGAATATAGTTAATGAATTGGCCTCAACTGCCTTCTGTGATAGAGAATTCCACAGGTTCACCACTCTCTGGGTGAAGAAATTCCTCCTCATCTGTCCTAAATGGCTTACCCCTTATCCTTTTAATAATAATAATAATTCAACTTTATTGCCATTGTACAATGCACAAGTACATGAACAACGAAATGTGATCTTGCAAGCTCCCATGAGTCCAGTACAAATAACATTAACATTAAACGTAAATAGCACCGTCCTGGGAGAAGCAAAGCCGCTGCGTCTGTGCGCGCCGCCATTCCATTTCCACCATTCCTCCTGTCCGACAATCTTCAGCCCAACGCCCGGGCCTGCTCACCAGCCGCCCCTCTCTGGGCTCCTTCCGTGACCTTCTCACCAACCGCCCCTCCTCGGGGCTCCTTCCGTGACCTTCTGCACCTGGTCTTCCCTGATGGTCACCCCTCCAGGTACTAACCAGGCCTGGCTCTGCTTAGCTTCCAAGCCTTGCCAGTGACCCTGACCCTCAACTCCCCGGCCATCGGGAACATCCTTCCTGCATCTAGTCTGTCTAGTCCTGGTAGAATTGTATAAGTTTCAATGAGATCCCCTCTCATTCTTCTAAACTCCAGCGAGTATAAGCCCAATCGACCCAATCTCTCCTCATACGTCATTCCTGCCATTCCAGGTATCAGCCTGGTGAATCTTCGCTGCACTCCCTCCATGGCAAGAACATCCTTCCTCAGATAAGGCGACCGAAACTGCACACAATACTCAAGATGTGGTCTCACCAAGGCCCTGTACAACTGCAAGACATCCTTCTTCCTGTACTCGAACCCCCTCACTATGAAGTCCAACATACCATTTGCCTTCTTAACCGCCTGCTGCACCTGCATGCTTACCTTCAGCGACTGGTGCACAAGGACACCCAGGTCTCGTTGCACTTCCCCTTTTCCCAATTTATTGCTGTTCAGATAATAATCTGCCTTCCTGTTTTTGCCACCAAAGTGGATAACCTCACATTTATCCACATTATACTGCATCTGCCACGCATCTGCCCAATCACCCAACCTGTCCAAATCAAAGTGGAGTTTCTCTGCATCCTCCTCACAGCACACGCCCACCCAGCTTTGTGTCGTCTGCAAACTTGGAGATATTACATCTAGTTCCCTCGTCTAGATCATTAATATATATTGTGAATAGCTGGGGTCCTAGGACCGATCCCTGCGGTACCCCACTAGTCACAGCCTGCCACTCGGAAAAAGACCCGTTTATTCCAACTCTTTGCTTTCTGTCTGCCAACCAGTTCTCTATCCAAGTCAATACCTTGCCCCAATCCCATGTGCCTTAACTTTACACGCTAATCTCTTATGCGGGACCTTATCGAAAGCCTTTTGAAAGTCCAAATACACCACATCCACTGGTTCTCCCTTATCTATTTTACCAGTTACATCCTCAAAAAATTCCAGTAGATTAGTCAAGCACGATTTACCTTTTGTAAATCCATGTTGACTTTGTCTGGTCCTGTCACTGTTTTCCAAGTGCTCTGCTATTACATCTTTTATAATGGACTCTAGCATTTTCCCCACTACCGATATCAGGCTTACCGGTCTATAATTCCCCGTTTTCTCTCTACCACCTTTTTTGAATAGTGGGGTAACATTAGCTACCCTCCAATCCATGGGTACTGTTCCAGAATCTATAGAATTTTGGAAGATGACCAGCAATGCATCTACTATTTCTAGGGCCACTTCCTTAAGTACCTAGGATGTAGATTATCAGGCCCTGGGGATTTATCGGCCTTCAATCCCGTCAATTTCCCTACAAATACTGATTTCATTCAGTTCCTCCCTCTCCTTAGACCCTATGTTCCCCGACATCTCTGGGAGGTTATTTGTGTCCTCCTTTGTGAAGACAGAACCAAAGTATGTATTTAATTGGTCAGCCATTTCTTTGTTCCCCATTATAAATTCCCCTGAATCTGACTGCAAGGGACCTATGCTTGACTTCACCATTCTTTTTCTCTTCACATATCTATAAAAGCTTTTACAGTCAGTTTTTATGTTCCCTGAAAGCTTACTCTCATACTCTATTTTCCCCCTCTTAATTAATCCCTTTGTCCTCCTTTGCTGAATCCTAAACTGCTCCCAATCCTCAGGTTTACTGCTTTTTCTGGCCAATTTATATGTCCTCTCCTTGGATCTTATGCTATCCCTAATTTCCCTTGTTAGCCACGGTTGAGTCACCTTTTTTGTTTTATTTTTATGCCAAACCGGGATGAACAAATTCTGTAGTTCATCCATGCAATCTTTGAATGTTTGCCATTGCCTATCCGTCAACCCTTTGAGTGACATTCCCCAATCAATCCTACCCAACTTGCGCCTCATACCATCGTAGTTTCCTTTATTTAAATTCAGGACCCTAGTCTCTGAGTCAACTACTTCACTCTCCATCTTAATGAAGAATTCTATCATATTATGATCGCTCCTCCCCAAGGGGCCTCGTACAAGATTGCTAATTAATCCTTTCTCATTACATAATACCCAGTCTAAGATGGCCTGTTCTCTAGTTGGTTCCTCAACATATTGGTCCAGGCAACCATCCTGTATACACTCCAGGAATTCCTCCTCCACAGTATTGTTACTAATTTAGTTAGCCCAATCTATATGTAGATTAAAGTCACCCATGATAACTGCTGTGTCCTTATTGCACACTTCTCTAATTTCCCTTTTAATGCCATCCTCAACCTCCGCATTACTGTTTGGGGGTCTATATACCACTCCCACTAACATTTTCTGCCCCTTGGTATTTCTCAGTTCTACCCATACAGATTCCACATCATCAGAGCTAATATCCTTCCTTACAGTTGTGTTAACCCCCTCTTTAACCAGCAATGCTACCCCACCTCCTTTTCCTTTTTGCCTATCTTTCCTGAATATTGAATACCCCTGGATGTTGAGTTCCCAGCCTTGGTCACCCTGGAGCCATGTTTCCGTAATCCCAATTGTATCATATTCATTTACCTCTATTTGCGCAGCTAATTCATCCACCTTATTACGAATGCTCCTCGCATTAAGACACAAAGCCTTCAGGCTTGTTTTTTAACACTCTTAGACCTTTTAGAATTATTACTTACTGTGGCCATGTTTGATTTAAACCCTTGATTTCTCTGACTGCCACCTTTGTTTTTCTCCTTCCTGTCTTTTGCTTCTATCCTTGTTTCCCTTTCCTCTGTCTCCCTGCTCAGGTTCCCAACCCCCTGCCATTTTAGTTTAAGAGGACATATAAATTGGCCAGAAAAAGCAGCAAACCTGAGGATTGGGAGCAGTTTAGGATTCAGCAAAGGAGGACAAAGGGATTAATTAAGAGGGGGGAAATAGATTACGAGAGTAAGCTTGCAGGGAACATAAAAATGGACTGTAAAAGCTTCGATAGATATGTGAAGAGAAAAAGATTGGTAAAGTCAAGTGTAGGTCCCTTGCAGGCAGAATCAGGGGAATTTATAATGGGGAACAAAGACATGGCTGACCAATTAAATACATACTTTGGTTCTGTCTTCACAAAGGAGGACACAAATAACCTCCCAGAGATGTCAGGGAACATAGGGTCTAATGAGGGAGGAACTGAATGAAATCAGTATTTGTAGGGGAATGGTGTTAGGGAAATTGACGGGATTGAAGGCCGATAAATCCCCAGGGCCTGATAATCTACATCCTAGGGTACTTAAGGAAGTGGCCCTAGAAATAGTAGATGCATTGCTGGTCATCTTCCAAAATTCTATAGACTCTGGAACAGTTCCCATGGATTGGAGGGTAGCTAATGTAACCCCACTATTTAAAAAAGGTGGTAGAGAAAAATGGGGAATTATAGACCAGTAAGCCTGACATCGGTAGTGGGGAAAATGCTAGAGTCCATTATAAAAGGTGTAATCGCAGAGCACTTGGAAAACAGTGACAGGATCGGACAAAGTCAACATGGATTTACAAAAGGTAAATCATGCTTGACTAATCTACTGGAATTTTTTGAGGATGTAACTGGTAGAATAGATAAGGGAGAACCAGTGGATGTGGTGTATTTGGACTTTCAGAAGGCTTTCGATAAGGTCCCACATAAGAGATTAGTGTGTAAAGTTAAAGCACATGGGATTGGGGGCAAGGTACTGACTTGGATAGAAAACTGGTTGGCAGACAGGAAGCAAAGTGTTGGAATAAATGGGTCTTTTTCCAAGTGGAAGGCAGTGACTAGTGAGGTACCGCAGGGATCAGTGCTAGGACCCCAGTTATTCACAATATATATTAATGATCTTGACGAGGGAACTAGATGTAATATCTCCAAGTTTGCAGACGTGCAAGCTGGGTGGGCGTGTGCGCTGCGAGGAGGATGCAGAGAAACTCCAGTATGATTTGGACAGGTTGGGTGATTGGGCAGATGCAGTATAATGTGGATAAATGTGAGGTTATCCACTTTGGTGGCAAAAAACAGGAAGGCAGATTATTATCTGAACGGCAATAGATTGGGAAAAGCGGAAGTGCAACAAGACCTGGGTTTCCTTGTGCACCAGTCGCTGAAGGTAAGCATGCAGGTTCAGCAGGCGGTTAAGGCAAATGGTATGTTGGCCTTCATAGTGAGAGGATTCGAGTACAGGAGCAAGGATGTCTTGCTGCAGTTGTACAGGGCATTGGTGAGACCACACCTTGAGTATTGTGTGCAGTTTTGGTCGCCTTATCTGAGGAAGGATGTTCAGCGAAGATTCACCAGACTGATAACTGGGATGGCAGGAATGACATACGAAGAGAGATTGAGTCGATTAGGCTTATATTCGCTAGAGTTTAGAAGAATGAGAGGGGATCTCATTGAAACTTATAAAATTCTAACCGGACTAGACAGACTAGATGCAGGAAGGATGTTCCCGATTGGTGGGGAGACCAGAACCAGGGGTCACAGTCTAAGGATAAGGGGTAAGCCATTTAGGACAGAGATGAGGAGGAATTTCTTCACCCAGAGAGTGGTGAACCTGTGGACTTCTCTACCACAGAAGACAGTTGAGGCCAATTCATTAAATATATTCAAGAAGGAGTTAGATATATTTCTTAAGGCTAAGGGGATCAAGGGATATGGGGAGAAAGCAGGGACAGCGTACTGAATTTGGATGATCAGCCATGATCGCATTGAATGGCAGAGCAGGCTCGAGGGGCCGAATGGCCTACTCCTGCTCCTATCTTCTATGTTTCTATGTTCCTAATGGCCTACGGATCCCAAGGGCGCAGCCTGTGCAGAAGCGTACCTGGGATCATGTGGGCCTGGTCCTCCAATCAGCAATCAGAATTAGATTTTACATCATTTCAGAAGGGAATCCTGCAATCAGATTTCATTACAATTACTTTACAGGATTGGAATTTAATTCCTAATTAGCTTAATTCCACCAACTTCAGTACATCTTAGTAAAAATTTAATTTTGCTGATAATTATCGACATCATTAAAACTCCAATCTGATTTCTGAGATGAAAATGGTTAAAACATGCCTGAGGTATCCCCTTACGCTGATGCAAACGGGCCCTGCGCCTGTTAGCATCAACTGTAACATTTTTGCACGCAATTGCTGGGCAAATAGCCCAACTCTGTGCCAGCAATTGGTTTTTCTTTAGCCGTGCGGATGATCTGTCAACGTGTACGTTGACAGATCGTAAGTTCAGGATTTAGCGCATGCAGAAATCTCGAACTTGGGGGCCATTTCAAAGGCGGTATGACGGCGTATGAAGTACGCCGTCACACCCACTGCAAAGTCTGGCCCAATTAGGATACTGTGGAAGCACAGGGTTGAACCAATAATGAAACAATCTTAAACGGATTTCTGTTTATTATCCTTGGTGTGCTATAAATTTTACCTAGGTATCAGGGTAAGTGAAAATATTCTAGGTAATAGGGAGTGGGAGTAGGAAGCAAGGTTCACTTATAACAGTAGTCTAAAAAATATCTACAGTGAAAACACCCAAAAATATTACAATCTGGACAGGTCAGAGGGAATCTTACAATATAGACCTACCAAGGACTCAGAGATCATCATCTATGATTCTATAGTGTGCATCACGTTTCATAATTCTGACATCCAAATAGTCTTAAGCATGGAACAAATGGAGGGGGCTGCTGAAGACAATGAGGAGCCAGAGATTCTCACTGAGCCATCTTTCCAGTCTTGAGAGCCATATGACAAGCCCTTCACCAATGTGTCCCATCTACTCAATGGATTAACAGTCCTCCATATGTACAGAGTGGTGAAATGCACCTTCACCAACATTGGCCTCTGCAATAATTTAAGCTTCATGGATCAAATTAATTTCATCTGTCTTTACCTTATTCTATACTATCCCCAAAAAACTTGACAGTTGAGATAAATCACAACCAGATGTTATGCCTTACTAGTGATTTGATGACTGCGTCTTGTGTTTGTTGCACTGCTGCTTCCCCTTGGTAACAGTGTTCTGTTTTGTGCTCCTTCCAGGTACTCCACCAGTGGCAGGAATAAGTGACGTGGCTAGCTGTTGGATGTCAGTGGAAACATCTTGGGATTGAGATAGCTTTTGCCTCCTTGTGCTGAATCATTAGGTGACCCTGCAACTAGCTCCAACACAAACAGTGCTGCAATAGCTGTACAGTCCTATGCATTTTTGCCACAGCTACAGCCATTTGAGGGAGGGGCTAGGTGAGCTGTCACCTTGAGAGGCAACAGCTTTGTCTCTGTCTACTCCAGCCTTGCCCTTGCTACTTAGCATGTCTGATCTCCGGGGAGCAGACTTCTAAGCAACAATGATTGCAGGAAAGTCCTGCACAATAACCGTTTCCATTCAATTCCACTGCATATTCAAATTGGACAAGGTAGGGTCTTGGAGATTGGAAACTAAGAATTTTATCACAGCAGTCTGAGCATTCATGAGAAATAATCAAGCAAGGCTTAGGACTTCTGTCATTGGGGTCTTGCTACAGTTGGCCACGTTGTTGTTCCATACTGAGCTGTTGTTCTGAGTGAGTGAGTGAGATAAAGAATAACAATACTAGTCCTGCGCTCTGGGGAGGCATCCAGCTTCACTATGGCCCATCCTGTTATGTTCTCAGGCCCTACCATGTCCAGCATAGCCTGTTCATATTGACTGAGGCGACTAAAATAAAAAGGACCTCATCCATGTCTGATCTGCTCCTCCTGTTATATGCCACTTTGTCCTGCAAGCAGAAAAGTAGTGCTGAAATGTTAGAAGTTTTTAGACCACATAGATGAGTGACAGCCAGGTGGCCATCCTGCATTCTAACTAGTGTTGGAGTAATTGAATATGCATCATGCAGAGTATGCATTAAGAGGTCACCTTTCTAAAATGCCTTGGAACAACAGTTTCAGTTTTAAATGGCAGTAATATAGTAGGCCCTGTTGCAGTATGGACAGGCATGTGAAGGTTAGAAAGGAGCAACTAGAAATTCCCCGTGAGACCAATTTGGGATGCTAAATCAGAAAAGCTGGAAAAATTAGCGCCAGGCACTAACCTCTTCCAGCCTTTCTACAATTCCCACTTTTTGCTCCAGGAGGGAAGTGGAGCACTAAATCAAGTGCTCCACTTCCTTCTTGGCACGCAAGAGGGGGAGGGAGAAGTTCGCAACCCGGGACGCGCAGCTCAGCAGCGCCACGCATTGGGCCGCGTGGTGCTGAAGCATTGCAGGGGCTCTTCCCTGAATTAAAGGGAAGGGCCCCACATTGCAAACTCTGCAGTTTTTTAAAAACTTACCTGCAGCACCAGGGAGTGGGGGTGCCACGCAATCAGACCGGCACTCGAGCAGAATGCTGGGCTGACCGATTGCGGCACGGACCCTGCGTCCGGAGCAAAAAAAAAACATTTTTTTAAAAAGCCGACATTTTTTTCAGGGTGGCTGGCCACCACACCTTTAACTTCCACCCCGCTAGCGGCTGGCCGTCCTGCTCACGTCCTCTGCAGCAGTCGCTGCCATCACCTGGCGCTGCTGCAGGGGGCGAAGGGGAATTTTTTTGCCTGGGCGATGTGCCCGGAGATGACATCATCTCCGGGCGCATCGCCCCGTTAGCGCTCCCCCATGGGGGGCGCAAAGGAGGGGAATTTCTCCCCCGAGGTATTTTGTGAATTTAGAAAGAGGTGTTTTGTGAAACATAGAATGAAATCTCAATAAGGGTGTAATAGAATGAAAAAAAAATTATGCATTTTTGTCTAGGTTTTCATTTTAGTGGCTGTCTCTGTAAAACTCAGTCATTGTGCTTAAGAGCGTTTAACTGGCATCTAAGCCAAAATCTTGTACCTTGTACCATCCTGATACAGCTTTGCAAGGTTTGTTGTTTTGAACCCCTCATAACAGGTTTGACAGAAAGACTAACACAATTTTTAAATATACACATGCCTTGTGATTGGTTCACTTTGTATTTGGCTGACAATTCCTTTTTGAGAAGTTAGAATCCAAAGGTAGCTGGAAAATTCTTTGAGAAAGTAATTCTTGAGATTTCAAGGAAGCAAAGAACCTGTATGAAAATCTTAAGAGACAGGTTCATTTTCCTGACACAGAAGTACTATGTGTTTTTAAAAGTGATTTATAAATGATTAGATTAGTTCTTCATCTTATTTTCTCTATTGTAATTAATGTAACTCGTGAGATTATGAAATTTGTTCATTTTGGAATTTTCTTTCTTATTTTAAACAAGGTCTCATGATGCTCTTCCACATTTGAAGACTGAAGTGAGATCTTATGGAGGCACAGGATAGTCGAATACTAAAAAGGTATTACCAAACAGGGTTTGCTGTTCATTTACTAGAGCATGTTACCAAAAGCTTACTTGAATCTCAAAGCAAGGACAGACAGTCTGAGGTTTGGGGAGTTGGGACTCATCTAAGTGAACAATTTAAAATGCAAGAGCTGAAATAATCTAGTGTAAGCAGGTTAGAACAGGCTCAAAAACATAACAGAGGAGGAGAGGAAACTGTTAGTTGCTTTCATATTTTGCCCATCTACTTGATGTAGTGCAGTGTTGGCTCGGCCTAATGTGTGAGAGGTCATGAGGCGATTACCTTTTTTCCTCAAATAAAACCAGAAAATGCTGGAAATACTCAGCGGGTCAGGCAGCATCTGTGGAGAGAGAAACAGTTAACGTTTCAGGTCGATGACCTTTCAGCTGAACTGGAAAAAGTTAGAGAAGTAACAGGTTTTAATCAAGTAGAGGGGCTGGGAAAGTGGGGAGGGGAAGAAATAACAAAAGGGAAGGTCTGTGATAGGGTGGAAGGCAGGAGTGATTAAATGACAAAAGGGATGATGGTACAAGGAGAAAGGAGATGGTAATGGGACAGGTAAAGAAACAAAATATGGGTCTAGAGGAGATGTAAATGGGAATGGCAGAATCATCAGCAACAGCTGCCATCCAAAACAATGGGGGCAGAGGTTATGATCTGAAATTGTTGAACTCCATGTTGAGTCCAAAAGGCTGTAAAATGCCTATTCGAAAGATGAGGTGCTGTTCCTCAAGCTTACGTTGACCTTCATTAGGACAGTGTAGGAGGCCAAGGACAGGGAGATCAGAATGGGAGTGGGACAGAGAATTAAAATGACAGGTGACCGGAAGCTCACGGTCACGCTTGCGGACTGAATGGACGTGTTCCACAAAGCGATCATCCAATCTGCATTTGGTCTCCCCAATGTAGAGCAGACCGCATCGTGAGCAACGAATACAGTATACTAAATTGAAAGAATTTCAAGTAAATCGCTGTTTCACCTGGAAGGAGTGTTTGGGAACCTGGACGATGGGAAAGGAGGAGGTAAAGGGGCAGGTGTTGCATCTCCTGCGCTTGCACGGGAAGGTGCTGTGGGAAGGGGAGGGCGTGTTGGGGGTGATTGAAGAGTGAACCAGGGTGTCGCGGAGGGAACTGTCCCTTCAGATGAGGCCTTTTTTCCTCATCTGTTTCCATATGCACTGTTTCATTGCTAGCTAGACTTTCCACCCACCGTCTCTGGTAACTACCTCTGGTCAAGCAGCCTGAACATTTCTTGTTGGGGAGGGTGTCCTGGGATGCCACAGACAGCAAGTCTGCTTTTGCTGCGTTTCTTCCACCAGCACCTTCAATTCTCCATCTGAAAACAGAGGTATTCTGTCTCTTTGCCCACCCGTGATTCCTTTTCTGCACAGCAGCAATGAAAAAGCCTCTTTAAATAACAACTTTTAAGAACTGCAGATGCACAACATTTGCTGACAGTATACTCCAGCAGACAGCCCCAAACCAGGCCAGAAATACTCAGTGAACACTTAATGAAGCCAACCTCATGATTGGCCCAGTGAGATATTGGTTAAAACTAAGCTCGCCGATTCCTGATCATGACCTTTTAACACCCATATTGGATTGTTCTTTGCTATTGGCCAGCAAGTTAATGACTTTTGAAAGCTGCAATAAATAGGAGGAGGAAAATAGGGCTGAAAATGTGATTGAATAGTTTTAGCTTTTAAAGAGAGACCGAAGAGTTTGGAGAAAGAATTACGAAGAGTAGGATTGAAATGACTGAAGGTTCTGCCACTGAAGGTGCAGCAGAGTAGATTGGGACTCTACTCATTGGAGTTCAGAAGAATGAGAGGCGATCTTATTGAAACATAAGATTGTGAAGGGGTTGGATCGGGTGGATGCGGGGAGGATGTTCCCGATGATAGGTGAAACTAGAACTAGGGGGCATAGTCTTAGAATAAGGGGCTGCTCTTTCAAAACTGAGATGAGGAGGAACTACTTCACTCAGAGGGTGGTAGGTCCATGGAATATGCTGCCCCAAAAAGCTGTAGAAGCTACATCATTACATAAATTTAAAACAGAAATAGACAATTTCCTAGAAGTAAAGGGAATTAAGGGTTACGGGGAGCGGGCAGGAATTTGGACATGAGTCTAGGTTCGGATCGGACATGGCCCTGTGGGTAGCGGAGCAGGCCCAGGGGCCGTGTAGCCTGATCCTGCTCCTATTTCATGTGTCTAATTCTGTTAGATTCAGGAGATGGTTCTGTGATAGTAGATTGGCGGTTAGGATCAGATCAGCCATGATCTTATTGAATGGCGGAGCAGGCTCGAGGCCGATTGGCCTACTCCTGCTCCTATTTCTTATGTTCTTAGAAGGATGTAGGGTTACAGGGCTGTAGGGCATGGGAGGGGTGTAATGCTAGTGAAGGTTGCACATGTAGGGCGGAGTGAGACTGTGTAAAGATTTGTAGAGAATGAGGATTTTAAGTTTGATAAATTTGGGGATGAAAAATCAGTGTAGATGAGCAGGAAAGGGGGTGATGGGTGAGCTTATTTTGGGACAGAATACAGGTGGTGGAGTTTTAAATGATTTGGAGTTCATGGAGGGTCGAGGTCAGGACAATGGCAAAGTGTTAAAGTTGTGGTATGAGATTCCAGCAGCAGTGAGGGTAAGGTAGGGCAGAGCGGAAGATTCCAGCAGCAGTGAGGGCAAGGTAGGGCAGAGCGGAAGATTCCAGCAGCAGTGAGGGTAAGGTAGGGCAGAGCGGAAGATTCCAGCAGCAGTGAGGGTAAGGTAGGGCAGAGCGGAGCAATATTGCTGAGATTCTTGGTAATCGATAGGATATGAGGGTTGAAGCTCAGTTCTGAGTCATACAGAACACAGAGGTTGTGTGCAGTCTGGTTCAACCTTACCAAGTGAATGGAGATGGAATCCATTTTACTATTAGGAGATTTTAATTACCCTAATATAGACTGGGAAAAACATAGTGCTAAGGGTAGGGAAGGAGAGGAATTTGTGTACAGGAGAACTTTCTCGATCAATATGTCTCTAGTCCAACAAGGAAGGAAGCAGTGTTGGATCTGGTTCTGGAATATGAAGTAGGGCAAGTGGAGTGTATTACAGTAGGACATCTAGCTAACAGTGACCACAACATAATTCAGTGTAGAGTAATTATGGAAAGAGAACAGAAAGTATCTAAGGTAAAAATACTCAATTGGGGAACAGCTTACGTGAGTGATTTAAGGAGGGACCTAGCACAGGTAGATTGGAAAAGGCGATTGCAGGGTAAAGCAGTAACGGAGCAATGGAAGGCATTCAGGGAGAGATAGATCAGGCATATTCCTTTGAAGGGAAAAGGTAGAGCATCCAAAGCTAACGCGCCCTGGATGACAAAGGAAATAAAAGTTAAAATAAAACAGAAAAAGGAGACTTATGACAAATGTCAGGAGCAAGATTCATTTAATAACCAGGAAGATTATAACCAGGAGGGAATTGAAAAAGTTAATACGGGAGGCAGAGAGGTTACAAGAAAAGATTAGCAGGCAACATTAAATTGAATCCTAAAACATTTTATAAACATATAGTGTAAGAGGTTAGCTAGGGAACAAGTTGGGCCTATTCAGGACCCAAAGGGAAATCTTCATGTAGAGGCAGAGGACATGGCTAAAGTATTAAATGAGTACTTTGCATCTGGCTTCACAAAGGAAGCAAATGATGTGAAGGTTACACTAAAAGAGGGGGAAATTCTGGATAGGAATAGATAGAGAAGGCATACTGAAAAAGATGAGCATTATTGAAAGTTGGTAAGTCACCTGGTCCAAATGGAATGCATCCTAGGTTACTGAAAGAAGCAAAAGTAGAAATAGCAGCGGCATTGGTCACAATCTTTCAATCCTCATTGGATACAGGAGTAGTGTCGGAGGACTGGAGGGTTGCTAAATTTACGCTAGTATTCAAGAAAGGGGAGAAGGATAAACCAGGAAATTGCAGGCCAGTCATCGGTGACAAAATAAACTTTCATTTGGAAAGGCACAGGTTAATCAAGGAGAGCCAGCATGGATTTGTTAAAGGCAAATCGTGTCTGACTAACTTGATTGAATTATCTGAGGTAACAGAGAAGGTTGCTCAAGGTAGTGCAGTAGATGTTGTATATATGGATTTTTGGAAGGCATTTGACAAAGTGCCACACAGGAGGCTCATTAAGACGATGGAAGCCCATGGAATTAATGGGAAAGTGGCGGTATAGATACGGAATAAAAACAGAAAATGCTGGAAATACTCAGCGGGTCAGGCAACATCTGTGGAGAGAGAAACAGAGTTAACGTTTCAGGGCGATGACCTTTCGTCTGATCTGCTGAGTATTTCCAGTATTTTCTGGTTTTATTTCAGATTTCCAGCATTAGCAGTATTTTGCTTTGGTATAGATACGGAATTGGTTCATTGACAAGAAGCAGAGGTGGTGGTGGATGGATGTTTTTTAGATTGGGAGGTGGCTTGCAGTGGTGTTTCCCAAGGGTCAGTTTTGGGTCCATTACTCTTTTCAATTTTTATTAACGACCTAGACCCGGGTGAAGGGAGCAGCATTATAAAGCTTGCAGATGATACGAAACTTGGCAATGTAGTGACGAGGATAGTTGTAGACTTCAGGATGACAGACAGGATGTTGAAATGGGCAGAAGCATGGCAGATGGAGTTCAATGCGGAGAAGTGTGAAGCGATGCACTTTGGGAGGACTAATATGGAAAAACAGCACACTATAAATGTCATGATTTTGAAAAGTATAGATGAGCAGAGAGACCTTGGTGTCCATATACACAAATCCTTAAAGGTGGCAGGGCAAGTTGATAAATTGGTTAAAGAGCATAAGGGTTACTTGTTTTTTAAATAGAGGCACAGAATATAAAAGCAAAGAGATCATGCTAGAACTTTATAAATCACTGGTTAGGCCTCAACTGGAGTATTGTGTCCAATTCTAGGCACCACACGTCAGGAAAGATGTAAAGGCCTTAGAAAGAGAACAGAGGTTTACCAGGATGTTACCAGGAATGAGGGACTTCAGTTATGAGGAGACGTTGGAAAAATTAGGACTGTGCTTCTTGGAACAGAGAAGGTTAAGAGGTGACCCAATAGAGATTTTCAAGATAATGAGAGGTTTTGCTAGAGTAGATAGAGAAAAACTATTCCCTCTGGCGTGTGAGTCAATAACCAGAGATGATAATTTAAAATCATTGGCAAAAGATCTAGAGGGGAGTTGAGGAGAAACTTTTTCACTCAGAGAGTTGTCAGGATCTGGAACGCTCTACCTGAATAGGTGGTGAAAGCTGATCCAATGAATAATTTTGAAAGGGAGTTGGGCAGGTACTTGAGGATGAGGAACTTACAGGGTTACGGACAAAAAGCAGAGTGGAGGGGTGGGACTAAGCACGACTGCTCTTTCAAAGAGCCAGCACAGGTACGATGGGCCGAATGGCCTCCTTCTGTGCTGTAAGATTCTATGATCCATGATTTCAATTCAGGCAGCCAGCCTGACAGCACAGAGGTGGTCATTGAGTTGAGAGAAGTGGTGGAGAGGTAATCTTGGGTGTTATCAGCATACATGTGGAAGTTGGCCCCGTGTTTACAGATAACATTGCTGAGGGGAAGCAGGAAGATGAGGAAGGAAAGGGGGCCAAGGACAGATCCTTGGGCAGCTCCAGAGGTGATTATTCTTCCTTTTCATCTCCTGCACAAAGAAGAATATGGGGATAAGGCAGGAAAATGGAACTGGAATAAATAGCTTCACTTGAAGAGTTAACATCAGTACAGGTACGATAGGTTCTATCAGAACCTCCTGTGCTACAAATTCTATGAATCTATAAGTGGTCTTTCTGTCAGAATGACCACAAATTTAAATTTCTTTGAATGTTCTGTTCATAAACAAACTTCTATGATAATTTATTTACAGAAGAGTCATTAATTTTTTTAGACCGGTTTGAATTGCTAACTATAAATTGCAGTACAGTGAAGGCTGAAAGAATCGCTAAGGTCTAGGAAACCTTGCTGTCCTCTTACTGAACCCATTCCCACCACAACCTATTAACTAACTAGAAACTAGTCTGGATTTTCCTATGGTTGATCATTTTACCATCTTGTGCTTTTTATTAGGTTAAACTATTGCAAAAAAACTCCAGTAATCTGACACAATAATATTTTCCAAGTGGTTCCCACAGTTACAGTAATAACTACTACCTGAATGGGTACAATCAGTATGTGAAGGATGGAGGTGACATCACTCAGCATCTGATTTACAGCATTTTTGGGATCAGCTGAGAAAAAAAATGGAGATGGACTGCATTGCCACTTTTTAAAAGTAGCCCTCATAGAAATGGCTGGAGTTTTATCAACAGTGGAGTAGGACCTCAGTCATGTGTTACACAATATTTAGGGTGAAATAATGTTTATAAATAAACTCTTCTAATCTGGCCTGCACATTACTAGGTTGCTTCTATCCCTTTCCATTGATGGTACTCACCTTTATTCTAGTACTAAAACTGCTCCTACCGCCAGCAGTACAAAATACCCAAGGTAAACTGAAATGTTTAAAGATGGCAACAAGCCCTTACAGTTACTTAGATGAAAATCTAATCTTGTACTCCAATATAAGTTATCTAGCATATCATTCTGTATCCCTAATCTAAAGACTGTGAGCTAGAAATTCGGCTCCATAGCGCTTGATTTTTCGGCGCTACGGGTGCTGTTTTGTGTTGAAAATGGCATTTTCGACCTTAATGCTGGCATTAACATGCGTTCAGCAGCTGCAATGAGCCTCCACCAGTGATATTTAAAGGGATCAACTACTCTCTGGTTAGTTGCTGATTCATTTGTACTGGCTCTGTGTAAGTTTGTGGAAGTGTTTGGAGCTTTCCAGAGTTGTTTAAAGTTGGTGAGGTGACAGGTAGTGGTGCTGCAAGTGGAGAAGGCCTTGGTTCTAATTTCAAGGGTTTGGTCAGACCACTTGCTCCCAGTCATGGGTGCTGTAGTTGTCATCCCCCTTGGCCTGCAGCATGACAGGGAGATGGAGCAGAGGCAGCAAAGAGGACAAGCTGCTCGCAGAGAGGAGGAGGAGGGGGAGAAGGGCTCTCAGCAGGAGGCCTTACCCACCTAGGATCTTCCGAGAGCAACTCTCTTAACTCAGTCTGAGCCAGGAGCAGTGTGTGAGGTGTCTGCGCTTTATGAAGGAGGTGTTCACAGAACTCTGCCACTTCTTGTAACCAGACCTGCAGTCTCACACCAGGGCAAGGATAGCACTGCCAGTGGCTGTGAAGGTGACCCTGGCCCTGAATTTCCTTGCGTCAGAATCCTTCCAGGCTGGAGCAGGCGACATCTGTAACATCTCCCAGTTCGCCGTCCACTGTTGCATAAGAGAGGTGACAGACACTCTTTATGACAGTAGAGGGGAGTTCATTGTCTTCTCTCTGATCAGAGAGATGCAGGTGGAGCGTGCACGTGGCTTTGCCAGGATAACGAGCTTCCCCATGGTGCAGGGCGCCGTCGATCGCATGCATGTGGCTTTGCGGGTGCCGCATCTAAATGCCAAGATATACCACAACCACAAAGGTTACCACTTGCTGAATGTGCAGTTGGTGTGCAACCATGATCAGCACATCATGATGGTGAATGCCCAGTACCCTGGCAGCAGTCATGATGCATTTCTCCTGTGCAAGTTCCCTCAGTCTTTGAGCCACCACGACAAACCAGAGGGTGGCTACTGGGTGACAAATGCTATCCGCTGACCACCTGACTCATGACTCCGCTGCACAACCCACACACACGTGGGCAGCATGCATATAACAAAAGCCATGCTGCCACATGGAATCTGATAGAGCAGCAGACCACTGGTGTCCTTAAACAATACTTCTGCTGCCTGGACCATGCTGGAGGCGCCCTGCAGTATTCACCAGAGCGCGTCTCAAGATTCGCTGTGGTCTGCTACATGCTGCACAACCTCACCAACATGAGGGCACAGCCCTTGCCAACAGGCATACAGCGACCAGCTGAGGAGGAGGAAGACAATGAGGAGAAGGGAGAGGAGGACGAGGAGGAGAAGGAAGAGGAGGAGGAGGAAGTGGAGGAGGAGGAGGCAACCTAGACAGCCCCTTTCTGTCCGGGCTATCCGTGATCGATTCATCCAACTGCAGTACCAGTGAACGCTACCCCAATTCCCCATTCAACAATAGTCCCACACCTTGCCTTCCTTCTGTTACTGACCATCACAGCGTCCTCTTGGCAACAATGCTGAAATAAAAGCCACCACAAAAGAAACATTCCAATCGAACTTTATACATCAATCTATCCAATTATTACATAACAAAGTCAACTGATCACCCTTGTGCATTCCCTAAGTGCCTGTCTTCCGTGTGCCTTTGCCTGTCCGCATGCTCCTACGAAGTGCTACCCCAGTGGCTGCAGCATGGCTGCTGGAAGGCTGCTGGCTTTCAGTGGGGGAGACTGCACATGGCCTTGTAGGATGACCTCGAGCAGCTCTGGGCCTAGAAGGCCCAGCTGTGGACTGCACCACCTTGGCATGGGCAGCAGCTGGCTGGCTGACAGGCAACAGCAAGGGCACTGGTGGGGTGGCAGTGGCGGAAGGACGAATGCTGTCATCCTGAGAGAGGACAACAGGTTCGTGCTCCACGAAGCCACTACCACCTCCCGGGGCGGCGCCAGAGCATTCCCAGTAATCTGTTGGGAGGACAGATTGCTGGACTACTGCGACACCCTGCAAGCCCCTTTCCACACTGGTTAACACAGACACGATGGCAGCAGTCTGAGCTTGTGTGGCACCAAGCTGAGCCTACATGAGAGCAGTCTGAGCTTGCATGACAGAAGTCTGAACTTCCACTGCAGCACTCAAATGTTGGTGGCTTCTGCTTGTGCTGCAACGGAAGCTGAGGCATGAGCGATCAGATGCTGCATCATGGTTGGGTCCACAAGTGCACTAATGGAGTTGCCCATCACTTTCATGCTGGGAATCATGGGCTTCAAGCTCTGCGTAAAGTCCTGAAAGGTTGGTGCCAGACTTCTCCATGCTCCTTGATATTGTACTCAGGCTTTCTGACAGGCCTGCCAATGTACCAAGCATTTCATTGTGCATACCATTCAGTGTTGTTCTGTAGGCCGCCCCATTGAAGTTCTCACCTGAGTCCTCTGCAGCAGAACTTGCATGCAACCTCGCCCTCCAGGGAGCTGGCACCTGCGCTACCTTTTCCCCTTGTCCTGGCTGCAGGCCACTCGATCCCAGTGTCTTATGACATGCAGATCCCGCCTCTAACCTATCCTCTAAACTACGTGGAATGTCAGTATCTGAGCTGGAGGCTGCAAGTGTGAAATCAAGTGACGGTCCTGTGTCTTCAGCATCAGTGTCCTGGTGCTCTTCTATTTCATGCTCCTCCACCAGTGCCTGGCCAGGTGTCAGATCTTGGCTATCTGAAAGGAGAAAGGCACAAGGGTAAGGTTGTGGTGAGGGGAGTGGGGAAAAGCAAGAGGTGCATGCTTACACCATGTGCAGTTTGTAAATCAGAAGAGATTGTAGGATGAGGGGGGAAATGGGATGCGAGAAGAAAGATTACGCATGAGGATACCGGTATCTTGTATTCTTTCAGCCCCGCCGCTGGCCACGGGCTCAGCGATGGCCTACCAATAATGGCCAGCACCATTTCCTCCATCGGGGTCGGGTTATGCAGGTGCGCCTGTCCCCCGCCGGTTAGGTCCTGCTGGACCCAGCTTGTCCTGTAAGAGAAAGGGAAGTGTGTCGGTGAGTGTGGTGTAATGTGTTTGCGTGATATGCCTGTCATGGTTGAATAGCTGACAGTGTGTGCAAGCTGTGAGATGTGGGTGTGAGGCTTGCAGCAGTGGTAAGCATGTGGGGGTAAGGTGAAGCTATGAATGTGAGGTATGAGTTGTATTTGGTAGAGATTGTTGCTAGGTGAGTGATGGAGTATGGTGCATTGAGCAGTGTGTGAGGCTAGTGGTGCAGTTGGTGGGATATTGGCATTTGAAAATGAATTTACTGACCTTGACCACTCGTGTGAGGTCATTAAACTTCTTCCTGCACTGCGTCCAGGTCCTCTTCCTCAAAAGCTTTTCTATGGTTAAGTTGTATGTAATTATTATGATTTCAGCAAAATATTAAATGATTTCTAATCAAATACATAATAGAATGTTAGAATATAAATATATGAAGGCTGACTGATTTTTGAATTGCAGCCTATCTTTAAAGCACATACAAAAGCTAAGAGAGGAAAAAGTGACTCAGAAACATGATGTAATTACTGAGTTGTGCAATAACTTATGTGCTGTGTTCATTTTTGGGAACAACACAACAAGAGGTCAATAAGTTTCCTGTACTCTTCATGATAAGGTCAATGAATACCTCCAGGGACATGTTACAATTTCTTTACAAGTCTTCAACCATTAACAATGGCATTTACCTAATCCATTTTGCAACAGGTTTTATTTTGTTTTATTTACCACACAATGCAATTATAAAAGTTATTATAAAATAATGCAATTTAATTCTAACATACGAGTTGAAATAATGCTTCACAATTATTGCATTTACCTGTGTGTCTATATTTACAGATGACCGCTGGTTATCATTCTGCTTATACTAGCACAAAGTAAATGCCAGTGTGCCCATATGCTAACTGATTCTTCTCCCTGAAGGTCGTATCTGTCACACATTCTATAGATCATCATATTTAGACTCACTCAACTATCCTTCATTTAGTGAAATGTCACATATTTAAGGATTGCTGCCTGTGACTGTAGAGCAAATCTCTGTTGATATGGATTTAAGGAATTATTTAAATAAGGATCAAGGTACAGTATGTTGCATATTCATTTGTTCTACAACATTAAAGGAGTAAATCTTGGCCTTGAATAACATTTAAATCCAGTTACCTTGCGCAGGTGTTTCATTGGTTCTCTTCATTGAATCAATGAATAACATGCATGATTCCATGTTACAGTGTTCTAATTTCCTTTTTTGGGGAGAAGGGAAATAAACAAATGGCATCGGTTAAATCAGGTCAGGTAATACAAAGTAGGACAGAAATCTCTCATAGAGGTATATGGTAGACTGGCTTTCTTCGCATCCTTCTTGACTTCTCTTTTGGATTACAACCCAGTATCGGTACTACAAGATACTCTGGCCTTGAATTTCCATGGGGTTCTCCTGCCATAACTCTGACCCACAAGCAGTGCTGTAAAAGTACATACCTTTTCCATCCACCAATCCTCACTTCCTTTCAGCTGCTGGATTTCCCGAGGCCTGAGAAACCCAGCCAGCCAGCGTTGAAGCTGGAAAAGAGATAAAACGCTAGGCATGCAGCCTCATTAAAATATTTAATTGAATAACCTGCCTCCCGAGAGCGGGTTGGTCGCCTGACCCCATCCCGCCTCCATTAAAAGCGTAAGTAGATGGGTTTGAGGTGGGTTTTTCATTGTTAAAATTACCCCCTCGGAGTCTGAATCAGGAAGTGTAAGTTAGAATAGTGTCAAATATGTACAGAAATCAAAATAGAGGGAAAGAAAGATGGGATTAAGAGAGACAGAAAAAGAAAACAAAATTATTTAATTTTAAAAATCTCCAACAATAATTAAAATCTGAAGGAATGAGACTCCGCACTTGTAAAAGTAAATTTTCAGTGCCAGAGAGGTTGTTTGGTAGTAATTATGACTTATCACGCCGTTAAAATTCACTTGCACTTGGATGGACAAGCCCTAATTTTTCCTAGCATGTTTAGTGTGTATTTAGTGGGCAAGTATTGCAGCTTCACGCCCTTCTACATATTTGAATGCAGAGTCTCTCGGCGAGATACTGTTGTAGCAAAGCTTCTGGAGGAGCAGGGCAACTCGGACAGAAATTTCCTGATTTCTGCGTTTAACTGTGCATGTGCAGTCACCAGAAGTTGTTGTCCGATTTACTCTTTAATAACAGTGAGCACTGATAAACTCACCATTATTTTTACTGCAAAATCCAAGGTGAGGAGTTTCTGAGTGTTACACACCCAACTGATCAAAAGAAAAAGCTCCACATTTAATTTTTAAAATACTTTTAAGCAAAATGTTATGTATTAGTTTAGTTTTTTTCCTTGTGGTTATTTTTGTGATGCATGCTTGTTTAGAGTTCAACCCGTATCCAGTTAACTAAATAGATGTGAAGCATAAAGGTTAGGTGTACTGTGCTAATTGTATCTTGTGGGGTCCAATTGCCTGTCAGTTACCAATTGCCAGTTATCCTCATTGTAGCTAAAGGAGGACTGTCTAAAAGCAAAAAAGTAGGGAAACCTTTGAGGTTGGAGCATTTATTTTTATTAAACAGGTAAAGTGCCAAAAATGTTTATCATCTATTTTTCACTTTTTAAATAGATTTTGGTACTGCATATCAATGTTTAGCTTTTTACTTTTTCTTGTCTTCTTCTCCATGAAGCCTATTTAAATAAACAAACAAGTCGAACAGGCTCAAGTGGCTGAATGGCATACTCCTGTTCTTATGTTCCTAATAGAAAATTGAAACTCAGTTTCATATAAAGTTAATGATGCATTTGATATGTGTGTATACTCGGATTAAATATGGCACTGATGCACATCTGTAAATTATCCTTGACCATGGTTATTTTGTAAAGAAAGAGAAAGAACTTGCACTCGTATAGCACCTTCCACATGCTCAGGACTTCCCAAAGCTCTTCAAGCACAAATGTAGTCACCAATGTTTTGTAAGTAAGCACAACAGGCAATTTGCACACAAGGTCCCACAAACAGCAATGAAATGAATGACCAGTTATTCTGTTTCAGTGGCGTTGATTAAGGGCTGAATGTTAGCCATGACTCTAGAATAATTCCCTGCTCCTCTTCAAATTGTGCCATGGTATCTTTTACATCAACCTAAACAGGCAGACAGGGTCTTGGTGTGATGTCTCATCCAAAAGACGGTAACTCTGACAATGCAGTGCTCCTCAGTACTGCACTGAAGCATCAGTCAAGATAAGAACATAAAAACATAAGAAATAGGAGCAGGAATAGGCCAATTGGCCCCTCGAGCCTGCTCCGCCATTCAAGATGATCATGGCTGATCTTGGCCTCAAAGCCACTTCCCCGCCCGCTCCCCATAACCCTTCACTCCCTTATCTTGCAAAAATTTGTCTATCTCCACCTTAAATGTATTTAATGACCCAGCCTCCACAGCTCTCTGGGGCAGATAATTCCACAGATTTACGACCCTCTGAGAGAAGAAATTCCTCCTCATCTCAGTTCTAAAAGGGCGACCCTTTATTCTAAAACTGTGCCCCCGCATTCTAGATTTCCCCATGAGGGGAAACATCCTCTCTCTATCTACCTTGTCAAGCCCCCTCAGTATCTTATATGTTTCAATAAGATCAGCTCTCATTCTTCTAAATTCCAAGGAGTATAGGCCCAGCCTGCTCAACCTTTCCTCATAAGTCAACCCCCTCATCTCTGAACTGCCTCAATTGCAAGTAAATCCTTCCTTAAATAAGGAGACCAAAACTGTACGCAGTACTCTATACCCTGTACAGTTGTAGCAGGACTTCCCTGCTTTTATACTCCAACCCCTTTGAAATAAAGGCCAACATTCCATTTGCCTTTTTGATTACTTGCTGTACCTGCATGCTAACTTTTTGTGTTTCATGCACAAGGACCCCCAGGTCCTGGAGTAGGGCTTAAAGCAATAAGCTACTGATGTCAAGGTGAGAATGCTAGCACTGAGCTAAGATGAATAATCTGTATAATGTATACAAGTAATGTCTCAGTATCCCAGAGCAGTAGGATCCAGGTTCATACTGCAATTCTTCATTTAAGTTCCCAATATCTCAGGCAATTACAATGGCATGAGGGCAGAACTGGCTAAAGTGGACTGGAAACATAAATTAAAGGGTAAGACAGTTGAAATGCAGTGGCAGACATTTAAGGAGATATTTCATAACTCTCAACAAAAATATATTCCAGTGAGAGAGATTTTAAGAGAAGGGAGCACCACCCGCGACTAACTAAGGAAGTAAAGGATGGTATCAAATTGAAAACTAAGGCATACAATGTTGCCAAGATTGGTGGGAGACCAGAGAATTGGGAAATTTTTTAAAACCTGCAAAGGATGACTAAAAAAATAATAAAGAGATGAATTATGAGAGTAAACTGGCAAGAAACATTAAAACAGATAGTAAGAGCTTCTATAGGTATATAAAAAGGAAGAGGGTAGCTAAAGTAAACGTTGATCCCTTAGAGGATGGGACTGTGGAATTAATAATGGAGAATGGGGAAATGGCAGAGACTCTGAACAAATATTTTGTATCAGTCTTCACGGTAGAAGACACTAACAACATCCCAAAAATGGATAATCAAGGGGCCACAGGGAGGGGGGAACTAAAGACAATCACTATCACTCAGGAAATAGTACTTGGTAAAATAATGGGACTAAAGGACGACACGTCTCCTGGACCAGATGGCCTGCATCCCAGGGTCTTAAAAGAAGTGGCTGCAGAGATAGGATGCATTGGTTGCAATATACCAAACTTCCCTGGACTCTGGAGAGGTCCCAGCGGATTGGAAAACCGCAAATGTAACACCCCTATTTAAGAAAGGAGGTAGACAGAAAGCAGGAAACTATAGACCAGTTAGCCTAACATCTGTCATTGGGAAAATGCTGGAGTCCTTCATTAAGGAAGCAGTAACAGGGCATGTGGAAAATCATAATGCAGTCAGGCAGAGTCAGCATGGTTTTATGAAAGGGAAATCATGTTTAACAAATTTGCTGGAGTTCTTTGAGGATGTAACGAGCAGGGTGGACAAAGGTGAACCAGTAGATGTGTATTTGGATTTCCAGAAGGCATTCGATAAAAGGTTACTGCATAAGATAAGAACTCACAGAATTGGGGGTAATATATTAGCACAGATAGAGAATTGGCTAACTAACAGAAAGCAGAGAGTCGGGATAAATGGGTCATTTTCTGGTTGGCAAATGGTAACTAGTGGGGTGCCACAGGGATCGGTGCTGGGGCCTCAACTATTTACAATCTACATTAATAACTTGGATGAAGGGACCGAGTGTAATGTAGCCAAGTTTGCGGATGATACAAAGATGGGTGGGAAAACATGTCGTGCAGAGGGCTCAAAGAATCTGCAAAGGGATATAGACAGGCTAAGTGAGTGGGCAAACATTTGGCAGATGGAGTATAATGTGGGCAAGTGCAAGGTTATATACACTTTGGCAGGAAAAATAAAAAAGCAAATTATTTAAATGGAGGGAGATTACAAAATGCTACAGTTCAGAGGGACCTGGGGGTCCTTGTGCATGAAACACAAAATGTTAGCATGCAGGTACAGCAAGTAATCAAAAAGGCAAATGGAATGTTGGCCTTTATTTCAAGGGGGTTGGAGTATAAAAACAGGGAGGTCCTGCTACAACTGTACAGGGTATTGGTGAGACCACACCTTGAGTACTGCATACAGTTTTAGTCTCCTTATTTAAGGAAGGATATACTTGCATTGGAGGCAGTTCAGAGATGATTCACTAGGTTAATTCCAGAGATGAGGGGGTTGACTGGAGTAAAGGTCGAGCAGGCTGGGCCTACACTCATTGGAATTTAGAAGAATGAGAGGTGATCTTATTGAAACAAAAGATACTGGGGGGGCTCGACAAGGTAGATAGAGAGAGGATGTTTCCCCTCGTGGGGAAATCTAGAACGCGGGGGCACAGTTTTAGAATAAAGTGTCACCCTTTTAGAACTGAGATGAGGAGGAATTTCTTCTCTGAGGGTCATAAATCTGTGGAATTCTCTGCCCCAGAGAGCTGTGGAGGCTGGGTCATTAAATACATTTAAGGTGGAGATAGACAGATTTTTGCAAGATAAGGGAGTGAAGGGTTATGGGGAGCGGGCAGGGAAGTGACTTTGAGCCCAAGGTCAGCCATGATCTTATTGAATGGCAGAGCAGGCTCGAGGGGCCAAGTGGCCTATTCCTGCTCCTATTTCTTATGTTTGGTTGTCTTGAGAAGGGTGAGAAGTACCTTACCTACAAGTCATAGGTATGGTACATTTCAACTTTAGGGCTCTTTCTTTCTCTTCTCAAGGGAGGAAAAGTTAAATGGTGAGTCTATCGGAGTCACATATTTACGCCATATACTAGCTAACTCTAATGTTGGTAGGTTGCCTGTCTTTCCTCTTGGGAAAGATGCAATGAGGAGGGTATAACAAAATGGAAACCCAAAATATAAATGAATATACAACATTGAAGCAATGCATTTTATTATCTATTATAAACATCTAAATCTGCATTAATCTTTTAAAACTGCTCCCTTCTGGTTGTGGTCAGCAGTTTTAAAATTTCAACCTGTTAAATCTCCATGTCCTAAACTGATTCAAGTGAACAAATCATATATTGTGTTAATAAAGCGAATAAAATAATCAGCTCTAAATAAGAATGAATCTATCAGTTAATGTGCCTTGTTAGTATTATTTATTAACGTCCTAAAGTTGGTATTATAACCTCAGATCCAAAACCTAAACAAGTCTGAAAACTTTTTGGATTTTTCAGGCCCTGGGTGAAATTTAGTAGAAAATATATAAAAGCCAAAGAATACAACTAAATTTTTATTTTGTTAAATGTTCTTATGGGCCTCTGTAGCTTGAACTATATTCAAAAGAAGTGACTCAATAAACACGTGTTTCAGATACAAGCAAATCATTTAAAGAACTGAAAAGAGGAACCAGTTGCAAACTGCATTATTTACAATATAATCAGTCATGGTGAGAAGAAAAACTTGCATAGCGCCTTTCACAACCTTAGTACATCCCAAAGCATTTCACAGCTAATGAAGTACCTTTTAACTGTAATCACTGTTATAATGTAGGGAAACACAGCAGCCAATTTGCACACAAGGTCCCACAAACAACAATGAATGACCAAATAATCTGTTTTAGTTGGTTGAGGGATAAATATTGGCCGGGACAACTGCCCTGCTCTTCTTTGAAAAGTGGCATGGAATCTTTTAATTCCACCCGAGAGGGCAGACAGGTCTCGGTTTAACCTCAACACCTCTGACACTCATGTCAACCTAAATTATGTGCTCAAATTTATGGAGTGGAGCTGTGAACCCATGAGCTTCTGACTTATGCAAGAATGTTACCACTGAACCAAGGCTGACATATTGTTAGACTACAGCTAGATAGAAAATTGGTAAAGGGCACTGCAGAAAGTTTTGATCAATACGTACATACGAAAATGATGGGCAGGAAAAGACCAGCTGGTCCATTAAGCCTGCCCCACACACATGATGGCTAGAATATCATGAGTAGACACTTCCTACCCCCAAACAGTAAGCTCTTGGGAGAAGCAAAATAAAATCAGAGAAAAACCCAGGGCCAATAAGGGCAAAAATACTCTGGAAAATTCCTTTCCAACTCCATCAGGTGATCAAAACCAGTTCAGGAGATCACTTGGACCATGTGTTATCTGTTAATCCACATTCTTCTATATGATGCAATCGCTGCCCCAGTCAAGAACTGGTCCAGTATGTAACAACCAGTACATCCTTTGAAAGTTATATTTGTGTTGTATGTATCTGTAATCTTCAAACTGAAGGATGATATTGCACAATTTTGATAATAGCAAATTTTCCATTTGCACTTACTGATAGCACAAAGCACGCCTGGGCCAGATATTGCACTGGCTAAATGCAGTGACAACTTCTTGACATTATCATGAGAAATTACATTAACTTCAGCAACCACAAAAACCCTTTTCTATTTCCAATGCTTCATGAGGTTGCTTAAATTATAGAACTGAAAAGAAAAGTTGAAGTAGGAAGTATGGTCATAGGGCTAGAAACAGCAATGCATTACTAAGTTTCTATTTCAATGTTCAGCACATTCAAGGCTAATTAGTGTTTCTGAATTAATTGGGAAATCATAGCAAAATTAAGTACCATGATAAAACTGTAATATTAAGAAAATTGGTAACACAGCTTTAAAATTGGTAATTATTTAATGTTTCAGACACAAAAATATTTATTTACCACTTCAAAAGGTGGTATCAAGTGCTGTTTATGATTCATTACATTATAAGTGACATAACACTCCCTGAATATGACCAAATATACTAACTCTGAGACTTCCCTTAGAATAAATTGTGAATAAAAACTGGAAAACCATTAGTAGTAATAGTAATTAACTCTGTCCAACTTTATGAAAATCTTTCACCACTCCCAATATTTGATCTGGTGACATAACACCGAATGTTTGTTTTGTCTTATTTTATTCTTTCGAAGGTACTGTGTATTGTATCACAGCTGAATGCTATGTATGCATTTTTATCCTTTGAGGATCTTTATGATAGTTATATATATTTTTAAGAGTAGCTCCTGTAACATACATAATGATGTGTTTCGCTACCTATTCACTGTTCTGGACATTTAAGGATGTGAAAAGTTGTGTCCTTTCTTGTAGTGTATGCTTTGTTGTAAACTGTATACCCCACAATACAGATATCTACTCAACAAAAGGTTGTTATTTTTCACAGATCATATTATTTTAAGATACTCCTTCTTTATCTGTACAGCACATTCTCATTAGATATTGCCACATTCTTTGTCATATTGCTTATATGTCTGTATATGCCTAAAGTTACAGCCAAGGCCACTATTGCCTTCATTAAAATGCTGCTACTCTTTCTTAGCAAGGCTACTCCTTTGGGCCCTAAGCTCCTACTCTAGGCAGAATTCCTCACAATGAGATGTCAAGTGATTAAATGATAATGACTACCATCAAGGGCACCATATAATTAGACCTTGTAAGAATGATTTCACCTTCGGTAGAAATTAGTCCTCAAGTAATCCATCTGGAAATTAGATATACAAAATAGAAAATATAAAGTATGTTGTAGAATCAAAATACTCAGGCCAGTAATTTAATAGAGTTAATATTCATTTAATGAGTTATACATTTAGTCTTGTTTATAAAATAAATGTAATACCATAAATAGGTGGCAGAACCACAAGCCTAATTCTGATGTCATAAACCGCAAGTGTGCACCTCCAATGACTTGGATTAAATATTTAGTCTCACTCAGCTATTTATTATCGTCTAGATTTTCTTTTTAAAATCTAGTTCGCACTCTATACAAAAGGTATTAGGAATTTGACATAGGGAAAAGGGCAACGCTGCAAATTGTGACATTTAATGCAAAGCCCCTCTTGTCTGGACATTCGGATTTTTTTTACAGCGAGAATAATCTGGAAATAAATTGTGTATATAAATGTAGAGTGTATCTACATACTCACAACGTATTGAATTGCTATACATTTTAGATTTCTTCGTAACTAATATTACGTCTATGTATTTCTAAGACGGGAGAAATAGGTATTGTACACCCCCCCCCCCCAAAAAAAAAATGTCTGAGCAACGAAATAAAGCGGTTTGGTTTCAGCAGTGAGTCAGTTAAGTCAAGTGCAAACCTCACCGTCTTCACTGTCCGCTCCTGATGTTCTCAGCCTCAATCCTCAACTCTTTCCGCATTTGGCAGGCGTGCGTAAGAAGGGGGCCGCCCAGATGGCGCGTGCGCACTGTGGCCTCTGCGGTAAATAGAATGCCCTGGGAGCGCGAGTGACGGGTTGTGATTCTATTTGGGTTTTTTTGTTGTTGTATTGAATAAAATAAAATGGGTCCGCGAGCCAGCGAGGGAGAATGAAGCGGCGCGCGGACACCGCCAGGCCCGGGGATCGCCACTCGCTGAAGTCACCGCCGGGCTGCAGCCCCAGCGGAAAGCTCTTCTAAACAGCAGCGAGCTTTGTGCCTTTTCTTCGATGGGTGATCACAACATTGTTTGTCCGACCAAGATTCGACTCAATCTGGGAGGAGACTAATTCACACAGCAGCATAAGCGGAGTGAAGTTAGACCCGTGTGGGGAATTATCCAGGGATGTCTGTGAACTCTCAGCTCGGCCGCCGGATCAATCATTTCTCTCGTTTTTCTGCTCTCCTTTCCGTCTGCGACTGCCATGCTAAATAATGTGAGAGTTGCGGGGACTCGTACTTGATATGAATTGTTATTTGATATAAAAACAGAGGGGAAGTATTTCTGCTTTTTTTTGAGACTCAAGTGTGGTCGCCGCCGGTTGGAGCCGAGGCCGATGCCGAGCGTTGTGTCCAAGAGCCATGCAGCAGCCTTATGATTTCTTCAGTGAGGAGAACAGTCCGAAATGGCGGGGGCTGTTTGTACCAGCTTTACGCAAGGTAATGATAATATAATGTATATTTTAAAAGTGCAGCGTCGATATTTCGGAAAAGGAAGAACGATAATGGTGGAAAGTGTTGGAGTGCAACTTGTACGCTACAGATTCGCCTCGCGTCACTGGTCTCAAGTGTAATCACGTAGTCTGAATTTGTAGCAGGTACAAGTGAAGTATTTAAATTTGAAATTGAATTATACAAAAAGATTTTTGGCTGCACAGGCTAGATTATTATTGGCCAATAACAATTGGTGTATTTCTTTATCAAATTGCTTCTGGCTTGCTTCTTTCTACGTATGTAGTCTACTGATAATTCAAAGTCATCTTTGTGATTAGAATTGAAATTTCCAATAATTTGAATTCACAATGATGTGAAAAATTAGTGCTAAAAATTATTAGATAAATTGAATTAGGAGGAGTAAACTGCATTAGGCAAGTTGTTGGATTTCTTTTGACCCCTGGTGTAAATTAAAGGAATCCAGATAATTATTAGTTTTTTTTTTACCACTTAACTTTTTTACACTTAGCCAAAGTTAATGAATTTAACACGGGGAGTCATAATTCTGTGTTAACCGTGCAGTACTACATTACCAAAGATACTTTTGTGTTGAACAAGTATAAAATGGCCAAGCATTTCTGTTTGGGAACCTGAGACCAACAAAAAGACAACTTTCCTTCAAAATTGATGACATTTATAATTTGCTCTTTTAAAAACTGCTGCATACCAAAGAATTACTAAAATGTGTTTCCAGTATGAATTGTAGCTCCTGTGCTGAACTGTTTTAAGTAAAAACATTGAGTTTTTTAGTTTTTTCTCCACAGGATATGATTGGTTAAAAATGTAAAAGTATGCATTGTAACTTGTTGCAATTATTTTATGGCAAATGCTTTAGAGCTTTGCATTTCTGTACTAAAAAAATGAGCAATAGATGTGCCAGTGTGGTTGAAGATTAATGATCAATAGAATTGCAATATTGCTACTGACCATACATATATCATATTTCACAATTGGTAGTGGTGATATCCTGCATCATTTTATAATTGTAGTCTGTGTCATAGAAAACAAGTCCTTGTGACATTTTCTGTCTGGGAATTAATAAAATTATAATTCTATATGTAAATCATAATCTATGTTAACAGTTCACAACTCCTCACTTAAGAAGGGGGTTATATTAAAAATTGTCCATTATACCCAATGTATACTTTCCATTTTTACGTGGCTGTGCTGCAGCAGTCTGTGGAGTTAATTATTTTTGTCCAATTTATCTCAAACAAAAATTGCCCTATATGCTTTTATTGATGAGATGTATTTTTATAGAAAAATAATAAGCTTTAAATAATTAGGATCTTACTGTGTGACTTTTGTGGGCACACCAAGAATTAATTTAGTAGATATAAGCCTACTCATGTCTGTGTGATGTCCCAAAAGGAAATAGGTAAAATAAGAATAAAAGGAATACAAGAATTCACTTTTCATCTTTACTGGTCATTTATAGGTCGAGTAAACATTTGCAGATGCAATTTAAGCTTTTTTGTGGAATTATGTAGGAATGTAAATTCCAGCATTTTCAGTGTTCAAGTAAATTATTTTTATTAGTTAACCCTTGTGTTCTGGAATAAATTTAAATACAATTAGAGCACTGCTGTGTTGAATATAGCAGTGTAGTACAGGCATTTCTTTCTCATAAGGGACTTCCTTCCTTATGAAGGAAGTATGATATGCAGTCATCAGTATGATATGTATTTTAATACATTATGTTCCAAATAGGGCTGTGCAATTTTATTTAATTCTACTCTGTAGAAAAATAAGACCTGTCACACTACAGGCACTGATCTTGCACATGTTATATGGAACAGTCAGACTCAAATTATTCCTGTGTCGTTGCTTAGTGACCATACAGGTTCATGCATACCTTTGGACTGTCAGTTATGTTCTAATATTAAGAGAATGTGGGATCAGTTGACAAAGATTAAAAATTAAGTTTTTTTTTCCCAATTAAAAATAATTGCTTGTGATCCAGTGGATTGTCTGGGAACTCAACTCAACTCCACACTGGACTGCAGGTACACTGCACCTGATGCAAAGCTCAAGCAGTGCAAGATTGCCTCCGAGAATTATGCTACTGGTATGGCTTGATTCCTATCCAGTATTTTGTATTCATGCTTAAACTTTGAGGCTTTCATTTATATAGCACCTTTCATGACCTCAGGATGCCCCAAAGCGCTTTGCAGCCAATGATGTACTTTGAAGTGTAGCCACTGTTGTAATGTTGGGAAAGTTTCAATTGTTGAACAGTTTCCATTTTGTTAGTTACTGCATTTAGAATTACAAGAATAATATTGCTAGTGAAGGAAGCAGCGTCCCTTATGTTGCAAATGGAAAATGGGAACACTTAAAATTGTTGATCAGTGTCATTTTACAAAACGTAATCAAGGGCAAACACTGTCTTCCACATTTTAATTGTTTTGGTCAGTCAGTGTTCTCTAAGGCTATGGTCATACTGCACTTCTTGTCTGAGACTGTTGCAAGGAATGGTGTGTAGCTGGCAAGATCCCTGTTACATTGACTGGCTGTGACTTGCAGCTCCCTGTTGTAAGAAATCTCTGCTTCGATGCCTGCATCGGGCTACGCTTTAGGCTGATATTTTAAATATTTCAAGAGCACAGGATGGATCCTCTTTCTGAAAATAATTTTTGAAATAAATTCTGCTCGTTAAGTGTTTATATTTTATTTGTTATTTCATTATCCCTCACTTATTTTGTTGTTAAATTCTGTTTCCAGACCTATCGTAGTCAGATTTTTACCCATGTCACGTGTGTAGCTGGTTGCAGGAAGTATGCGTATAGTAACTCCCTCTGGTTTTTCTTCTCTCGTATGGGGAAGTACATTGCTTTTTGCCTTCAGCTTTCCACTTTGCCTAGATGGCCCACATGAGGTTGGTGTGGGATAGACAAGAACAAATATTTTATATTTTTAAAAACCTATAATGCAAAAGCTCCCAGATGGTTGAGTGTGTATGATTATAGTACTGAGTTATATAGACCAGAAGGGTCTGAGTTTGATCTATTTGCGTTGGCTGATCTCAGTCAGGACAACAATGGAAAGTGTACAGCTAACCTTGATGTAGACACAATAAAGGCTATGGGCCCGGACAGCATCCTGACTCTGGTGCTGAAGATCTGTGTACCAGATTTAGCTGCTTCCCAGCCAAGCTTTTCAGTACAGCTATGACATTGGTACCTACCCAATAATGTGGAAGATTGCCCAGATACGTCCTATCCACAAAAAATAAGACAACTTTAACCTGGCCAATTCCTAGTCTATCTGCCTGCACCCAATCATCAGTAAACTGAAGGAACAAGTCATCAATAGTGCCATAAAGTGACACTTACCAATAACTTGCTTGTTGTCAGAGGTCAATTATTGCAGCCCCAGGACATTGCTGCAGGGGTTCCTCAAGGAAGTGTCCTCAGCCAAATTATATTCAGCTGCTTCAACACTGTCCTCGGCTCAACCATTTTCACCTGCTTCAACAATATCTTCCCTCCGCCATTAGGTCAGGAGTTGGATTGTTCATTGATGATTCCACAGTGTTCAGCTCTATTCACAACTCCTCCAGTAAAAAAGGCTGCCCATGCCAGCCAACAGCAGGACCTGGATGACCACTAGGCTTGGGCTAACCAATGGCGGTAACATTTGTGCCACATAATGACAGGTAATGATTATCTTGAACCAGAAAAAGCATAGCCATCTCTCCTTCACCTTCAATTAAACCACCGTTGCTGAGTCCCCAACCACCAATATCCTGGTGGTCACCATTGACGAGGAGCTGAACTAGACCAACAGCGTCAACACTGGCTACAACAACAGGACAGAGGCCAAGTACTTTGCGACGAGTGGTGTGCCTTCTGACCCCTCAAAACCTCTCTATATCTGCAAGGCTCAAGTAAGGAGTATGATGCAATAATTACCACTCACCTAGATGGACACAGTTGCAACAATAGACAAGAAGCTTGACACCATCCAGGGTAGAGCAGTTCACTGGGATCGATATCCATCCCCTCCTTCAGTGATGCAGTGTGATTTCAGTATGTACGACCTACAGGATGCACTGCAGCAGCTCACCAAGGTTACTTCGATAGCACCTCCCTATCCTGCGACCTCTACCACTGAGAAGGATAAGAACAGCAATTTTGTGGGAACATTATCACATCCAAGTACCCCTCCAAGCCATGTACCATCCTGATGGACATTTATTGCCATTCCTTCATTATCGCTGGGTCAGAATCCTGAAATTCCCTATCTAACACCATTGTGGGTAAACAGTTTAAAAAAAAAAGACTTGCATTTATATAGAGCCTTTCATGACCTCCGCACATCCCAAAGCACTTTACAGCCAATTAAGTTCCTTTGAAGTGTTGTAATGTAGGAAGCACAGCAGCCAATTTGTTCACGGCAAGCTCCCACAAACAGCAATGTGATAATGACCAGATAATCTGTTTTAATGATGTTGATTGAGGGATAAATATTGGCCAGGATAACTTCCCCTGCTCTTCTTTGAAATAGTGCCATGGGATCCTTTCCATTCACCTGAGAGCAAACAGGGCCTCGGTTTAACGTCTCATCCGAAAGACGGCACCTCCGACAGTGCAGCAATCCTTCAATACTGTACTGGAGTGTCAGCCTAGATTTTTGTTATCACAAGGACTGCAGCAGTTCAAGGAGAAGGCCCGCCACCCCACTACCACTGGGGATGGGTAATAAATGTGGCCTAGCCAGCATCATCCGGAGAACAAATTTAAAAAAAAAAAAAAAAAAAAAAAAAAAAAAATGTCCCCCGTCTCTGGGGAGGGGGAAGCAAAATGGATAGTGTTCTCATTTGTGATCACAATCAAGTAACCTCTACTGAAATATGTGTTTGGTGTAATAATATGTGTGTCATGAGACACACAAGCCCTGCAACGGGTAGTCAAAACTGCCCAACGCATTACCGGCACCCGGCTACCGACCATAGAGCACATATACCAGAAACGCTGTTTACGGAGGTCACGGACCATCATCAAAGACCCTACCCACCCCAGCCACAGTCTGTTCGCCCCCCCTGCCATCTGGGAGACGATACAGATGCATTCGCACCCGAACGACCAGATTTAGGAACAGCTTCTTTCCCAGGGCTGTCATCCTACTGAACTCCACAAATAAACTCTAAAGCCTGCACATCTGCCAATGCACTTTATTATGGTTATGTTTATGTATTACAAGCCAAATGAATGTTGAATGTTTAAATGTCAATCTAAATGTACACTCTCGGGAGCCGCAAGCCTACATTTCGTTGTACTGCACTTGTGTACTAACAATGACAAAGTTGATTATTATTATTGAGAGGACAGGTCAGGTTAGACCATGATTTTTCCTATGGTCAGATAACCTGCTTAATATTATCACCAGGCTTACTTAGTGTACTGGCACCTGTATGCTACAGGAAAAATATCACACTTAATCCAATTAACTTTAATGCGCCAATATGCATCTTGTGTGATAATTACTTTTCATGTCTTGCCACTACCGTCCGTGACAAACCTGTAACCACCACTACCTCAACGTGGCGTTCTACAACTGTGAGTGCTCTCTCCAAATGCAACTAAAGCCCTGAAGGACAAAGATCTGTGGTGTACTACAGAGTGTTTGTTCCAAGTGGACACAGGACAAAAGAAAAATCACACAACAACTATTGCACATTATTGAAACAATAGCGGCAATGCTGTCTATTGATGGTCATGTTTACACTTACTTGTAAACAATAGCCACTTGGAAAAAACCTTTGGATGGTTATTGGTGCCTGTGGAACTATTGAGGGGAGAAGATTGGAGAAGGAAACTCCATTGTCACATCTTCACATGTCCTTTTTGATGAAAAGGAATTGATTTAAGAAAAAGAATGAAGCATTTAGTTTTTTGAAAATAGGGAAATAACTTATTTTTATGCAGTATCTGGAAAGCTTTTTTTCATAATTTCATAGTGATACCCAGGTGTAATTCCAAGTTTAAGAGTACCACTTTGAATCTATTACGATCGCAAAATACTGCAGATGTTGGAAATCCGAAATAACAACAGAAAATGCTGGAAAAACTCAGCAGGTCAGGCAACATCCGTGGAGAGAAATTTGAGTTGACGTTTCGGGTTGGACCCTTCTTCAAAACTGGAAAGAAAAGAAACTAGATCGGAGGCAGGGCTGCGATCGGACAAAAGAATAAAAGAAACAAAAGAAGTAAAAGAGATTAGAAGCTAGACGAGATAGTAATAGGCTGGGATTAGGTGTAAAGTGTACTGGCAGGGCAAGAGATAGCTGCCAGGTGTGAGAGAGAAACAAAAGGAAAGGGGAGGGGGGGGGAAAGGAGTGGAACAATTACAAGAGAAAATGAAATGGGGGCCGAGCTTATGATCTGAAACTGTTGAACTCGATATTGAGTCCGGAAGGCTGCAGACTGCCTAATCGGAAGATGAGGTGCTGTTCCTCGAGTTTACGTTGAGCTTCCGTGGAACAATACAAGAGGCCAAGGACGGTGAGGTCCGAGTGGGAATGGAGCGGTGAATTAAAATGACAGGCGACCGGAAGCTCGGGGTCACCCTTACGGACTGAACGGAGGTGTTCCGCAAAGCGGTCACCCAATCTGCGTTTGGTCTCCCCAATGTAGAGGAGACCGCATCGTGAGCAGCGAATACAGTATACTAGATTGCGAGAAGTACAAGTAAATCGCTGTTTCACCTGGAAGGGGTGTTTGGGGCCCTGGACAGTGGGTCTTAGTCACGTCAAAACACTTTGAATCTATGTTCTGTGCTGTACAACTAGTGTTAACAGATCTGCAGGTGAGACTGAGAAGGCCAGTGGTTTCAGGGACACTGTGTGTCACTGCACATTGACACATTAAAAACAGCAATACTTTACAGCAATAAAACTACTAAAACCTCAGAAATAATTGTAATGGCCCAGAAATTGCTGGAAAAATAATGGCGAGTTCTCTGCACTCGCCATTATTAGTTTGTAATAAATCCAGAAATTTGTGGTGAAGAAAATATATGCCATGAGTTCCGATTCTCTACAAATTGCTGGACGATTTGCACCGCTCCACCATTGGCTTCGACAAAAGCAAAAAAATTGCACCCTTGCTGTGAGCCTCTCCATTTAAGTTCAATGCATGTCATGAAATTGCTGGACTTGCATTCTTTAATGCAAATTAATCTCATCGCAGTCATTTAGGGCTGGTAATTTATGTCATAACGACCCTGGTAATGATGTGATTTATGGTGCTGACATGTCACTCAACCTTGAAGGTCCAGAAAGGGAACAATTAAACTGTGGAAAATAAAAGCAAAATACTGAGGATGCTGGAAGTCTGAAATAAAAACAGAAAATGCTGGAAATACTCAGCAGGTCAGGCAACATCTGTGGAGAGAGAAACAGAGTTTATGTTTCAGGTCGATGACTATTCATCAGAATTGGAAAAAGATAGAGATGTAACCCATTTTAAGCAAGTACAGAGGAGGGATGGGGAGGAAAGAACAGGTAAGGCCTGTGATGGGGTGGAAGGCAGGAGAGATTAAATGACAAAGTGGTGATTGTGCAAGGCAAAAGAAACAAAAGATGCATCTAGGGGAGGGTGTAAATAGGGATAGCAGGATCATTACCAACAGCTGCTCCTGAAAAAATGGGGGCAGTGGTTATGATCTGAATTTGAATTTATTGAACTTAATGTTGAGTCTGATACAGTGCTGTAAAGTGCCTAATTAAACTATGCAGTCTCATTCCCGCAGGTAGTAAATTATTCCTAGAGATTTAAAAAATATCTTGGCTGTATTTTTGTGCCAGTCTTGCCATCCACACTCCTGTTGGCATCTGAAAGCAATAATTTTCAGGATGCAATGCTGCTTCGACGCTCGGAAATACAAATGAGATATTTTTCTTTAAGAAAATAACATTTTGGGATACAGTATGAGTAATTTGAGACATGGCATGATGAGTGTAGCATGCTTGGGAGGATAAAGGTGACTTTGGACCGACGATTCCCAAAGCTCTCCACCACTTGGGGTTTCCTCACCTCATGTCTGGGTCTGTTGTAGACTAATTGCTAGAGATTGTTTGCTATGATTAGTCAGCAACTCCATTATCATTGCATCATACCAGAATAGTAGAAGGCCAACTAGATGGATTTTAGTCTTTTTTTCATCCAGCAATTTGTATGTTCCTGTGAAGGCAGTTCCACTGTTCCTGATGATGATCATGCTGGTTCAATAATTCATGGCTCAAGAATGTTTGTACATTTCGTTCACCTACCCTGCCATTCATTCATAACTTCTTGAGGACTAATACAATTGCCAAACACAACTGGGTTACACTGTCCTTCTGCTTGTTTTTAATTTTTTTCCTTACTTTTGTCTTTTTTCCCCTCTATCTCTTAATCTACTCTCTTTATTTCCCTCTCTTTATTTCTCTTTCTGTCTCTAATTTACCCTATTTCCTTCTCTGTTGTTTGCTCTGTTTCTTTCTCTATTCTTAAATTTCATTGGTTAAGGAGAAAGACCATTGGGCACGATGTTCCTGAGGTCCCAGATGTGACGTTAACATTGCTGCGCCAATACCCATTCCCATTTCCAGCAATTTGCAGCACAAATATAGTGCGATCTGAAGGGTGAGCTAAAAAGTGCAGTTCACATCACTTGCCGCGAGATACACCATTCCAGCAATTTCTGGGCCATTAATCCTAAATCAATGAAATAACCCTTATACACAATCATACATAAAATGTTTCAAATTATTTACTTGTACTCACCCTGTTGTTCCTTTTTCCTCCTGTTTTCTCTTCTATAATTTTTTTCTTGACTTTTTACTGTATAATTTATTTACTGTACTTTTATCTCCATGCTTCCATTGTCCATTTTGAAGGTTGCTGCAGCTTTTAAAAGAAATTGACATTTGGCTTAAAAATTAGTTCCAAAACTACTTTTTCCCAGCCATTAAATAACAAAGACCTGATTGTTAATTTTAGTGTAATTTTGATGTTGGACGATGGCTAAGCAAACTTATCCAGTGCTTAGAGTTGAAATAACATATTTAATAAGAAATCAAACCTTTCTTTAATGGAAAGTTCTTGGTTGGTTCAATTCAGTGTATACAGTTTGGGTGTGAGCTTCTGTAGCAGAAGATCACTGGTAAAGTTTCTACAACCACTTTTATGTTTAATATGTTGTCCCACAAGAGTTACACTCTGTGACCTCAGCATGCTGCTCTTTTTGTTTAATGTGGCTACTGCGCACAACTCTTCAAAAAAAACTTACCATTTAAAAGCTGTGAAATATGTTACAAAGAAACACTATTTCCTGGTGTTGCTGCAGGTGAAACTTCACTTTATTTGGAAATTGATTTCTATTACATTCCTTATGGAACAACATTTAGGTGTATTTAAATTATGTTTCTAGTAAGTAGTTATGTTTTATGGTTAGGAGGTATTGGATGAATGAGGTGGCATAAATAAAATAGTAGGGAGATTCTTGTGACAACAGCGTACTGGCAGTACTGAAAGCTTTTTTTCCAAAATGTGTCTTGGTTAAGAACTTCTATATATTTGCTTATTCCTCCCCATGCAGTAATGCAAGGAGATGAATGCATGATATGCTGCTGCAGCATATAGTTGTTGAAATATACTACGTAGCTTTACAAGTTAATAACTTTAAAACTGCTATCTGATTTTAGCCAGTCTTCATAAATGACTGTCAGCAGATGCCAGGTTGCTCTGGTAAATGATTTGTAGGTTACGATAATGCTTTTGTTATAAATTTTCATAGTATTTTAGTTTTGTATGGTACAGTTTGAGTACAGTTGTATTTCTGACCCAAAATAGAATTGGGTGGTGTAATTTTTTAAGACAATGAAATTGAGATTTATTTTCTCTGTACTATATTCTACAAATTTACTTTTCTAATTAGCACTAGTAGACTAGTAGTGTTGGTACTTTGTGTACAGTTTGTTGCAATCTAAATATGACTGGTTCACCTATTACTGTAATACAACAAATTTACTGAAGCAGCATGTTGCATGATTGACGCAAGGGAAAAATATGACATGCCTTACTGATACTGAAAGACACACTGAACACTTGTAATATTCATCTCAGTTTTTAAAAATTTGTTTAAAATGCAAATAGTTTTGCTCTTTCCTCCCTAAAACCACATATGTACATATCAAAGAAAGAATGAATCAAGAGTTCAAGACCATCAGATCCATCAAGTCCACCCTATTCAGATACCGTACAACATGTACACCAATTATCAACTCTTCAACCACACAATTTTTTGATTGAGGCAAAATACTGCAGCCAATTTAGGAAAAACTTTGCAAAATTCCTTTCCAACTCCCAAGGCAGTCAAGCTAAGTTCTAGGAGACTGCCATAGCTCGTTACCCATCACCGTCCCACCTAACTAACAACTCGCCTTCTATAACTGGAAGTAGCCTTTTTGCTCAAAGTTGTTCAGGTTCCTTTTTAAAGAATGGCAGAGTTCAAACCCACTGTGTTCAGTTAGTCTGTTCGATGATTTAAAAAAAAAAAAAAAAAATCCCTTGCTTTCCATGGTGGATTTTTAGTTCTTACTGAAACTAGCATTAATGTCACTGTTGAGTTTCCAATGACGAGCAGTTGTTTTTTATGGTCAAAGTCTGCTTGGTTGACTTTGGTAATCAGAGGCCAGCATCAAAGCATCTTAATTACTATACCCGTCTGAATTCCATGCAAACATACATTTTCCAGACTGATGCAAAAAAAAAGCTTTAGCCCAGAATTGGCTTAAATTAAAATTGCAATTGTTACTTTATTTTCTCCCTGCCACAGCTCTTGATGACTTTCTTCCCCAGGTTATTGCAGTACAGTCTGGGATACTGTAGTTTGACAGGAGCAAAATAAAAACTACAATTGTAATGATGCATATATCTCCCACACACACAGTTTATCAACAAGAAGTGAGAACTTCCCAGTCCTAATTCTGTCTAATTGTCAAGTGATCTGGGTTTTTGTGGTGCAACCCCCATGATGCATCTCTGCACACATACTTTGTCCACAGCAGCTGGAAATCCCCAGGAACCAAAGCCAAGATGAGATTTTCAATTCCAGCCCTGGTCCCTAGACCAGAAGGGCAGGCCTGTCTGGGGGAAACATCTTGTAGACATTTGTAAAATTAAACAATTTTATAGAATCATGGTGTGTTGCAATATTGAAACTGCCCATTCAGCCTACACTAGTAATTTTCTCCATATCGGCCACCTAAGGGCTCTCCTCTTTTCTTTGCTCTCCTCTCCACCTTGCACCCCTTCCTCCTTGCTCCCCATTCTGATTATTGCCTACCACCCCCCCTCCCCTCAACCAAACCCTGCCTGACCTGAATACTGCACTCAGTCTTAACTCCCTGTGTGCAATGACTATTAAATTGCTGATTCTGTAAGGTGTCTTTTACTCTTAAGGTTTGTCTTGTATTGGTTGTTTGTGATTATTTTAAAGTTTTAGCTGCGAAGCACTGAGTAATTTGTAAATGTTACAGTACTTGTCGGGATAGTTTAGGGAGCTGATAAATTTAGTCTTTGTATACAAAATGTATTCCAAGGTGGGAGCTGAATGATTTTTCTACTTCTATGACGGATATTAACATAAAGTTAGCCTAACTTCTTAAATGCCAACTCTTGGCTAAACTCAAGAACTACCCGATTTCATTATAACTGGATAGCTTTGTTTTGTTCAGTGTTTGTAATTTCTCCATAGCAGCCTTGGCATTTTGCCAGTATAAAGGTAGTGACTGGATAGAAATGAAGTGGAAACATTTGCAGTTCTGTATATATACTATAAATTTCTTCCTGTGACCACACAAAAATATGGTAACCATCAAGGTCAGGGGTGGCCAACCTTTCATGGCTCGAGTCAGAAGAAGACAATTGTAATGAAAAGCTACAAATGTTGGGACCCTTTTATGTTACAGGTCTGGTCTTAGGAAAGCAGTGCTGTTAGCCTGCAAACATAATCTGCTCACTTATATGCAGGAGTGCTGCCAAAAGTATGGAAATCATGCATCTGTACTTAGTTCAGCACCAGTATTTTTAAAACATTTGTTTGGCACAGCTTTAGCCTTGGACTCCATTATGGAGAGACTTCTGTTTAGCACCGACAATTAAAACACTCCTGTGGTGCACATTATGGGCTTTCATCACATTTGCCATTTTCGCTCACCTCCTCCACGAATGCTTAGAACAGGAGAATAGCAGTTCATACCTTGAAAGTTATCTTTTATTAAAAGGTATATCATATAGAAGGCTTTACCACTCTCTAGAAAGAATCCAATTAAACAGTACTTCACATCAAAGCTTTGGGATATAAACAGAAAATGCTGGAAATATTCAGCAGGTCAGGCAGCATCTGTGGAGAGAGAAACAATTAACGTTTTAACCAGTGACCTTTCAAACTGTGAACTGGAAGAAGTTAGAGATGTAACAGGTTTTAAGCAAGCACAGAGGCAGGGAAAGGGGGAGAGGAGGAAAGAACAAAAGGGAAGGTTTGTGATGGGGTGGAAGGCACCTGATGTCTGAAAAAATGGGAGCAATGATTATGATCTGAAATTGTTGAACTCATGTTGAGTCCAGAAGGCTATAAAGTGCCTAACTGAAAGATGAGGTGCTGTTCCTCGAGCTTCCGTTTAGCTTCATTAGAACAGTGTAGGAGGCTGAGGACAGAGGTCAGAGTGGGAGAGGGGCGGAGAATTAAAATGGTAAGCGACCAGAAACTCAGGGTCACACTTGTGGACTGAAAGGAGGTGTTCAGCAAAGCGATCACCCAATCTGTGTTTGGTCTCCCCAGTGTAGAGGAGACCGCATCGTGAGCAGCGAATACAGTATAGTAAATTAAAAGAGGTACAAGTAAATCACTGTTTCACCTGGAAGGAGCGTTTGGGGCCTGGGCCGGTGGGAAGGGAGGAGGTGAAAGGGCAGGTGCTGCATCTTTCCTCCCCTCTTCTTCACCCCCCCCCCCCCCCCTTCCCTGCCTCTGCTTGCTTCAAACCTGTTACATCTCTAACTCTGTTGCTCACTCCACAGATGTTACCTGACCCACTGAGTACTTCCAGCATCTTCTGTTTAGATTTCAGATTTTCAACATCCTTTGCCTTTGTTAAAGTTTTGGGATTTGGATTAATAAGCCTGAAATGTCTTACTCTAGTATCAGCAATATGTCATACTTTGAAGTTAAAAATCATCTTGATCTTAATCCCCACTTGCACCCCTTTCAAGGAGCTGTTACCTAAGTTTCTTAATTATTAATGATGAATTGCTGCATATCGGTGATTTTGACAAGTTTTCCTTTTGGTGGACCTGGAAATATGCTACACTGTTCTAATATGCTTTTATATTAAAAAAAATTAGATTAATTTTGACACGTTTGTTGCTTGGCTGCAGCTAGGTTTAAGCCTAATTCAGTTGTACATTTGCAGAGGTTTTCAAGTACTAGGCAAGATCCCCAGCTTTGGATGACAGTCTATTGTGTTTTGCTATTTACTGAAATACCATTATTTCCACTTTGTGTTTCTCCAGATTATTACAGTTCAAAAGTAATTAATTAGCATGTGAAGCACCTTGGGCTGTCTTTAACATGTGACAGACATTACATGAATGCACATTCTATCTTTGTATGTTTACTGGAAGAGTTTCTCCCCCATCCCCAAGGCAGGAAGGAAAGCTTTGAAGTTGAAGAACATCATATGATATTCTGTCATAGAGTAGAGGATGACAACCTTGAAGAGTTTTCTGTCATTTCTCAAAGGATGAAGAGTCATTCTTGTGATGCAGAAGGAAGGAAGCTTTTTTCAGACAGCTACTAAATATCTAAATATACTTCCAGCATTAAATGCCTTGAGGAAAGCTCACAATCTAAGCTAAGACCTGCGTGCACTATTGAGGTAGTGCTGCACTGCTTCAGGTGGCCTCTTTCAGTTGAGGCTTTAAATTGAGGCTTCGTCTGCCCTCTCAAGTGGACGTAAAAGATCCCATAGTGCGAGTGTTCTCCTGGTATCCTGGGTGACATTTATCCCTCAACCAGCATAACTAAAACAGATAATCTAGTCATGTATCTTATTGCTATTTGTGGGAATATACTGTGCACAAATTGGCTGCTATTTTTTCCTTACATTGCAACAGTGACTACCCTCAAAAGCAGCTAATTGGCTGTGAAGTGTTTTGGAATGTCTTGAGCATGAAAGGCACAATATCAATGCAAGTTTTCTTGTGTGTGAATTTTTGTGCATATCAAGGTGAAAAATGTTAATGCTGGGAAATTAAAGGCTTTCCATTTTTGAAACCTAGCATCATCGCACTATGGGAGTACCTTCACCGCACGACTGCAGCAGTTCAAGAAAGCGGCTCATCGCCACCTTCTCAACGGCAATTAGGGATGGGCAATAAATGCTGGCCTTGCCAGCGATGCCCACATCCTAGGAGCGAAATTTAAAAAAAAGTCAGCACCCTTAGCCTTGATTTCAAAATTCCCATCCTTGTTTTCAAATCCCTCCATGGTCTCGCCCCTCCCTATCTCTCTAATCTCCTCCAGCCCCACAACCCCCCCCTCCTCTCCCCCCGAGATATCTGCGCTCCTCTAATTCTGCCCTCTTGAGCATTCCTGATTATAATCGCTCAACCATTGGTGGCCATGCCTTCTGTTGCCTAGGCCCTAAGCTCTGGAATTCCCAGCCTAAACCGCTTCGCCTCACTACTTCTCTTTCCTCCTTTAAGACGCTCCTTAAAACCTACCTCTTTTACCAATTTTGGTCACCTGCCCTAATTTCTGCTTATGTGGCTTGGTGTCAAATTTTTGTCTTCTAATACGCCTAGGAAGCACCTTGGGACGTTTTACTATGTTAAAGGTGCTATATAAATACAAGTTGTTGTTCCAGATTAGGTATGTAATGTGTATATATACCTTAAGGGAGAGAACTACTTTTTACAGCTCCTGTATACTGTAGTACCGGCAGTGACCACACCTGTATATAAACCCTGAGTAGTGATCTGTAAAGTTAGTTCTAGAGTAACCCTCATTCAGTAAACACCTGTTGAATCGTTCCCTGCAGTCTGTTGTCTGATTATTGAAGGACACAACATTAAGATACACGGACATAACAAGGTATAATATGGTTACATGTAGAGCAAAGCTCCATCTGCACTGTGCCAACAAAGTCTCAGCCCTTTCTCCCCTATGGTGGCATTTTTCATTTTCCACACCAAATATCCAGAGCTCTGAGTTAGTTTGCCAATTGGTGTGAAAGGAGGTATACTTAAAAACCTGAAAGAGACTTCCATCTTTCACGTAGGTCCCTTACAACCATTAGAGAGAGAATAATTTCATCAGATCGGTCTTGTTGGATTTGAACCCATGTTGGTGATGTTAGGCCAGTGTACAACACAGACCCGTTTCATTTAAAAACAAAAGTTAGATAGATGTAGGAATTTATGTTACAACTGGTGCAACAGGAGACAGACATTCTGCAAGTGCAGAAGGAAAACAATAGATGTCCTAAATCCTATTCCTCATCTATAAATCCCTTCATGGTCTTGCCCCACCCTATCTCTGCAATAATCTCCTGCCCTACATTCCCTCCTGAACACTCTGTCCACCCTCGCCTCCAGCAAGTGTGAGGAGCTCATATACTTCTTTGTCATCGAGATAGAGATCATCTATTCAGCTGCCTATGCTGCCTCCCCTTCTTGCCCACCAAGCCAAACTCCATGTTTCGTTTTACCCCTTGTGCTCCCTGAGCTCATTTCATCCATTAGACCCACTTCCTGATCCCAAAATCCCATTTGCAGTAAACTGTTGACCACACAACTTTCCTTCCTGGCTCCCATGCTAGCTGACATTGTAAATGGTTCTCTCTCTTCAGGCACAGCCCTCTTCCTTTTCAAAACCACCACCATTATCCCATGACCCTGACTCTTCTGTCTTTGCAAAGTGCCACCCCCATCTCCAACCTTGCTTTCCTCTCAAAAGTCTTTTGAATGTGTTGTCGCCCCCTGCATGAATACCCTTCTCTTTTGCAGCTCCCTGTTAGAATCCCTCCGCTCAGGTTTCCGCCCCTCCCACACCATTGAAATCACCCTAGCTAAGGTCACAAACGAACTTATCTGTTATTGTCACCCTGCTGCATTATCCCTCCTCGGTCTCCCTGCAGCCTTTAGATATAATTGGCTACACCATCCTTTTCCAACATGCCTTTTTTGTCCAGTTCGGTGGGACTGCCATATGTGCTTCTATTCTTACCTATCCGATCATAGCCAAAGCTTCTCTTCCCACCCCTGCACCATCACCTCGGGAGTCCCCAAAGGATCCATACTTGGTCCCCTGCGCTTCATCTACATGCTGCTCCTTGCTGACACTATCTGCAGACATGGGGCCAGCTTCCACATGCATGCTGATGACACTACCTCTATCTCTCCTCCACCTCTCTAAATCCCTCCACTGCCTCTGTACTGTCAGATAACTTGCCCAACATCCAGTCTTGGATGAGCTGCATTTTTCTCCAGCTAAACATTGGGAAGACCACAGCTATTGCCTTTGGCACCTGCCACAAACTCTATACTCTTGCCACCAATTTCACATCTTCCCTGGGCACTGTCTAAGACTCAACCAAATTGCTCAATATCCTATTTAACCCTGAGCTGAATTTCCGATTGCATAACCCCTTCATTACTAAGATCGCCTACTTCCATCTTCACAACATTGACCACCTCCGGGCCACCTCAGCCCAACTTCCCTTAAAACCCTGATCCGTGCCTATGGCACCTTCTACTTAACTATTTCAGTGCTCTTCTGGTTAGCAACTATTTCAGTGCTCTTCTAGTTAGCAACTATTTCAGTGCTCTTCTAGTTAGCAACTATTTCAGTGCTCTTCTAGTTAGCAACTATTTCAGTGCTCTTCTAGTTAGCAACTATTTCAGTGCTCTTCTAGTTAGCATCCCATCCTTCACCCTTTCAGCTTCAGCTCATCCAAAAAGGCTGCAGGGAGACTGAGGAGGGATAATGCAGCCTGTATCCTATCCAGCACCAAGCCCTCCTTGTCCGTCATCCCCATACTGGCTGAACTACATCGTCTCCCAGTGCCTCAAATTTAAAATTCTCATCCTTGTGTTTAAATCCCCCATGGCTTTGCTCTTCCCTATCTCTGAAACCTCCTCCAGTGCTATAATGTGCTCCTGAAATCTCGTTTCTCAATCTGGTCTCTTGCATACTCCCCTCCCTTTGTTCCCACCATTGGCAGCCTTGCTTTTAGCTGCCTGGTGCTATGTTCTGGAATTTCCTCCATAAACCTTTTCACCTCCTTCTCCTCTTAAAACCCACCTCTTTGACCAAGCTTTTGCTCCCCCCCCCCCACCCAAGTAGTTCCTTTGACTCAGCGTCTATTTCCCCCCCATATGGCTCTGTGAGGTGCCCTTGTTTTTAGATGTGAACATAGGAACAGGAGTAGGCCATTCAGCTCCTCAAGCCTGTTCCACCATCTAATGAGATCGTGGTTGATCTGTATTCTAACTCCATCCACCCACATTGGCTCCATATCCTTTAATACCCTTGGCTAGCAACAATCTGGGATTTAAAATTATTAATTGAGCTAGCATATACTACTTATTGTGGGAGAGAATTCCACACTTCATAATCATAATCAACTTTATTGTCATTGTTAGTGCACAAGTGCGGTACAACGAAATGTAGGCTTGCGGCTCCCGTTTGCCCATTGCGTGAAGACGTGTTTCCTAACTTTTCTCCTGGCTCTGATTTGAAGGTTATGTCCCCTTGTCCTAGACTCCCCCACCAGCAGAAAAAGTTTTTCTCTATCTACCCTATCGAGTCCTTTCGAGTCCTTTCAAAACCCTAAAAACCTCAATCAAATTACCCCTTAACCTTCTATATTCCAGGGAAAACAAGCTTTGTTTATGTAATCTCCCCTCAATTTCACCCTTGGAGCCCTGATAACATTCTAGTGAATCTCCTTCCGAGGTCAGTATATCCTTTCTAAGGTGCAGTGCCCAGAACTTTACCCATCACTCTAGATGATGTCTAACCAGTATTTTGTATAGCTGTAGCAAAACTTCCCCTTTTTATATTCTAGTCCTCTAGTTTTAAAGGCTAACATTCCATTAGCCTTTTTGATTATTTTTTGTACCTGACTGATCTGTGTACATGGACCCCAAATCTCTTTGGACCTCCACTGTTCCTAGCTTTTCACCATTGGAAAAATACTCTGATCCAATCTTTGTTGGTTCAAAAAAGATGACCTCAAATTTACTTGTGATGAAATCCATCTGCCACGGTTTCACCCACTCACTTAATCTATCAATGTCTCTTTGTAATTTTACGCTCCCAACTACTCTACTTACTATGGCACTAATCCTTGTGTCTTCTGCAAACTTGGATATATGGCTCTCTATTGTGTTATCTAAATCATTAATAAATAGTGTGAATAGTTGCGGCCCCAGCACAGATTCTTGTGGTACACCACTAGTCACTTCCTTCCAATTTGAGTACATGCCCATTATCCTTACTCTTTTTATCTTCTACTGCCTAACCAGGTCAATAATTTGCCTTCAATTTCAGCTAACTGTCTCTTATGTGGAACCTTATCAAATGCCTTCTGGAAGCCCATGTAAACTACATCCATAGACATTTCCTCAGTCTACTACTTGAATTACTTCCTCAAATAATTCAGTTAGGTTCATTAGACATGACCTACCCTTTAAAAATCCATGTTGGCTCTCTCTAATCGGCTCAAATTTCTCTCAATGCTCAGTCACTCTGCCCTTAACTATAGATTCCAATAACTTGCCCACAACAGATGTTAGAGTAACAGTTCTATAATTTCCTGGTTTCATGCTCTTCTTTCTTAAAGGCGCTCTATAAATGCAAATTGGTGTTCCTCTTCATCCTCCAACTCAGGACTTCCGTGCATTCCCTGTCGCTTGCCCACCATTAATGGCAGAGGCTTCAGCTATCTTGGGCCTACTACATTCTCTCTCTCTCTCTCTCTCTCTCTCTCAAAACCTTTTTATAGATCCATCTCTTTGATCTTTCTGTATTCTGGCTCAGTGTCCATTTTTCTCATACCTATTTGTGAAGTGCTGTGGGATGTTTCTTTATCATCTGAGTATGGAAAAAGTGGGATAGAAAAAGACAGATCAAGTATTTTTGGTGTATGGAAGTAATAGTAAAGTTAAAGGGAGAAGAGTGACTAGGAATTTACTATATGCTGCATATGCAAAACATAGCTGTTCATAGAAAGACAAGGGGCAAGATTTCTGAAATGTTAAGTGGTAATGAGGGATTGAACACTTGGAAGGTTCTGCTAGATTGAAAATTACCCACTTTTCAAATGGGATGACAAAACCTACCCAAGAAACGCCAGACCCATCAGTCCCATATCAATAATGGAGGAGAGCGAAAGTTTAGTTTTTAATTTAAATTAACGACTTGGATTCAGAAATATGTGATGCCAAGCTAGGAGAAGTAGTTGAATCTGAGGATTTAGTCCAGGAATTCTAAAATTAGTTAGACAAAACATGCAAATACTGTAGTCAGGATGATGGCAGTTGAAATTTAATATAAGACCATAAGCTGTTCACCCCATTGAGCATATTTTGCCATTTTGTTATCCATGGCAGTTATATTTCTTGCCTTCCAATTTCTTGCCCCCCCCCCCCTCTATATCCCTTAGTACCTTTACTTCCCAATGAAGTAGTTACCTGCTTTTTAAACACCTCAATTGATTCTGCATTGGGAGAAGACAATATATGGCTTATAAAGTATAGTAGAAAGAAATGAACAGCATAAGTACTTTATGAATTGTGTTAAAATAGCTATTGACAAAATTGAGAGAGTTCCCAGAGTATTGGTGGACTTGGCGCTCATCATGTCCAATCACTGTGAAGCAGCATTTAACAAAGCAAATAGAATGCTGAACTCTATATAGCCAAAACAGTCGAATGCAACTTGGAGGAAATTATGCTTATATTGTACAGTATTCTAGTCACACTGCACTTTGAATACTGTGTTCAGTTCTGGTCACCAATTCACAAGGGAGACATTCTAGCTGCAACAAAAAGCCATGCGACTGAATGCTAGAACACAAGATGGTTATGAGAAAAAATTGAAAAGTGTGGGAAAGAATTTTGTGCTGTTGTGTTTAGTGTCTGGAGCTGATCTCTTTTCCAGATTCCATTTTGTCCCCTGTTGCACACCCTTGTATTCATCCTAGTGTCTCCCCACAGGAGTTGTAGAGTTTCTTTTTCGTCCTTCACTTTACACAAAATATACTGCACAGAAACAGCCCATTCGGCCCACCTATGTATTGTTTTGTTAATCCATTTAAGGTTGCGTTTGTTTAGTCTATGTTTGCTAATCCTAGAATATGTATTTATCCTGCATGTTCAGCATTATGCTTTTAAAGGTACTCCATTATCATTGGAAGCCTTGAGCAATCCCCCATGATTAATAAAATATCTGTATATATCTCTGCTGGTTCTCAGTAGTGCTGAACCCCAGATTGTGATGAACTTAATTGGCCTCTAATCATTATTACACAAGGGCACCATAACAACACTTCCCTGTAATGTGGATCCCTTAATTGCCATTACAAGTCATACCTGGCTTGCGTTACCTCTGGTGACTTTCTTAGTGCAGGAGATCATAAGAATTAGGAGCAAGAATAGGCCATACGGCCCTTCGAGCCTGCTCCACCATGCAATAAGATCATGGCTGATCTTCGAACTCGCTCTACTTTCCCGCCCGATCCCCATATCCCTTGATTTCCCCATGAGTCCAAAAATCTATATCTCAGCCTTGAATATACTCAACGACTCCGCATCCACAGCCCTTTGGGGTAGAGCATTCCAAAGATTCACACCCCTCTGAGTGAAGAAATTCCTCCTTTTATCTCAGTCTTAAATGGCCGGCCTCTTATCCTGAGACTATGCCCCCTAGTTCTAGACTCTCCAGTCAGGGGAAACCACCTCTCAGCATCTACCCTGTCAATCCCCCTCAGAATCTTACATGCTTCAATGAGATCACCTCTCATTCTTCTATATAAGCCTACTCAATCTCTCCTCCCATAGAACAACCCTCTCATCCCAGGAATCAATCTAGTGAACCTTCATTGCACCTCCTCTAAGGCATGTATGTCCTTTCTCGGATAAGGAGACCAAAACTGTGCACAGTACTCCAGGTGTGGTCTCACCAAAACCATTGTAGTAAGACTTCCTTGCTCTTGTACTCCAACTCCTTTGCAATAAAGGCCAACATGCCATTTGCTTTTCTAATTGCTTGCTGTACCTGCATGCTGACTTTCCATGTTTCCTGTACGAGGACACCTAAATCTCTCTCTACCAATATTTAATAGTTTCTCACCATTTAAAAAATATTCTGTTTTTCTATTCTTCCTACCAAAGTGAATAACCCCACATTTCCCAACATTGTACTCCATCTGTCACCTTATTGCCCACTCACTTAACCTTTCTATATCCCTTTGCAGGCTCTTTGTCTCCTCACAGCTTACTTTCCCACCTAGCTTTGTATCGTCAACAAATTTGGATACATTGCACTCAGTCCCTTCATCGAAGTCATTAATATAGATTGTAAATAGCTGAGGCCCAAGCACTGATTCTTGCGGCACCCCACTTGTTACAGCCTGCCAACTGCAAAATGACCCGTTTATCCCTACTCTCTGTTTTCTGTCCATTAACCAATCCTCTATCCATGCTAATATATTACCCCCAACCCCATGAACCCTGATCTTGTGTAGCAACCTTTTATGTGGCACCTTTTTTTTATGTTTGTTCCTGGGATGTGGGCGTCGCTGGCAAGGCCAGCATTTATTGCTCATCCCTAATTGCCCTTGAGAAGGTGGTGGTGAGCTGCCTTCTTGAATCGCTGCAGTCCTTGTGAAGGTACTCCCACAGTGCTGTTAGGGAGGGAGTTCCAGGATTTCGACCCAGCAATGATGAAGGGACAGCAGTATATTTCTAAGTCAGGATGGTGTGTAACTTGGAGGAAAACTTGCACATGATACTTTTCCTATACACCTGCTGCCCTTGTCCTTCTAGGTGGTAGAGGTCGTGGATTTGGGAGGTGCTGCCGAAGAAGCCTTGGCGAGTTGCTGCAGTGCATCTTGTAGATGGTACAAACTGCAGCCATGGTGCGCCGGTGGTGCAGGGAGTGAATGTTTAAGGTGGTGGATGGAATGCCAATCAAGCGGGCTGCTTTGTCCTGGATGGTGTCGAGCTTGTGTGTTGTTGGAGCTACACTCGTCCAGGCAAGTGGAGAGTATTCCATTACACTCCTGACTTGTGCTTTGTAGATGGTGGAAAGGGTTTGGGGAGTCAGGAGGCGAGACACTCGCCGCAGAATACTCAGCCTCTGACCTGCTCTTGTAGCCACAGTATTTAAGTGGCTGGTCCAGTTAAGTTTCTGGTCAATGGTGACCCCCAGGATTTTGATGGTGGGGGATTCGGCGATGGTAATGCCGTTGAATGTCAAGGGGTGGTTATTAGACCCTCACTTGTTGGAGATAGTCATTGCCTGGCACTTGTGTGGCGCGAATGTTACTTGCCACTTCTCAGCCCAAGCCTGAATGTCATCCAGGTCTTGCTGCATTCGGGCATGGACTGCTTCATTACCTGAGGAGTTGCGAATGGAACTGAAAACGGCAATCATCAGCAAACATCCCCATTTCTGACCCTATGATGGAGAGAAGGTCATTGATGAAGCAGCTGAAGATGGTCGGGTCTAGGACACTGCCCTGAGGAACTCCTGCAGTGATTTCATGGGGCTGCTAACAACCACAATCCTATACCTTTGTGCTAGGTATGATTCCAGCCAGTGGAGAGTTTTCCCCCTGATTCCCATTGACTTCAGTTTTGCTAGAGCTCCTTGATGCCACACTCGGTCAAATGCTGCCTTGATGTCAAGGACAGTAACTCTCGCCTCCCCTCTGGAATTCAACTCTTTGTCCATGTTTTGACCAAGGCTGTAACGAGGTCTGGAGTCGAGTGTTCCTGGCAGAACCCATACTGAGCATCAGTGAGCAGGTTATTGGTGAGTAAGTGCCGCTTGATAGCACTGTCGACGACACTTTCCATCACTTTGCTGATGATTGAGAGTAGACTGATGGGGCGATAATTGGCCGGATTGGATTTATCCTGCTTTTTGTGAACAGGACATACCTGGACAGTTTTCCACATTGTCGGCTAGATGCCAGTGTTGTAGCTGTACTGGAACAGCTTGGCTAGAGGCGCGGCTAGTTCTGGAGCACAAGTCTTCTATTGTCGGGGCTCACAGCCTTTGCTGTAGCCAGTGCGCGCAGCCATTTCTTGATATCACATGGAGTGAATCGAATTGGCTGAAGACTGGCTTCTGTGATGATGGGGACCTCAGGAGGAGGCCGATATGGATCATCCACTCGGCACTTCTGGCTGAAGATGGTTACAAACACTTCAGCCTTGTCTTTTGCACTCGTGCTAGGCTCCGTCATTATTGAGGATGGGGATATCCCTGGAGCCTCCTCCTCCTCCTGTTAGTTGTTTAATTGTCCACCACCACTCACGACTGGATGTGGCAGGGCTGCAGATCTTTGATCTGATCTGTTGGTTGTGGGATCGCTTAGCTCTGTCTATAGCATGCTGCTTCCGCTGTTTAGCATGCATGTAGTCCTGTGTTGCAGCTTCCCCAGGTTGGCACCTCATTTTTAAGTACACCTGGTGCTGCTCCTGGCATGCTCTTCTACACTCGTTGTTGAACCAGGGTTGGTCCCCTAGCTTGGTGGTAATGGTAGAGTGAGGGGTATGCTGGGCCATGAGGTTACAGATTGTGGTAGAATACAATTCTGCTGCTGCTGATGGCCCACAGCACCTCATGGGTGCCCAGTTTTGAGCTGCTAGATCTGTTCTGAATCTATCCCATTTAGCACGGTGCTAGTGCCACACAACAACTTATCGAATGCCTTTTGGAAATCCAAACATTCTACATCCACTGGTTCTCCTTTGTCTACCCTGCTAGTTACATCCTCAAAAAATTCTAATAACTTTGTTAAGCACTATTTCCTTTTCATAAAACCATGTTGACTCTGCCTAGTCATGTTATGATTTTCTAAGTGCCCTGATACCACTTCCTTAACAATGGATTCCAGCATTCTTCTGACGACTGATGTCAGGCTAACTGGCCTTCAGTTCTCTGTTTTCTCTCTCGCTCCTTTCTTGAATAGCGGGGTTACATTTGCTACCTTCAATCCGCTGGGACCATTCCTGAATCTAGGGAATTTTAGAAGTAAACAACCAATGCATCCATTATCTCTGCTGCCACCTCTTTTAGAACCCTAGAATGTAGGCCATCAGGTCCAGGGGATTTGTCAGTTTTTAGTCCCATTAGTTTCTCAAGTACTTTTTCTCCACTGATAATTAGTTTAAGTTCCTCACTCTTATTAGCCCCTTGGTTCCCCACTATTTTTGGTATGTGTTTTGTGAAGACAGATACAAAATATTTGTTTAAAGCCTCTACTATTTCCTTATTCCCCATTATAATTTCACCTGTCTCAGCCTCTAAGGGACCAATGCTTATTTTTGCTACTCTCTTCCTTTTTACATACTTGTAGAAGCTCCTACAATCTGTTTTTATATTTCTTACTAGTTTACTCTCGTATTCTATTTTCTCCCTTTTTATAATTTTTTTTTGGTCATCCTTTGCTGTTTTCTAAAGCTTTCCCAATCCTCAGGCTTACTACTATTCTTCGCAACATTATAAGCCTCTTCTTTTAATCTAATACTATCCTTAACCTCTTTAGTTGGCCACGGATGGATCACTTTTCCCATGGAGTTTTTATTTCTCAGTGGAATGTATATTGGAAATTTTGGAATATTTCGTTAAATATTTGCCACATTTGTTTGCCATCGTGAAGCATTCATGCATGGATTAGGGGTTACGGGGAGAGGGCAGGGAAGTGGACGTGAGTCTAGATTCGGATCAGCCATGATCCTATTGAATGGCCGAGCAGGCCCGAGGGGCCGTATGACCTACTCCTGCTCCTACTTCTTATGTTCCTAACATGCACAGGTTTACTCATTGTAAATTGGAAAGTGGTTCAGATTCCAATTCAGTTGGTTGGAATCTTCCATTAAATAAACTTCCTGTCTCCACATGCTGTTATCTCTTCCCAGAGTATGCTTATTCTTCTTCTGAAGCCGACCACATGCCTGTAGTGCGAGCATGATCCTTTCTCTATTTAAAAATGCCCAAAGTTTCTTGTAGCTTTTCACAGCCCTTGGCGTTTTCTTTAACCTCCCAGTCATCTTTGAAATAGAGCTACCTCAGCCTCTAACTATTCTTTCTTTCCTGAATGTTCCATAACTTTTGAGTGTTCTGCTCCTTTCCATGCTTTTGCTATTCCTATTACATTGTGGTTCCCTACTGCCATAACAGCCTTGCCGTCAGGGATTTTATTTGAAATGCTTCGAGTATTCATTTGTTATCTTTCTCACAGAGCTTCTTGTACTAATGACATATTAAAAAAAACCTGCTGTGCTGATAATCAAAAGTAACAGTCCCCCACACCCTTCAGTTAGGGAAAGAAAAATCTAAATTTTACACTTGCATTGGCACTTTGCTCATCCTTGCAGTGTTCTTCCCTTCTCGCAAACTCGAGGTTTGCATTTGGATATGTGGCCTTCTCCGCAGGAGTCTCTCTCTTTGCTGTTTTCCACCGATTTGTGTTTGCTTCTCTTAATGCTGCTCTGAAACTGCCCACAGATACTATTGGAGGGAGAAATTCTTCAAAGACCATGCTGAAGAAACTTAAATTTGCCCCAACTGCTAATCGAGTTTGTCTCCCACTGCAAATTCTTTTTTGCAGTACCTGTATTGTGCTTTGGCAGTGTTGTGCCTGAATGGCTTTTGGATTTCTTTGCAGTTTGTGGGAACTGGCCCAAGAAACATCATCCATGTCGGTTGACTGGATGGTCTTGTTCTATTCGAGCACATTTGTACACTGTAGCATCCATTTTTAACAAATTTGTTAATGCTTAAGAACCATTAAAGAAAACTGGAACAAGCTGTTCTTTTACCTTGGAAATCGGTGTGAATGATGGTATTGTAATCATTAAAACCCTCTCTCTTTCCATGTGCCCTAAGGTGTCCCATTATATGGATTTTCATTTTATTTGCAAAATGTTCCTGGTTATGTTCTATATGTCTTGATTTCAAACAATTCAGCTGAACGTGTCTCCATTCAATTTAATGCTGAATTGTATCAGCTGACATAAAACAAAAGTAACTTAACATTTCAAACTGGAACTGCTATTTTAATATTGAAAGGGTTTGTGCTCGTACATAGAAATTACAACATGGAAACGGGCCATTCGGCCCAACCAAACTGTATTGGCATTTACCTAGCTTGTCCCTGTATCCCTTTAGCGACTTTTCATTCTTCCACCTAGCCAATATAATCTTAACAACGTTTTTGCCTCGATCACTGACCCTGGAAGTGAATTCCACAGCCTTCACAACTCTTTGTAAAGAGGTTTCTCATGCTCTCTCTTCAAAATCTGTTGCAATTAATCTTGTATTATATAGCCCCTTTTTCTTGACCTCCTAACTACTGGAAACAGTCTGCTTCCATCTACCTTGCCCCAACCTTCAATAATTTTAAACATTTTTCTATCATTTTGCTTTACATCTGCATTCTAAATAATAAAAAAAGGCCCCAATTTTTCAAGTCTGTCTTCATATTTGTATTTCCTTATATCAGGCAGCATCCTAGTAAATCTGTGTTATATCCTCTCTAAACCCTCAATACCCTTCCTATAATGTGGACCCCAATACTGCACACTGCACTGTAACTGCAGTCTTACATAAGAGCATAAGAATTGGGAGCAGAAGTAGGCCATATGGCCTTGCGAGCCTGCTCCGCCATTCACTAAGTTCATGGCTGACCTTCGACCTCACTCCACTTTCCCACCCGATCCCCATATTCCTTGATTCCCCATGAGTCCAAAAATATCTTACTAAGGTATTATATAGGCTCATCATTACCTCCTTGGTTTTTACATTCTAAACATCTTGTGATCGAACCTAAATTTCCATAGATTTTTTTTTACATCCTTCTCCACCTGAGGTGCTGCCTTTAAGGTCCTGTGACCCTGTACCACCAAAACTGCTCTTCCACAGCGCCGAGTCTACTCCCATTTAGAGTGTAATTATTGCTTTTTTTTAACAAAATGCATCACCTCCTACTTACTGACATTAAATTCCATCTGCCACTTTATAGCCCATTTCCCCCATCTTATCAGTATCCCTTTGCAGCTTCCTTTGGTCTTCCAAAGAATTAACTATACTTCCTATTTTTATATCATCTGCAAAATTCAACACTTCTTCCTCTAGGCCTATATCTGAATCAATTGATATAAACAGTGAGCAGAAGTGGCCCTAGAGCTGACCCTTGTGGGACACCACTGCCCACTTCCAACCACTCTGGAAATTTGCCTTTAATGCCTCTGTTTTCTCCCTTCTAACCGATTTTTAATCCAGTTTGTTATCCTCCTTCCCCCCCCCCCCCCCCACTAATTCTATACTCCTTAATTTTCTCTAGTAATCTCCTATGTAGTACAGGAAACTTTTTTTTATCCGGCACCGGCGTGGTGCCGGTTTATCAAAAAGTCCGGATTACAGAGAGGCATAATAAAAGGTACGAGAGCCCGGTACACACCAACAGATCCAGGCGTCCCTGTTGCTTAGCAACAGGTGCAGGAACCCCGGTTACACAGCCATAGATCCAGGAACGGCCACTAATATGAAGTAAAACTTACCTGAACCTACTCCTGAATTTTGCCGGTTAACAGAGATATCCGGTTATTTAGGTGCCGGTAAATCGAGAGTTTCCTGTACCTTGCCAAAAGCTGTCCTAATGTCCATGCACGCCATGACCACTGTATTTCCTCCCTATGCCATGCCTGTTCTCTAGTCAAACAATTTTATGTGGTTTGTAAAACACAATTCTCCCTTTTCTCCCTTTTGAAATCTGTCCTGGCTCCTCCGACTATTTTCTCTTCATCTATACATGTGTTAATTTCATCTCTAATTGAAGACTCTTAAAATTTCCCCTACCACAGATGGTAAGGCTTGTAATTACCTGGATTAGCGCTGCCTCCTTTTTTAAAAATAATGGGTACTACATTGGCCATTCTCCAGTCCTCTAGCATATGTCCACTAGCATATGGCAAAATTCAGGAGTAGGTTCAGGTAAGTTTTACTTCATATGCCCACATTTGTCAGTGCCCTGAAATATAATTTCCTCCCTCAGGATCCAAGGATGCATCTCGTCAGTCCCTGGCACTTTGTCTTCCTTTAGTTTAACTAACTTATCTAGAATTTTCCTTTTATTCAACATAATATTGCTCATCTCGCTCTCAGCCACTCCAGCATTCATTTGCTCTCTGACATCCTTCTCTTTACTTGACACAGTTTTAACAAAATTCAAACTCCAATTTAAAAGTTTCTCTCCTGTGAAATTAAAAGTTTTTAATTTCATTTTAGACATTTGTGGTGGTTTTAAGCCAAATAGAAAAGCATTTTTTTTAACAGTTTGCTCTCGCTTCCAAAATGAATAATGGCCCAAATCTAGAAGATTAACATTAAATTATGTGACCGGATAACGTTTTGATTCTTAATGTATCAAATCGAGGAATAATGTTCCTGCTTGCTGAGCATAACTAGGTCTAGCCATCCAGTAGTGTAAAATAAATAACCTTATCCACGAAGCTGGAAGGGTTAAATAATGCAATATTCTGACACAACTTGTTTCAAGTGATTCTACATTTATATATGGTTACCAGTTTACTTAAGTACTCCTGAATTCTATTTACCAATAGTCTGTAGTTTCAAACGGTTCACTTAAAAATTGTGCATTGGTCATAACTGTTTGCAATGACTAATCTGGTTATGGTCATTGTATTTGGGAAATGTAATAATCACACAAAATATCTTGAACTGGCTGTTTAACAAAAGAAACACTACCTGTTCATATTTCTTTATCAATTCCCACACAAAAAAAAGCAATGGTCAAGGTTAAAAATTGCTGTGGAAATTCCAACTGCAGGGTCTGGCTTTTTGACTACTGTCTGGAAGAATCTTTGAAGACTTCCTTAGATTAGCACTGATTTCATTTATATTTTTACATTAAAAAAAAATGTTTATTTAGTACAGGTGGTAGTACTGAAGACTGTAAAAGCATCTGTACAACATTGTTCCAGTAATGTGAGCTGTTTAAATCTAAGGGCTGCAGGCTTGACCACAAATGACATACAACAGGACTGATTTTACCCACATCAGGCCTGGCTTGACCACCTCAAGCAATAGTGCCTCTTCTCTGCAGCTAAGTCCCCCCTTTCCAGAATCATTATGGAGGACAATCTTGAACTCCTCTATCCACCACAAACTACCTGTTTCAACCTCTCTTCCAACTCCCACAATCTTTATCTCCAGTGCCAAGTGCAAGTTCTTTAACTCCAAAATTGGCTATCCATTGCTGGCTTAAACAGCTCTTGTCCACTGCCTCACCCTCCTGACCACACTGTAACTTCTTCCCATCTCCCTTTCAACCCCCATCAGACTCATCATTTCCTTGTTAGCCTACCCCTACTTTTTTCTATGACCCCCGTCCCCTAGCCTTAGCTCTTGATAACTCATCTGCCACCCCTTGGTCCAGTGGTTGTTGACATTGCCAAAAGTTCCCTTTTGAAATTATTCCCATTCTCCTCAAACTGCCATCATTGCCTTCTCCTTTCACATGGTCCCCCCCCCCCCACACTTAAAAAGGCTCATCTACGACTCTCTGTCTTCTCCAATTATTCCCCCATCTCTAACTTCCCCTTCTTCTCAAAATTGTTGAAAGTGTACTCACAACCCAGGCCTTCCACCACTCTCTGTATGAATCCTGTTATTATCATTTGTCATACATTCAACACTGGGACTGCCATGGTTATAGCCACCAAATTATGGAATTTGTGAGAATAGTGCTTTATATCTCCTCAACAACTCCCCATTCATCAGTGGCCTACATCCATGACACTGGCTTACTGTGGTTCTGTCCTTCTACCAATATAGCCAGATCATCTCCTACAATGGGCTCTTCTCTCATCCTTGCACAAGTTGCCTCCAGCATGTCCTAATGTTCCATCTCATCTGCATGCTGCCTCTCAATGACATAGAATCATATAAATTAATGGCACAGAAGTAGGCCATTTGGCCCATCGTGTCCGTGCCGGCTGAAAAAGAGCTATCCAGCCTAATCCCACTTTCCAGCTCTTGGTCCGTAGCCTTGTAGGTTACAGCACCTCAAGTTCATATCCAAGTACTTTTTAAATGTGATGAGGTTTTCTGCCTCCCTTTCAGGCAGTGAGTTCCAGACTCCACCACCCTCTGGGTGAATAAAGTTCTCCTCAACTTCCCTCTAATCTTTCTACCAATTACTTTAAATCTATGCCCCCCTGGTTATTGACCTCTCTGCTAGGGGAAATAAGTCCTTCCTATCCATTCTATCGAGGCCCCTCATAATTTTATACACCTCAATCAAGTCTCCCCTCAACTTCCTCTGTTCCAAAGAAAACAACCCCAGCCTATCCAATCTTTCCACATAGCTAAAATTCTCCAGTCCTGGCAACATCCTCATAAATCTCCTCTGTACCCTCTCTAGTGCAATCACATCTTTTCTGCAATGTGGTGACTGGAACTGTACACAGTACTCTAGCTGTGGCCTAACTAGTGTTTTATACAGTTCACGCATAACCTCCCTATTCTTATATTCTATGCCTCGACTAATAAAGGAAAGTATCCCCTATGCCTTCTTAACCACCTTATCTACCTGTCCTGCTACCTTCAGGGATCTGTGGACATGCACTCCAAGGTCCCTCTGTTCCTCTACACTTCTCAGTACCATTTATTGTGTATTCCCTTACCTTGTTAGCCCTCTCCAAATGCATTACCTCACACTTCTCCGGATTGAATTCCATTTGCCACTTTTCTGCCCAACTGACCAGTCCATTGATATCTTCCTGCAGTCTACCGCTTTCTCTCTCACAAAAATTGGCCGTGTGGTTGATCGTATCATCTGCCAACTTCTTAATCATGCCCCCTACATTAAAGTCTAAATCATTGATATATATACCACAAAAAGCAAGGGTCCCAGGACTGAACCCTGCGGAACCCCACTGGAAGCAGCCTTCCAGTCACAAAGACACGTGTCGACCTGCCACTGAGCCACTTTTGGATCCAACTTGCCGCTTTTACTCTTCTGGCCAGTCTGCCATGTGGGACCTGGTCAAAAGCCTTGCTAAAATCCATGAAGACTACATCAACCCTCCTTGTTACCCCTTCAAACAATTCAGTCAGTTTAGTCAGACACGACCTTCCCTTAACAAAGCCATGCTGACTGCCCTTGATTAATCCGTGCCTTTCTAAATGACGATTAATACTGTCCCTCAGGATTTTTTCCAATAACTTGCCCACCACTGAGGTTAGGCTGATTGGCCTGTAATTACTTGGTCTATCCCGTTCTCCCTTTTTAAACAATGGTACAACATTGGCAATCTTCCAGTCCTCTGGCACCACACCTGTAGCCAGAGCGGATTGAAAAAGGATGGTCAGAGCCTCCACTATTTCGTCCCTTGCTTCTCTTAACAGCCTGGGATATATTTCATCTGGGCCTGGCGATTTTATCTACTTTCAAAGATGATAAATCCCCTAATACTTCCTCTTCCACTGTTTATCTCATCTAATATTTCACACTCCTCCTTAACTGCAATGTCTGCATCGTCCCTCTCTTTTGTGAAGACAGACGCAAAGTATTCATTAAGAACCATACCCACGTCTTCCGCTTCCATGCACGAGCTTCCTTTTTGGTCTCTAATAGGCCCTACTCTTTCTTTAGTTATCCTCTTGCTCTTTATGTATTTATAAAACATCTTTGTCGAGAGCTGGAAAGAGCAGTTTGACGGTCGAGAGCTGGAGTGACAGTTTGAAGGAGCGAGAGCTGGAGAGAGGACAGTTTGAAGGACGAGAGTTGGGGAGACAGTTTGAAGGATGAGAGCTGGAGCGGAACCCGGTTACCAGGACGCCAAGTTGGACAGCCAGGGGTAATGTGCAGGCCAGGTGTGTGGAAGAAACCGAGGGGAAACATCGAGAAAGACAGAGGGAACATCGAGAGAGAGGGGAAATATCGAGAGAGACCAAGATGGAAACATCGAGAAAGACTGAGGGGGCACTTTATTTATTTAATTTAATTAATTAATTAAATTAATTTAATTATAAGTTGTGAGCTCTTCACGATGCTCTCCCAGTGCGGCCACCCTGTAACCAGAGATTATTCTAGAAGCCTGGGTAGAAATATCAATGTAAATTACTGTAGAAATTACTTTTTTTACATTATTGCTTGTTCATTTTATCTGCTGTCTTTTTATGTCTCTTTATTTTATTTCTGCTTTATTTATATTTAAAGTATGTATGCGTGTATATGTCGGTATGTTTTTTTTGTGATGGCGCCGATGAAGATGGTTGCCGTCCTTGCGAGCTCCGTGCGTACCAGGCAGCTAAGTGTTCTTGCTGCTTGGTGCTCTCGGCTCGTCAAGAAAAAAGCATTTCACTGACTAGATTACACTTCTTGTATTTAGTTATGTGACCAATAAAATTGAAATTGAAATTCTTTGGTGGGTTTTCCTTGATTTTACTTGCCAATTTTTTTCATGCCCTTTCTTTGCTTTCATAATTTCCTTTTTAATTTCACCCTTGCACCTTCTATACTCCTCTAGGCTTTCTGCAGTATTTAGCTCTCGGTATCCGACATAAGCTCTTTTTTTGCCTTATCCTATCCTGTATGCCCCGTGACATCCAGGGGGCTCTAAATTTGAGAGTCGCACCCTTTTTCTTAGTGAGGGTTCAGAGCAAATATGTTCCCACAATCTCCTCCTTGAATGCACAAGCAAGGGGGAAGCTTCCCAAATATATGCCAGTGATTTCCAGCTTTATCTCTCCACCATCACCCTCAACTCAGTGGCTCAGAATTTCCTGAAATGGTGTAACAGTCAAGTTATGCCAAAATTTCTGCTGATCTTCCCATCGGTGAGTTGTGCCAAAATTTCTTGAGAATCTTGTTTAAGAAAATGAATTGTGGCAGTTGTTCAGTTTATAATGCAAATCATTCTGATGCCATAAAGATGCATTCAAAGATACAGGAAATATATTTTAGGTCTCGGGAGAAAAAAAAACTCTTAATCACCAGAAATATGAATTGGGTCCTGCTGCACCTAAAATTCTAGGTGTAAATTTACAGTCTCTTCAGAACTGGCATAAATTAACAAAATTTGCATGAGCTGCAGTTTTGCACGGGGTTTTGGCAGAGTTGAATTGGCATTAAAAAATCAAGTCTATTTGGGCGCAGCGTAAAAACGGGCATAAGTCACTTCCGCCTGAATTTCCTTGATCTTTTGCGCTGTACTTATGCCGTTGTTTCTGTGCGCGTTTTCAGGAAACTCCGGGGTCATTACTGCTGCTATTTTGTCCAGCTGCCTGTTCAAAATGCAGTTGTAGGTGACAAGACTGCTTGCTCACGCTAATTCTGATTCTGTGGGAACTTGGCATACTGTTTGACCCTGAGCATAACTTCAGTGCCCACATCCAGTCGATCATTAAGATCTTCCACCTGTCTCCACCTCTACTTCACCCCACTACTCTGAACCTCCAGGGTCACCTTCTCCAACACTCTGTTGACTTACTTCCCAAACTCCATTCAACACAAACTCTAACTTATCCAGAACGCCACCATCCACATCCTATCCAGCATTCTGTCTCACTCACCGTATATAGGTTTGATATGACGTGAGGAAAGAGGGAGTAAGTGGAGTTTCTTCCATACACACCTCAAAGTGTAGTGGTTACTGTGTCACCTGCATATCTGACCATGCAACAGGATAGATAATAATCTCCAGATAATTAATAATTACATTGCCCCTTCCCCCATGCTTAAGGGATAAGTACGTTCTGTAAAGTGGCTCATACTCTTAGCTGTATAAACAAAGGGAGCTAGCCACACACTCATTTGGTATTATTCAATCACTTTTCCATGCTCTGTTTTGTGCATCAAAGCTGCTTGTAAAGGACAGACAAATATATTTTAAATTTCTCCTATGACATCAAGTGCTGTACGTTGATAGAATGGGACCAGTGGAATGTGACTAGATTTTTCCCCATCTATCTCTGCAGGGAGAAAACTTGTGGGATATGCATGATGTCCCTCTAGTTTCCAAATTGTGTTGTATGTATATATAATAAAAGCTGTAGCTGATGATTATTGCTATGTCATTAAGTTAGGAGTTTTGTTACAGTGGTTCAGGATTCTGCTATGTAAATGATTGATGTTAATGATCCTTAAAGAATAAGGAATGTTTCATTGAAGCATATATTCTGTTAAAGTATTCCCCCAATGTCTTTTTAAAAATATTTATGAATTGCTAGTGACCAAATTTCCTTGAGTTTTGCTCCCTCACACACACCTGCCATTTTGGGTCTCCTTGATAACGGAGCCACTCTGTTGATGTCACTGATGGAGTGGAGCTGCCTACTTTTCAGATTGGCTTCATTCATAATAATAGGAGCTGCAATTTTAGACCGGCCTTGGAGCCAGTCCCAATTAGTTGGACCCTGCAAAGCATGTTCTAACAACTGTTGAAGATTGAGTTTTTTTTAATAATCATTATTTGAATCTAGTAAACACCCGATTCTTCTGCTGAATGTTTGCATTTTTGACTGTAGGCCAGAATATTTTATGTCTGCAAGGAACACAACTGTAATGTGACACTTGATAGTTGCTTTTAAATAGGATGATTGCCCCTTTTGTAAAAATGTTTTGCCAACCATTGAATGATGGGGAATACATTTCCTGTTGGTTGGCCTTTGAAGTGACGCTAGGGTATCCATGGCTTCCTCTGCTCACTTTGAGAGCAGCAAAGAAATAAATGGTTGCAGAAAAGAGAATTTTTGAGGGGGCGGATGAGAGAGGATGAATATAGATGCTTCAACTTTCCTGACTGATTCTACTCAGTACCCTTCCTCTCTAAGCTAATAGAATAGCATAATGCAACCGATCTAAATGTTAAGTTGAATATTTTGTGTTGAGATTGGCTGACACAACTATATTACTTCAAGACAATATGCTTGGCATGCAGCAGCAGAGGCATTTGAAATGAGTACTTTTAGAATTGACTTCATTTTTCCCAATGAATGGAATGCTATGAGTGAAAGGAAGACAGCTGATTGACAGATTTGAATTGCCAATCGTTTGGAGATTGGAGCGATAGTCGTCTTCTCTATCATGGAAGCCTCCACTGCACTTGTCCTTGGAGCTCCAACATGCTCCAAGGAAGAATGCAGAATTACAAAGATGTCTTATGCATTCTACTAGTGAACTCCTCCTGAAAACAAATACACAGCTTTGTCACATCCAGGTTTGATTACTCTGATGCTGTCCTTGCTGGGCTCCCATCCTTCACCCTCCATAAACTCTAACTTGTTCAAAACTTTGCGTGCATATCCTGTCATGCACACCCATCACCTTCCTCTTCCCTGACCTAATTTGGCTCCCACCACCCAATGAATTAAATTTTAAATTGTCATCCTTATCCATAAATCCCTCTTTGCCCTTACCCCGTTATAACTCTGCAATCTCCTCCAACCCTCTGATGTCAGCCTCCTGTGTATTGTCAGAACACTGGGATCGTTACACTGACGAGAATATTTATCAAGAGCACCAGACAAATCCTTAACCCCTCATCTTAACACTTTGTCAAAGAACCATCTGGGTGTAACACCCAGTCTATGCCTAGGAGTGATTTATGCCTAAATTTGACTCACTGAAATGTCTCGTATCAACCAGTTTGGATTATTTTAGCAGTTATACTACCAACTTTCCATTAGCAACTGAGTGAATTCATCTCTTTTTGACAAATCCTGTTTCATGAAGAAGCTGGACATTAAAGTCATGAACTAATAATTGCTTATAAACCTCAGTCATAATTAGCAGCACTTACATTGAGTATGCAAATTAGTAGTAGATACGGTTAGCTGACAAAATGAATGAGTTTACAAAGGCACTTCAGCTACATCATGATAATTTCATGATAATTCAGCATGAAGTTATTTCTAATGATCAATTTACAGTTGAGATCAATGGCTGAGATGGAGAAAGTTGGTGAGATTAATTTGGGGTTAGACTATTTGGATAGCTGACAAGTTAACAGCATTAGCTAGCCACTCTATTGCTTATATTAAAGTCGATATGCTTATAGAAAGCAATGTTTCCAGAACTTGTACAACTTTGTCCTCATTAGCTGGGTGTAGATGAACTGTTTTCCCTTGTCTTCCTATGGGATGATGCTGTTAGCCTTCTGAGATGTCAGATTAATGAACCTCCGTTTGTAGAGGTGTTATCCTTTCCTCTGCTCCTGGATAAATCCACCATATGCGCTGGTAGCTGTAGCTGAACTATGCTACCGGTACAGGTAGACTATCCTTTATCCGAACTTCCGAAAACCTCTAAAAACCGAAAGTTTTTTCGTTCAGCGTAAGTCGTGCGCACGACGCCGACCCCTGACCCCCCCGCCGACCCCCACCCCCGCCGACCCCCACCCCCGACAGATTTCCCAGTCTTATAAAATACCTTCTGAAATCCAAAATTTTCCGAAAACTGAAACATGGCTGGTCCCGAGGTTTTCGGATAAAGGATAGTCTACCTGTATGTTGGTTTCTGGGTCAGAAGATTACTCTTTAGGGCCAGTTTTTAGCCAGGGTGGACAACATAGGCACAGATTCTTTCAGTCATTGCACACTTCACCTTCATGAGTAGAAGTCCACCTGAGATTGTTCAGGAAGTTTGTCATGAGTTGCATGTTTTATAGTTATTTGTCTGCAGGGTGTGCATGAAGAGGTGTCCTTTCCCCCACTTTGTTTATTGGTGCAATTGTATCTGATGGGGCATCTTCTGGGGAGTTAAGGGTGGAGATGTTTATAGAATTCATCAGGTCCTGAGGCTCTACTGTCTTTTAGATCTTAGCTGGTGTAATTTGGGATTCTAGGTTTTAGAGTTGGCCTCCTTTAGGAGTGCACAGGCAGAAGGGAAAGGTTAACTAGATATTGCTCTGCTCTTTTTTTTTTGCTTTGTAGCCTACAAATTCTGTTGCTTTTCTGAGGTTTGTCACCTGATTTTTTTTTAGATTTGCAAATTTTCTGCTCTGAACATTAGTTTTTTAGTTTTTTCCCCCAGTTTAGCTGAGGAGTGTTTTTTCAGTGAATATTGGGCCTCCTCTGGCATGGATTACTGCCTCCAGTACGTCCGTTTTGTGCGCAAGACTTCTCTGGATATGGGGGAACTGTTTACTTGGCGATTCTCCTTTCAGGTCAGATTTGGTGATTTCCCACAACAGTGGGAGATACTGAATTTGCTGCAAATGAAAGCAGGCCAGAAATGTTGGGGGTCTCAAGGAAGGAAGGGGTCGAGGCTCCAATGGTGGGAGCAGAGGGAGCGTTTCACAATAGTTAAAATATTTATCTTTAAATATTTTTCAGACAAGATATTTACAGTTTTGTTTCTTGATACAGGTTCAGAGGCAGGTGCATCCAACCCTCTCAGCAAAAGAAGATGCCCTCTATTACATAGAAGAATTGATTCTTCAGTTATTAAATATGCTGTGTGTTGCACAACCTCGGACCGTTCAAGATGTAGAGGTAAGAGTGATGGTGTTTTGTATTTTTACTGATTAAAAATGAATTGCACCCATTAATAGTGTTTGTGTTCTGCACAATTTTGGGCTTGTGTTAATGATTAATTAGTTTACCGTGATTAACTTGTCAAATAAAAGAAAGGGGGAACTGATTTGTGACAGGTGATTAAACTGACGTGTGGAACACAATAATTGCCCTTATGGTAAGACTGGTACACGATGGCCAGATTGACTCTTAAGATCTGCTGCAATGTGACTTCCAATGTAAAATATAACACTCCTTGGGTTGGTTTTCTACTGGCAGTGATTGATGCATACCAGTACAACGTGGAAATGGACTATGATGATGACATATTGCATGTCATCTGCCCTTGAATATTTCTAATATTAAGTAGGCTGCAGCATTTGTTCTGAATCCAAGCAAGGTCTGCAGAACCTTGCATACATTTCTGAAGGTGCAGTAACTTGATCTGCAGAAATAAAGTACTCTAGTACTGTACTAATTGATCCTTGTATCCAATTCTCCACATCGTTCTCTGCTCAGCAACTTAGTAACTAATAGTATATTTACACTGCCAGACTGAATTCTCAATGGACTGTTTTTGAGCATTTAACTCCCTCGTGTTAGTCTGCTCTGAATTGCATACTCTAATTTCACATTGGTATAAGATGTTAAGGCAGATTTAATTCTAGTATGAGTTTAGAGCAAGTGCAATAGGAACTCAAATGTGAGATCTCTAAGATCAAGTTCAAATTAACATAAGAAACATAAGAAATAGGAGCAGGAGCAGGAGTAGGCCATTTGGCCCCTCGAGCCTGCTTCACCGTTCAATAAGATTATGGCTGATCTGATCTTGGCCTCAACTCCACTTTCCTGCCCGCTCCCCATAACCCTTGACTCCCCTGTAGCTCAAATATCTGTCTATCTCTGCTTTGAATATATTCAATGAATCCGCCTCCACAGCTCTTTGGGGTAGAGAATTCCAAAGATTCACGACCCTCGGAGAAGAAATTCCTATCATCTCAGTTTTAAATGGGCGACCCCTTATTCTGAAACTATGCCCCCTAGTTCTTGATTCCCCCACGAGGGGAAACATATTCCCTGCATCTACCCTGTCAAGCCCCTTCAGAATCTTATATGTTTCAATAAGATCACCTCTCATTCTTCTAAACTCTAATGAGTATAGGCCCAACCTGCTCAACCTTTCCTCATAAGACAACCCTTCCATCCCAGGAATCAACCTAGTGAACCTTCTCTGAACTGCCTCCAATGCAAGTATATCCCTCCTTAAATAAGGAGACCAAAACTGTACGCAGTACTCCAGGTGTGGTCTCACCAATGCCCTGAACAGTTGGAGCAAGACTTTCAGCCTTGTTCAAAAAAGGGTGTAAAGATAAACCCAGCAACTACAGGCCAGTCAGTTTAACCTTGGTAGTGGGGAAGCTTTCAGAAACAATAATCAAGGACAAAATTAACAGTCACTTGGACAAGTGTGGATCAGTTAGGGAAAGCCAACACGGATTTGTTAAAGGCAAATCGTGTTTCACTAACTTGATCGAGTTTTTTGATGAGGGCAATGCGGTTAACGAGGTGTACATGGATTTCCAAAAAACGTTTGACAAAGTGCCACATAATAGGCTTGCCAGCAAAGTTGAAGCCCATGGAATAAAAGGGACAGTGGCTGCAAGGATACAAAATTGGCTAAGTGACAGGAAACAGAGAGTAGTGGTGATCGGTTGTTTTTCGGACTAGAGGAAGGTATACAGCGGTGTTCCCCAGGGGTCAGTTCTAAGACCACTGCTTTTCTTGATATATATTAATGACTTGGATGTGGATGTACAGGGCACAATTTCAAAATTTGCAGATGACACAAAACTTGGAAGGATAGTGAACAGGGAGGAAGATAGTGATGGACTTCAAGAGGACGTAGACAGGCTGGTGGAATGGGCGGACACGTGGCAGATGAAATTTAACGCAGAAAAATGTGAAGTGATACATTTTGGTGGAAAGAATGAAGAAAGGAATTATAAACTAAAGGGTACAATCCTAAAGGGGGTGCAGGAACAGAGAGACCTCGGGGTATATGTGCACAAATCGATGAAGGTGGCAGGGCAGGTTGAGAAAGCAGTTTAAAAAAAAAAAAAAAACTTATGGGATCCTGAGCTTCATGAATAGAGGTATAGAGTGGAAATTATGATGAACCTGTATATAAAACTGGTTCAGCCTCAACTGGAGTATGGTGTCCAATTCTGGGCACCGCACTTTAGGAAAGATGTGAAGGCCTTGGTGCAGAAAAGATTTACGAGAATGATTCCAGGGATGAGGGACTTCAGTTACGTGGATAGACTGGAGAAGCTGGGGTTGTTCTCCTTAGAGCAGAGAAGATTGAGAGGAGATTTGATAGAGGTGTTCAAAATCATGAGGGGTCTGGACAGAATAGATAGAGGGAAACTGTTCCCATTGGCAGAAGGGTCGAGAACCAGAGGACACAGATTTAAGGTGGTTGGCAAAAGAACCAAAGGCGACATAAAAAACTTTTTTACGCAGTGAGTGGTTAGGATCTGGAGTGCACTGCCTGAAAGGGTGGTGGAGGCAGATTCAATCGTGGCTTTCAAAAGGGAGTTGGATAAATACCAAGTAAAGAAAATTGCCAGGGAAAGGGCGGAGGATTGGGACTAGCTGAAGTGCTCTTGCAGAGAGCTGGCACAGGCTCGATGGGCCGAATGGCTGCCTTCCGTGCTGTAACCATTCTATGGTTCAAGCTTTTTAAATTCCAGATTTAACTGAATGTGGTGGGATTTGAACTCATGTCTCCGGATCATGAGTCCAGGCCTCTGAATTACTAGTCCAGTAACATAACCACTATGCTACTGTTCACAAATGTAAGCCAATGCGAAAAAAACAACTAAGAGCTTCTTTATGGGCATTTGATTGAAATTATGTAGATGTGATTTTCTTACGAGATGAGATTAAAGGTTGAGGGAAAGCGTGATATTTCTTTGAGGATTAATTAATAAAAGAAAATAGTTGCGAGTTGGGGGTAAAATTACTTTAAAAAACACTCAAAATTTTAACTCAAAAAGGGTTCATTTGGATGTTAACTGGGTACCAGAGCAGAAAAATAGTAATTGCAGTTGTTATGGCCCCTGTGCAAAACATAGAACATACAATGGATAGTTCCCTGATAGTTCACTTGGTAAATATACTATCATTTGTAGAATGGAGCTATACAAAGGTCCCTGGTTCAATACCTAGTCTGTGCTGAGTTAATTGTTCTCAGTCAGGTTGATGATATAGGGCTTCTGTACTTGTGTAGGAATCAAGACAATTGGGTCATGGGGGAGGAAGATCCAGATGCAGGCACTCTTGCAATGCAAATAACCTCAGGTCATTAGTACCCACATTATCTTAAGCTACTGCACTTGCATCTCCTGCAGTGATGCACCAATATGAGAAGTATTGCCAGATGGTCAGGCTCCTGCAGCAGTTAGGATGCCTTGAATAGGATTATAGCTCGGGTCATTATCCTCCATGGATAGGTATAGTTTTGAACAAAAATAACAACATACAGTACATTTTATATAGCTTGCATAAGAGTGTGATGGAGTTTCCCATCAAAGATCACTTTGGTGATCAGGTAGATTTTGAAATTTAGAATTTGGTTCTACGAAAGTATATATTTTTAACAAGTCTTATAGGCCTGGTAACTAGCTGGATTTTGTCCCTGTGCGAACAAATTTTATCCTGCATGTACGGTCAGCAGCAAAAAAAAATACTTTCCTGCAAATCTGTTTCTGTTCTATATTTCCTCAGTCAATGGTAATGAGGAGGTTCGCTGAACAGCAGTAGATGTGTTTGTTAATCCTGTATATGAGAGTACTTTTGTTTAAATGGCCTATATTAATTTGGTTCAGTTACACTTGTTGGAATTAGGAATACTTTTGAAGTCATTTTTCCAAATAATGTACCAGCACTCAGTATTTAAAGATTTTTTTTTAGCATCAATAGACAAAATTAATTAATTAAATCATAATTGCCACCTCTATTCTTTACCATGATGGAGGGGACCTGTCTGATGATTAATGGAAATTGGTCAAAATTGCCGCTCCCTGAAATTTTGCACAAATGCTGCAGCAATACCTTAAGCACAGGAATGAAGGCAAGTACAATACACACAAATTAAATTTCTCTTGGGGTGAAGCTTGATTTATGTCAGATGAGAGGCAACCAGTGTCAGTGAGCTAAGTAATGAGGATTCGTCTCACGCAAGGCATTATTCTGCAAATGTTTTGGCAGGTAACTGAAGCATAGTTAACTGGAGTCTCACTAGATTTTGAAAAAGGTACTGATGGCCAAATGTCCTGTGTAAAAACGTAATACTGGAATTTGTTTGTACTTCGTGAACACTAACTTAGTAATGCTGCTCAGTTAAATATTCTGGTTATGGAGAATGTGGACATTGTTTTTTTCAAGTTTTGTTTTTGGAGAACGCTGGGATTTACTGCAACAGCTTAATTATCATTTTCTAAGTTTTTGAAGACATTTTGAATTTTGTTCATGAGCAGTAAAACTTGTCTTGTGATGTTATTTAAGCTGACATTCTTCATGTGTTATATTCAAGATGGATACATTTATTTTCCTTTTCCTCTTAGGAGCGTGTTCAGAAGACTTTCCCACATCCAATTGACAAATGGGCTATTGCTGATGCACAGTCTGCTATTGAGAAACGTAGACGGAGGAATCCTCTTCTTTTACCAGTGGACAAAATACATCCTTTATTAAAGGTGCAAGTTTGTTTTGATCCTATGCTTAAGTAATTTAGAATGAATTGTACTGTAAAACTTGAACTATATTGCTTAAATGCTTACTTTGGTTGGGAAATGACTGCAATTAGGGATATTTTTGGAATCATGGCATGTTTGGTCAACTGGATATGACTTTAATCTTGTTAAACGTGAATTAATTCCACAATCTGACATTGTTTACCTCCATAGAAGGTAAACATGATTTGTAAATGGGTGGATTTGATTGTGACAAGAGTTTTGGTTTCCCCTGACAGCTTGTCTATGGTGTACTCCTCCAGGCTGAGTCTACTAGCATTTTCTGGCTTCCGTGTCAATCAGTTTTGTACAAGCTTTTTGTGCCCTTGTATTCTGTATTGTATTGGAATCGTAGTAGCATTTTTAAATTGAACTTGAGGTGTGCAATGATTACCTTGTGATATAACCCTGTCCTTATTATGGTTTGCAAGGACATACAGTTATGCATTATTGACACCATTATGTGTAGTTTAAAAGCAGTATACAATTAGCAAAGCATCCCAGCTGTATAACCAGCAGGAAATCATAAAGTTTGTCTTATGGGTGTCAGAATTCTAGGGGCGCCAATTCCATCATGGAGGAGATGCTGGCACCAGGGGGAGTTCTGGGGGAGTCTTGTTCGGTTGTCATTTTCTGTCCCTTCAGGTTCGTTTGGCTGAACCTTCTGGGCGCAGTGTGCAGTAGGCTATTGGGAATTGATGCAAATTCTTTGCCCATCTCTAGACATTGTCAGTGTATTGCTGAGCTTCACCATAGTAAGGGAATACATCTTCTTGCCATTTGCAGTGAGACCTGTGCTATCCTGTGTAATCCCTTGGTAAAAGGTCAGGTTCTCACCGAATGTTCACAAAGACTGTCTGGTCCGTAACGAACCTTGCAGAAGGGCTTAAGATGTATGCAGGATGAGAACTTCTGTAGATTTGTAACCTTGAGGCCACAGCGCTTCTCATTTTTAATCTGAGGAAGGGGGATGGAGTTGGTGGAGCCGGTATGAGGTGTTGTATATTTAGTGTATTATTTTGAACAGTATCAATGTTCTAAAAAATTGGAGTTGGGTTTGAGTGGTATGCATGTTAATGTACAAAGCATTCAAAACAAAATTGAACCATTAATAATTATGGCTAGGATATAGTAGTTATAACTGAGATGTGGCTTAGGTTTGGACGGGACTGGGAACTTAATATTCCTAGTTCTAACGTTATCAAGAGAGATGGGGAGGGGGAAAATGGAGATGAAATAGTGGTGTTAGTAAAGGTTTCTACTATCACTAGAACACAAGGATGTCCTGGAGTTGCATTAAGACAGAATCACTATGGATAGAGTTAAGAATTAAGAATGGAAATCACACAATTCTTTGTGTACATTAGAGACGGGCAATAAATGCCAGCTTTGCCAGTGATTCCCACATTCCAAGAATGATTTTTTAAATATAAAACAAGGCAGTTATGGTAAATTTGTGCAAGACATTGATGGCAAGGCCACAATTGGAGTATCACATGCATCTCTGGGTACCCATTATAGGAAGGAGATTAGAGTCGTGGAAAAGGTTCACAAGAATTATACCAGGAATGAAAGGTTATAGGTATGAAGAAAGAGTCCAAAAAATGGGGCTTTTTCAGTAATTGGAGAACATTAAAGGTGAATCTAATTGAGGTTTTCTAAGCTATGAAAGGTTTTTTAGGGGTAAAGAAGCATCAGCTGACTCTGACTGAATCTCAGTTTAATCTCAGCTGTGATACTTCTGTATTCACAGTCCAACAATCAAGCTATTTCCAGTGGCTGGTGAGATGGTTATTAGAGGGCATAAATGTAAGATAACCACCAAAAGAGTGAAAGAAGAGGTGAGGGAAAGTTTGTTTTGGCAGAGGGCTGTATAGCATGAGTAACCCTCCCACAAACCGCATGGGAGCAGAATCCATAGTAATTTTTAAAATGGCAAGTTGCTAAACATCTGAGAGGGAAACATTTAGAAGGGTTTAGGGGAAGAAGCCTAAATGGATTACTGTTTCAGAGCTGAGGCAAGTACAGTGTAAATAATTGTGGGTTGTCATTTAGCTTAACTGTGCCTTTTAGTCCCTTGCTTATTTTCTGAGTTTTAGTGATCCAAATACAAACTAATTTTTACTCTTTTTTTTTTTGGGCTACGATTCCCTCCCCCCCCCCCCCCCCCCCCGCCCTAACCTGCTCCTGGTTTTTGAGACACAAAAATAAAAGCAGTCCTTAATGATCTAAACCTTTTATTTCCGCTGATATGATCATTGATTGTTTTGTTTAAATTTTCCATAACGTTTTGTTTTGTTTACAGGATGTGCTAGGTTATAAAGCGGATTATCAGGTTTCCCTTTATGTAGTGGCTGTGCTGGAGTACATTTCAGCTGACATTCTAAAACTGGCTGGAAACTATGTTGGCAATATTCGACACTATGAAATTTCACAACAGGACATTAAAGTGTCAATGTGTGCAGATAAGGTGAGCATTGATTTGCTATCTCAAGTAGAGCCCAGCATAACATAAAAATGTTAATTAAATAATCAGTAATCTTGCTGAGTTTTGTCCATTATCCTCATTTTATTTAAATTTTTTATTATTGCCCTATCTTATTAGAAACTTGTGACATTTTCTTTTCTTAGTATTTTAAAGAGCTTAAATCGTTTTGCGTTTTCAATAAGGTTAATAAAAGATTATTCAAAGATTAAATTCGTACTTTTAATGTAGGAGGAACTGTGCTTGTCAACTCCTTTTTAGATATATATCTATATATAATTTCCATTAATATATTTTTCTTATCAAGATCAGTGCTTAAAGCGTCCATGTATTTAACCTTCAGTCCTCTTATAGGGCAATGGTTTCATCACTATGCTGATTTCCGTGCTTGTTAAGGGGGCAATGAAACTCTTGTTTACATTAAGATACCGTTTCTCCATGTCTCGCATACATCCAATCAACTGATACTATCTTCTTTTTGATGGCTTTATCCACGGTGCTTCATCTGTTGGTCTCAATGTCTTCTCATTTCACAATTGGACCTCCGACACTTCTTCCATTGCTGAAGCTTCCTCTAAGAAGTTCTGTTTCCTTCTTTGTTATCTAGTCAACAGATTATCTGTTCATTAATTTATTTGCTTTTTGTGGAACCTTGCTGTGTCCAGTCACTCATTCACACACATTTGGATACACACACAATTTGGCTAGTATAAATCCACGGTTCAGATGTAGTTTCCAATTTGAGACCCAGGTTGCAGACACGACACAAGACCAGGTCTCTGTGGGGGAGACTTCTTCCAGGCATTTTTAATAACCAATTTTATGGGTAAATTGTAATTTTTGTTTGAGTATTTTAAAATGTTTTGTGATTTCTAACTATAGGAAAAATTAGGAATTAAGCCCATTGGAGAGGGTTAAAACTCCACTTTATAATATACTCAGTTTTTTAAACACAAGTTAGTTTCTGTGTTTAAAGTGCTGATACTGAAAGTTGTGTCAGGCTAGGGGCCATAAATAAACAAGTGGTAGAGAAAGCGCAGTTAAAAATAATTTTCTTTGACCATTCAACTGTGGAACATTTTCTAATTGATACCGTTCCTGAAAAAACCTTTTGACCACATTCAGCTAAAGCAAAAGCTTTTCCAAAAACTAATTTACTGCTGTAGACAAGTGATGAGTCCTTATACGCAGATCCGTCCTGTGAAAACACAGCATAGCCTCTGGGGTCAGTAGAGATGATATCCTGACCCAGACGATTGGCAGCAGTAGCATTTGGTAAATAAGTGGGATTAGAAAGAAAGTTAAAGGAGCAGGTTGCTTTCAAGAGAGAAAGTAGTATGCTTGGAAAAGTCTAATAAAACTCTGTTTAGTTTAGAGAACCTTAGCAGTATTTATAACCAGTTATCCAGTGACATAACTTGTTGAGTTCAAAGCATTATAGTACAAAATGATAAGGATCTGCATGGGATAAGAAGAAACTGAGATGAATTCTGGTGAACCAGGAGCAGAAGGGGATTAGAGGACTAACCTAAGCGCCATTCACATCTGAGAGAGACTGAACCAGATCACTGCTGAAGTGGATTTAATGTGATGGTGCAACCACTCTGAAGCCAACAACGTTGTAGGCCATTTTATTATTCTAGTCTTAAACAGAGATTTTTGTAGCTGTGACTCTGAAAGCAAGCTAATTCAACCGTTTTGCTTACCTGTGTTATCTTTACGTACATAGCATTGGGGAAAGACAAAAGTGTTAGAGATACATCACTGTTGCTTTATATTTCTTGATTTCGGGTAAGCCAAGAGTTAAATATCTTCCAACCTTGCTACACTTTATTGAGACTATTGGCAGAATTTTTCTTAATTCATTTTATTTGTGTTGGTTTAATGTTGGACAACTAGAATAAGTTAAATACCGCATCATGTATTAAACCCTAGACATGCATGAATCATTCCTACTTAACGGCATGCACGGACCTGAGTGAAGAATAAAAATGGCACCTGAAAACCGTGTAAAGAATTTTTTGAGCAATTTGGTGGTTTTGTGGTACTTAATGGCTCATGAATAGTAGAAAGTTGTCCAGATTTCCTGCTCTTGATTACAATTAAACAGTCCCTGCTGGAAAGTGCATGTGTTGATGCCATCTGAGGACAAGACTGGGGTTGCCTGTGTGATGACCAATCCACAGTTGAAAAGCCACTTAACCCAGGTTCTCTCATAAAGAGTAGCTTCTCTTTGCCAAGGCATCGTGTTACCACCTGTGAAATGTGTTCCGATAATAAATTACTTTTAGAAAAAAGTAAGGAAAGGAAAATTGAAGAATAAATAGAAATAGAAATAAAAACATTTTAACCTTCCGGTGCACACCTAGCCAGCCTTCCATCCTTCTTAAACTTGAGCTCACCCAAAACTGCGCTGCCCATATCCTATGCTGCACCTAGTCCCACTCACCCATCACCCCTGTACTTGCTGACCTACATTGTCCCCTAAACTTAAGATTCTCATTCTCGTGTTCAAATCCCTTTAAGGCCTCGCCCCTCCCTATTCCTGTAACCTTCTCCAGCCCTCCGCGAACTCTGCGTTCCTCCAACTGTGGCCTTTTCTACATCCCCTATTCCTTTCGCCCAACCAATGGCAGGTGTGCTTTTAGCAATCTAATTCCCATGTTCTGGAATTAGCTCTCAAAAAAGCAGAATGCAGAGAGGTTTAAAGATCCTCCATAAAAGCCATCTTTGACCAAGGTTTTAGTCATCCCATCTAATATCTCCCCTGGCTCAGCATCGATTTATGTCTGATTACACTTCTGTGATGTGCCTTGGGCTATTTTTCTACATTGAAGGCACTATATAAATGCAAGTTGTTGTAACTTCATCGAAGCTAGTGTTATCTATGATGCATCTCACTATTTCAACAAAAATATTGAAGGAAAATCAACAGAAGGAAACAAAAGGATTTTGTAACAGTTGATTGATAATCGTTTGATATTTAAAAAGGTATACTAATGGTGACAGTTATTTACAAAGCATCTTCTGAAAAATGAAAAAAGAAGATTTGAAAGACAGTGAGGGGGGACATTAAGTACAGCATTTTGACAGTTTATTAAATTAATACATTTTGCAGTATAATGGTAAAGACCACCAGGGGTTAGTGTAACAAATAACCAAAGCAGACTGATTTGGATCAATATTCAGTCTGGTGCTTAGAGATTCTAGAAGTGAGTTTTTATCTCAATGAGACTTTATCACTATGTTCGTAAGGTTTTGTGGGGGGAAAAATGACCATGTACAAATAATAAAACTAAAGTACATGAAGGCTGCTGATAAGTGGATATTTTAATCCTGTTTTTGTTGGGGAATAATTATGTAATTTACACATTTTGCTTGAGTGACTGTGGGAACATAGAAACATAGAAGATAGGAGCAAGAGTAGGCCATTCGGCCCCTCGAGCCTGCTCCGCCGTTCAATGTGATCATGGCTGATCATCAAATTTCAGTACCCGGTCCCTGCTTTCTCCCCATACCCCTTGATCCCTTTGGCCTTAAGAAATATATCCAACTCCTTGAATATATTTAATGAATTGGCCTCTACTGCCTTCTGTGGTAGAGAATTCCACAGGTTCACCACTCTCTGGGTGAAGAAATTCCTCCTCATTTCTGTCCTAAATGGCCTACCCCTTATCCTTAGACTGTGACCCCTGGTTCTGGACTCCTCAACCATCGGGAACATCCTTCCTGCATCTAGTCTGTCCAGTCCTGTCAGAATTTTATAAGTTTCAATAAGGTCCCCTCTCATTCTTCTAAACTCCAGCGAGTACAAACCCAATCATCCCAATCTCTCCTCATACGTCATTCCTGCCATCCCAGGTATCAGCCTGGTGAATCTTCGCTGAACTCCTTCCATGGCAAGAACATCCTTCCTCAGATAAGGTGACCAAAACTGCACACAATACTCAAGATGTAGTCTCACCAAGGCCCTGTACAACTGCAGCAAGACATCCTTGTTCCTGTACTCAAACCCTCTCGCTACAAAGGCCAACATACCATTTGCCTTCTTAACCGCCTGCTGCACCTGCATGCTTACCTTCAGCGACTGGTGCACAAGGACACCCAGGTCTCGTTGCACTTCCCCTTCTCCCAATCTATTGCCATTCAGATAATAATCTGCCTTCCTGTTTTTTGCCACCAAAGTGGATAACCTCACATTTATCCACGTTATATTGCATCTGCCATGTTTTTGCCCAATCACCCAACCTATCCAAATCATCCTGGAGTTTCTCGGCATCCTCCTCACAGCACACACGCCCACCCAGCTTTGTGTCGTCTGCAAATTTGGAGATATTGCACCTAGTTTCCTTGTCTAGATCATTCATATATATTGTGAATAGCTGGGGTCCAAGGACCGATCCCTGCGGTACCCCACTAGTCACTGCCTGCCACTCGGAAAAGGACCCGTTTATTCCAACTCTTTTTGCTTTCTGTCTGCCAACCAGTTCTCTATCCAAGTCAATACCTTGGCCCCAATCCCATGTGAGGTGATCTCATTGAAACTTTTAAAATTCTGACAGGACTGGACAGACTAGATGCAGGAAGGATGTTCCCGATGGTCGCGGAGTCCAGAACCAGGGGACATAGTCTAAGGATAAAGGGTAGGCCATTTAGGACAGAAATGAGGAGGAACTTCTTCACCCAGAGAGTGGTGAACCTGTGGAACTCTCTACCACAGAAGGCAGTGGAGGCCAGTTCATTAAATATATTCAAGAAGGAGTTGGATATATTTCTTAAGGCTAAAGGGATCAAGGGGTATGGGGAGAAAGCAGGGACGGGGTACTGAATTTGGATGATCAGCCATGATCGCATTGAATGGCGGAGCAAGCTCGAGGGGCCGAATGGCCTACTCCTGCTCCTATCTTCTATGTTTCTAACCAGTTCTCTATCCAAGTCAATACCTTGCCCCCAATCCCATGTGCCTTAATTTTACATGCTAATCTCTTATGCGGGACCTTATCAAAAGCCTTCTGAAAGTCCAAATGCACCACAACCACTGGTTCTCCCTGATCTATTTTACCAGTTACATCCTCAAAAAATTCCAGTAGATTAGTCAAGCATGATTTACCTTTTGTAAATCCATGTTGACTTTGTCCGATCATGTCACTGTTTTTCAAGTGCTCTGCTATTACATCTTTTATAATGGACTCTAGCATTTTCCCCACTACCGATGTCAGGCTTACCGGTCTGTAATTCCCGGTTTTTTCTCTACCACCTTTTTTGAATAGTGGGGTAACATTAGCTACCCTCCAATCCATGGGTACTGTTCCAGATTCCGTCGAATGTTGGAAGATGATCAGCAATGCATCTACTATTTCTAAGGCCACTTCCTTAAGTACCCTAGGATGTAGATTATCAGGTTCTGGGGATTTATCGGCCTTCAATCCCATCAATTTCCCTAACACCATTTCCCTACAAATACTGATTTCCTTCAGTTCCTCCCTTTCATCAGACCCTATGTTCCCTGACATCTCTGGGAGGTTATTTGTGTCCTCCTTTGTGAAGACAGAACCAAAATATGTATTTAGTTGGTCTGCCATTTCTTTGTTCCCCATTATAAATTCCCCTGATTCTGACTGCAAGGGACCTACGCTTGACTTTACCAATCTTTTTCGCTTCACATATCTATAAAAGCTTTTACAGTCAGTTTTTATGTTCCCTGAAAGCTTACTCTCATATTCTATTTTCCCTTTCTTAATTAATCCCTTTGTCCTCCTTTGTTGATTCCTAAACTGCTCCCAATCCTCAGGATTATTGCTTTTTCTGGCCAATTTATATGTCCTCTCCTTGGATCTTATGCTATCCCTAATTTCCCTTGTTAGCCACGGTTGAGTCACTTTTTTTTATTTTTATGCCAAACTGGGATGAACAAATTTTATACTTCATCCATGCGGTCTTTGAATGTTTGCCATTGCCTAGCCACCGTCAACCCTTTGAGTGACATTCCCCAATCAATTCTACCCAACTCGCGCCTCAGACCATCGTAGTTTCCTTTATTTAAAGGAGTCAACTACTTCATTATCCATCTTAATGAAGAATTCGATCATATTATGATCGCTCCGACCCAAGGGGCCTCGTACAACAAGATTGCTAATTAATCCTTTCTCGTTACATAATTCCCTGTCTAAGATGGCCTGATCTCTGGTTGGTTCCTCGACATATTGGTCCAGGAAACCATCCCGTAAACACTCCAGGAATTCCTCCTCCACAGTATTGTTACTAATTTGATTAGCCCAATCTATATGTAGATTAAAGTCACCCATGATGACTGCTGTGCCCTTATTGCATGCTTCTCTAATTTCCCTTTTAATGCCATCCCCAATCTCCACATTACTGTTTGGAGGTCTATATACCACTCCCACTAACATTTTCTGCCCCTTGGTATTTCTCAGTTCTACCCATACAGATTCCACATCATCAGAGCTAATATCCTTCCTTACAATTGTGTTAATCCCTTCTTTAACCAGCAATGCTACCCCACCTCCCTTTCCTTTTTGCTTATCCTGAATATTGAATACCCCTGGATGTTGAGTTCCCAGCCTTGGCCACCCTAGAGCCATATTTCCGTAATCCCAATCAAATCATATTAGTTTACCTCTATTTGCGCAGCTAATTCATCCACCTTATTACGAATGCACCTCGCATTAAGACACAAGGCCTTCAGGCTTGTTTTTTTAACGCTTTTCGAACAGTTCAGTTGGGTGCCTAAAGACATAGCTGATCAAAGAATAAAATTATTTTGCTATTTTTACAAAGTTATTTTTACACACACAAATTCATAGAAACATGCCATTAGACCCAACCAGTCCATGCCGACATTTACCATCAGTGCGATCAAATAGTCCTAGTCACATTTACCTGCCCCGTTCCCAATTCCCTTCACCTTTTCCTTCATTCACCAATCCAATTTAATCTTGAATGTTGACGCATGCACACTTCCAGCACTGGATAAGAATGTAAATCTTAACTGACTTTTTCCTTCCCTAACTCGGGCATGGGGGAACAGTGTTGGGCCCCTGTTGCTACCCAGTTGATGTTCACTAACACAGCACAGACTGGGGATTGAACATGGTACATCCTGATTTTCATGGCTCAGTTACTCACTGGATTACAGTAACTGGGCTATTGGGAGGAATAGCTTTTGCAGAACCTCTTGCATCCTGGCAGGATGCAAGAAAGAGTATGTTGTCTGATAGATAACTTGTTTGCTCACCTCTAGCCTCCAATCTCTTTCTTGTTTGTCTGAATATTATTGTTGATCATTGCTCCTATTAACTTTTCTATCTTCCTCGTAAGAGCCAAGTACACTTGCTCTTCCTTTCCTTGTATCCTTATTGTATTGAAATCAAGACTCCGTGCAGTCCTATCTTTTATAAAGATACTACAGAGTTCCCTTTATCCTGTCTCTCTTAAGCTAGAGCTTGTTTTTATCAGTTGCTGCTTCCCGCCTCCCCTCCCCCAGTCTGTTTGCATTTGCTAACTAGCCATTAAATCTGTCTGTCTTGACCGTCTTTAAAAGCGTCACCTGTGGAGTTTAATCAAATGTTTTATGAATATCCACTGGTTAGCTTTCAATGTTACCTTCCCAGAGAATTCCAGTAGGTTAATAGACAAAGTATATTATGTAGTCTCGATGCACTTTAGATGAACATTGACTGCATTTTCCCCAACACAACTGTGAAGCTTTCTGAACTACAATTTTTAGATTTATGCCTTTCAGTCTCAGTGTTGCATTTGCTATCCTCCAGTCTTTTTGTAGAGTGGCTGTGTTTATATAGTTCCTAAGCATATTAATCCAAGTCTCTTGGTTAATTAAAGATTCTAGTGAAATTCTTCTGATCCAAATGCCCTGTAGATACTTAATTCTTTGGGTGTATTTTTTTTTAATTGGCCATTTTTTAGATAATACAACTTTTTTTCTTACAGTAAGTGTTTAGCTCAGTGTTGGGCTCGATTTTTCTTTTCAGGTCCTTATGGACATGTTTGACCAGGATGACATCGGTCTGTCTTCATTGGGAGATGATGGACCAAATGCCACAGATGAACAGCATTACTATGACCTGGTGAAAACTGAAATTGCAGAGGAAAGGCAATATCTACGGGAATTGAACCTGATCATAAAAGTCTTTAGAGAGCCATTTACATCCAACAACAAGCTCTTTACTGCTCGTGTAAGTTTTTAATGTGCTGATACTTTGTCAAAGATCATTTGCATTGAAATATTAGATTGCACTTTGGTTTTATTTCAAATATACTTGTAATGTGTTTAATATTTTGAATGTTTATCTTTGTGTGAAATAGCTTTGCTTATGCCATTCTTCCTTACTTTGTACCTTATGTAAACTGAGAATAAATTTAATATAGTGCATTATTTCTACTTGCTGTGCTACAGGCACAAATTGCAAGCTATATTACTTCCATGATTTTCCATCATAGAGCACCATATGACATTGTCAAATGTTTTACAGCTGTTAATGAGGAAATATTCTGTATTGTTTTAAATTGATGTGGAATCATGGAATTTTAGAGAAGGCAGAAGGAAGCCATTCAACTCATTGTGCCTACACCGGCTCACTGAAAGAGCTATCCATTTAGTCCCATACCCCTTAACAAAAAAAAACAACAACAAAAAACAAACTTTTCAAATATATTTGCCCACTTCCTTTTTAAAGGCTATCAAAGATTCTGCTTCTACCACTGTTTCAGTAGGACATTCTATGTGCTAACAGCCCTCTGCGTTTTAAGAAAACAAATAATTCTAAACTTGTCCTTTGTTCTATCCTCTGGTTACTAACTCTCTGATGCTGGAAATAATTTTTCCTAATATAAATTTTTACTAATTTATATTATCAAAACCTCTCAATTTTGAGTACCTCCTATCAGATTTCCACATAACCTACACTGTTCTAGTGAAAAAAGGCCCCGTTTTCCCTCATAATTAAAGCCTCTTGACCTTAATATAATCTTACTATGTCTCTCTCTGGCCTTGACACCCTTTCTAAAGTCAGTGCTCAAAATTGGATGCAATACAAATGATTTGTATAGGTTCAACATTACCGCTCTGCTTTTTGTACTTTGTTCAATTTAAAAGCCACATGGGTTTTTTGTTTTTTTTTACAGATTTCCCTCCCACTTTTGAAGATTTCTGTACCTAAACCCTTCAGTGTCTCTGCTCTTGTTTCAAGTTTGACCAATTAGTGTATATTACCTCTACTTTATTCTTTCTCCCATAATGTATCACACCTCTGCATTAATCCTATGTATCACCTTATCAAATGCCTTTTGAAAATCCCTAGACATTAAAAGGGAAATTAAAAAAGCGTGCAATAAGGGCACAGCAGTCATCATGGGTGACTTTAATCTACATATAGATTGGGCCAACCAAATTAGTAACAATATTGTGGAGGAGGAATTCCTGGAGTGTTTACGGGATGGTTTCCTGGACCAATATGTCGAGGAACCAACCAGAGATCAGGCCATCTTAGACTGGGTATTATGTAACGAGAAAGGATTAATTAGCAATCTTGTTGTATGAGGCCCCTTGGGTCTGAGCGATCATAATATGATCGAATTCTTCATTAAGATGGATAATGAAGTAGTCGACTCAGAGACTAGGGTCCTGAATTTAAATAAAGGAAACTACGATGGTCTGAGGAGCAAGTTGGGTAGGATTGATTGGGGAATGTCACTCAAAGGGTTGACGGGGGATAGGCAATGGCAAACATTCAAAGACCGAATGGATGAGCTACAGAATTTGTTCATCCCAGTTTGGCATAAAAATAAAACAAAAAAGGTGACTCAACCGTGGCTAACAAGGGAAATTAGGGATAGCATAAGATCCAAGGAGAGGACATATAAATTGGCCAGAAAAAGCAATAATCCTGAGGATTGGGAGCAGTTTAGGAATCAACAAAGGAGGACAAAGGGATTAATTAAGAAAGGGAAAATAGAATATGAGAGTAAGCTTTCAGGGAACATAAAAACTGACTGTAAAAGCTTTTATAGATATGTGAAGCGAAAAAGATTGGTAAAGTCAAGCGTAGGTCCCTTGCAGTCAGAATCAGGGGAATTTATAATGGGGAACAAAGAAATGGCAGACCAACTAAATACATATTTTGGTTCTGTCTTCACAAAGGAGGACACAAATAACCTCCCAGAGATGCCGGGGAACATAGGGTCTGATGAAAGGTTGGAACTGAAAGAAATCAGTATTTGTAGGGAAATGATGTTAGGAAAATGAATGGGACTGAAGGCTGACAAATCCCCAGGGCCTGATAATCTACATCCCAGGGTACTTAAGGAAGTGGCCCTAGAAATAGTAGATGCATTGCTGGTCATCTTCCAGAACTTGATAGACTCTGGAACAGTACCCATGGATTGGAGGGTAGCTAATGTTACCCCACTATTCAAAAAAGGTGGTAGAGAAAAAGCAGGGAATTATAGACCGGTAAGCCTGACATCGGTAGTGGGGAAAATGCTAGAGTCCATTATAAAAGATGTAATAGCAGAGCACTTGGAAAGCAGTGACAGGATCGGACAAAGTCAACATGGATTTACAAAAGGTAAATCATGCTTGACTAATCTACTGGAATTTTTTGAGGATGTAACTGGTAAAATAGATAAGGGAGAACCAGTGGATGTGGTGTATTTGGACTTTCAGAAGGCTTTCGATAAGGTCCCATATAAGAGATTAGCGTGCAAAATTAAGGCACATGGGATTTGGGGCAAGGTATTGACTGGTTGGCGGACAGAAAGCAAAGAGTTGGAATAAACTGGTCGTTTTCCGAGTGCCAGGCAGTGACCAGTGGGGTACCGCAAGGATCAGTCCTAGGACCCCAGCTGTTCACAATATATATTAATGATCTGGACGAGGGAATTGGATGTAATATCTCCAAATTTGCAGACGACACAAAGCTGGGTGGGAGGGTATGCTGTGAGGAGGATGTCGTGAAACTCCAGTACGATTTGGACAGGTTGGGTGATTGGGCAGAAACATGGCAAATGCACTATAATGTGGATAAATGTGAGGTTATCCACTTTGGTGGCAAAAACAGGAAGGCAGATTATTATTTGAATGGCAATAGATTGGGAGAAGGGGAAGTGCAAAGAGACCTGGGTGTTCTTGTGCACCAGTCGTTGAAGGTAAGCATGCAGGTGCAGCAGGCGGTTAAGAAGCCAAATGGTATGTTGACCTTCGTAGCAAGAGGGTTCGAGTACAGGAACAAGGATGTCTTGCTACAGTTGTACAGGGCCTTGGTGAGACCGCACCTTGAGTATTGTGTGCAGTTTTGGTCACCTTACCTGAGGAAGGACGTTCTTGCCATGGAAGGAGTGCAGCGAAGATTCACAAGACTGATACCTGGGATGGCAGGAATGACGTATGAGGAGAGATTGTGTCGATTGGGCTTGTACTCACTGGAGTTTAGAAGATTGAGAGGGGATCTCATCGAAACCTATAAAATTCTGTCAGGCCTGGACAGACTAGATGCAGGAAGGATGTTTCTGATGGCCGGGGAGTCCAGAACCAGGGGTCATAGTCTAAGGATAAGGGGTAAGCCATTTAGGACTGAAATTAGGAATTTCTTCACCCAGAGAGTGGTGAACCTGTGGAATTCACTGCCACAGAGGGCGGTGGAGGCCAGTTCATTAAATATATTCAAGAAGGAGTTAGATATATTTCTTAAGGCTAAAGGGATCAAGGGATATGGGGAGAAGGCAGGGACAGGGTACTGAATTTGGATGATCAGCCATGTTCTCATTGAATGGCGGAGCAGGCTCGAAGGGCCGAATGGCCTACTCCTGCTCCTATCTTCTATGTTTCTATCACACAACTTTTAATGCATTTCCTTTGTCAAAACACACCATTATTTTCTCAAAGAACTCTATTTAATTTGTCAGATACAACCTGTTTTACAAATCTCTGCTGATTATCCTTAATTAGCATGTTTTCTCAGTGCATATTAATTTTATTCTGTGCTATGGCATCTAGAAATGTACACATTATAGATGTTAAACTGTCACATCTATAGTTACCCAGTTTACCCTTTCTCCCTTCCTGAACGGAGGTGTTATTTTGGTGTATCTCCAGTCCTCTGGTATAACTTCTGTATCCAAGGATGTTAGAAATATTATGGTCAGAGTCTCTGCTATTTCCTCCTTGACTTTCCTCAGCATTCTAGGATGTAAGCCATCAAAGCCTCATCTTATTTCCACTGGAACTCCACCAACTTTTGCAGTAATAGTTCCTTGTCTATAGCAATTGCTCCACCACTTCCTCTTGTATAAATATTCAGCTAGTCTTTCTCCTACCTTTTGGGTTTGCTTAAAGAATTGCCTCCAAATCACCATCCTTTGTTTATAATATTTTGTTCTCATAATTTCGCACAGCTGGCCTGATAATGGCTGTAGAATATGCAGTCTGTGTTTATTAATAGCAGTAACTAAAATAATTGCTTGTCAGAATGGCAGAATCTATTGCTGATTCTGAGAGCAGCAAAAGACAAAGATAAAACAAGAAAACTATTAAATGTGAATATTTGAGTAGATGAATTAAGGGAAATTAAGATTCTAAACCTGAATGAAGTACAGTATAGTAAAATGTGAGTGGAGAAATCATTCTCTCATTTATGTCATTAAAAGCTTTTCTCTGTTGAAAATGTTCTGTTGATATTGGGAGAGTGAAATTGCTGTGAAAAAGCCAAAAATCTTGTTTGTACAGAACTAAATTAGGCAATAGTTCTTGCTTATAAAACTAGCACGTCCCTCTTGCAAAGCCTATCTCTGTTTTCATGGCTTTCACTGGTAGCTCTTAACTTACAAAATGTAAAGAAACGAGTTTACTTCCCATTGGTTGTCTTTCTCTGAATTTTAATGAGCTGTAGATAAAACAGCATTAATGAAATGTTACTAAGAAATCATCATGCATGAAGTGTCTACGTGATCATATTAATGGCCCGGATTTTCCGTGGCCTATGACTGTGTACGCGCGTACATGGCTGTATGTGCCTTGCAAGTTCCAGGTTTACACATGGGCGAAAACCCGAAACTTGCGATCTGTTAAGAATCTTCTTGACAGATCCTCCGCACGTGCAGGAAATGAACGTTCGCTGGTGAAGAGTTGGGCTATTTGCCCAACTCTTGCCCAGCAAATGCACATGAAACCCTTATGCCTGGTAAAAACAGGCGAAAGGCCTTCTTTTACCAGCGTAAAGGTGAAAATAAATATTAAAATAAAATTTAAAAAATCAATTTAACATTCAAAAGCCTGTAAAATAAGCTTGTTATTTTTGGTCTCTTAAAAAATGTTTACATTTATTTATCAAAAAATTACATTTTTGTTTTAAATGTTTAATGAAATTGTATTTTAATTAATTTTAAACATGTAATTTTTTTATTTCAAGGTTGTGTACATGCATTTTTGGGTGATTCCTGTTAAGCTTATGGAGATTCCGTACGTAAATGGAAACCCTATAAGCATAATGGGAATCCCCTTTCTGAATGGTTGGGCCGGCCCATGTGATCCCAGGGGCTCTTGCGAACCGCATGCGCCCCTGGGATACGTGGGCCTCTACGCAGGCCTACTCCTGCAGGCCCAGGAACGCGAGTCTCCATGGATCCAGGACCATCAGGTAGGTGCGTAGATTTATTGCGGTTCAGAGGCATCTGCCCACGGGAAAACTCTGACCGCAAATTCAGGCCCAATATGTTTTGGTTCAAATTATGGACAGAATAATCCTTTTAGAAAGAATAAGACAAAGCTGGTCAAGTTAAAACTGTTAAGTTGTGGAACAGTTCTGTAGGAGAATATGCCCAATTCCCATGGATGCCCGAGCTTATTTAAAAGTAAAACGCATATTTATAAACTAAAGAGAAGAATGTTTGTACTGGAGAAATGATGGTTAGGCCTGTTGTTCTATTTGAATATCTGAGATCTTCCAAATAGTTTAATTGATTCTGAAATGGTCATGGTGATGAAGATACTTTTGTTATTAATTAACAAATACATGTCTATCTTACATTATTTGCCCTGATTTTTGGAACAAATACCATTTTCAGATTATCTTTTCCTTAAGGGAAATGATGTTGAAAATTTGTAATAGACTCCAAATATGGGTAAACCTAAACCAAGAGTAGAATTCTGTAGGCTACAAGGCAGTGTGTTGTAAAATGTGTTTCATTGCCTTTGGCCTGGATATTAACAGGGATGGGTTATGTCGGTAGTGGGTGTGGGGTGGGTTATGTAAGGGGGGAGGGCGGAGTTTCAGACGGGGAACACAGATTTCCCCGCAGGCTGTGGAGTTTTAATTCCACAGCGTATGCCTTTTGTACTTGACAGGTTCACTGTCCAGAAGTCAGCCTGATTGACAGGCTTGGCTGCCAGTTGGGCGGGGAGGACTCCGGAGCAGGCTGTAGGAGCCGGTAGGTCTGGTGGAAGGGGGTCCAATCCTGGGGGTGGGGTCTGATCCAGGGGGTCTTTGTATGGGGGGGGGGGGGAGATCCAGGGGGAATTACTGCTGCTTCTCGGCCCACAGCAGTGTTGTAAAGGCACTTACCTTCTCCCCGAAGCTGTCCTTGCCTCCCTTCAACTGCCGGGTTTCCTGAGGCCTGGGAAACCAGGCATGCCACCGTTAAACCTGTAAAACAGGTTAAATCAGAGGCACGCAGCCTCGCTAAAATATTTAAATTACCAACCTGCCTCCTGGGAGCAGGTTGGCTGCCTGCCTCTGTGAAACCTGAAAGTGGGCAGGTTGGGGTCAGGTTTGAGATTTTTAAAATCTTAACCTCTGAGCTGACCCCAACCCACCCGCTTTTGGGTGCTAAAATCCAGCCCTTTGATTTCCCACACATGAGATTTATGATCTGTGCCAGGCTGCAGCTGCTGAGTGTCCACTGGGAAAGAGAAAAATCGAAGAACATACTACTCACAGCCACTATCCAATACTTCTCAGTGACTGATTTTTGAGAATGGCTGGTAGAGATCTGGGAAGGAAAACCACGTGGTTAATTGCTCTTCATTATCTCACATTTGACCTGTGATATTTTTGTTTAGAAGTTCACTACACCTAATGGCTAAATATACTTATATACTTTGTTTTCTGATAGGATATTGAAGTGATCTTCAGTAACATCTTGGATATTCATGAACTGACTGTGAAGCTACTAGGTTTAATGGAGGACACTGTTGAGATGACGGATGAAAGCAGCCCTTACCCATTAGTTGGCAGCTGCTTTGAAGATCTGGCAGAGGTACAGTACAATAGTGATTTATATGTTGGCATACATTGGTGTTTGATAAGCTCTTCATCCAACAGATAAATGAAGCTTTTTATGTTTTTCTCTAGTGTACTTTGAAGAGCTCTTAATTATTTGTGTAAAATATAGCTTATACATTGGCACTTTTCCTTTGCATTCAGATACTGTTGGATGTTTTCCCTCAACTATGCAAAACCAGTATATACACCACTTGTCACTCACTCTGGGTTTTGCACAATCATATATTTATTTAATTCTCTGTTATACCAAGACATTTCTTAGCATCACTTTCTTCATGGACAGAAATTCTATTGTTTTGATTTCTTTCAGGTTAAAAAGAAAACATTGATATTTTTAAAAATGTAATGGTGATTAGAATATTACTAAGATTAAAAATTCCCATTCTTCACTTCTTTCTCAAGATGGCTTCAGTTCTAAGAAAAAATATGCTGGTATCACTTTATACAGATGTAGGAATGTGAAAGGGCAGTTGCCTCATCCTGCTTCCCCATTATTTTCCCTCTTTCATTACCCACACTGATGACTTTTCATATCCCTCTAGTCCATATTGAATGGAGAGTCTGCTCTTTTTCTTTTCGAATGTTTCGACCCAGTTAGTATTCACTTTGAGCAGCCTGCGTCCTAAGAGAATATAAGAACTTGCTGTGTTGTGAATTATTGCAGGAATGAATTAAAGTTATACTACTCTACATAAAGTTTTGTAGAGGATTAGTAGTTTTTAAGCAGAAATTTTATAATATATATATAATTTACAAATATGATTTAAATGTTTCATATTAAATTCCACACAAAATTATGTGCTGTAACAGCTTATTTGCATTAGGAGTCACTGAGCTGGATGTCCAGGCCAGCAGATGACCAATTGCTTAAAAACCCTGGCAAAACATTACTGGATTGTTATTCCCCTACTAATTAAAAAGAAAAGCAACCTGCTTTTTTTGGTGTGAGCATTTAAGGGAAGGAGTTTTGGGCCAATTCACAATTCAGCACTGAAGGGAAATTTGGCTTGAAATGACAGGGCCAGAACTGGTAAGTGAAACTTTTTCTTCTAAGCCCCTTTCTTAATTTTAGAGGTGAGGGACCCTGATCTTTTTTGTGTTTGCCTTGTCAGCATGGTAAGATTAAACCGTAACTTATTTCGTGTTCACTTTGTGGGTGAGGTTCATTTTCAAAAATTGTCATTTAGCTCTGGAGGGGCACAAGCTGGAGAATGTTGGTCAGTTCAGGAGGGCGCTGAATTTTTTTTTTGCCAAATTCAGTCGAGGGATATGAGAGAGAAATTATCATCTGGTATTTTTTCTATCTTGCGACTGGCTCAAAGGACTCCAGTAGTCTTTTCCAGTCCGGTGCATTTCTGTTGCTATCCTTTTGGTCATTTCCCTCATCCATCTATAGGCTGTCATGCATCATACCCCAACAAAGAACGTATGTAGGTAATCTGCTTCAGGCCTTTACTGATGTGCACCTCCTCACAGCTGAATCAAAAGCTACAACAGCAGTTCCTATCACTCGCCTTGGGGCAGAATAACAAAATCATAAAAATGCATGTGAAGAACGCTTTTAAGATTTTGCTATAAACAAACTGTGGAAGTCTCCCTATATGTTTTTTCCTCCTTCCCTCTGGGGACGTGCTTAAACCCCTGCTTCACCCCTCTCCATGGCACAACTGAGATTAGTAATTTGCTGTTTGGGAAACTGAGAATTTCAAAGTGATGTTGTCCATTGTAACTTTTAAAATGGAGTTGTCCTTTCAGGATACAAACTGTACGGCAGAATATTATTCGTAACAAACAGCATATTTATTGTACTGTGCTTACAATTAAATAGACGGCCTTTTAAGCAAAATCGGAGATGTAGTAAAAGTGAAACAATTTGTGTACAGGAACAAGTATTTGACCCATATGAAGTGTGTGCGCAAGACATTCTTTCACCACAATTTCATGAGCACTTCAACAATTTGATGTCCAGGTCACCGGTAGCCTTTTACTTTCAGGTAAGCTGTTTTTGTTCACTTTTATCATACAGCTATTTTCTGTTCCGTTATGAAAACTGACCTGAGGATGGAGTTCCTGGTTGAAAGGCTTTACTAAAATCAAAACTAATAGTGAACTTGTGAAATAATTAGAAAATTTGAGGTTCTAAGGGGGATTAACATTCTTTGTGTGGATTTTGTTAAATTACTGGAAGAGACCCACATGTACACATAATGACCTAATGAAACATCCATGTTTCATCTCGGTGTATTACTGCTGAATTCAGTGTCCAGATTAATTGTAGTGAAATAATTCCAAGTATTAACCTGTGTTAATTATTGTTGAAAACTGGGAAGTCTGTTTGAAATTGTTTGGTCTTTGTGATTTTGCTTTCCTGTGCTATTTTTAATAATACCTTCTGTCTTCACTCACTTTTTCCAGCTAGCATCAGAGAGAGGCCTCTTCTCCATAGTAACCAATTCATTTCCAGTGTGTGTAATGACAGTACAATTGGCTGAACCAGCTGAAAAATAACACTCGGGAGGAAGTTGACTGCTTCTCCAAAAACTAGGGCTGAACAGCTTACAGGGAAATTGAGCCTTGATATCATAATCTTTGGGAGATGGGCCTCCGTGTGAGGCTGGGCGTCACTGCATTAGATGAGCAGTGAAAGAGTCCAGGCCCATAAAAATCCCGGAGGAGCTTCTGGATAAAATGGCTGACCCTATCTGGAAAATACAGATGTGAACCTTCACCTCTCGCTTCTATAAGCAATATTAGTTTACCTGAGTTTTAAAAATAAAGTATTATATTGAAAACCTATTTGAAGGCCTAAGCCCATAGTGCAGGACATCACCACGAATGAAGAGTAGGAGAGATACTCGATGAGAATACAAGGATGGAGAACATGTAGGATGGTGTTTTTGGAATTTAGGAGTAAGAGGAAAGTTCATAGTACTGATGAAATAGTGATGAATAATATTACAGTGAGAGAAAGAGAGAGTTGGGAGGCTGAAGATGAGAATGGATGACTGATTAAATTATGAGCTTTTTTGTGTTATGCTTAAGTGCAGTGAGTGGCCTTAGAAGCATAGCTGCCAATAGGAGTACAATATTAAATTCTTTGCTGAACTTGGAATTTGTAAAGTTGCATTTGGAGTCTGATTAGCAGATGTGCTTCATTGTAGTTTTTGTCCTACAGCAATATAGGAAACAGACAGTGGATAAATTTGGTTTAAGTTCATATACACCACCTATTCTAAAAGCTGAAAGTAGTTGATTTTAAGGAAACTGCCCACTCAGTCATGTTAATCCAGTTGAAGAGAGACATGCACACCTTGTAGACCCCTTTATAAAGACTGTCTGTCTCAAAAGTGCCTAGGAAATGGCCATCAGGACTGTGTTGTGCCAAATTAGTAGATGTAATGAGGTGCACAGCATCAACAAGCTACCTATATTTTTGTACCCTTTTACCAAGCAATTTTGCACACACTTTGTGAGTTGTCCACTATGTTCGTCTGTCCACTTCAAAAGTTGGTAAATATCACACTTACCAAATTATTAAAGCTAAAACTAGTAGAATTTATTTGCAAGTAAGATAATTTACACAGAAACAGAAGAAACTCAGCAAATACTGTAACTAGTATTACAATACTTGACCTACATAATACTTATACTGCAACTGTTTTAGGAACAGGATAAATCTTTGTGGTTCTTTCTGAAATCTTTTAACTGAGCCTCTGACAAATTGTTACCTGAGCAATGAGCTTCTCTTCACTGTCTTTTGTAAAACAGTGCAGAACAGGGATCTAAGATCCTAGGAAAACCACCACAACTCTTATAAAATTTCCTGAGATTCCAAAGACCGATTTCAATATCCAAGATCGAAGAGATTATATAAAGTACTGGTGCAGCATGATGAGAAGCAATCTGATGCATATTGCTGTATCCCACCTGCTGAAGCATAAAGCAATGCATATCGGCTAGAGTTAAACTTCCTAAACTGTCAGCCATAAAAGATAATTGATGTGCCTTCAATAACCACAAAACTAGAAGTTATAGACCTTAACAAGTTGGCTTTTAATCACTAAGATCAGAGCTAACATCTCAACACACTGACTGGCTCGCAGGAATGAGTCATATAGATCCTGGGATCTTTATGTAAGAGAAGTCAGGGGCGGAGCCAAGAGCCAAGACCTGGGACATTCCAGGTTAGTCAGGAAAGAGGAAGTGAAACTATACACCGTGTGGGGGAGGGTAATATACATGAGTGCAAAACGAATACAGGCAAGACAAACACATTTCATTACAATAATGTTGTTTCTTCTCTCCCAATCTGCAAACTTGGATACATTAACATTTTGAAAACATGGGAAACTAGCCAAGCTAGTTATCCTCTAGATTGTTTCATGTATTGCTTTTCTCCCAGGGCACTAACCAGAATTCATTTTAAAGATGCAACTGCCCAAAGCCAAACTTCAAATTGTATTATTCTGTCTATGCAAAGTAACTGTATAAAAAGATAATGCATACATTTTCATGTTTGAGGCATGATGGAGCTCTGTTTCTGTCACAAAGTGTACAAATACTTGGTTCATCAGCATTGATATATTGCATATTTTTAACAATCTGAATCATTTTTGTAATTAAATTTGAAATGTGCACTTTACAGATATAAACAAAGCAATGCCGTTGATAGATGCATGATGTGTGAATTGTCCATGAACGATATTGTGGTATATTTGTTTGTTTATCATGGCTTATTCAAGCACAAAGTATTCCAAATTGTCAATCAGTTAGAACTAACTAAAAAAATTGGAATTTGAAGCATGCTGAGGTATTTTCAGGTAGTTTAGCTGTCCTTGAGCAGCAGGTTTTAATCTTTCCCAGTCCAGTAAGAAAGTTTGATGCAAGAAGCTGGGCTCCTCTATTGGTGTTCATAATTTTTGTGAATTTGGACCACCTTCTATATCTTTAAGTGAGGATTTGATGATGGGTTAATTTTCTTAGTATGCCATGTAATGTTGCTGCAGCTTTTCAGGTATTGCTTTTGTGTCCTTTTGAGCACTTTCCCACATTTACCTGAAGGTGCCCCCTCTGGCCATGCACAGTTTGCACAGGTGTAGAGTGGAAAGTATGATTTTGTATGTTTGCTCCATGATTTTGCTCACAAATTAGCACTTGCACATTGTAAAAGGGAAATAAACCCATGGAATATAACTAATGACAGTGGTGCAATTGACCAAATTTACAGTAGAACAATTCCAAATAAGAATGGTTTCCAATGGCCAGATGCCCAATTCTAGTTGCTTGACTACTGTTGATTGTGGAGATGATTGCCATTAAGCTGAGAAGATGTAAATGGATTTTGTTTTTTAAATTGAGATTTTTTCAAAAAGAAAAACACACAAAAATTGAGGATTTCCCAGGAGCTATGTAACCTGAGAAGAGAACTTTGTTATCAACACAAGCCCTCTCCTCCATAAAGCAATCTGCAGACCAAAACCATTGCCACATGCAGTCAAATTAATCCTTGAGAGGAGTATCTTAGTTTTTGCTGAGATTGATGATAAATTATGTTTCTTTGTAAAACGCAGCATTTATATACATTTTTTTTTTAAAAAGAGGGACAAATTCTTAATATGACCTTTGTGCTTCTAGCTGCACAACCCAAGAAAATGCTGAAGGGTAAATGTTCTTGTCATTGGTCCTACGTGTTTGTCATGATCAGAGATCAAAGAAGTTCAATACTTCTTGGTTGCATTTTTAAAATTTGGTTGCAGTAGACCTACCAGCAGAAATAATTTTATTGATTTGCTGTCTCTTGTGGAAGGCTAGCATTATAAGTGATGCATTGACTACTGATATTTTGCTCCTCTTAAGTTACTATATTCTGTGTGAGAACTGACCTTTTGTTGCCGTGAGATTACCTGATCAACTTTCCACTTCGATAGTAGGTTAAAGGACATAAAGATAAAAGGACTGTCTTAAATATTTAATTTCACTAGCATTACAGGTGTATTAATTTTCTACAGATCTGCAGTTATAATTTTTTTTTAAATTACATTCACAGATTTAGGATTTTTATTGTAAGGTTTCATAGTTCTTTCATGTTTTACAATCTAATGCAAATAATTTGCAGAGCTGTCCATTGCTAATTACAGTATCATTTTTGCTTTCTAGTCTATTGCTGAAGGATTCAAAGAAGCTGTTCAGTATGTACTTCCACAACTACTTTTAGTCCCAATTTATCATTGTTTGCATTACTTCGAACTGTTACAGGTAAGACATATTGTTTTTATTTGAGTTAAAGCATGCTGAATTATTATAAAAAGAAAATGAATGATTTTCTTTCTATAGGATGTAAATTGATCAGTTCCTCTTCAGCTGTCTTGAAGTGGAAAATCATTTTTCTTTTTATGCCATTGTACTGTAGTTTTTTAATACAGTACTTTGCTTTTTCATGAATATTCATTGTAAAGCTGGGCTTAGTTTAAAATGATCTCTAAAGATTGTTGAGCAGTGCTGCCATCTTCTGACAGTCCACTGTTTCAAACCTGATGTAATTTTCAATTTGGAACTTCCTAGGTGAGACTGTAATCTGCTAAATGCTGTTTATTTACAAATATTTTTGCTTCCAGCAAAGAATTAAATTCTAAGATAAACTTGTACATTGGACGATACTTAGTAAGGGATGTATGCTATAGTGCTGTTAATCCATCTGTGAAACTAAATTAGAAAATTTAAATGGTTAGGCAGATTTCAACTAAATTTTACTCTACACCTCTCTGATCAGGCACTTTAGAGTAACACAGGCATTTTTGAATTTGCCAGTTCATCAGATTGATGCATCTATACTAGAACACTATTTAAAGACTTTTTAAAATCAGATTTACACTAAATTGATAGGGGACTTTTTTTTCTTCTTGTACCCTTAGTTCCTGTTGTTTTTTGCAAGCTGTAACTATTTCTGGATAAGTTTTATGCAAATAAACATAGACTTTTGACCTCTAAATTAGACTTCAAAAAGAATTTAACCAAAATCATAAGCGACTGACTTCTCATTGGTCACCAAATAGTTTTTTAAAAAACAAAGGAAACATTTAGGCATGCAGATTTTCTATTTTTACAGGATTTATGAACTTAATTTTCCAAAATACTACTAAATTTGCATAATTCCCAAAATGATCAGGTGCTTAATGCTATTGCAAAATAGTCCCTTAAAAAAGCTTGTAAATGCTAAAATAGCAACCATGTTTTGCAATTAAATAATACAAAATGAAGCAGTTCATGGCAATAATCATTTGACTGATCTTGGTGACCATTTCAAAAAGACCCATAAAGCAAGCAAAAACAAAATTGATCACAAACAAAGGGGCTTGAGATGCAAAAATTGGAATTTGCATTCAGAACAGGGCTGCTGTTGTTTTGTTGTGGCCCCCAATGTTGACCTGCGGCAAGACAAAACAAGTGCTTGCTCAGTTGGGGCAATATGTGAACACCAACCATTCATGATTGCTAATGAGCTTTATTAAAGTATAAAGTTCTTGTTGTCAAAATATGATGCCACTGCCTGCCACGTTTGCTTTGAGTTCTACAAACATGCCATAAAGGGCACTTGGACCATATGTTTCACATTACTGATGGCGAAATTGAAAACCCGAAAAAGCATAAAAAAGATGCTCACTCTGAATTACATATTGTTAAGCACTCAGCAGCACCCTTTGGTGCTGAGGACTAGCCAACACCACCCCGTGCCAGGGGTATGCCATTGGGGATCTGTTCCAGGGACACACTGGCACCATATTTTGCTCAGGATTTACATGGGGGTAAAAACAAGATGAGGAAGCAGAAAAGAGAGCAAAGGGGGTTAAAGGAAAGATCAGAGAAAAATAGGAAAGTAAAGAACAGCGCAGAAGGAGCAGGGGATTAAAAAGATTAAGATTGCCAAATAGACAGCAGTATGTCTGCGTTCACACTAGCTCTAATGAAACCACTTTGATTCCCACCACTAAAAACTGGTGTGTGTAGGTTGTTTACTAGGCCAGTGGATTAAAACATTGTATAAACAATATATACCAATGCTAGACAGATGTTGCAGATCTTTGAAACCTAGAGCTTAAATGATTCTCTCCAACTTATTTAGCTGGTAATGAGCAGATGTAAATCTTCACTGTTGCAGCTGCTAAGTGAAATAAGTAAGCACTCTTGACCCAGTTTCCATGTTTGAAATCACAATACAAACGTACTCATAATTTAGTACTAATTGGCAGCTTCACATAAGTGGTTACTAGGATAATTCAGGTGGGAAAAGCAAAATTCACATTGTGCAGTCAGGACAATTCTTCCAGCACCAAGTTCAAGGCACTAGTATGAAAGAGCATCAACTTCTGTAACCAGTGCCACCCTAGTGTTTGATACAGAATTTGGGTGTTAAAAGTGAAAGACTGTTAGAATCATCCTCATCCATCCTCCATGTACAAATGGATTACGCTGTCTTCCAAGATGGGTATTCATGGGGAAACTAGCCTTTTAAGGCTTTTCATTCATTGACTCACATACATGCTAACTTAGGAAGGAGAAGCATATACTTGTAGCCACAGACACAACCAGCCTGACGGGGGTTTCAACATGTGGAATTAAAGAGCGTGAGATCACCAGGTAAAGGAAAGAAGCCCCAAAGGATCATGTTGAAGTGCAACTTTCATCACCATTCAAACATCGGGGGAGGGGGGGTCCATGTGCTGTGGACGTCGCTGGCAGAAGGCCATACTGCAGAGAACTAGAAATGGGTATTTAACAGTGTGGATGCTTGACAACTCATTGTTCTCCTGGAAGCTTACGTATGTCCCTTACTTTTCCTCTGACTTTGAATTACTGAAAAGATAAAATATAGAGGGCACTAAATTTATATTGGTCATCCCATATTGGGTTTGAAATTATTTGTTTTCTGGAATCCTGCCATTGAACAAAGCTAAATTGGTTTTATTTGGCCACAGGAAGAATCTGTTTTCTTCTTTACCTGGATCTAGCAGGGTTCTCTTTGATGACTTGGCTGTTGAACGGGAGGAATTACTAGCAACAGAGGTGTTGCTTTTGGTGATAGAGGCCTTCCACACGCACAAAAAACTTCCATTAGCCAGCTTTTACTGTGAGTCCAGGAGAAAATTAACCACAGACTGGGGAGATGTCATCTGTTATCTGGTGTCATAGAGTCATAACAGCACAGAAGGAGGCTATTCGGCCCATCGAGTCCGTGCCGGCTGTCTGTAGAGCAATCCAGTCAGTCCCATTCCCCCGCTCTATCCCCGTAGCCCTGCAAGTTTATTTCCCTTAAGTGCCTATCCAGTCTCCTCTTGAAAACATTGAGTGTCTCCGCTTCCACCACTTCCGTCGGCAGCGAGTTCCAGGTTATCACCACTCGCTGCGTAAAAAAGTTTTCCCTCACTTCCCCCCTGTATCTCTTGCCCAAAACCTTAAACCTGTGTCCCCTAGTCCTTGTACAATCAACTAATGGGAACAGCCTTTCCCCGTCTAGCTTATCCAATCCTGTCATAACCTCTATCAAATCACCCCTCAACTTCCCTTGCTGTGATGAAAACAAATCCAGCTTCTCCAACCTGTCCTTGTAGCTAAGATCCCCCATTCCCGGAACCACTCTGGTAAATCTCCTCTGCACCTTCTCGAAGGCCTCAAGTGTGCAGCTAGTCACTTGAATCCTCTATTTTGCAAGTTCTTTCTGATTCTGGTGTTTTCAATACTTGCTCGGTCAGGGTGCATTGTTTGTCTGTTGGACTTTTCCATTTGTATTCCGCTTCCTTTTTGTTCCTTTGTTTTCGGTCCCTGCCACAAACTCCGTTCCCTAGCCACTGACTCCATTCCTCTCCCTAACATCTGTCTGAGGCTGAACCACACTGTTCGCAACCTCGGTGTCATATTTGACCCTGAAATCAGCATCCGACCACATATCCGCAGCATAATTAAGACCGCCTATTTCCACCTCCGTAACATCGCCTGTCTCCACCCCTGCCTCAGCTCAGCCGCGGCTGAAACCCTCATCCATGCCTTTGTTACCTCTAGACTCAACTATTCCAACGCACTCAAGGCTGACCTCCCACATTCTACCCTACGTAAACTTGAGGTGATCCAAAACTCGGCTGCCCATGTCCTAACTCTCACCAAGTCCCGTTCACTCATCAATGTGCTCGCTGACCTACATTGGCTCCCGGTTAAGCAACGCCTCGATTTCAAAATTCTCATCCTTGTTTTCAAATCCCTCCATGGCCTCGCCCCTCTATATCTCTGTAATCTCCTTCAGTCCCACAACCACCCCCCACCCCGCGCTCCTCTAATTCTGCCCTCTTGAGCATCCCTGATTATAATCGCTCAACCATTGGTAGCCGTGCCTTTTGTTGCCTAGGCCCTAAGCTCTCGAATTCCCTGCCTAAACCTCTCCGCCTCTCTACCTCCCTTTCCTCCTTTAAGACATTCCTTAAAACCTACCTCTTTTTGACCAAGCTTTTGGTCACCTGCCCTAATTTCTCCTTATGTGGATCGGTGTCATTTTTTTGTCTTATAACACTCCTGTGAAGCTCCTTGGGACGTTTTACTACATTAAAGGCACTATATAAATAGAAGTTGTTGTTGTTATCTTTAAGTCCTATTTGGAAATACAGTGAAACCTATGAATTACAGACACCTAGGGGACTACAATAACAGAAAACGCTGGAAAAACTCAGCAGGCCAGGCAGCATCCGTGGAGAGAGAAACAGAGTTAACATTTCAGGTCGAAGACCTTTCATCAGAACTGGAAAAAAGCAGGAAATGGAGCAGATTTAAAAGCAAGTTTAGGGGCTGAGAAATGGGGGAGGGGATGAAAGAACAAAAGGGAAAGTCTGTGATAGGATGGAAGGCAGGAGAAGTAAAGAGGCATTAAGAGATATTCAAGGCAAGAGGAGATGGTAATGGGACAGGTTAAGAAACAAAGGATGACTCTGGATGAAGTGTAAATTGCGCTGGCAGAATGAAAGACAGCTGCCATGTGGGAGGGAGAAAAAAAAACACAAACAAAAAGTGTGGATAAAAAATATAAATATGATAGGGGCCGAGGTTATGATCTGAAATTGTTGAACTCTATGTTGAGTCCAGAGGGCTGTAAAGTGCCTAATCGAAAGATTAGGGGACTGCTGTCAGTTGTCAGTTTTTTGCAGGTGTCTGTATTGTCTAAATGGTAATTGTACTGTATGTAGTTTTAGTCAGGTTCTATGTAGTCAAGTGGTCAGTTGATGATTTTTACCAGGTAAATACTCAGATATTCCTGCAAACAAATCTCTTATTAAATGGTATTTTTATTTTCATAAAGTCAGCAATTAATAAGTGCAATCAATAAGTGCAATCAATTACCCATTCACACAAATAAAAGACATTTGTAATTCGTCTAGAGTCACGTAAGGATATAGTCAGTGATTGATGCCTAGACAGCATGGGCTTTTGACTCCATGTAATGGTCACTTGCATCAGATTTAGCTGCACTAATGTGGGAAAGCAACGTGTTGTAACCCTTATGGGAGGATCTTGGCTATCATGGAAAAGACTTCTTGGAAGATGGGAACTTCCACAGGTGTGGAGTCGGGTGCTTGCTCGTCTTCTGGGTCATCACTGACATCATCGCCACAGACTGAGACACTTGGGCGAGTGTAGGAGTCAAAGACATCTTGCTCCCAGGACTCGTTCAGGGATTCTTCAATGGGAAGTTCATTGTCAAAGAAGACAAACTCCTGCTGACATGGGGGTGGGCAGGGCGAAGGGGGACAGCAGGGTAGAGAGGCCAGGAAGTGAAGTTTGCACTGGTCATCCAGACTGATTGATGAGTTTGATGTTTTGGTCCCGTGATAACTCATTACGCTTGGGATTAACAGCCACTTTCTCAAATATTTCCTGAAATTGACTTAAAACATATGCCTTACATTTCATGGTCATTAGACATGGGGATACTTAATTGCAACCAGCCACTTGTACTTGGGCAGCAGTGACATTGTTCGTGAAAAACTTTACAGAAGCCTATGTCCTGGGTTTTAAGGTGTAAAATACACTAAGTAAATAGGACTTGTTACATTGAAGGCCCATAGTTCATAATTTGCGAGTGTCCAGAGTGCCTCTTGTATCTTTTATGATGTAAAATATTTGGGACTGTCATGAACTGTCTATTTTACGGTTGTGCGTCGTTTGCAAGTGTCCGTAGGACCAGGTTTCAGTGTAATTATATTTTCATGTGTTTTTCTGCCACCTTTCCACAAGAACTGATGCTAGTCCAGTAGAGATGCCTTTTTTCAGTGGAGGAAAGGAAAGTCATATGGTCACTACCTTGGTATCACATTAAAAATGCCTGTAAAGGGATTATTTGCATGTTGATTTTTCACAGTGCGAGACCTGGTTTTCCTCCTGCGGTGGTAATTTTATATCCAAGCATTTCATTCTTTTGTGTACAATTGTAGCAACTACAGGAGAAAAGTAAAGATGAAGAAGACAGGGAGTGTTTGAAACAAGCAATTACTACCTTGCTGAATCTTCAGTGCAGTATGGAACGTATCTGCAATAAGCATCTACCTAAACGCAGGGCAGGGTAAGCTAAATTATTTTGGCATTTTGACCCCCCTTGACAAACCTGGTCAGATTGGCTACAAATACAAAACAATTGGTTGTGAGTCCAAAATTATCTTTATTCTGTATAACCTTGATATATATACATTCTAACAGTGTATACTCCATTTTTAACAAGTATTTTTACTCTGAGGTAGTTAGGGTGACCACCTGGACAGTTTTTAACCTGTCAGTCAGGTTTCAGGACTAGTTGCCCAGTAACTGTGAAGGTTGAAAATCAGACCGGAGAACTGCAGTTGTCTGCTGTTGGATATTAAAGAAGACTGTGTGCACACGTGAAACATCCTGCTCACTCGTGTAAATGTGAAAAATGGACCATTTTGCTTTCGTACATATGCAGGGTCATTTTTTTTTTAACATGACAGCTTGGCACAACATCACAGTACTGTCCTCTAACACATCCTGACTGTTTTGGCTCTGATAATGGAAATCAGCACTACACTGAATTGGCACTTGTGTATTATAGCAATTGATTAATGTGGCATTCTTATTTTCGCTGTTGAGCATCTTGTTTAGCCTCTGCATATAAATAGGATATTTTAGTTACATGAACAGGAATGTCACTTGCAGATGCTGTCCCTTTAATAAATTTATGTCATTAACATTAGTGCATCCAAAATAAGGGAGGCCTGGATAGAAATTTGGGGAAAAAGGCTAATACTATTTGGATCTTTCTGTGGGTTAACAGTGGTCTAGTCACTACTCTTAGCCAGCTTTAATTGTAAGAGTTAGAGGGAAAGAAGCGGTTGCACAGTTCATCTTTCGAGCTCTGATTTGAATCTGTCAAACTGATGGGATGAAAGTCTCTACTGGCTGTAAAGGTTTTTAATTAAATGAGTTTTGGATTGTCTCAAGACGGTTGCTAGTGGATGTATGGCCCTAGCAAGAAGTGCGCATTAATTAGCATAAACTGCTGCTAAATCAGTAATCTCATTGAGTCCATAGGATGGCGAGTGCAGGATGTGGAAAAATTCACACTGTTGCAGTATTAAGTTGGGACAAAAGCACATTGTTAGGACAGAGTAGAATGGGTTTTATACTCTGCATTGAACCATACTGTACTTCTCAGAGTGCTTGATATTTACGTAAGTGGAAAATGTGTTCCAGTCTCCAGCACTGGCATCCTGTATGTTGATGAACATACTTTTTTTTTTTAAGATGATTTCTTTTGTAATTTTTGTTTAAAATCAGCTAATCTTTGAACTCTCCCACTTCTGCAGCAGCATGATAAAATTATAGTATAGTCTGCCATAACTTCCAAATGGCTTAGCTTAATTTCCTGTTGGTCTGTTTCTTATGCAATGAAATGTAATAATATTTGACTTTTTTTGTTATGTAGTGAACCTTTACCTCGCCTCTACAACCACCAGATAAGAAGTAAACACCTTGCCATCAAGAAAATGAATGAAATTCAGAAAAGCATTGATGGATGGGAGGGGAAGGATATTGGACAGTGCTGCAATGAATTTATAATGGAAGGAGCACTAACGCGAATTGGAGCAAAGCATGAGCGACACATTTTCCTTTTGGATGGTTTAATGATCAGTTGCAGGACCAATCATTGTCAGTCCAGGCTACCGGGCTATAGCAATGTTGAGTACAGACTCAAAGAAAAATTTCTAATACGAAAAGTGCAAATCATTGACAAAGATGACTCTTGTGAACACAAGCATGCGTTTGAAATCCTCTCCAAGGATGAGAATAGTATAATATTTGCTGCCAAATCTGCAGAAGATAAAAACAACTGGATGGCGGCTTTGATTTCACTTCAGTATCGGAGTACACTGGAGCGAATGTTGGACACGGTTCTCTTACATGAGGAGAAGGAGCAGCCACTGAGACTGCCGAGTCCAGATGCCTATAACTTCGCAGAAGAAGATTCTGAAGAGAACATAGTGTTTGAAGAAAATGTGCAAACTAAATCTGGAATACCAATCATAAAAGGAGGAACTGTGCTAAAATTAATTGAGAGACTGACGTACCACATGTATGCAGGTAAATGTCTTGCTGCGGGACTGATGGAATTTCTCATTTAAAAAAATTCTGGATTTAATTTTATCCTTTTTAATAATTTGACCACAACAAGATGCAACTTTAATCAACGCTGTAGCTTTTAGTTTGTGTACAGTATGTAGTTTTAGTCAGGTGTTCTGACTGACTAGTTCAAAGTCCTTGAGTTGTGCAGCAAAGTAAATGAATGTGGAAAAAAGGAAAAATGTGTTTGTTTTAAATATAAGTCGGATATTGTAGTTATCTGAAGAGAAGAAGATAGCTGGGAATACTGTTTCTTTAATAAATTTGTGCCATGGTGGTGTTATTTGGGTCACCCTCTACAGCACTCAATCAAATGATGCTCATTTTAAACCACTCCGGAATTATTTTTCTTGTTGTCTGAATGCATCTTGATTATTGGAAACATAGCAAAAAAAGTTTTTTATTGTTGTTTCAGACAGATATGTGAAATAAAATTTAAATCTAGTCTTGTACACCTGTCAAAAAGGGTCCTCAACCCTAAATCGACCTTTACTTCCTGTAATAATTTAATGCAGATGACAAAATTGGAAGGGGAACAATGGGGGTTTGGACAGGTATCGCAAGTAATTCAGCAAACTTGAGAACAAAGCTATTGGGTTAATGTGTGTACATAGGATAATATCTAGATAATAGAGAAGATCTAACATTTAGCACTGGGGTTCAAATACATATCAAAACCAAGGAGTGATTTGCATACACAATAATGCGATCCTCCGTGCACAAAGATTGCCAGTCTCATTTGCAAAAATAATGAGCCTCCCACCTTAGACAAAGATTGATACCCTCCGTACAAAGGCGCCCACCTACTTAGTCCTTTCCACTGCTGCCTCCTCCTTTTGCCCCTATCCTTTACTGAAGTCTGGTTCTTTTGCTCTCCTCTTGTTCTTTATCATTTGTGCTTGCCGGTCCACCTTTGTCTGATCTTCCTTTCTGTTCAGTTTGTTTCCTATCACTCTCCCCATTCTTGCTGTACCCCAACTCCCCTCCCCCTGCTACTCTATACTCTCTCTGTCTCTACCCTTCTCGTCTTTCTCATCTCTTTCCCCCCCCCTCCCCTGCCCTCCTCTCTCAACCCCTCCCCTCGCTCTCCTGCCCCCTGCCCCTCTCTCTCCCGCCCCCCGCCCCTCTCCCTCTCCCACTTCTCCGCTCTCTCCCCTGCCCCTCTCTCTCCCTCTCCCCCTCGCCCCCCCTTTCCCCCGTCCCTCTCTCTCGCCCCTGCCCCTCTCTCTCCCGCCCCCTCTCCTCTCTCTCGCCTCTCTCTCTCTCCCTCCCTCCTGCCTCTCTCTCCCTCTTTTCATGGTGGAATTCACTTCACACTGTCTCATCAATCGGCTTTATTCATAATCTCCTGAGAGCACCCCTACTTGCACCATTGTGATTTTTAAAACATTTTTCAATATTTTGCTAGTCACTTACATTTTTGATTATATTGTACATTTTACTCATTCCAACTATCCATGTACTACTGACTTTGTGCTGTGGTGTTGCACCTGCAATTAATTGACACTACATCACCTAATTTCACTTAGTCATTTACAGTTTTCTGAGAGAGGAGACTTAAATCAGTCCACTTTGGTTGGATTCAAATTCAGATTCCACCAGTTTAAAAGACAGTATCCTACCCTGCAACACTGATCCACCCATCATTGTACCTGATTAAGTTATCTCCTTTAGTTTCTTGGTGCGCCATGAGTCAATATTTTGTCGTATGTTTTTGATAAATATGCTGCTGTTGTGTTTGCAGTGTAAGTAATTTGATATTTATTTACAGATCCTAATTTTGTGCGCACTTTTCTGACGACATATCGTTCATTCTGCAAGCCCCAGGAGTTGCTGAGCTTGTTAATAGAAAGGTAAGTAAGTAAATAAAGTCTTAACTAGATCCTGTAAGAGTATACTTTTAGGTACCCTGTAAAACGTTGTCTAGAAAGATTTTTAGAAAATGGTGTGTGTTGTCACTAGGATTTCAATAAAATATAAAGGCCTAGAAATTCAGTGGGCTTTGCGCCCAGTTACCGCCCAAAGAGGGCTTCTGCGCCAGTCTGCAAACTTCGGGCGAACTTCATTGACGCGCTAATTGCGGCGGTAGCCGTTAGCACTGCGCCGCCACCGATGACGCCATCGGTGTGCGCAGCGCCCCGGTACCGCCCCAACACCGGCCCGACCCCCATCTTCAGTAGCGGCCGCCTCTTCTGTGGCGGCCGCTAATAACATTCGGAGACCGGGTCCGTACAGCAGCCTTAGTGGGGCGCTTTAAGGTGGAGGTGTGGCCGGCCGCTTTTTCGGCGGCCGCCTGCCCGCACCTCCTTTTCCCCCCCCCCCCCCGGCGGCATTGCCGGCTGGTTTCCGGGAGCCCGGCACTTCTCCGTTGTGCCGGGCTCTTTTGCCGGCACTCACGATCGGGGCTCCGGCTGCTGCAGGCACCTCCCCCTTAAGAGAGGGAGGAAGGCCTGCAGTACCGCAGCCTGCCGCTCCGCTGCGGGTGGCGCTGCGGCCAATAGCGCGCCGATATTCAGTTTCAGCGCCCCAAGCGGGGGCGGCCACACCCTTGAACAGCGGCCGTCCTCGACTTTGGGCGCTGAAACTGAATATCGGCTGGGCGCGAGTGGCTCCGCGCCCAGCGGTAAATTCTGGCCGCCAGCGAGCTGGCGGGGCTATAGCTAATTTCTAGGCCAAAGGCGGGTATGTATAATTTTCAATACTTGTTCTGCCAGGCTGCATTTTTGGGCTGTTGGGAGTTTTCCATTTGTATTAAATATTTTTTGTTAAACATGTACATTTTTGTTTTGTGTAGGTTTGAAATACCTGACCCAGAGCCCACTGAAGCAGATAGGCTTGCCAGAGAGAAGGGTGAACAGCCAATCAGTGCAGAATTGAAACGGTTTCGTAAGGAGTATATCCAGCCAGTGCAACTCAGGTTTGTTTATATTTTCAACAGAAATATAGTCAAGTTGGTACCGCTGCTACCCACACCATCCCTACAGTCAGGATAAGGTGCAGGCAAATATCAGTAACTACTCGGACATTACACTGCTGCTGCACTCTGCTATAGATTCTATTTGATACAGGACCTGGGATGTTAACTCAAGATATTATCCTTAGTAGATGTGTGTGACTTGTAGAGTTTTCCTGCAGCCTTCCAAAATAAGTTCTTGAAGATGTCACTCTTTGGCAACAGAGTTTGGCAACAGAGTTTGGCAAGCAAGTTGGAAGGTACATGGAACTGATTCAGAAAAATGCTTGAGTTGTTTTGGGATTCCTACTGAAAAAGTTCAGATTCAACAGGTAACGTATCTAATCTGCAGTGCAACAGTCAAAGGGAACCAATTTTCATTTGAACCGAGAGACTTTGTCCCAAGAATGTATTCCACACAGCATGGGACAACAGGGTTCAGTAAGGAAAAGCATTTCTTCCACCACCTCTTACCTATGGCAACACCCGAGGACAGTACTTGTACATTGAAAGACTCTTCTGTTAATGTGCAAATGTTTGAAATAGTCTGCATGACCCCTTTGTATTTTTATTGTTGTATTTTCCAGGTTTCTATTTTTCACAACATTAATTTTTTACAGGTTTTTTGAGGGAAAAATGTGGTGTATAAGCTGTCCCGTTGTACTCTTTAATGAACGGCAATTAGATGCTAGCTGTATTATTTGTAAATCTCAGTATTTGTATCAACATGACTATTGTAAAATAGTGAAGCGACTGAATTTTCTAGTAAACAGATGGATTTCTTGTGATGATGTTGATAACTAGTCTCTGGTGCAGAGCACGGTCGTAGTGTTTAGCAGCTTGCTGTTAAAACCACTGCTCTAAATGGGCAAAGCCAGGTGATTGTAGCTACTTATAAACTGGTCACTCAGAGGCCAGTTTGTAATTCTAAATGTCATTCGCCATGGTTGGTTCTCTCTTTTATTTAAAAAAAAAAAAAAAAAAAAATTCTGCAACTGGCCTGTAATTTGCGATCAGCGGCGAAGCAAAGGCTTTCGCCGCTGACTCTGAACAGAGCTTCCCACAAAAATCTCACGATCTCTGTGGTGAGAAGTTCAGCTTTTTTGACGTGCAATTGAGATCAGCGTGGTTTAGTGGGCATCCCATAGTCAACCAGCTGTCTAAGCAGCCAATCACAATGCAGAATTCTCACAGACAGGGAACGAGGAAGTGAAGAAACTCCTTTTATTCTAACTTTTTAAAAATGTTATAGAGAGCAAAACAAAGATTGGGGCTCTCACATGGGGAAAAGGTAAACCTGAAATAAAGAGGAACAAACTTTTAAAAAATTATATTTTCTTAAATTGTAATTTTTATTAAAATTAATAAATTTGACGCTCCACAAAATTAAAATCAGTTTTTCAAGGCCATAGCATTTGTTTAGCAGTCAGTAGGCTGTTAAAACCCCAGTTACACCTAATCCAACAAGGTCTAACTTTTAATGGGGTATTTAACAGCGATATTACTGCGGAAAAGCCGAAGTTTTCGACAGTTTTACTGATTTCCCTGATTGCACCAATTGCCGATTATGGGAGAGGAGCCACAGCGTAGCCAGTGTCGGAGCAGTGAATGACTGACCACAACTTCAGGATTTCCGCGTTAGGATGCGCATGCACTAAATCCTGAAGTTGCAGTCAGTTTCAAAGGGGTAATAACAGCGAACGCTGTTTGTTCGCTGTTATTACCCACTGCAAATTCCAGGCCAATGTGACACCTGTGTGAAGGTTGTGTGCTTGATGCAAGACTTTAAAATTTATGATAGATGAAATCTGTCTAAACTAAAAGGATTTTGTGGTGTTTTGTTACACATTTTGAAACTTGTTTTCTTTTTAGGGTACTAAATGTTTTTCGACATTGGGTAGAACATCATTTCTATGACTTTGAACGAGATAATATGTTACTTAATAGGTTGGAAGCATTTATTTCGAGTGTGCGAGGTACGTATTATTAAAAACTAAGTCTGTCAGGTCGGAGGCCGACCCGTAAAAAGTTTCAGATCATGCACTGTGACGCTGATATTTTATATCTCAGGAATAGATTTATTCCTGAAGTACCAACTTTATTCAAATAAAATATGTAATATTTAAAAACTCCACTTCTGCTCAAGCTGTTGTCAATTTCCCATTCTCTTTTCTGCCAGAGTTTTTAATACTATTTTTAACTTTTTTTTCTTTATTGTAGTACTTTTAATTGTATACTTCCCTATTATTAAAGAAGTATTTAAAGTACTTGTTTTTGTCTATTTTATTTGCAGCCATGCCCCGCCCACCTGCGGGTCCGTTTTCTCGACCCTGATGGCCGAAAACTAAGTCCAGCTGTGCAGTCACTCAACGTCCGTAGTATTACATATTGACTCATTGTCATAGTCACAACTGTTAACACCTTGCAACAAGTCAAAAGTTAATCTAAGATGTTGAATGAGTTGTCTCGTCTGTGGTGCCAGTAGCCTGATTACACCAAGACGAGAAAATTCATCCATGCCATTCTAGGGATAATGGATGTTCAAACTTTGCAGACAGCATTCAAACTAGGCTAATTTAGTGCATACATTTTGAAATCATTTGCATATCTATACTGTAAATAACACAAGTTAATATTTTTTATTTTTGCAGGGAAAGCCATGAAGAAGTGGGTCGAATCTATTACAAAAATTATTAATCGCAAGGGACAAACTCAAGTAAATGGAATCAGCCATGCCATTACTTTTGCGAACCCACCACCTCAAATTGAATGGCATGTTAGTCGACCTGGACAAATTGAGACATTTGATCTCATGACTCTTCATCCAATTGAAACAGCACGGCAGCTTACGCTTTTAGAATCTGACCTTTACAGGTAAAATAGTAGTAACAGTTTTTTAGTATGTAGCTTTAGACTTTATTGAAGTTCAACATCATCGGTTTTTGAGGTTGTTGCAGTCTGACATCCAAAAGGTAAATATTACCAAGTAATTTCCAGAACTATTTAAAATAATTTCCTGCATATTTGCAAAGGAGTACCCGCTGTTAATGCTGTATCTTCTCCATAATTAGTTCTAACAAACAGTTATAAAGTTGTCATTGAGACACACCGTTACAAATTTTGGATCTGTCTTTGATATTCTTTCAGTGCTGTTCATTCCCCATAAGCAATGCAAATGGTTTAGGGTTTTAAGAGTGTGCCCAGACTGCCCAATATCTCATAAAATGATAGTACAGTATAACCCTGGGATATAACGATAGGACCCCCGAGTGATTTGAACTGTATATTCTCTTGCATGTGGCCACACGTGCACTTCTCCAATCTTTCAGTAGGCAGACTGAAAATACTTGAGTGAGATAAAGCTGATTTGAATTGTTAGCTGCTTTATTTTGCAGATAGCAACTGATAGTTGTAACTAGTAATAGTTAGGATCAAATCTCACCTCAATTAACTTCAGATCTCTCCTAGTGAACAAGAAAAATAATAAAACTATGCCACATTATCCCTATTAGCTGGCTTACTTTTAGACGAAACATAAAACCGAGGTGGATGTAAAAGATCCCACGGCACTATTCAAAGAGAAAGGAAGTTTTTCGGGTATCCTGGCCAACCAACATTACTAATACAGTTTAATAGGTCATTCATCCCATTTGTGGGACCTAGCTGTCTGCAAATTGGCTGCTGCATTTCACTACATTCCAACAGTAACTACACAGAAAGCAAAGAGTTGGAATAAACGGGTCGTTTTCCGAGTGGCAGGCAGTGACTAGTGGGGTACCGCAGGGATCAGTCCTAGGACCCCAGCTGTTCACAATATATATTAATGATCTGGACGAGGGAATTGGATGTAATATCTCCAAATTTGCAGACGACACAAAGTTGGGTGGGAGGGTATGCTGTGAGGAGGATGTCGTGAAACTCCAGTACGATTTGGACAGGTTGGGTGATTGGGCAGAAACATGGCAAATGCACTATAATGTGGATAAATGTGAGGTTATCCACTTTGGTGGCAAAAACAGGAAGGCAGATTATTATTTGAATGGCAATAGATTGGGAGAAGGGGAAGTGCAAAGAGACCTGGGTGTTCTTGTGCACCAGTCGCTGAAGGTAAGCATGCAGGTGCAGCAGGCGGTTATGAAGGCAAATGGTATGTTGGCCTTCGTAGCGAGAGGGTTCGAGTACAGGAACAAGGATGTCTTGCTGCAGTTGTGCAGGGCCTTGGTGAGACCGCACCTTGAGTATTGTGTGCAGTTTTGGTCGCCTTACCTGAGGAAGGACGTTCTTGCCATGGAAGGAGTGCAGCGAAGATTCACCAGGCTGATACCTGGGATGGCAGGAATGACGTATGAGGAGAGATTGTGTCGATTGGGCTTATACTCACTGGAGTTTAGAAGATTGAGAGGGGATCTCATTGAAACCTATAAAATTCTGTCAGGCCTGGACAGACTAGATGCAGGAAGGATGTTTCTGATGGCCGGGGAGTCCAGAACCAAGGGTCATAGTCTAAGGATAAGGGGTAAGCCATTTAGGACTGAAATGAGGAGGAATTTCTTCACCCAGAGAGTGGTGAACCTGTGGAATTCTCTGCCACAGAGGACGGTGGAGGCCAGTTCATCATTAAATATATTCAAGAAAGAGTTGGATATATTTCTTAAGGCTAAAGGGATCAAGGGATATGGGGAGAAGGCAGGGACAGGGTACTGAATTTGGATGATCAGCAATGATCTCATTGATTCAGATTCAGATTAGATTTATTTGCCATATGTAACAAGTACAATGGAATGCTTGTTCCCCGCAGGGACACGTCAGCTATACATAAAGCGCCGCGTTCAGAGTCAATACAATGGCTTCCCCTGGCAGTGGGAGCACGATGTCCCTCAGCCGCTCCGTCCTCCTCCTCACCGCGGCCTCCTCCTCACTGTTGCCGGCTCCACGTGTGGTGGCCTGCTTCTCCCGCTCTGGCCACCATGCCCGGCTCTCCTCCTCCCATCCAGACTGCGAGTTACCCGAAAAGGAGCTGCCGGCCGACGTGCTGCAGCGTGTCGTGAGTCTGCTGCTGCTGCTCGTTGCGCTGCGCTCCTCTGCCCGACTCGCCGAACACATCGTCGGGATGTTAATGCTCCAATGCGGCCTCCTCTTCACCGTCGCCGGCTCCACGGCCCGGGGCCTACTTCTCTCTCTTCACGGGTCGGCCTCTGGCCGCCATGCTCGGCTCCCTTCCTCCCAGTCGGAATTCCTTCCCGCCGAGGAGCTGCTGGCCGATGTGCTCCAGCGGGTTGGCTTGGCTGCTGCTGCTGCTGCTCATTGCGCTGCGCTGCCTCTGCCCAACTCGCCGAGCACCTCGCTCCAGTTGCGGTTGAATGGCGGAGCAGGCTCGAAGGGCCGAATGGCCTACTCCTGCGCTTATCTTCTATGTTTCACTATTGGCTGTGAACCACTTTGAGATGTCCTGAGGTTGTGAAAGGCACTATATAAATGCAAGCCCTTTTTTTAACCTTTGCTGGTCAGCCTGTTGGTTCTAATAAGCTCCGAACTTGAGATGAGCTAGTCTTCCCATACTAGGCAAGGCTCCCTTTCCAGACCTAATTGGTGTGACTGACCTTCACACATGTCCTTTTGCCATTTTTCTCCATTTTCCCAGGAAGTAGAGGGCTGTCCCACTGACTACTTCCCTGTTCACTGATTTGACAGTAAGCCTTTCAATAAAACTGCTATCTCCCTCCCACCCATGGGGCTTCTTTTTTTCCAACCTTGGCAGGTCCGGGGCGGGCGATGTCCATGGTATGTGGGGACCCCACATCTGTCTCAATCCTGGCCTCCAACAAGATTTTCCGTTGATGGGGCTTGTTAAGCCCGCCCTGCGAGGTTCCTGGCCAATTAATAGGAAGTGGATCTGATTATGTCACTTGATGGCGCGTCATCAGCCGGTTTCCTTAAAGGGGCCATGACCACAATCATTTTGACAGTTGTGCTGTCAGTGTTGTGCAGCATTGAGATGCTGCATACACTGACCAGCACTGCTCTCCCATTACTCCCTCCATATGATTATGGAGGAAGTCACAGCACATAGGGAGGTTCTCTTCCCTTCCAATTGGCAGAAGAGACCTCCCTAGGAGACCAACGCAGCCTGGTTGCACATTGAACAGGAGGGCACAAGCAGGGATGTCGTCAGGAGGACCTGGCTGCAGTGGCGCAAACTTTTCAATGATCTCAGTAGATCACAAAATGTTACTGCAAAGCCACACTCAGCCTCATCTTGCTGTGCCACACATATGAACATACAAATTAGGAGTAGGCCACTTGCCCCTTCGAGCCTGCTCCGCCATTCAATAAGTTCATGGCTCATCCGATTACTCCACATTCCCGACTACCCCCGATAACTTTTCACCCCCTTGCTTACCAAGAATCTATCTACCTCTGCCTTAAAAATATTCAAAGACTCTGCTTCCACCACCCTCTGAGGAAGAGCATTCCAAAGACTCACGACCCTCCGAAAAAAATTCTCCTCATCTCTGTCTTAAATGGGCAATCCTTATTTTTAAACAGTGACCCCTAGTTCTAGATTCTCCCACAAGAGGAAACATCCTCCCCACATCCACCCTGTCCAGACCCCTCAGGATCTTATATGTTTCAATCAAGTCACCTCTTTCTCTTCTAAACTCCAGCGGATACAAGCCTAGCCTGTCCAACCTTTCCTCATAAGACAACCCGCCCATTCCAGGTATTCGTCTAGTAAACCTTCTCTGAACGGCTTCCAACGCATTTACATCCTTCCATAAATAGAGACCAATACTATACACAGTACTCCGATGTGGTCTCACCAATGCCCTGTATAACTGAAGCATAATCTTCCTACTTTTGTATTCAATTACCCTCGCAATAAACGATAACATTCTATTAGCTTTCCTAATTACTTGCTGTACTTGTATAGTAACCTTTTGCGATTCATGCACTAGGACACCCAGATCCCTCTGCATCTCAGAGCTCTGCAATCTCTCACCATTTAGATAATATGCTTATTTATTCTTCCTGCCAAAATGGACAACTTCACATTTTCCCACATTATACTCCATTTGCCAGATCTTTGCCCACTCACTTAACCTATCTATATCCCTTTGTAGCCTCCTTATGTCCTCTTCACAATTTACTTTCCTACCTATCTTTGTGTCATCAGCAAATTTAGCAACTATACCATTGGTCCCTTCATCCAAGTCATTTACAGGAAACTTTGTGCTATACGGGACCGAGCTGTTGCCGTTCCCTCAAAACTGCCGGACACTCCAGCACTAATGTTGAAAGATACGGAAGCTTTTGAGCTCCGTATCTGTCAACAAACCCTGTTGCTTAGCAACAGCTTCTAAACAGTCCAAGCGTCTCTGTAGCTTAGCAACAGCTTCAGCTGACCTTGCAGAGCTTGACTGTTGAGGAAAAAAGCAACGAGAAGAAAAAAAAACTAACGAAAATGGCTCCTGATTTTTGCCGGTGGCTTGAGCATTCTGCACAGTTAGCCTCCAGATAACACAAAGTTTCCTGTATATAAATTGTAAAAAGTTGAGGCCCCAGCACTGATCCCTGTGGCACACCACTCGTTACATCTTGCCAATCAGAAAATGACCCATTTATGCCAACTCTGTTTCCTGTTAGCTAGCCAATCTTCTATCCATGCCAATATGTTACCCCCTACACCATGAGCTTTTATTTTCCGCAATAACTTTTGATGTGGCACCTTATCAAATGCCTTCTGGAAATCTAAGTACAGTACCTCCACCGGTTTCCCTTTATCCACAGCACATGTTACTTCCTCAAAGAACTCCAATAAATTGGTTAAACATGATTTCCCTTGCACAAAACCATGTTGACTCTGCCTGATTACTTTGAACTTTTCTAAGTGCCCTGCTATAATGTCTTTAATAATAGCTTCTAACATCTTCCCTATGACAGATGTTAAGCTAACTGGCCTGTAGTTTCCTGCTTTCTGTCTCCCTCCCTTATTGAATAAAGGAATTACATTAGCTATTTTCCAATCTAATGGAACCTTCTCCGAATCTAGGTAATTTTGGAAAATTAAAACCAACGCATCAACTATCTCACTAGCCACTTCTTTTAAGACCTTAGGATGAAGTCCATCAGGACCCAGGGACGTGTCAGCCCGCAGCTCCAACAATTTGCTCAGTACCACTTCCCTGGTGATTATAATTTTCTTGTTCCTCCCTCCCTTCCATTTCCTGATTTATAGCTATTTCTGGGATGTTACTTGTAATCTCTATAGTGAAGACCGATGCAAAATACCTGTTCAATTCAACTGCCATCTCCTTATTTTCCATTATTAATTCCCCAGACTCACTTTTTATAGGACCAACACTCACTTTGTTAACTTTTTTTAAAATATCTATAGAAACTCTTACTATCTGTTTTTATATTTCTGGCTAGCTTTCTCTCGTACTCTAATTTTTCTCTCCTTATTAATCTTTTAATCATTCTTTGCTGATTTTTATATTCTGTCCAATCTTCTGACCTGCCACCCATCTTTGCACAATTATGCTTTTTCTTTAAATTTAATACTATCTAACCTTTTTAGTTAACCACGGATGGTGGGTCCTCCCCTTGGAATTTTTCTTTCTTGTTGGAATGTCTATATTCTGTGTATTCTGAAATATCCCCTTAAATGTCTGCCACTGCAACTCTATTGACCTATCCCTTAACCTAATTTGCCAGTTCACTTTAGCTAGCTCTGCTTTCATGCCCTCATAATTGCCCTTATTTAAGTTTAAAATACTAGTCTTGGACCCACTCTTCTCTCTCAAACTGAATGTAAAATTCAATCATATTATGATTGCTGCTACCTAGGGGCGCCTTCACTATGAGGTCACTAATTAATCTTATCTCATTCCACAATACCTGGTCTAGTATAGCCTGCTCCCTGGTTGGCTCCAGAACATGCTGTTGTAAGAAACTATCCCGAAAACATTCCATGAAATCCTCATCTATGCTACCTTTGCCCATCTGATTTTTCCAGTCTATATGCAGATTAAAATCCCCCATGATTATTGCCATACCCTTCTGACAAGCTCCCATTATTTCTTCCTTTATACTCCATCCTACCATGTGGTTACTGTTAGAGGACCTGTACACCACTCCCACAAGTGACTTCTTGCCTTTATTATTTCTCCTCTCTACCCAAACTGCTTCTACATCCTGGTTTCCTGAACTTAGGTCATCCCTCCTATTGTGCTAATACCATAATTAATTAACAGAGCCACCCCTCCACCTTTTCCCACCTTCCTGTCCTTCCTAAATGTCATATACCCTTCAATATTCAGGTCCCAATCTATGTCATCCTGCAGCCATGTTTCTGTAATGGCTATCAGATCATATTTATTTATTTCTATTTGCGCTATCAGTTCATCTGTTTTGTTTCAAATGCTACGTGCATTCAGATACAGAGCCTTTAGTTTTTTCCTTTTATTATTTATGTAACCTCTAGCCTTATCTGTTGATTTATTCTTTGATTTGTACTCTCTATCCCTTCCTGTCACGGTCGGTTTATCATTTCCCATATTAGTACCTTTCTCTATTGCCTCGTCTCTAATCTTTAAATTAGCACATCTTCCCAGATTTGATCCCATGCCCCCAATATTTAGTTTAAAGCCCTCTCTATCGCCCTAGTTATACGACTCGCCAGAACACTGGTCCCAGCACAGTTCAGGTGAAGACTGTCCCAACGATACAGATCCCACTTTCCCCAGTACTGGTGCCAGTGCCCCAGGAATCGAAACCCATTTCTCCCACACCATTCTTTGAGCCACGCATTCAGCTCTCTAATTTTATTTACCCTATGTCAATTTGCTCGTGGCTCAGGTAATAATGCAGACATTATTACCCTTGAGGTGCTGCTTTTTAATTTAGCCCCTAGCTGCTCATACTCTCTCAGCAGAACCTCTTTTTCCTAGTTCTACCTAATGACATTGGTACCTACATGGACCACGACCACTGGCTCCTCCCCCTCCCACTGCAAGTTCCTCTCCAGCCCAGAGCAGACGTCCTGAACCCTGGCACCCGGTAGGCAACACAACCGTCTGGACTCTCGCTCTTGGTCGCAGAGAACTGTATCTATCCCCCTGACCTATGCTGTCCCCAATTATCACTATATTCCTATTAACTCCCCCCCACTTGAATGGCTTCCTGTACCTCGGTGCCATGGTCAGTTTGCTCATCCACCCTGCAGCCACCGCTTTCATTCATACAGGCCACAAGAACCTCAAACCTGTTGGACAATTGCAAAGGCTGAGGCTCCTCCACCTCCTGGGTCCCCATACCTGCCTCACTCGCAGTCACATCCTCCTGTCCCTGACCACTGATCAAATCAGAAGACTCTATCCTAAGGGGTGTGACTGCCACCTGGAATGAACATCACATCCCCATCACTCGGCCTTCCCTACCCTACTCCAGCACATCCTTACTCACACCAACTTACCTTGCAGCTCCACGCATCCCTCGCTATCTACATTATCACTTCCCCATCTCACTAGCCATCCCTCACACTCACCCTCTTTCTTGTCCAATCATACCAACTAACACACAAGGGCAGGCAGTTGGGTGTTATCACCAATGTTCATGTAAAGTTTCTGTTAATGTGTTGTCAAACATTGAAATCTTTATTTTTAACACTTTGCCTTCTTGGACAGATCTGTGTGTACCTTTGGAAGTGGCTTAGGGAGTTGCAATGAATGGTGAGATATAACATTCCCCCCCCCCCCCCCGGCCCCAATGGTGATGAGTGTGAAAGGAATGGCTTGGGCATTGTAGGGATGCTTTATGGTGTTGGTGTGGGGTGGTGCCAACCTGGCACATCATGTGGCAGCCAGGGTGTACAGCGTCAAGTGAAGTAAATCAGGCCATGATGAGACCATCCCTGGCATCCTGGACAGCAATATGCTCGGGTGCTGATGCCCTGTGTCCTATGCAGCATCAGGTGATTGTGGAGAAGGTCGGTGCTGTTGTTGGTGCTGCTGGTGTGCCTGGTGATGCTGGTGTTGGGGCTGATCATGGTGAGATTCTGAGGACCAAGGTGAGATTTTTTTCAAGGGCGCCGATGCTGATGGAATAGATAGCAGCTGAAGTTGAGATGACCGAAGCGATCTGTCAATGGTGAGAGAGGTTGCTCCAAGGAGGTGATACTGGATAGAGAGTTTGCTCCAAACACTTCAAACCCCCATAAAGCTGAAAAGTGTATTCCAAATCCTGAAGGCTCCAGCCGCTACCACTTTTGCAGCAGTCAACTATTCACAGCAATGCAGAGTCATTGAGAACCCGACGCACTTACCTGACGTGATCCCCGAGCGCTGGGAACCTCATTAAAAAAAAACATGGAAAAATCATTAGGATCTGGTAAAGTCCTGGTTAAATACCTTTAAGCAGCTTACTTAAGTATCTCAATTGCTTGACCCGCCGCTTAGTGCCAGCTCTGCAAACCGCAGGCACTTGGGAAATTAACAAGGAGGCAGTTCGGAGCGGGCTCTCAACCCGCTGTCAATCGCTGCCATTTTGACAGCGGACCCGCCTCCGTACCCGCCCTCTGAGTGCCGGCAAAATTCAGCCCTTGGTGTGTGGGCCTCAAGAAACCATCTGCTATTCTCAAGATGATAGGACCATCCTGTCTTAATGAGTCTGGGATAAATCAGTAGTTTCTCATTGCCTCAGTTTGAAGTAGATATTGAGTGCTAACATTCCACAAACTGGTCTGTCTTGCTTTAATACATATCTTAAAAGCCTGGCCCATTAGCAAATACATTTCTCTCTTTATGGTTATAGTACATGCTGTGAAGAGAATTTTAAACTTGTGTAAACAGACTTTGTTTTAAAGCACACCACTCAAATATAATTCATCTACAGACCCCAAAATGACACACCCATTCATGTCAAAGGTGATGAGATGTGTGCTGATAGCTTGAAAGCTTGATAATACTTGAGAAAAATGTTAAATAAAGTTGAATACTTGTTTAATATATAGTGTTTTTTGACTCGGTATGTTTTTAAGTATCTTTGTACCTGAAAATAGCACATTTAAAATAGTTTCTGCTAATTCAATAATGAACATCCTGTATTGCCATTAAATCTTGCTGGCTATTACACAAATTGTACTCTGCTGAAGATCAGTATTGATACTCAAGTATTTAAATATAATATAGTCCCATGCAGTGCTAATTAATTTCATAGTGAAATGTGATAATCCATTTGAAAAATTCAGGTAATGTCATATTTTAAGTGCTTACAATTCTGCATAACATTTTACAAAAGCTATTTTTTAACACTTGCTTCCCTATCATGCTTTTTATTTTCTCGTCAATTATTTTATTTTTTTCTGTTTTATTTCTTTTAAGAAGCGGGTTGGGAAACAGAGATGCACTTTACATTAGAAGTAATAAGGACTTAATGAGAGAGACCTGAGTGGAATCAAACTGGAGGGGATGGATATAAAATGCACCAAGTAGGGAATATCAGTAAAATAGTTGGTGAAAACATAATGAAATATATAATGGGGAGTACTAAGGAAATCACTTGGGTGAAGGGAAGCACGATCTTACAATGAATGAGAAATGAGACTGGTACAAATACAGAAGAAGCGGTCTGGACAACAACTTGCAGGCAAATCTAGCAGGGTGAGCCAAGTCTCAGTAATATTTTTTGATTTAATTATTGTTTCCACTTGTGCAGTGGGTGCAGGGTAGTAGTTGTAGGAATTTCATGCATGCACAATTTGTGATATTAAACTTGTCAGAAAATATCACAACAGAAACTTTTTCCCTCCGGTAATTACAGAAAATGTTCTCTATTCAGGTGTTTTATAGATGTATAATTTTATGACCTCTGTAAATTTGAAAAATATAACATTTCCATAAAGCCAAAACATCGATGTTACAAATCTCACAGAATAAAGTTTGAACTACTAACTTTTTGTTTTCAGCCCTCCTTGTAATTAGATGTGACTTTGTTCTTCTGATTATGGACAGTGATTTTTAGAAATCTATTTTAGCATTCTCTACATTTTATTTTTTTAATAGGGCTGTTCAGCCATCCGAACTTGTAGGAAGTGTCTGGACAAAAGAAAACAAAGAGTTAAATTCTCCAAATTTGCTGAAAATGATTCGTCATACAACAAACCTTACTCTCTGGTTTGAAAAGTAAGTACAATGCTAATCTATATGAGGATGTGACTGTTCCTGGAGTATAAATGGGTAAAACCACATATTTGTGAATATTACCTTCAAAGCTGGGGGTTTAGTGTTGTTCCTCCCACAGTTCCATAACCTGCATAGAGCCCCGTTGTCACTAAGCTCAACCAATGCCTTTACCCCTTTGGGTGAATGCTATAGGAGTATGGTCTATATTTGGGAAGCTTTTTGGTTTCACCTTTCGGCTAGAGTGGTTGTATAATTCAGTGGATCATCTAAATCAAGTGCCTGACTCTGCAGTCATTCTTCAAGTCTTTTCTTGTTACAGAGGATCATCCTGAACCATCTGAATGAGAGTAAAAAAAATGGGTGTTTTTTGGTGTAGAATATGGGTACGAGGGTCCTGCCAAATATATACAGCCTGTAATTAGGTGCAGTGTGCTGGTTTTGGTCATCTTGGTTTCAGTCCATGGCTATGTTTAACCAGGCCTTTTTTAGGGAACATTTCTTTTTCCCTTGTGACAGCCCGATACAGGCAACAATATGGCAGCAGCAAGAGTGGTGTAACTTTTACCTCAGTGTTTAGTTACCTATTTTGTAATATTTTGCTCCATCGTATGGTCTGGGTTATGCCTTCCTATCTTGACTTTGGAGTTGCAAAAGAAACTAATTTAGTTTCTAGTTGATGGAAAAGGTGTTTTGCTGGCCTGCTGGAAGTAGTGCTAGCTGCCTTTAACTCTAAATATAATTTCAAAGGGGTTAAGAATTAAGGCAGGAATGAGGCCTAGGAGTCACGCTACATTGAAGGATCACTTTAAATTGCTTCCATATCCATAGCCCTTTTGAACGGTGCAGGAGTATTAAGCATTTTATTGCAGGCTTTCTCTACTCACGAGGCTGGGCTTCTCCGAGGGTGCGAAACGTGTGCTTGTTCTAGGATCCCGTTCTCTGTCGTTAACTTTGAGGCCTCTCGGCCCACTTCTGACTCCATTGTGTGGCTGCCTTTAGTATTTTTTTGGCAGGCTGAATGCAATAACCATGTATTTGTGGGCCCTAGTGGCAGTCAGTCTAGGGCAACCACTTCATTCCCAGGCTGCTGTTTAATTTTTTGGGGGGAGTGATGTTTCTGATCATGACTTTAGCATTCAAAGTAAATAACCTCCTAAATTTAGGGGCCATCTGTTGTGTCCTCCCCAAGCACCAAAATGCCAGATTTTACTCCCATTTACTTAGTGCCAAATCAAAATAAATAAATAAGAAAAATTGAGTATCCTTTGCCCCTTTTTGGATTTCAGGAGAATATCAATTCCTGAAGCTGACGATTTTTAAACTGGTTACAATCCCACACATTATGCAAGTGGTATGTTCCAAAGATCATGCAGCTGATCGATAGCTAAAGCACCAGTTGATCGCCTGTAGTGTTGTACATTGAGAGTGAAGATCAGGTGTGAAGCCGAGTTAGAGGCCAGAGACCTCCACTGGGGAGAGAGTGTAATTACAGCTTCCATGGACATCAGAATTTAATAATGGAAAAGTTGACGGGGACAAAATACAGATGTAAGATTTTTAATATATTAATTAACATACATTTTTACAAAGCAACTTTGCCCTAGCGTTGACAATTTATAGCCAAAATGGGGAAAAGCTTTGGAATATAGCCAAAACTATCCTTGAGCAGTGCCTTCCAGTAAGGAAGGATGCAGTACAAGATCTGATTCTGGGTAATGAAGCAGGACAAGTAAGCTACCTGATGGGAAATAGTGACCATAACCTAATTAGGTTGAAATTGAAAACAGATATAGAAGGAGCCCAAAATAGAAGTGCTGGATTGGAAAGTGTTGAATTGGAACAGCTCTCCCTGCTGAGCAGGGGGATTTTGTGCAAAACTTTTCAGCCAAGTGGCCTAATCAGGCAGCTCTATTCACTTTCTTTACAGAATTTGATTACCTACGTTGTGAAAATGTCTGATTTTGGCAGCTAACTGCGCTTGCAATACAAACTAGAAAAGAGAGACGAGATTTAAATGTTTTTTCAGGGTGACTCAAAGATTTTTACAAATGTACAGCATTAATTTTCTGATGCATGACATTTTTCAGATTCTCTGCTTGTGAATAATATTTTTTTCTGGTTCCACCCCTCACCCTGACCCCCCCCCCCCCCCCCCCCCCAGGTGTATTGTGGAGGCAGAATGTTTTGAGGAAAGAGTGGCTGTTTTAAGTCGAGTTATAGAGATCCTACAGATTTTCCAAGAGCTCAACAATTTTAATGGTGTGCTGGAGATTGTCAGTACAGTAAACTCTGTGCCAGTTTATAGGCTGGATCATACTTTTGAGGTGAGTATTGTATATGGATGGTTTTAGTTTGTTTTACTCTAATGTATGTAAGTGACAGGCAATCAAAGTCACAGTATTTGTAATTGACCTGTTCAAAACTAGTCTGAAATCTTTCACTCAGTATGTACTGCAACTGACAATTACAGTTTTTAAACCTGTAAATTAACAGTTTCATTATAATACCAGATCAATAAACAGCTACTAGAGAAAAGCTGCACAATTCAGAAAATGATATATGTTGGTTTTGTTCTTCGTAGGTTACCTAATATTCAGCATAAAACTAACTTGTCAATGATTTGAAAGATTGTGATGCTCACATTGACTTTTTTATTGTATTACTTTATTACAAATCAATGTTTTTCTTCTTCCTTCATCCCACCCCTCTCCCAATTGATACAAAGCAACAAATCGTATTTTAAGGGGGGGGGGGGAAGGAGGAGAAAGGAAGTGTTTTCCGAACATGTCAGTTTAAGCTAGGATTGTTTTTGCATTGCACATTCCCCTTCATGCATGATATAAAATGCCCCATGTAGTCTGTTACCTGTCACTTCTGTCTCATTGTTGGTGACAGTTGTTTCTGTCTGAGGTGTAAAACTAAAAACCTCTTTGAACAGTACTGCATCTATTTGTGGTCATGAGTTGTCCCTGTTTTCTGATCCTGGGTTAAACAAATAATGAATTTGTTTAATTCATGCAAATTTCTGTCTCTACAATTTATGTCAACTTACAGAATGGTCAATTTTTGGCAAGATGGAGTGAAATTTGTGGAGCTTTGCACAATTTGCAGACGACACAAAGCTGGGTGGCATGTGTGCTGTGAGGAGGATGTCGAGAAACTCCAGGATGATTTGGACATGTTGGGTGATTGGGCAGAAACATGGCAGATGCAATATAACGTGGATAAATGTGAGGTTGTCCACTTTGGTGGCAAAAACAGGAAGGCAGATTATTATCTAAAATAAATGGGGCAATAGATTGGGAGAAGGGGAAGTGCAACGAGACCTGGGTGTCCTTGTGCACCAGTCGCTGAAGGTAAGCATGCAGGTGCAGCAGGCGGTTAAGAAGGCAAATGGTATGTTGGCCTTTGTAGCGAGAGGGTTTGAGTACAGGAACAAGGATGTCTTGCTGCAGTTGTTACAGGGCCTTGGTGAGACCACACCTTGAGTATTGTGTGCAATTTTGGTCGCCTTATCTGAGGAAGGATGTTCTTGCCATGGAAGGAGTTCAGCGAAGATTCACCAGGCTGATACCTGGGATAGCAGGAATGATGTATGAGGAGAGATTGAGTCGATTGGGCTTGTACTTGCTGGAGTTTAGAAGAATGAGAGGTGATCTCATTGAAACTTATAAAATCCTGACAGGACTGGACAGACTAGATGCAGGAAGGATGTTCCCGATGGTCGGGGAGTCCAGAAGCAGGGGACACAGTCTAAGGACAAAGGGTAGGCCATTTAGGACAGAAATGAGAAGGAATTTCTTCACCCAGAGAGTGGTGAACCTGTGGAACTCTCTACCACAGAAGGCGGTGGAGGCCAGTTCATTAAATATATTCAAGAAGGAGTTGGATATATTTCTTAAGGCTAAAGGGATCAAGGGGTATGGGGAGAAAGCAGGGACCAGGTACTGAATTTGGATGATCAGCCATGATCGCATTGAATGGTGGAGCAGGCTCGAGGGGCCGAATGGCCTACTCCTGCTCCTATTTTCTATGTTTCTATGTGCTGACTGAGATGTCAGTGCACAATTTTGAGATCATCCTCTCATTCTGTTGAGGGTGAAGATCATGGTGTTTAGCCTTGTGCTTTTCCTCTGGTCCTCCCTGTTGGGAATGCTGAAAATCTCACCTATCCTCTTTTCCTGTTTGGCAAATGTGACTCTTGTATGAAAAATTGGGGTGTAACATCAGAAATATTATCATTAAAGGTTTTTGCATTCTTTTATTACATTTTTAATTCCAATAAATGTTGAAATTCTATCATAACCATGTCATGCAATTTAATGGAATTTGACTTCTAGGAATGTTTTTTGGGGTATTCGCACTCAGTTTGTTTAAACTTCTTTATAACACCTTTTATTGTATATTTTACACAGGCATTGCCTGAGAGAAAGAAAAAGGCATTAGAAGAAGCAGTGGACCTAAGTCAAGACCACTTCAAGAAGTACCTAGCTAAACTTAAGTCAATAAACCCACCTTGTGTGCCTTTCTTTGGTAAGCAATTCAACTACTTATCAATTTGGTACCTTGATGTGATTCAACAATGAATTGTGCATCATACCAATTTCTCTTCTCTGTGTTCATACATTGGTGGCACGTTATTTCCATAAGCCACTTATTCCACATTTATATGTAATTAAACTTGTGTAGTATGTCAAATTGGTTTTTAACCAGTCTTTTCTCTCAAATTTTTCCAGCTCTTCAGTAATTTGTAAAATTTAATGCATTAATTTGATTTGATTTTTTAATTATTGGTTAAATATGTTGTAGTTAGCGTTTAAGTCCAATTTTTAAAAATTATTTCCGTTCAAAGGTATTTATTTGACAAATATTCTGAAGACCGAAGTAGGGAACCCAGATTTCCTAAAGAGATGTGGGAAAGAATTAATAAATTTTAGCAAGCGAAGGAAAGTGGCTGAAATCACAGGAGAAATCCAACAGTATCAAAACCAGCCCTACTGCCTACAAGTGGAAACAGATATAAAGGTAGCTATTGTGGTACTAACTTTTTTTAAGTTCACATTTTATAGCCATTTTGAGAATCAATTTCTTTACAGTAGTTCACTAAAAGTTACATTGAAGATCTGTTTGTGTTGATGCATAGAAATTCTTTGAGAATCTGAATCCAATGGGAAATATGAATGAAAAAGAGTTTACAGACTATTTGTTCAACAAATCCTTGGAAATCGAACCACGTAACTGCAAACAACCACCACGTTTTGTAAGTTATCCTAAAGTTTAGTTTAATTTTGCTATTCACTTTACTTCAGGAGTCAGTCATTTCGTTTTAAATCAATTGACAGTATCTGGACAAAGAGATGGTACAGTGTGTCACTTAGTTTGACATTTAAAATTATTATTTAATTTTTTTTAAAAGCTCAATGGTATGTCAATAAGATATGTCAATTAATGAATAACTATGCAATTAGATTGTTTAATATTACAGTAAATTAGCATTTCTTCAGTGGTTAAAATCCTGTAAAGTTAGTAGAATATAGTAACTCAATGTATCTATCCATGTATAATGTTAACTTGTTATCTCAGTAAATATAAAATATTTTATAAGTATTCCTTCTATAAGTGAATGGCTCCTTCACAAAAATAGATCGACTTAGAACCTCAATTGTCCCTCTAGTGAATGTTAAAATCTTGCCTCTATAAAATAAAAACTGTTTACTTGAAAAGTGATGCTTCTCATCGCCCAATATGGATGTGATCGAAATTATCAGTGTTGCTGACTGGCCAGCCAAAAGTAAACATCCCTTGCATTTTGCACAAGTATTCAAGTAGATTTCTTTTGCCTATCTCACAATGGGAAATGGGGGTGGGGGGGGTGGGGGGAGCTCTCCACTGGCTGGAGTGATACCTAGCAGAAAGGAAGATGGTTGTAGTGTTTGGAGGTCAATCATCACAGCCCCAGAACATCGCTGCAGGAGTTCCTCAGGGCAGAGTCCTAGGCCCAACCATCTTCAGCTGCTTCATCAAAGACCTTCCCTCCAACACAAGGTCAGAAATGGGGATGTTCGTTGATGACTACACAGTGTTCAGCGCCATTCACAACTCCTCAGATAATGAAGCAGTTCATGCCCGCATGTAACAAGACCTGGATGACGTGGCAGGTAACATTTGCGCCACAGAAGTGCCAGGCAATGACTATCTCCAACCAGCGAGAGTCTAACCACCGCCCCTTGACATTCAACAGCATTACCATTGCCGAATCCCCCGCCATCAACATCCTGTGGGCCACCAGTGACCAGAAACTTAACTGGACCAGCTACATAAATACTGTGGCAACAAGAGCTGGTCGGAGGCTGGGTATTCTGCAGCGAGGGTCTCACCTCCTGACTCCCCAAAACCTTTCCGCCATCTAAAAGGCACAAGTAAGGAGTGTGATGGAATCCTCTCCACTTGCCTGGATGAGTGCAGCTCCAACAACACAAGAAGCTCGACACCATACAGGACAAAGCAGCCTGCTTGATTGGCACCCCATCCACCACCTTAAACATCCACTTCCTCCACCACCGGCGTATTGTGGCTGCAATGTGTACCATCTACAAGATGCACTGCAACAACTCGCCAAGGCTTCTTCGGCAGCACCTCCCAAACCCATGACCTCTTCTACCTAGAAGGACAAGGGCAGCAGGCACATGGGAACACCGCCACCTCCAAGTTCCCATCCAAGTCACACACCATCCTGACTTGGAAGTATATCGCCGATCCTTCATCATCGCTGGGTCAAAATCCTGGCACTCCCTCCCTAACAGCAATGTGGGAGTACCTTCACCACACGGACTGCAGCGGTTCAAGAAGGCGGCTCATCACCACTTTCTCAAGGGCAATTAGGGATGGGCAATAAATGCTGGCCTTACCAGCGACGCCTACATCCCATGAATGAATTTAAAAAAAATTCCATTCAAAGGGAATGTTACTGTATCTTTTATCCACACCAGTAGCTAACCTGGAGGAGCAAATCATGTGCCCATTGTGGAACCTGCCCAATCGAGTCCACTCTACAATGGGCAGGCAATCCACCAGCAGATCACCGGCCATGCATTGGGGATAAAAATTTACCCCGTCATGTCTGACATTGTGGCAGCACTGCTCCTCGAGGTGAATGTAGCTCAAGAGAACTTGAGGAAAACTGGCTAAATTTGTTCTTTTTAGTCAAATATATCATCTACAGTGCCATTCTGGTTAAAAACAATGAGCTTTGAAAGTTTAAAATGATGATAAATGGCACAAAAAACATTATTGTGGAGGAGCTCAACCAATGAGCAATCTCTTCAGAACCTGGCATCGCTTGTATTATCTCTATAAACTGAGAAGACACAAAAATTAAATAAGCAGCATTTTAGATATTAAGGCTGCAGAATGAAATAACCCAAAATTGTGGTTGGGTCTACCACATTCATTCTTTTATGCCATATAAAAACATTAACATTATAGGATTAGACATTGGTTACATTTTATTATTCAGCAAGAATTGAAGTTAATTTTGAGCAGTGACACTAAATCATCTTTGCCTTTTCTCTTTAGCCAAGAAAAACTTCATATTCTTTAAAATCTCCAGGAATAAGACCTAATCCCACGAGACATACCTCTACCTCTGGAACCTTAAGAAATCCCATGCCATTAGAACGGGAGCCACGCAAGATCAGCTTCAGTAGAATTCCCGAAACTGAGAACGAATCAACAATGTCTGTTCCAAACTCTCCAAACACACCATCAACCCCACATGTATCTGCTTCTTCTGATAGTGTCTTTGGTGATGTGGAATTGTCCAGCTCTGGCAGTGAGTGTAATTTTGTACTGTATAATGTCACTGAAATTAACACTGGGTTAATTAACATGCCTATACTATTCCCCTAAAAGCATAAAGTTTCAAGTGGAGTTTTGTTATTCGAGTCTTTTTTTTTGCTAGGATATTTGGGAATCCTCGGGTGTATTTTTCAGAGCTCCCCAACAGTCTAGTAGGTAATGGCACTGACTGGATTCGCAATAAACCATACAAACCAGAAGGTTTAATTCACGGTACATGCTGAGTTAGTTCATTCCAGCCGCAAAAGTAGTGGATATCCTTGGGGTCAGGAGGGGAAAAAATTGGTGGTGATGCTGCCTTCCATTTATATATATTTGATGGTGTGCAGCCTCAGACTTGGTTGTAATACCCTCCATTGTCACATAACCTGCTGACACATGAAGTTTTTGCTTATGCATGAAAAATTATCACTTGAACGAGGTACTGGAGGACAGGTGGTGCCTGTCTAACCGTACCGCAGCTAAAGTTGGTATTTTGAGGAGAGTAGGTTAAAAATGAATTTTAAAATCGCACTTTGCCTTACTGAAAATGACTGTGATTAGTAACTATTTGGACAGATACATGGTAGGGACAATAAACACACAGGGCTAGATTTTCAGTATAGACAGTTTTGGGGTGCTAACCTTAGCGCCTGCCCCAAAGTAGCGCCCCGTTGCCGGAAATTCAGTGGCTTCGCCCTAAGAGGTTGTTGGAGCGCTAAAAGAGGCGTTCCACTACTATCTTTAGGCGCTAAGCCGGCGGTGCAGAGCGCAACACCCGAGCTCGGGCGCAGCACACGGCAGACACTCTGGTGCCAGTGAGCTCTTAAAGGGGAAGGGTGCATGTGTGTTTTTCAAAGGCAGAGTCTGGGGGGGGAGGGAAACGAGGAGGAGGAGGAGGAGGAGGAGGACGACGACACTGGATCCTTCCAGACGACACTGGATCCTTCCACACGACACTGGATCCTTCCACACGACACATGTAGACAGCCGTCTACAGTGCAGGAGGAGTGCCCTGTAATGTGCGCTCCCCAGGGTGTGTTGCGTTCCATTGTACAAACGCTCTGGACGCCAGCCGCACAATGGGGCGGTCCGACTGAAGTTTGGATTCGGGGCGGCCAAACGGCGTTGCACGAGGATGTGACGTCATTTTCTGCGCGCGCATCCGGGCGGCCGCTAAACTTTGCGCCGGCGCTAACGGCCAACTTAATTTGGGGCGGGGCGCAAACTGCGCTGCGCCCGGGCGCTACACGCATAGCGCCCGAAAATCACTTCTCTTAAGGCGCTAACTGCTGGCGCAAGCAACTGAAAATCTAGCCCACAGACCGTGACTAATTTGCTGGCTGTTGTGCTTGTCACTTCCTCTTATTTGTGTGTTTTCTGCAGGTAGTTCAAGTTCCATCTCCTCCACAATCTTTGCTCCTGTTCACATTGCTGGTGGTATGTCAGCTTATCACAGAATCACAGAAACCCCACAGTGCAGATAGAGGCCATTTCGGCCCATCGAGCCTGCACCGACACATATCCCACCTGATCCCCGTAACCCCTACACCAACACATATCCCACCCTATCCCCACGTATTTAATCCCCCTAACACTAAGGGTCAATTTATCATAGCCAATCAACCTAACCCGCACATCTTTGGGCTGTGGGAGGAAACCGGAGCACCCGGAGGAAACCCACGCAAACACGGGGAGAATGTGCAAACTCCACACAGACAGTCGCCCGAGGCCGGATTCGAACCCGGGTCCCTGGCGCTGTGAGGCAACAGTGCTAACCACTATGCCACCGTGCTTATGCTGGGTTTTTAAGTGTCTCCACTTCTGCTGTTGGCTTTCTTGTTTTCTTGACTGGCCTCTTCATAGTCTACTTGCATGAATGTTACTAATTTGCTGCTTTTGTCTGGCTGTGGTTACTTAGCAGATAAGTAACACATATTTTCTCTACAATCTGAAGAATATGAACACTTTTCTTATCACTTTGTATCTACAAAGATGAGTGCTAGTATTTTTGAGCATTCTCATTGTTTGCTACCATAGTTGTAATTAAATGCCACTAAAGTAATATAATATGCAATTTTCACAAAGCCATTCAAATTCCTTCATTTTATTTGCATTTGCCCATTGATATGACAACTGAGTGCTACTGGTCATATTGTTGCATTAGCTAACCATATGTTGAATCCTATTATAAAAGATGCATTTACATCAAGTCTAGTGTTATAACAGTATGCTTTACTCAGAACTACACATCTAATTAAAAGGCTTGTGTATAGTACATTACATATTAAATGTGTAGGGTGGCACCTTAGATGTGTCTGTAGCACAAATATGTGTCACGATTTTCTGTTTAGCTCAAATAACAACTCTATTAAGTGAACCATACTGATTTGCTCAAATACAGATCTAGAAAGGTACTAGTCTTGAATATAGATCCTGCACAAAACCAACCAGCAGAAGTTAGCACACAAATGAAGCAATTATGTCATTCAATTTAGTTTTTCAAATTGATTTCAGTCACTGTAATGACTTCTGACCCAACTAAATATAAAGCTCTATAAATAACATTTATATAAGGATTACTAAAAAATATGAAAATTTTGGGTGAAAAAGGCTAAAAGTATCCATAAAACCAACCACTATGTTAAAAAAAAAAATCTCTGAGAACAGTTGCCATCACAGTTTTCAGCATTATTAAACAGGTAAGCTCTTACTTCTCTCAAGGTCCAGTGGTTATTCATTTTAAAAAATCTGAAACTCAATTTCCCCCTGTCAACCTTGCTCCACTTTCCAGCCCCCGATGTGCTTCTCTTCCTGGTTCAGAATGAGACCATGGGGATGCACTGCTTCTCTAGGCTGTGTGTGAGCAATGCTGTGGGAGAACAGCTACAATTTAATTTAAAAATGTATTGGTTTGATGCAGAAACATTTGGCATTCAACAAGGTAAGCCTGCCATAATTTACATGTGCACCTCCATGGACCATGATTTATAATTTAATGGGTTATGTTGATTTGGAATAAAAAGACTCAGAGTTCAAGACATTCCATTTGTATAAATCACTGTGTTCCAAAACATGCCCAAGTATTGATTTGCATAGTCCTGACATAATTTACATGTTATTGTGACTTAATTATCAGTCATACTTCTAAAACCTTTGTCATTTTCCATTACAGGTAGTAACAGCATTTTTGCACCTGTCTTGCTGCCGCCATCCAGTAAGTTGAGCACATTTACCTTCAATGCTTTCACCTTCATCAGTTGCTGATGAAATTTAAAATGATGCTGAGTATTTGTTACTCCATTAAATCCCTCCATGCCCTCGCTCCTATCTCTGCAACCTTCTCCAGTCCTAGAACCCTCCCCGAACACACCATAAATGTCAGCTGTGGCTCAGTTGGTAGCACTCTCACCTCTGAGTCAGAAGGTTGTGGGTTCAAGTCCCACTCCAGAGACTTGAGCACAAAAATCTAGGCTGACACTCCAGTGCAGTACTGAGGGAGTGCTGCACTGTTGGAGGTGCCATCTTTCAGATGAGACGTTAAACCGAGGCCCCGTCTGCTCTTTCAGGTGGACATAACATAAGAAATAGGAGCAGGAATAGGCCACTTGGCCCCTCGAGCCTGCTCCGCCATTCAGTAAGATCATGGCTGATCTTGGGCTCAAAGCCACTTCCCTGCCCGCTCCCCATAACCCTTCACTCCCTTATCTTGCAAAAATCTGTCTCTCTCCACCTTAAATGTACTTAATGACCCAGCCTCCACAGCTCTCTGGGGAAGAGAATTCCACAGATTTACGACCCTCGGAGAAGAAATTCCTCCTCATCTCAGTTCTAAAAGGGCGACCCTTTATTCTAAAACTGTGCCCCCGCGTTCTATATTTCCCCACAAGGGGAAACATCCTCTCTGCATCTACCTTGTCGAGCCCCCTCAGTATCTTATATGTTTCAATAAGATCATCTCTCATTCTTCTAAATTCCAATGAGTATAGGCCCAGCCTGCTCAACCTTTCCATATACGTCAACCCCCTCATCTCTGGAATTAACCTAGTGAATCGTCTCTGAACTGCCTCCAATATCCTTCCTTAAATAAGGAGACCAAACCTGTACGCAGTACTCAAGGTGTGGTCTCAACAATACCCTGTACATTTGTAGCAGGACTTCCCGGCTTTTATACTCCAAGCCCCTTGAAATAAAGGCCAACATTCCATTTGCCTTTTTGATTACTTGCCGTACCTGCATGCTAACTTTTTGTGTTTCATGCACAAGGACCCCCAGGTCCCTCTGAACTGTAGCATTTTGTAATCTCCATTTAAATAATTTGCTTTTTTTATTTTTCCTGCCAAGTGTATAACCTCGCACTTTCCCACATTATACGCCATCTGCCAAATGTTTTCCCACTCACTTAGCCTGTCTATATCCCTCTGCAGGTTCTTTGAGTCCTCTGCACAACTTGCTTTCCCACCCATCTTTGTATCATCCGCAAACTTGGCTACATTATACTCAGTCCCTTCATCCAATTCATTAATGTAGATTGTAAATAGTTGAGGCCCCAGCACCGATCCCTGTGGCACCCCACTAGTTACCGTTTGCCAACTGGAAAATGACCCCTTTATCCCGACTCTCTGCTTTCTGTTAGTTAGCCAATTCTCTATCCGTGCTAATATATTGCCCCCAATTCCGTGAGTTCTTATCTTATGCAGTAACCTTTTATGTGGCATCTTATTGAATGCCTTCTTGAAATCCAAATACACCACATCCACTGGTTCACCTTTGTCCACCCTGCTCGTTACCTCCTCAAAGAACTCCAGTAAATTTGTTAAACATGATTTCCCTTTCATAAAACCATGCTGACTCTGCCTGACTGCATTATGATTTTCCAAATGCCCTGCTACTGTTTCCTTAATGAAGGACTCCAGCATTTTCCCAACGACAGATGTTAGACTAACTGGCCTATCGTTTCCTGCTTTCTGTCTACCTCCTATCTTAAATAGGGGTGTTACATTTGCGGTTTTCCAATCCGCTGGGACCTCTCCAGAGTCCAGTGAAGTTTGGTATATTGCAACCAATGCATCCACTATCTCTGCAGCCACTTCTTTTAAGACCCTGGGCTGCAAGCCATCTGGTCCAGGGGACTTGTCATCTTTTAGTCCCATTATTTTACCAAGTACTATTTCCTTAGTGATAGTGATTGTCTTTAGTTTCCCCCCCCTCCCTGTGGCCCCTTGATTATCCATTATTGGGATGTTGTTCGTGTCTTCTACCGTGAAGACAGATACAAAATATTTGTTCAGAGTCTCTGCCATTTCCCCGTTCTCCATTATTAATTCCCCAGTCTCATCCTCTAAGGGATCAACGTTTACTTTAGCTACCCTCTTCCTTTTTAATATACCTGTAGAAGCTCTTACTATCTCTTTTAATGTTTCTTGCCAGTTTACTCTCATAATTCATCTTTCTCTTTTTTAGTCATCCTTTGCAGGTTTTAAAAAATTTCCCAATCCTCTGGTCTCCCACCAATCTTGGCAACATTGTATGCCTTCGTTTTCAATTTGATGCCATCCTTTACTTCCTTAGTTAGCCACGGATGGTGCTCCCTTCTCTTAAAATCTTTCTTTCTCACTGGAATATATTTTTGTTGAGAGTTATGAAATATCTCCTTAAATGTCCGCCACTGCATTTCAACTGTCTTACCCTTTAATTTATTTTTCCAGTCCACTTTAGCCAGTTCTGCCCTCATGCCATTGTAATTGCCTTTGTTTAAGATCAGGACACTGGTTTGAGATACAACTTTCTTACCCTCCAACTGAATTTGAAATTCAACCATGCTGTGATCACTCTTTCCTAGAGGATCCTTTACTGTGAGATCATTTATTAATTCTGTCTCATTACACAGTACCAGATCCAAAATAGCCTGCTCCCTGGTTGGTTCCATTACATACTGTTCTAGGAAACCATCCCAGATGTACTCTATGAACTCCTCAAGGCTACCATGACCAATTTGATTTGTCCAATCAATATGGAGATTAAAATCACCTATGATTATTACCGTACCTTTTTTACAGGCTTCCATTATTTGTTGATTTTATACTCTGTCCAACAGTATTGCTATTGTTAGGAGGCCTGTAGACTACGCCCACCAGAGACTTTTTCCCTTTATTATTTTTTAACTCCACCCAAACCGATTCTATATTTGATCTTCTGAGCCAGTATCACTTCTCGCCACTGCACTGATCCCATCCTTTACCAACAAAGCCACCCCACCTCCCTTTCCTTTCTGTCTATCCTTCCGAATTGTCAAATACCCTGGAATATTCAGTTGCCAGCCCTGATTACCTTGCAACCACGTCTCTGTAATGGCGATCAGATCATACCCATTTGTACCTCTTTGTGCTGTCAACTCATCTATCTTGTTACGAGTGCTGCATGCATTCAGATATAGAGCTTTTAACTTTGTCTTTTTACCATTTCTTCTTGTTCTGGCCCCATTTTCTGTTGCACTCTTATTTTTAAACATTCTGTCCCTTCCTGTCACACTCTGGTTATTATTTCCCCCATCTCTATCCTGCTCTATTGGATGTAGAAGAACAGGGGAGTTATCCCCGGTGTCCTGGCCAATATTTAGCCCTCAATCGACATAACAAAAACAGATTATCTGGTCATTATCACATTGCTGTTTGTGGGAGCTTGCTGTGCGCAATTGGCAGCCACGTTTCCTACTTTACAACAGTGACTCCACTTCAAAAGTACTTCATTGGCTGTAAAGCGCTTTGGGACGTCCTGAGGTCGTGACAGGTGCTATATAAATGCAAGTTCTTTCTTTCATTCCTCTCCCACTGGCCTTTTGTGCATCTTCCACTCACTTCGCCCCACCATTGGCGGTGGTGTTTTCAGCCGTCTAGGCCCCATGCTCTGGAATTCCTCCCTAAACACCTGCGCCGTCACCTTCCTCTCCTCCTTTAAGACCCTCATTAAAATCCACCTCTGACCAAGCTTTTGGTCACCCATTCTAATATCTCCTACTTTGGCACAGCATCAGTTTTTGGCACAGTCTTTTGTGAAGCACCTTGGGGCATTTTTCTAAGTTAAAGGGGCTATATTAATGCAAGTTACTTTTGGGGTTTTTTGGGCTACTAAAATATAAACATGATATAAATGATTTGCATTTAATCTCTCCTTTAACCGTCTGTTTCCAGAATCCATTTCAAGTCTTAATAAGCCAGTTGAAGACTCACCTACTCCTCCACCTCTCCCACAACGAAGGAAGCCTGATCTAGACATGGCAAATTCTAAGGTAAAGGAAGTGCCTCATGGTACAGTGTGGAATAATAGTGAAATAACAATTTCTTTCTTCATTAAGTTTCCCCCACACAATATAGGAATAAACCTAGTTTGATTGTTTCTGGGGAAATCCTGTACGTAGCATGCACATAAAAATATCATCATGGTGTGACAGATAGACACTGTCACATGTCATCATCTACTTCCACCTTGTATAAAGTCTTTGGGCTGGAATCATAGTGGCAGTTTTTCCCCAGCTAAAATGCCATTCTGCTCAAAAAGCTCACCCTCGACTCCTTTTATTCTCTCCAATTAATTCCCTTTCCTCTCTAAAGTTTTCATAGATGAAGTCACCTGGCTCTGTGTCCCCTTTCCCATTGCTGCCTGTTCAAATCCTTTCAGTCCTGTTTCCAATCTGTCCACTACACCTGAGACAGCCTTGGTTAGTTATCTGTTTCTTAGTGACTCCAACCATGGTACGCTGTCTCTCCTTGTCCTCTGCAGCCTTTCCATGGTATTTGACACAAGTGACCATTCCATTGCTCTCCACCATCTCTCCTCTTTGGTCTATCTCTGTGACCATGTTCCCGCTTGGTTTCAGTATTTCCTGTCCACTGTAGTCTTCATATCTCCTACAGTGGCATCTCTTGGCCTGCCTTTTCCATGACAGTATACTCTCACTCGGTGTCGTCATCTGTAGGCATGAAGTCAGCTTCTATATGTATGCTTACGAAACAATGCATATGTTTATGACACTCCATTCCACCTCTCCATCACCACCCTCCACTACGTGATCAAAGTCTATTTGTTTGTCTGACATTAAGTAGTAGATCATGAAGACCTATTCCAACTTAACAAAGTCATCCAATTGAGCTCTCGCTAAAAGCTCCTCATCATAGCCTGTGATTCCAATCCTCTCCCCATCAGCTCTACCCCGGCTGAACCTGTCCGTGTGCAACCTTGGTGTCCTGTTTATACCGGAGCTGAGTTTTAATCCTTACATCACCATCCACCTCCACCACCTCCACCATTACCTGACTCAAGCTGTCACTGAAATTTGCATCTGTGCCTTCATCCCTCCAGGCTCAAATACTCTTCTTACTGGCCTCCTGGATTGCATCCTGTTAAAATAGAACTTGTCCAAAATTTGCCTCTTGCATCCTTTCCTGCTCCCCTATCACCCCCATCATAACAACAGCAACAACTTGCATTTATATAGCGCCTTTAACATAGTAAAATTTCCCAAGGCACTTCACCAAAGTGTTATTAACAAAATTCGACACTGAGCCACGTGAGATATTGGGACAGGAACTTGGTCAAAGAGGTAGATTTTAAGGAGCGTCTTAAAGGTGTAGAGAGGCGGAGAGGTTTATGGAGGGAATTCCGGAGTTTATGCCCTAGGCAGCTGAAGGCACAGCCACCAATGGTGGAACGATTAAAATTGGGGATGCACACCAGGTCAGAATTGGAGGAGCGCAGAGATCTTCGAGGGTTGTAGGGCTGGAGGAGGTTACAGAGATGAAATGGGGCGAGGCCATGGAGGGATTTGAAAAAAGGATGAGAATTTTAAAATTGTAGGTCAGCGAGCACAGGAGTGATGGGTGAATGGGACTTGATGCAAGTTAGTATACGGGCAGCAGTGTTTTGGATGTGCTCAAGTTTTTGGAGGGTGGAAAATAGGGGGCTGGCCAGGAGAGCATTGGAATAGTCAAGTCTAGAGGTAACAAAAGCATGGATGAGGGTTTCAGCAGCAGATGAGCTGAGGCAGGGTTGGGAGATGGGCGATGTTACGGAGGTGGCAATAGGCTTCCCTGCCCCAGCAGATTGAATTCAAAAAAACTTATCCTCATTTACAAATCTTTCCCTGGACTTGCCCCTCCTTAACTCAGCAGTCTCCTCTAGCCCCATGTGCCAATGCATTCTTTCAACACCGGCCTACTTTGCATCTCGTCCTTTCCTCTCTCGTTCTGAATGCATTTCCGAAACGCCTCCACTTTGCTATCCTTCCACTCTTTTTTATCAAAAGCCCCCTCAAAACCTACCACTTTGGCCATGCCTTTGGTCATCTCCCATAACTTTTTTCTTGCATCAACATCGCTTTGGGATATTATGCAATGTTAGATATGAATGCAAGTTGTTGTCGTTGTGTAAAGAACCAAACCAGTTTGTCAGACTTGGTGAGTTTTTGGTGTTGTAGGGGGCATAAATGAGTATAAGTGAGGGATTGAACCTGTCATCTTCCCGGTTTGTATGGGTCAGTTCCACATTGGACAATGTCCTTACTAATTGAGAGAAGCCCAGATAGTTTCTCTGTCGGTTTTTCCTGTTGATTTTCACTTTGATCCTAACACAAGTTGTTGTGTAATAGTTCAGCTATATGATTTGCGTCGGAAACACATCTGCACATGACTAACTGGTATTTGCTTGAAGTGGATGTCCTGCACGAATATGGAATAAAAAGAGATTTGTTCACCATTGTAGCCCTTACAGATTCTGATGCTGTTTTTGTCCTTTTCAGTTGAATTCTCAATATTTCACTGTTGACATTTCTCACTTAATTAGTTGGAAGAATTTCTAACTTCAATTTATCTCTTTATTTACAGACAGGTTCAAATATTCCAGATAGCCCTCCTGCTATTCCACCCCGGCTGCCTAGGATTCCTGTATTATGTGGTCCCTCTGATGGGCCACTACACAGTGCGCCTCCACCTCCTCCAAGGGATCCACTGCCTGATACACCTCCACCCATACCAACAAGGCCTCCTGAGATCTTCATGAATGATCCCTTTAATCTTCAACCAGCACCAAAGGGCCGTCTTCATCGGGATCAAGATTGGTACAGAGAATCCAGCACTAACCTCAGTTCCCCCAGTACTCCTCCTCCGATACCTTCTCCCAGGGTTATGCGGCATTGTTCTAACCACAACAACCCTACTTATCCTTCTGCTCCACCTATACCTCCCAGACAGAACTCTAGTCCGCAGCTGCCAAAACTTCCACCAAAGACTTACAAACGAGAGTTATCACATCCTCCTTTGCACAGAGGTGGACTGTCATTGCTGGAAAATGCAGAAATTCCTCACTGACACTAAATTTTCTTGCCAGCACTGTGGGAAATCAGGCATCTGTATTAAGGCACTGGGGCAAGAAAATGTATTGCTGTTTTTAACCTTTTTTGTCTCCTTCTTGTTGGTAGCTGTGCACTCAAGAAGATTGTGCAATTAAGAAACTGATATTGGAGTAAAACTGAATCTTCATGTTTCTTTCATTCAGACCACAGCACAGTTCACTGTTGTGATCTCCTCTCAGGTGATCAGTAGCATTTTCTTTCCTCAGACTTGCAGTGCCAACGTAATTACCTTGAAGTGTAACACAACTTTGCATTTGCACTGTACAAATGAATTAAATTATTTGAACCAATCATTGCACTGAGCCAACGAGATAAATCCTTGAGACTTATTTGCGCTCTAGTGGCCTTGTTAAGTGATGGAATTTTACAGACATCAGGAAGGTTATTATAATGCTGATCATGTGTGACTATTCAGTTGTTAGTATGAGCTTTACAGATATTTTACCGATACAGTAAATATTTGCAGATCAACAATGGACTGAGAAAGTTTATGAAATATGGCGCTTTTTTCAAATTGTTGTTTCTGTATCTCAAGTTCTATTGGTTGGCTGCTGCAAATATTAGAGAAGAAATTATAACACTAATTTGGAATTTTTGAATGGGAAAAGCTGTCTAACCTGCACTAGTATGTAGGATACTGTAGTCGGTTTATGAAAAACAAGCAGTAATAACTAAAGAAAATAAGAATTTCTTTCACTAATTGTTGTAAGCATGCATCTTTTTTCAGATGTGCCTTTTGATTTCATTTGCAAACAAGAGTATCTTCAATTATCAAGTCACCTAAGCGCTCAAAAGTGAGAACAAAAGTAATTTACATGAATGTACAGTTTTGTTTTTAGTGTATACATACAGATAATGACAGCTGTTTTGTATAGACTGAACTGGATTACATAAACAGTCTGCTATCTGTGTGTAAAGTCAGAATCTTAACTGCTGTGGATCAAGAACAAACAAAAAATCCTTCTGATGCAAATCTCAGTGCTAAACTGGCTCTGCTGTAGCATTTTGTTAAATCTTCTATAGACTTCTTTCAGTATTGTATTTCAACCAGCGTACACTTCAAAGCTTTACTAAAACATTTAAATATAGTAGCTGTGACTTAAAATTGCCTACTTGCCATTATAACTGGTGGTGTATGAAAAGGTGAAGGAATTTGTTGTTTACCAGTAGTGTTGTAGCTGCTTTTCTGAAGTGGCAGTAATGATGGTCTTTTCATTTAATGTTATGTGGCCTTTCAACTGTACTTTGTATCTGTGTCCTTAATAAGATCAATAAATTACCCAGTCTTAATTTTTACTTAAACATTCAAAATTGCCTGTGTCACTTTTAACAAGTCATTTGAATGTGCATGTATTTCTTAATTTGTTAATGTTTTAAAATATTTGTGTCTGAAATTGCATTTAGGTGTATATCTGGGCAATACAGTGGCTCTCACCTCTGGTTATGTATCTCAGTGAGGACCTGATGCCAAGGAAGCTATGTTCTACTGATAAGTGTTGCTGTTGGTATTCATCTTGCTGTTTTGTGAATCGAGTCCACTTGCAAAAGATGCAGCTGGAAAACTTGGAAAGCTCTGAATAAGGCAGCAACCAACCAGAAAATGTTGTTTACATCACTATTTTGTCTCGGGCTTTAAAGTATGCACACCATTTAGATATGAATGATCATGTGTTCACGCATCACTAGATTCAAGATAGTACAGTACCTGAAAGTGCCTGTTAAAAGGTGATTTTCTGACAGAAAATGGATATAGATTTTTCTGTTAGGATAAGAACTAAAGATGGGAAAGGTGTATCTAGAATACAGGAATAGGAAATGTTACTGCAGAATTGCTACAAAAATATTTTTTTGCGATTATACATTTTCAATGTTTTAAACGTAAAATAAACTGACATGATCTGCTATAGATGTAGGCTTTCCTCTTTACACAATAAAAGTACAGGAAACTTTCGTTTAACCGGAGGTTAAAAGTCCGGAAAGCTCTATACCGGCAAAATTCAGGAGCCATTTTCTATAAGTTTTTTTTACTTCTCGTTGCTTTTTTTTCTCCAGTCAGGCTCTGCAAGGTCTGTAGCTAAGCAACAGCTTCAGCTAGAGACGCTTGCAGCTGCAGCCGACTGTTTTGAAGCTGTTGCTAAGCAACAGGGTTTGTTGATTCACACGGAGCTGAAAATGTTTTAACATTGGAGTTGTTTTATACGGCACGGCACCAGCTCGGTCCCGTCAGTGCCGGATACCAGAAAGTTTCCTGTAGTCAGAAACATTCTAATTAAAGACGGATACGTACCGATATCAAATCATTGATAATCTATGCACATTGCTGTGATGTGCTTGCTTCTTTTAGTAATGCCTCTTCATGTCAACTGACCCCATTGTAACTCTGGTCTATCATCATATTGTTGCAAGCACTGTGGGAGCACCTTCACCACATGGACTGCAGCAGTTCAAAAAGGCAACTCACTGCCACCTTCTCAAGGGCAATCAGGGATGGGCAATAAATGCAGGCCTTGCCAGCGATGCCCATATCCCATGAATGAATATTTTTTAAAAAAATCCTCTCCCAGTCATGTGATGTGCAATGACACAATAAAGCCCAGCAGCCATTAAGGTAGTGGATAGCACAGTTAATGCAACAACAACTTGTATAAAAAAGAAAGACTTGCATTTATATAGCGCTTTTCATGACCACCGGACGTCCCAAAGCGCTTTACAGCCAATGAAGTACTTTTTGGAGTGTAGTCACTGTTGTAGGAAACGCGGCAGCCAATTTGGGCACAGCGAGCTCCCACAAACAGCAATGTGATAATGTCCAGATAATTTGTTTTATTGAGGAATAAATATTGGCCAGGACACCGGGGATAACTCCCCTGCTCTTTGAAATAGTGCCATGGGATCTTTTATGTCGGGACCTTGGTTTAACATCTCATTTGAAAGACGGCTCCTCCAATAGTACTGCACTGGACTGTCAGCCTAGATTTTTGTGCTCAAGTCTCTGGAGTGGGACTTGAACCCACAACCTTCTGACTCCGAGGTGAGGGTGCTACCAACTGAGCCAAGGCTGACACTATGGGCTCAATTTTGCCAGGCCCGAGGAGGCGAGATTGGAGGCGTGCGAGTTGTTAAAATCGCAAAAAATGGTGGGCAGGCCCGATCCTGCCTCCATCCCGCCTCCGAGCAATTTTCCCACATGCAAGTTTTCTGACCCCCTTTCCATCCCACTTCCAAGAGGCGGGATAGGCCCTTAACAACCACTTAATTGCCTCTATAATCCCATTTTGAGAGGCCTTTCTGATTTTAACCCTTTTCCCATGTTCTGCACGCCGCCTCTGGAACACGCCAGTGAATCCTGGCGCCTTCACAAGTGGACTGCTTACTAACAGCTGCAGCTCCATCATTATAAAGGAGTTTTCACCAATCATCATTTGCAGGTGGCAGAACTTTGTTGTCTCATGTCTGGGGGCACTTTTAGCAGGCATACTCATTGTTCTGGAAGTTTGGAGCCTGACACCCATCTCCAGTGTGACCTGGGAAACCCTTCTCCTCACCTTGACTGAGCGCTTCCTCAACTGAGGTATTTACCAGAAGAATGGAAACTATTTACTTCCTTTCCTCCTGGACATCAGATTTGGACGAAGACCAGCCGCGGCAGCAGCAGAACCCTGACCAACAGCAGGAGCTCCAAACAGCTGATCACCCACCTGAAGCTGCACAGGCCAGAAGGCGCCAGCGCATGGAAGCATGTCGGCGCAGGAGATACCCCCAAAACAGGGTCCACAGACAGAGGATCAGCTACCTCAACATGACTGAGCAGTAGTGTCAAAAGAGGCTCAGACTTTTGCAAGAGGTAGTCGGTGACATCTGCGCAATGCTGCAGCAAGACCTGGAGCCCAGAGGAGCAAGTGGACACCCTTTACCAGTGGCCATCAAAGTCACCACCGCACTCAACTTTTTTTGCTTCAGGCTCATTCCAGGGATCAGCAGCAGACATCCGCGGCATCTCCCAGGCAGCCGCACACACTTGCATCACGCAGGTAACCGATGCCCTTTTTGCCATCGTGCACCCTTTTTGCCATCGTGCACAATCACATCAATTTCTCCAAGGATCAAGCCAGTGTAACTGTGCGTGCGGTTGGGTTTGACAATCTGGCAGGCTTTCCAAGGGTGCAGGGCATCATTGACTGCACACATATGGCCCTAAAGGCACCCCCATCACAATCCAGGTATTTTTGTCAACCGCAAGGGATTCCACTCCCTCAATGTACAGCTGGTGCGTGACCACAAGAAGGAAATTTTGCATGTTTGTGCCAAGTACCCTGGCAGTTGCCATGACTCGTTCATCCTGCGCCAGTCTAGTGTGCCTCCGCTCTTCAGTCCGCCAGACCAACTTTGCGGATGGCTACTTGGAGACAAGGGCTATCCCCTGAAGACATGGCTAATGACGCCATTGAGGAGCTCTTCCAACGAAGCAGAGGAGCACTACAACTCCAGCCACATGTCCACCAGATCCATAATAGAGCAAACCATCGGCTTGCTGAAGATGCACTTCAGATGCCTTGATAGATCAGGTGGAGCCCTGCAGTACTCGGTAGCCAGGGTCTCCAGAATGGTTGTGGTTTGCTGTGCACTTCACAACATGGCACAGCATCGTGGCTTGCAGATGCCTGAGGAATAAGTGGCTCATCACATAGCCTCCTCAGATGAGGAGGAGGAGGAGAAGAGCGACAACGAATAGCTTGCAGAGGCGCATCAACCAGCGGCAGCAGCATGCAAGCACATTGCTGCCCGGGATGCAAGACACGCACTCATCTTGGCCAGATTTGCTTAGCCTGCAGAATCAAACACTTTTGCCTCGCACCTTCTTATCAGACCCTCGACAATGGCCAGGAACCTGTGGATTCCTATCTCTCTGACCACCATACTGACAATTGCAAGTAATCCTAAACCCTCAATGTGGAAGCCCCATTAGTGACATGACACACGCCACAACTGCAACAGTTTGCCATCAGAATTTTTAATGGCAATAACCAACTGATGTCTTTTCAAAATAAAACATAACATTACACCCAAGTGACTACACTTGTGACTACTTGTGCAGTATCTTCCTCTTGTGCGTGCTCCTACGTGGTGCTTCTCCTGTGGCTTCAACAGATGTGGAGGCCCCTTGCTCACTCTCCTGCTCCTGTCTCAACACTTTTGGCAGGCGTCCTCTGGGGTTGCGAACCTGTGAGGGCTCGGCAACAGTCTGCTGCTCCTGCGGCTGTGCAGGGGTTGAGACGCCGATCTCAGTCTGGTGGGGCTCTGACCGAGGGCTTTGCAGTGGCATGGTCATGTGAGCGCTTGGAGAGGAGCCCCCACTTCCTTGCTGTCTGCCACCAACATCCCTCTCATGGGTCAGCCCCACTTCAGAGTTTGACAGCACCTTGCTGCACTTCAGGGGGGTCATGAGGACCCATTTCTGTACTGGAAGTCCTACACCCGAGGACTTGCATGAATGTCTGGTTTGCATGCTCAATAGCTGACCATCGCTCCTCAAGAGATGTCAGTCTATTGTGAACAATGACCATGTTTTCACGACCCTGGCGACTAAGCTCCTCCATGGCCGTAGCCATCCTCTCCTCTACGGTAGCCATCCTTTCCACGGAGGTTAACATCCTTTCCGTGGTGATGCGTTCATGCGCCAACACCTCCACAAAGGCTCTGCTCATGTTAGCGATAGACTCCTCCATTCACTCCACACTCGCAGCGACCCTGGAGCCAAAACCTGCCAGAGACTCCTGCACCTGTTCCTGGAGTTCCAGCACCGCTGTCCTTCTGGATGGACTCGGAGGCACAGGGTCGACATGCAGCGGAGCCGAGCTGGGAGAGTCCTGCACCCTCCGACGATGACTCTCCACTGCTGTCCCTGTCTCCACCATCTGCTGATGCTCAGTGTGAGCTGTGATACACCAGGTGACAACTCTACTCTATGTCCCGAAGGTCCCACCGAGGTGTGAGTGTCTGCTGGTGATGTTTGCGCTTAATTCTGCTGACGCAGCGCCCTCAGAGGTTGCAGCTTCCTCTGAGGAGTCTGCAAGCTCAGGCTCTTCCTCCTGGACAGTGGGGACGGGGGCTGTCGATGGTCCTGTGGGGGAGTAAAGGAAAGAGTTAGAGATGTGAGGTCAAGGTTACATGCACATTGAATAGTGCAGATGATCATAAGTCAATCTGTTAGAGCATCAGATTCATTATCAGTGACTCCTGCAATGTCAATGAGAGAGATGCCAAACTATTCTGTCACCAGCTTGCTGTGATGCACCTGCCTGTCTGTTCCCCACTTGGGAATCATCCTCGGTCCTGCCAATTTCCAGGGCCGCCTCCTCTGAGGTGGTGAGCTGGGCTACTGAGGGTGGCCCTCCTCTTGTCCTTGCTCTTTCCCTCTTATTGTGGGCTCTCTTTTTCCTGCAATGAGGGACACAAGTGGAGTTTGAGTGAGAATGAAGGAGTGAATGTAGAGATTCCATAGCATAGATGCTTAGAGGAGACAAAGGGCCCTCCCTGTGTGTTGTAAGTTGTCATTGCATCACAGTGATAGAGAGTGTGAGGGCTACATGGTCGAATAGTTAAGTGAATGTGACCATAGAGAGAGAGGGAATGGGTAAGGGTGCAGGGATGTAAGTGTCAAGTGGGATGTGGAGGATGAGGTTGGCAAAGCAGAGTGCTGGTGAGGAGAGGCGATGGGGGTCAGATTGAGGGTGAAGGGAAAGTTATACTTTTCCAGTGCGCAGAAGGTCATGAAACCTCTTCCTGCACTGCAGCCAGGTTCTGCGGAACATAGAGATGGCATTGACCTCCCTGGCCATTTGCAGCCACACAGCTTTAGTTTGTTGTGGTGGCATTTTTCTCCCTGAGCAAGGGAAGAGCACCTCCTTATTAGATCTTGCTCCCTCCACCAGAACTTGGAGGGAGGGCTCATCAAATTGAGGTGCACACTTTTGCTTGCTGGTGGACATGGTCGGTAAATGAAGTCTTTCATACAATGTCCAAAGCGTTTCCAGTCTCCAGAAGAAGCAAGGCTGCTTGCAGGCCTTAAATCCAGCAGCACTGATGGCGTCATCGGAGGCGACTTTCAGGATGGAAAGACTAATTGGGCCAGGGGTTCCCACACGCTGGAAATCAATTGCCTAATTAGGGAAAAATCGCTCCTTTTTCCCCACATCACACTGGAGTCGGGTTCTGGACACTAAAAACACCTGACTCGCCCCAGCCCGCCCACACTGGCAAAATCAAGCCCTATATCTTAGTGCATTTAATGTGGTAAAACATTGCAAAACGCTTCACATGAGCGTTATCAAACAAAATTTGACACCAAGCCACGTAAGAAATAGGAGCAGGAGTAGGCCATTCGGCCCTTCGAGCCTGCTCCGCCATCCAACGAGATCATGGCTGATCTTCTGCCTCAACTCCATTCACCGGCCCTATCGCCATATCCCTTGATGCATTTACTAGTCAGAAATCTATCAACTTCTGTTTTGAATATACCCCAGAGGGCAGTGGAGGCTTAGTCATTGGGTAGAGAATTCCAAAGATTCACCACCCTCTGTGTGAAGAAATTTCTTCTCATCTCAGTCCTGAATGGCCTAACCTTTATCCTGAGGCTGTGGCCCCTGGTTCTAGACTCCCCAGCCAAGGGAAACATTCTCCCAGCATCCACCCTATCAAGCCCTGTAATAAATTTGTATGCTTCAATGAGATCCCCTCTCATTCTTCTGAATTCAAGAGAATACAGGCCTAGTTTACTCAATCTCTTCTCATATGACAGTCCCGCCATCCCAGGAATCAATCTCGTGAACCTTCGTTGCACTCCCTCTATGGCAAGTATATCCTTCCTTAGGTAAGGAGACCAAAATTGTACAGAGTACTCCAGGTGTGGTCTCACCAAGGCCCAATATAATTGGAGTAAGACTTCTTTACTCCTGTACTCAAATCCTCTTGTAATGAAGGCCAGCATACCATTTGCCTTCCTAATGGCTTACTGCACCTGCACATTCACTTTCAGTGACTCATGTATAAGAACACCCAGGTCCCTTTGAACATCTGCAATCCCCAATCTTTCACCATTTAGGAAATACTCTGCCTTTCTGTTTTTTCTACCAAAGTGGATAACTTCACATTTATCCACATTATATTCCATCTGCCATGTTCTTGCCCACTCACTGAGCTTGTCGAGATCCCCTTGAAGCCTCTTCACAACTGACACCTAGCTTTGTATCATCAGCAAATTTGGAAATGTTACATTTAGTCCCCTCATCCAAATCATTAATTAGATTGTGAATAGCTGGGGCCCAAGCACCGATCCTTGCGGTACCCCACTAGTCACAGCCTGCCATCTTGAAAAAGACCCGTTTACCCCTACGCTTTGTTTTCTGTCTGTTAACCAATTCTCAATCCATGCTAGTATATTACCCCCAATTCCATGTGCCCTAATTTTGTTCACCAACCTCTTGTGTGGGACCTTATCGAAGACCTTCTGAAAATCCATATACACCACTTCTACCGGTTCCCCTTTGTCTACTCCACTAGTTACATCCTCAAAGAACTCCAATAGGTTTGTTAAACAGGATTTTCCTTTCATAAATCCATGTTGACTCTGCCCAATCTTACTATTAGTTTCTAAGTGCCCAGTTATTGCATCCTTTATAATAGATTCCAGCATTTTACCAACTACTGATGTGAGGCTAACAGGTCTGTAGTTCCCCGTTTTCTCTCTCCCTCCTTTCTTAAATAGCGGGGTTATATTTGCTATCCTCCAATCTGCAGGAACCATTTCAGAATCTATAGAATTTTGGAAGATGACAACCAATGCGTTCACTATCCCAATGGCTCTCTTTCAAAACCCTAGGATGTAGGTCATCCGGTCCTTGGAATTTAGTCCCATTCATTTTGCTAGTACTGCTTTTTTAATAATAATTTCTTTAAGTTCCTCATTCTCGCCACACCCTTGGTTTTCTCGTATTTCTGGGAGGTTTTTTGTCTTCCTCAGTGAAGACAGAAACAAAGTATTTATTTAATTTCTCAGCCATTTCCTCATTCCCCATTATAAATTCTCCCGTCTCTGACTGTAAAGGACCTACATTTACCTTCGCCTTTTCACATACCTATAGAAGCTTTTACAATCCGTTTTTATATTTTTCGCTAGTTTGTGCTCATATTCCATTTTTCCTTTCTTTTTCAATTTCTTGGTCCCCCTTTGCTGATTTCTAAAAGGATCCCAATCCTCAGGCTGACTGCTTTTTCTGGCAACTTTATAAGCTTCCTCCTTTGACTTAATACTAGCTTTAATTTCTTTTGTTAGCCATGGTTGGATCACTTTTCCTTTTGGGTTTTTATGCCCTAGAGGAATATATGTTTGTTGCAAATTATGCATTATTTTCTTGAATGTTAGCCATTGTATGTCCACCTTCATACCTTTTAGTGTAGTCTCCCAATCTACCATGGCCAACTTGTCCCTCATACGCTTGTAGTTTCCTCTGTTTAGATTGAAGGCCTTAGTTTCAGATTGGACTACATCACTCTCAAACATAATGTAAAATTCAATCATATTATGGTCACTTGTCCCTAAAGGCCCCTTTACCACAAGATTATTGATTAGCCCTTTCTCATTACACAGTACCAGATCCAGAATAGCCTGTTCCCTGGCTGGTTCCTCCACATACTGATCCAGGAAACAATCTCGCATGCATTCCAAGAATTCGTCCTCCACGCCATTAGTGGTGATTTGATTTGCCCAGGACAGTCCAAGGATGGGTGACGAAAAGCTTGGTCAAAGAGGTAGGTTTTGAGGAGCGTCTTAAAGGTCGGAGAGGTTTAAGGAGAGAATTCCAGAGCTTAGGGCCTCGGCAGCTGAAGGCACGGCCGCCAATGGTGGTTCAATAAAAATTGGGGATGTGCAAGAGGCCAGAATTGGAGGAGTGCAGAGATCTCTGAGGGTTGTAGGGCTGAAGGAGGTTACAGAGATAGGGAGGGGCGAGGCCATAGAGCGATTTGAAAACAAGGATGAGAATTTTAAAATTGAGGCGTTGTGTGACCACGAGCCAATGTAGGTCAGCGAGCATGGGGTAATGGGTGCATGGGACTTTGTGTGAGTTGGGATAAGGGCAGCAAAGTTTTGGATGAGCTCAAGTTGATGGAGGGTGCAAGTAGGAGGTTGGGCAGGAGAGAATTGGAATAGTTGAGTCTTGAAGTAACAATGACATGGATGAGAGTTTCAGCAGCAGAAGAGCAGAGGCAGGGGTGGAGACGGGCGATGTTATGGAGGTGGAAGTAGGCAGTCTTGATGTTGGAGAGGATATGGGGTCGGAAACTCAGCTCGGGGTCAAATAGGACGCCAAGGTTGTGAACGGTCTGGTTCAGCTTCAAACAGTGGCCAAGGAGAATATAGGAAATATGAGGTGTGAACTTGGACAAAGCATTTATTTTAAACAGATTAGTGCATGTTTTTATTACATATCTTCATAGGTAACTCTAACCTGCTTGACTTTCAGTCTTAAAATTTTGCTCGTCTCAGGGAAGCATACTTGCCCCACTTTGATTCATATCTTAGACAGACATCACCAAAAGCACTGTTCTTTTTGCTAATTAAACTACCTTTGTTGCAGTGGTTAACTGAAGGACAAATGCCAAAAAATTACTGCATGCATATACGAGCAGATTTATACAGTGGACAGATAAATTGTGTTAAAAACAGAAAATGCTGGAAATACTCAGCAGGTCAGGCAGCATCTGTGGAGTGAGAAACAGTTCACGTTTCAGTTCAATGACCTTTCGTCAGAATTGTGAGTTGGCTTCAATGCTGAAAAGTTCATCAACTGAGGAAGATTGACTAATTATACACAGCCAATATAATGGTTTTGAATTCTTTTCAGGTACAAATATTCAGCTGCTTGGGATTTTATCCTACCTAAACTGAGGCAAACAAGTGGTGGGAGAAGATTAGCCTGTATCCACCTAGTGATAGAATGTTGTAATTGTCAGGATACTAAAGAAAGCCTTTTTCTTGCTCTTGGATTTAATACTCTCCAATATTATACATATTAGTAAATTTGAGGAGAACCTGCTTCATATGCCAGAATACACCCACATCTTGAAAAGATGTGCCCAGGTGATCAGTCCACTGGAGGAATGCTGCAAGGGTTAGTCATTAAGTTGGATTTGCATCTTTCTGCCAAGAACACAAGCTGCTACAAAAGTGCTTCAACATTCTGATGAAAGGTCATCAGCCTGAAACGTTAGCGCTGTTTCTCTCTCCACAGATACTGCCTGACCTGCTGAGTGTTCCCAGCATTTTCTGTTTTTATTTCAGATTTCAAGCATCTACAGTATTTTGCTTTTGCTTCAACATTATTTCACTTAAAAAAAAAAATCTGCATAGAATGCCAACTGCAATTCTTTTACAAACCTTTCTCCTACCTGTGCATCTCGCCTCTCATTTAAAATCCTTGTTAAGAACATAAGAAATAGGAGCCGGCCCCTCGAGCCTGCTCCGCCATTCAATAAGATCATTGCTGATCTTCGACCTCAACTCCACTTACCTGTCTGATCCCCCTATCCCTTAGAGTTAAAAAATCTATCGATCTCACCCAAGTACTATGACAATTTTCTCACCGAGATATCTTCATTGCTTTCCTCCCTCAGCCTTTGCACTGAGCAACTTCTCATCCTTGGTAATTTCAACCTCCATCTCAACTCATAATTCTCTGAGTACACTGCCCTCCTATCCTCCCTTAATCTCTCCCTCCATATAAACTCCCCTATCCCTATTCACGACCACCCCCTTGACCTTGCCATCTCACGTGGCCTTGCTAGTCCCATCATGTCAATCACAGATATGGCTAACTCTGATCACTTCCTTGTATCGCTCCCCACCCACATCCCCCTTCCCCCTCCAAACCCTACTTTATTCTGTTTCTGCCCCTGGAAAAAAAACACTCCCAATTTACTTACAACTGCACTTTCAAACTAGCCTTTAGCCCTCCATTCACCATGACATTTCTGCAGCCACCGATCTACTCAACCACACCCTCACTTCCAACTTTGATACCCTCACCTCCAACTTTGATGCCCTAGTCCTCATTAAAACCATTACACTCTCTCACCCTGGTTGTTCCCCTGGTACGGTCCTCATCTCCGCTCCCTTATGTCAAGTGCCACAGACTTGAACGTGGAGAACTGGTTTAGCCATTCACCTTCAGATCTGGCTGGACCACATAAAGCACTATCGGGTCCTGCTCTCGTCTGAAAAAACTGCTCGCTTTCCTGGAATGTAAAGACAACACCCAGCTTCTTTTCTCCATTGCCTTCTTAAACCCCTCTCCCCTGTCTCCTCCACCCTCACCTCCAATAAGTGCAAGGAGCTCATGGACTTCTTTGTCACTAAGATTGAAACCATCCGTTCAGCAATGTTCTTCGTAATTTTTTTTTGCTGCACAGCCCCTTTAAAGGGCTGCGTGGCCCATTCAAATTACCATGCATTGGTGGTTTTTGCCATTAGAACGCCATGGAGCCGGCTGCGCAAGAGCTGCAAATCGCAGCTAAACGGGAACGTTGCCATTCAGCTGCCTCTGCCACTTCCTACCCTTCCCCATGCCCACCGGGCCAAACTTCCTCTAAGGTTCCCCCCTGCCCTAGCCATGAACTCTCATCATTCTCTAGTTTCTCTCATAACTCCCCTCACGCCCTCTCCAAGCTCATCTTGTCCATGAGACCCACCTCCTGCTCCCTCAACCCTATCCCCACTAAACTGCTGCCCACCCAACTTCCCCTTCCTGACCCCCACGTTAGCTGATATTGTTCTCTCTCCTCGGGTACTTTCACCCGCTCCTTCAAATCTGCTGTCATCACCCCCTCCTCAAAAAAACAACCCTTGACCCCTTTTGTCCTTGCAAACTACCGCCCCATCTCCAACCTCCCTTTCTTCTCCAAAGTCCTATTTCCACCTCTGTAACATCACCTGACTCTGCCCCTGCCTCAGGTCATTGCTGCTGAAATCCTCATCCATGCCTTTGTTACCTCTAGATTTAACTATTCCAATGCACTCCTGGCCAGCCTCCCATCTTCCACCCTCAGTAAACTTGAAGTCATCCAAAACTCTGCTGCCCATGTCCTAACTCACACCAAATCCTGTTCACCCATCACCCCGTGCTTGCTGACCTACATTGGCTCCCGGTTAAGCAACTCCTCGATTTAAAAATTCTCATCCTTGTTTTCAAATCCCTCATGGCCTTGCCCGTCCCTATCTCTGTAACCTCCTCCAGCCCAACAACCCTCCGAGATATCGGAGCACCTCCAATTCTGGCCTCTTGCACATCCCCAATTTTAATCGTTCCACTATTGGTGACTGTGTCTTCAGCTGCCGAGGCCCTAAGCTCTGTAATTCCCCTCCCTAAACCTCTTTGCTTCTCTACCTCTCTTTCCTCCTTTAAGGCACTCCTTAAAACCTACCTCTTTGACCAAGCTTGTAGTCATCTGCCTTACTATCTCCTTATGTGGCTCAGTGTCGAATTTTGTTTGATAGCGCTCCTGTGAAGCGCCTTGGGACTTTTACGACGTTAAAGGCGCTATATAAATACAAGTTGTTGTTGATCTATATGATGCTGTTGCTTGGAATTCTGCTCTTTGTTTCAGTGCAGAGTTAGCCTCCATTTGCTGAAATAGTTCTGAGCATGCACTAGGCTATGTGAAATGTGGTGCCTATCACGCCAGTAGAATTTACTTGTCTTTCTGTTTTCCCAGCAACCACTGCGGACATATGTCCTTGCTACAGTTGTCTCTGACTTTCCCTGTCCATATTTATAATCTCCAATCCCATTCACGACCAGATAATTATACAACATTTTATATTTGTCCTAAAAACATTTGTTCCTTTTGATAGTTCAATTTTCCAAATAATACCAGAGATACCAAGGTTTGAGGAGAGCCATCCTCAGATGCTCCAGCAGGAATATGTAATGAAAATCTCAAGACATGGTCAGTAGTCCTGAGATTCTCATTACAGTAAATGCCCACATTGCACAGTTCACACTAAACACAAGTATGTTTAGGGTGAGAAGCAGGGTGCAAGGGTGCTGACATGAATCTTGTCATTCATGTGGAACTGACTTATGAAGTAATACTGGGCGGCCTGCTGGTGGCGCTGTCCAGGAAGAGTATAAATACTCGGGCATGGGCCCAGCTTGCTCAGGACATTCTTTAACAGGAACTAGTGAAGGACACAACTAGATCTCCATGTTGAAAAACAGTTGATTAAAGCCTTGTTTAATACTCAGACCAAGTGCCTAGTAGTTTTATTACGTCAGGTGCTATAATTGGTGTGGTCAAGTTTCTGTTTGTTTCCGCTGGTTGTATTAGCGCAATCCCCAGGCGGAATCTACCCAGTGGGGTAGCGTTTCCAGTTGGCCACAATCGGGAAATTGCGCCGGCGGACACCGCGTGCTTCAAGTTTCCACTAAAAAATGTTTGCATAATCACAAACATAAAATCTTCGATGAACCTGCACAATCAGGCAGTGTAATAGAATGTAAATTGTTTATTTTCTTTCCATTAAAAAATATTCCTTGATGTATTCAAGAGCTGGTAGTTTTATTAATACAGCTGAAAATTACTTTAAAAAAAACTATACTAAACCGTTTAATAGCTTCATTGGTGTACCCTAGTCAGTTTCTGAGTAAATTAAATACTTTTTGATGTGCAAAAACTTTTATAATGTGCCTGTGCACCTAAGAAAATGAACACAATTTGAAGAGCCTTCCAGAATAAGAAATTGGCAGAATCTCATAGTTTCAACCAGGGGCAGTGGCCAGATTTGTGGATGTGCCTGGATTCAGGCAAATTGAATCTTGAACCAGAGTATAAGATTGCGGAATGCATGATTGTAAATGGGTTTGGGCGTAACTCACTTACGTTTAAAATTCTCATATCTTTTATGCTGGTTCGGCCGATTATGCCTGGATTGTGCTGATGTAGCAAATGAAAACTCAACCCCACTGATTTTAGTTCCCTTGCAGCCTGCTGTGCAGCCTAACCTGCTGGTATGGATCCACGTTGTTTCGCGATTGACAAATCTTTCTGACTTTTTTGAGAGCTGCGGGTAGTGAGTTAGCTTGCATTATTCTTCCTCTTTTCTGATTGGTCAGTGAGGGTGATGTGCCACCAATCAAATTCAAATTAACAAAAGTGCCCCCTTACAATAAGGTCCAAATTGTCAGTAAACAAAAGGAAAAACTTGTTAAATTATAACATTATTGGCCGTGTTGACTATGCACTCCAGTCCCTCCGGTGCCCACTGGTCGCAGAAGGCCTCAAGCGTACCACTGGACACTGCGTACTCTCTCTCCAGGACCACCTGGGGACGGATGTAGCCGTGGAAGAGAGGCAGGCAGTCGGACACAACAGGCCCCTCAACCGCACGCTGCCCGGACCTGTTGTTGGCCGCCTTGACCAGGCTCAGGAGCAGTCCTATGAGGAGGTTCCCCGACCTACCTGCTCCCCTCCGCACCGGGTGACCAAAGATCAGGAGTGTGGGACTGAAGTGCAGCCAAAAATCGAGGAGCAGCCCCTTCAAGTAGAGGAAAAGGGGCTGCAACCTCTCATGGGCACTGGAGGGACTGGAGTCACCCCGGAAAATAGAATTCTGATTTAATTTGTTACGGTTCCTTTTAATTTGTTTTAAGTTACAGTCCTTATAGTTTGTGCCCCTTTAAGAAGGGGGCACGTGGTTGACTTTTAATAGGCAACAGCCGATGGTAAAGAAAGAGTCACACTCGGTTGACCACTCCATCCTTCTCCAACGCCTCTCCACCGTCGTCCAGCTGGGTGGGACTGCACTCGCCTGGTTCCATTCTTATCTATCTAATAGTAGCCAGAGAATCACCTGCAACGGCTTCATTTCCTGCTCCGGCATCATTACCTCTGGTGTCCCCCAAGGATCTATCCTTGGCCCCCTCCTATTTCTCATCAACATGATGCCCCTTGGCGACATCATCCGAAAACACAGTGTCAGTTTCCACATGTACGCCGACGACACCCAGCTCTGCCTCAGTACCTCTTCCCTTGACCCCTCTACAGTCTCTAAATCTTCAGACTGCTTGTCCGACATACAGTTCTGGATGAGCAAAAATTTTCTCCAATTAAATATTGGGAAGACCGAAGCCATTGTTTTCGGTCCCCGCCACAAACTCCGTTCCCTAGCCACTGACTCCATCCCTCTCCCTAACATCTGTCTGAGGCTGAACCACACTGTTCGCAAACTTGGTGTCATATTTGACCCTGAAATCAGCTTCCGACCAAAAATCCCCAGCATAACAAAGACCGCCTATTTCCACCTCTGTAACATCATCCGTCTCCGCCCTTGCCTCAGCTCATTCACTGCTGAAACGCTCATCCATGCCTTTGTTACCTCCAGACTTGACTATTCCAACGCACTTGTGGCTGGCCTCCCACATTCTACCCTACGTAAACTTGAGGTGATCCAAAACTCGGCTGCCCATGTCCTAACTCGCACCAAGTCCCGTTCACTCATCACCCATGTGCTCGCTGACCTACATTGGCTCCCAGTTAAGCAGCGCCTCGATTTCAAAATTCTCATCCTTGTTTTCAAATCTCTCCATGGCCTCGCCCCTCCCTATCTCTGTAATCTCCTTCAGCTCCACAACCCCCCCACCCCCGAGATATCTGCGCTCCTCTAATTCTGCCCTCTTGAGCATCCCTGATTATTTTTTTTTATTATTCATTGATGGGATGTGGGCGTCGCTGGCTAGGCCTGCATTTAGTGCCCATCCCTAATTGCCCTTGAGAAGATGGTGGTGAGCCGCCTTCTTGAACCACTGCAGTCCATATGGTGTAGGTACACCCACAATGCTGTTAGGAAGGGAGTTCCAGGATTTTGGCCCAGCGACAGTGAAGGAACGGCGATACAGGTCCAAGTCAGGATGGTGTGTGGCTTGGAGGGGAACTTGTAGGTGGTGATGTTCCCATACGTCTGCTGCCCTTGTCCTTCTAAGTGGTAGAGGTCGCGGGTTTGGAAGGTGCTGTTGAAGGAGCTTTGGCGAGTTGCTGCAGTGCATCTTGTAGATGGTACACACTGCAGCCACAGTGCGCCAGTGGTGGAGGGAGTGAATGTTGAAGGTGGTGGATGGAGTGCCAATCAAGCGGGCTGCTTTATCCTGAATGGTGTCGAGCTTCTTGAGTGTTGTTGGAGCTGCACTCATCCAGGCAAGTGGAGAGTATTCCATCATTCCATCACACTCCTGACTTGTGCCTTGTAGATGGTGGAAAGGCTTTGGGGAGTCAGGAGGTGAGACACTCACCGCAGAATTCCCAGCCTCTAGCCTGCTCTTGTAGCTACAGTATTTATATGGCTGGTCCAGTTCAGTTTCTGATCAATGGTAACCCCCAGGATGTTGATAGTGGGGGATTCAGCGATGGTAATGCCATTGAATGTCAAGGGGAGATGGTTAGAGTCTTGCTTGTTGGAGATGGTCATTGCCTGGCACTTGTGTGGTGCGAATGTTACTTGCCACTTGTCAGCCCAAGTCTGAATGTTGTCCAGGTCTTGCTGCATATGGACACGGACTGCGTCAGTATCTGATGAGTCTCGAATGGTGCTGAACAGTGTGCAATCATCAGCGAACATCCCCACTTCTGACCTTATGATGGAGGGAAGGTCATTGATGAAACAGCTGAAGATGGTTGGACCTAGGACACTGCCCTGAGGAACTCCTGCAGTGGTGTCATGTGATTGAGATGAATGACCTCCAACAACCACAGCCAACTTCCTTTGTACTAGGTATGATTCCAACCAATGGAGAGTTTTCCCCTTGATTCCCATTGACTTCAGTTTTGCTAGTGCTCCTTGATGCCACACTTGATCAAATGCTGCCTTGATGTCAAGGGCAGTCACTCTCACCTCACGAGTTCAGCTCTTTTGTCCATGTTTGGACCAAGGCTGTAATAATTGCTGAACCTTTGGTGGCCGTGCCTTCTGTTGCCTAGGCCCTAGCTCTAGAATTCCCTGCATAAACCTCTCCACCTCACTACCTCTCTTTTCTGCTTTAAGACGCTCCTTAAAACCTGCCCTAATTTCTCCTTATGTGGCTTGGTATGAAGTTTTTTTGTCTTAAAATACTCCTGTGCAGCGCCTTGGGACATTTTACTACGTTAAAGGCACTTTAGAAATACAAGTTGTTGTTATTATAAGGTTGGCTTATTCTCAACTTCCCTATGTTGTAGTGGACAAGCGTCTCCATGGTTACCAGTTGCGTTGGACGCACGCCGCGCTCCACCCCGTCCCGGCAGGTGACGCAAGAAAACAAACTCCTCCCTCCGGACGGAAATAGCCAATGGGCGACGCGCTCGCTGGGGAGCGACGAACCGTTTCAATTTAAACGGGGTGAGGAGTGTCTGCAGGGTCCTAGTGTCCACCCGACTGCCGTTAAACATTCCGCTCCCTTCACACAAAGAGCACCTGCAACCGACACCATCGGCTTCGTAGTGCTGGTTCCGGCCTTGGTGCCCCGCCTCGGCGGGGGCGGAGACTCCCGGTGTCTGGCGATGGCGGCCGCCGGCTCCGGCTATTTCCAGCGGGTGGTGGAGCGGCGCGGCGGCTCGGAGCTGCGGATTAAGCAATGCAGCGCCGGTGATGTGGGCTGTGTGGTGTGGGATGCGGCGCTGGTGTTGGCCAAGTACCTGGAAACCAGCGGCTTCTATCGGGACGGCCTCCACGCCTTTACCGGCAGGAGCGTGCTGGAGCTGGGCGCGGGGACCGGAGTGGTGGGGCTGATGGCTTCTGTTCTGGGGTAAAGTTCATCTCTACTGGCTTTATTCATCGGGGAGAAAGCATTAGCGGCGACGATACTGCTGCGGGCGTGGGGGCGCACAAATAAATGTGGATCCGTTACTAAATACATCGGGAGGAATTAGAGCTTTGTTGCTGCTTTGAGCATCTTGCAAACATCCCTTTTAAGATGTTTGTAACGTGGTGACAGGATGTAAAGCACTGGAACAGGCCATTCGGCTCAAATGGTCTTTGCTCGCGTTTATGCTCCACACAAGCCTCTTCTAACCCTACTTCATCTAACCCTATCAACATATACTTCTATTGCTTTCTCCCTTGTTTATCTAGCTTCGCCTTGGATGCATCTACACCATTTCCCTCAACTGCTCTTTCTCGTGTGCTCCACAGTCTAACCACTCTCTGGGTAAAGAAGTTTCTCCTAAATCTATTGGTTTTATTAGTGACTATCTTGTATTTATGGCCCCTAGTTTTGGTCTTCCAACACGAGGAAACCTCTTTTCTACGCCTACCTTATCAATTTCATAATCTTAAAGATCGCTATCGAGCCACCCCTCAACTTTTCTAGAGAAAAGACCCCCAGCCTGTTCAGTGGCACTGGAGATGGCTCCTTGTGACTTTTCTCAATGTGCTTGCTATCTCTTGGCAAGTCCTGCTCCCAAATTGGCACTCGCTGTAACCATTCCCAGCTGTACTTGTCCTCCCAAGAACCTGTGGAAATGGGTGGGTGGCTGATATTTTATTTGAAGAAAGATGAAGACTACCAGAGCTAAGTAAGTTGTCTGGAAAATGCAACCAGTAGAATACATCACTCTAAACCAAGTACTGAATGTTACAACCCCCATGCCCCCTCAGGCAATATATGATTCATTCTGCAAGCCACTGGGTGAGTTGCAACAACATGACCAGCTTTACCCAATGTCTTAAGGCCATATATCAACAACAACTTGCATTTATATAACTCCTTTTTTTTAATGTAGTAAAACATCCCAAGGTGCTTCACAGGAGTGTTATTGGACAAAATTTGACAGGTGTACCTAAAATTTGATTGAGACAGAAGATCAGCCATGATCTCATTAAATTGTGGAGCAGGCTCAAAGGGCTGAATGGCCTACTCCTGCTCCTATTTCTTATGTTCTTAATCACTACATGTGATGTAGGGAATGATAGCATAGTGGTTCTGTTACTGGACTAGTAATCCAGAGGCCTGGACTAATAATCGGGAGACATGAGTTCAAATCTCACTGGTAGCTGTGGAATTTAAAATTCTGTTAATTAAATAAATCTGGAATAAAAAGTAATCAGTAAGCAGACCATGAAACTACCGAATTGTTGTAAAAACCCATCTGGTTCACTGAAGTCCTTTTTTAGGGAAGGAAATCTGCCGTCCTTAGCTGGTCTGGCCTATATGTGACTCCAGACCCACAGCAATGTGATTGACTCTTAACTGCCCTCTGAAGTGGCTTAGCAAGCCACTCAGTTGTAACAAACCGCTACAAGAAACAATAATAAGAATAAAACAGGATTCAGACACGATAACGGCACAGCCAGCCTAGTCGACCCTGCAAAGTTCTTCTCACCAACATCTGGGGACTTGTGCCAAAATTGGGAGAGCTGTCCCACAGACTAGTCAAGCAACAGCCTGATATAGTCATATTCACAGAATCATACCTTTCAGCCAATGTCCCAGACTCCTCCATCACCATCCCTGGGTATGTCCTGTCCCACCAGAAGTGGTGGCACAGTAGTATCCAGTCGGGAATGAGTGGCCCTGGGAGTCCTCAACCTTGATTCCGGATCCCATGAAGTCTCATGACATCAGGTCAAACATGGGCAAGGAAATGTCCTGTTGATTACCACCTACTGCCCTCCCTTAGCTGATGAATCAGTATTCCTCCATGTTGAACACCACTTGGAAGAAGCACTGAGGGTAGCAAGGGCACAGAATGTATTCTGGGTGGGGGACTTCAATGTCCATCACCAAGAGTGGCTTGGTAGCACCGCTACTGACTGAGCTGGCTGAGTCCTCAATGACATAGCTGCCAGACTGGACCTGCAGCAGGTGGTGAAAGAACCAACATGAGGGAAAAAAACTACTTGAGCTCGTCCCCACACTGAGGACACCCTCCATCGTGTTGTGTGGCACTACCACCATGCTAAATGGGATAGATTCAGAACAGATCTAGCAGCTCAAAACTGGGCATCCATGAGGCGCTGTGGACCATCAACAGCAGCAGAATTGTATTCCACCACAATCTGTAACCTCATGGCCCGGCATATCCCTCACTCTACCATTACCATCAAGCCAGGCGACCAACCCTGGTTCAATGAGAAGTGTAGAAGAGAGCAGCACCAGGTGTACCTAAAAATGAGGCGCCAACCTGGGGAAGCTGCAACACAGGACTATATGCATGCTAAACAACAGAAGCAGCATGCAAGAGACAGAGCTAAGCAATCCCACAACCAACAGATCAGATCAAAGCTCTGCAGTCCTGCCACATCCAGTCGTGAATGGTGGTGGACCATTAAACAACCGGCGGGAGGAGGAGGCTCCATGAACATCCCATCCTCAATGGCGGAGCCCAGCACGCGAGTGCAAAAGACAAGGCTGAAGCATTTGCAACCATCTTCAGCCAGACGTGCCAAGTGGATCTCAGCCTCCTCTTGAGGTCCCCACCATCACAGAAGCCAGTCTTCAGCCAATTCTACGTGATATCAAGAAACGGTTGAGTGCACTGGTTACAGCAACTGCCAGGCAATCACTGTCTCCAACAGGAGAGCGTCTAACCACCGCCCCTTGACATTCAATGGCATTACCATCACCAAATTCCACAACATCAACATCCTGGGGGTCACCATTGACCAGAAACTTAACTGGACGAGCCACATAAATACTGTGGCTACAAGGGCAGGTCAGAAGCTGGGTATTCTGTGGTGAGTGTCTCATCTCCTGACCCCCAAAGCCTTTCCACCATCTACAAGGCACAAGTCAGGAGTGTGATGGAATACTCTGCACTTACCTGGATGAGTGCAGCTCCAACAACACTTAAGAACTCAACACAATCCAGGACAAAGCAGCCCACTTGATTGGCACCACCTTAAACATTCACTCCCTCCACTACTGGCGCAGCGTGTACCATCTACAAGATGCACTGCAGCAACTTGCCAAGGCTTCTTCGACAGCACCTCCCAAACCCACGACCTCTACCACCTAGAAGGGCATGGGAACACCGTCACCTCCATGTTCCCCTCCAAGTCACACACTATCCTGACTTGGAAATATATCGCCATTCGTTCATCGTTGCTGGGTCAAAATCCTGGAACTCCCTCCCGAACAGCACTATGGGAGTACCTTCACCATGTGGACTGCAGCAGTTCAAGAAGGCAGCTCACCAGCACCTTCTCGAGGGCAATTAGGGATGGGCAATAAATGCTGGCTTTGCCAGTGACGCCCACATCTCAGGAACTAATTTTAAAAAAAGACAGGTGATCAAAAGCTTAGTCAAAGAGGTAGATTTTATGGAGTGTTTTAAAGGAGCAGAGAGAGAGACTGAGTTTTCGGGAGGGAATTTCAGAAGGCATGGCCACCAAAGGTGGGTGATGGGAATCGGAGATGCACAAGAAGCTAGAATTGGAGGAACGCAAAGTTCTCAAGGTTGTAGGGCTGGAGGAGGGTACAGAGATGGGAGGGACGAGACCATGGAGGTATTTAAACGCCAGGATGAGAATTTTAAATTTGAGACGTTGCTAGACTGGGAGCCAATAAAGGTTAACGAGCACAGGGGTGATGGGTGAAAGGTATTTCATGCAAGTTAAGATACAGCCAGCAGAATTTTATGGAGGGTGGAAGATGCAAAGTTGACCGGGAAAGCATTGGAATAGTCAAGTCTGATGGTAACAATAGCATCGGTGAGGTTTTCAGCTGCAGATAAGCTGAGGTGGGGCGGGGACAGGCAATGTTATGGAGGTAGAAGTAGGTGCTTTTTGTGGTTAGAGGATATGGAGTTGGAAGCTTAACTCCGGGTCAAATAGGAGTATGCCTTTTTGACTGAGCTTTTAATCAACTATCCTAACATCAGTTCCTTTGGCTGGGTGTCAATTTTTTTATCATCTTATGCTCCTGTGAAACGCCTGGGACATTTTCTTATGTTAAAGGTTCTATATAAATGCACGTTGTTGTTAGGTTGCCATAAAATCAAAAAGCCATGTTTGGATGGTCTGGCCAGACCCCATTCCTTGTGTCATCCTCTGATCTAATATTAAGTGTGCTGTTTTCTCTGAAAAATGCAGATTGGTTTGTGTTGTTTGGCTAGAAGGGAGGCTCATTAGATTCTAAAGCAAAGAATTTACATGAGATTACTATTTCTGGTGTTCATCACTTGGTAGAGCTTTCTGCTGTCTTGGCCCCACCCTCTGAAACTCCTGACCTAAACTTTTTCCATTTTGTTATTTCCCTCCCTATCTTTAAAAGCCTACCTTTTTGACTGCCTGTAACCAACTCTTTTAAATGCTCTATCTATTGCTTGGTCTCTCTTGCTTCTATGTAAAGGTGCTATACAAATGTAAATTGTTAGGATCCTTACAGCCAAGAGAATCAGGTGACTTTCAACTATCAGTTTGGCTTAATATGGTTACAAGTTCCATAGCTGAGGCAGAACTGTGGTAATGCACCATGTCACTGAACCCTTGTGTTACAGTTATTATTTGTGGTTGTGCAAAATCAAATACAAGATCTTTTTTGAAGTTTTAGTTTTGATTTTAATTCTAAACTAATGTATTTCCTTCTGTTTTCTAGGGCACACGTCACAGTCACAGATCTTGAAGAGTTGCAGGATTTACTTAACATAAATATCAGTGATAACAAGCACTTGGTTACTGGTTCTATCCAAGCCAAGGTACTTAAATGGTTTGTACTTGTTTGACTTTCAAACTTCTCAACAAAAGAGTTTTCAACTATTTAACATAGTTTTCACATATTCAGAATAAAAGGGTAGGGATTCGGGTCACCTTTACCTCTGCTTCACTGAAAGTATTATGATTAGATACAGATTTGTGTTTGTGTGGAGGCCGGGAAGTAACCATTCATCATCCTCTACATAATCTAGCTTGTGAAGAGTGAATAATAAGTGGGAAGAGGGGAAACTATCACAGGGATTAGTCTTTTAAGATATTTGATGTTATCTCAGTTGAGACTTTATTGCCATAACTTTCTGTGAAGATACAGAAATGCTTCCCCTAGATCACTTCCATTAATTCCTTTTCTCTTTTTGTCAGTGTAGAAATATCTTTAGATGAGCAATTAATCTATCCCTTAGTACCAAGCTGTAATATCGTCCTACTGATACCAGAGGCCAATGACAGCTTTGGTTTCAGGAAAAGGAATTTTTAAGGTGGTTCTTCAAGTCTTATCAGCTAATCAAGGCGAGGAGAGCGAGCTGTCCTTGTACCACAGTGAAACTTGAACCCAAATAGAATTGTGAGTTTTGTCTTTCTCCAGCGTTTACTTTTCTTTCATTCTCGGTGTTCCTCTGAAAATGAACATAGTTTCCATTATGTGGATGCTAAAGATTGAATAAATCAAGATAAGTGTTATTGAATGCAATACTTGAGCAATCTGTGAACAAAAGCAAGTTTTGAAGCTTGTGAATGGTGTTCAGTACTGTTAACCACGGCGTCAAAAGCTACTTGCCCTAATGTTTGGTGTGTCTATGTATGTATGATTCATGAAACACTGTTTGGATTTATTGATCAGGCAGTCCGATCAATACGTCCATCACCACCTTGTTAATGCCTTTGGGTTAGAGTTCTGTGGTATAGAGAATAAACGTGGACTAGGAAAGATAAGTAATATATCTAGGTACAGTCTTTTAGTTAAATTCTTTTCCAAATAGTAAGCGCTCTCATGTTTGATCAGAGAATCAGAATATTCTTTTTTTGAAAGTATTTTTGAGAAATGGGGGAAGGGAGAATTAACTTGAATTTATGCAACACTTTATGCTCTCGGGGGCATCCCAAAGTGCTTCACAACTAACACATTATTTTTGAAGTGCAGTCACTGTTACGTAGGCAAATGTGGCAACCAATTTGCATACATGCAGATCCCACAAACAGCAAATTAAATAAATGTGGTTCTGGTGGGTGGTGATTGAGGGTGGTCAGGACAAAGGGAGAACACCTTGCTCTTTGAATAATCCATGGAATCTTTTACATCTATCTGAAACAGCTGGGGTGGGGGCTTAATTTAACATTTCATTTGAAAAGATGGCACCGCCAACAGTGTATCCCCTCTTTCAATACTGCACTGAAGTGTAGATCATGTAATCAAGTCCTAGAATGGGGCTTGAAGCCACAATGTTGTGACTGAGGTGAGCACTACCAACTGAGCCAAGCTGACACTTAATATGTAAAATTGTGCTTTGAATCTATTGAACAATCAAAAACTGAATGCAGAAAAGGATTGGTATCAAAATGTCTTTCAAGGATCTTGAGTTTATTTTGTTTGTGTCAATGACCTTTGCTAATTGAATGGTGTGTAGATGATGACTGCAGTCAAAAGAATGAGCAAGATTTTTCCAAAGTAGATAAGTTTAGTGTCTAAAGTTAACTATTTTGTTAAGATAGAGAAGAACTGTGCTAAGAAGAGCTAACTTGTTCACTGCCTGTTGTATACATAATGTTTAAACTTGGGTAAAATAGCTACCATTTTGTAGAGTGCCTAATGACTTCTTCATGTATTTGCAGTTATACTGTCACTTTTGTATCAATGTGTGTCGTGTTTTGGGGTGTGCTCTGGTATTGGGTGACATGCCAATCTTGGGATGAGCTGTGAGACTTCCTCTAGTTTGATGTAAAACCAGATTTTAAAGTGTTCATGTACTCTGTTGGGCCTCCTGGACACTTTATAAATGCAGTATTAATTCTTTTTAATCTTATGAGAGCATGGCACTGCTGTCTCTCCTAATGTTATAAAATAGCCACTGCAGGAGCATATAAGCAGGCTGTACAAATTATAGTCTTCTGTGTAACTATGGCCTTGCAGGCTGTGGTTCACACATTACAGGTCCTGGTTTAGACTGGCAAAAAGTAATCAAAAAGGCAAATTGAATGTTGGCCTTTATTTCAAGGGAGTTGGAATTCAGAAGTGAGGAAGTGATGCTTCAGACCTTGGTCAGACCCCATCTGGAATACTGCATTTGTTCAGTTTTGGGCATGGAACCTCAGGAAAGATATATTGGCCTCTGAGGGGGTACAGTGCAGATTCACCAGAATGACTTAAAAGGCTTAAAACATTAAATTATGAGGACAGGTTACATAAAATTGGCTCGTTAGATACAGAGAAACTATTTCTTCTGTTGGGGCAATCCAGAACAAGAGGGTATAATCATAAGATTAGAGCGACGCCATTTTGGAGTGAAATCAAGAAGCACTTTTGCACACACAGTTGTGAACATCTGGAACTCGCTCCCCCAAAAGGCTGTGGATGCTGGCTCAATTGAAATTGGCAAGACTAAGATAGATAGATTTTTGTTGGGTAGGGGTAGTAAGGGATATGGAATAAAGGTGGACAAATGAAGTTGAGGTACAGATCATCCATAATCTAATTGAATGGTGGAACAGGCTCGAGGGGCTGAATGACCACCTCCTTTTTCTATGATAGTGTAGTTTAACTGCAGCCTTAATGTTTCTGTACTGTGGTGTTTTTCAGGGGTGAAACTGTGAAAGACCTTCCACATGACCCAGACTACATCCTTATGGCAGACTGTATTTACTATGAGCAGGTATGTACTCCTGGGTTTTAAATAAAAGGGTAGCTTCCTGAACTAATCTGTACTTTGTAACGGGATTGTTCCTTAACTTGTTTTTAATTTAATACGTGCAATAAAAATGTTTTCACAGAAAAATCAAGTTGTACTGGTTGTGTTTTCTCATCAGGTGTAAAGACCAGATGATGGCTATGAATTCTGTCTGTGTAGTCAATTTAATAATAGTTCTTTATGCAGTATAAATATAACTTTCAATTTTGCATGTGTAAGAAATTTAAAAATATAATTCTTTGTGTAATGCAATAATCAAAATTAAATTTTGCATTGATGTAGCATTGAATTGAATGTGTATGGCTAATGTAGGTATGTGTGTTTAAAGTATAGAAGGGCTAAAGATGTTTACATCATAGAAGGAGGCCATTCAGCCTGCCATGTCTGTGCTGGCTCTCCATTAAAGCAACCAAAAACTAAACTCACAGTCTCTTCCTCTACTCTATTTTAAAATTTCACCTTTAAATTATGTCTGCACATATTTACAGTGTTTAAATATATCTTACCATGTTTAGTTAAGATGAGGAATATAAATTATTTTTTTCAGCTAGTCTTAAATTTAATGTTTAAGAATGTTTTCATAGAATTAAATGTGGCAAGAGTGTACAGAATGCTCACTTGTAAATAGATGTATTATAAATAAAAACAGAAAATGATGGAAACCTTCAGCGGGTCAGGCAGCATCTGTGTGAAAGGCAGAGAGGGTTAACCTTTTGCCAGAACTCTACCTTCCATTCTTCACAGATGCTGTCTGATCTGCTGAGTGTTTCCAGCATTTTCTGTTATTTCAGATTTCCAGCATCTGCAGTATTTTACATTATGCTGTATTTTAACCCTGAGACTGAGGGTAATCCCACCAAAATGACTGAATCCTTGAGTTGGCTGGTATTTGTAAAATTTCAGTTTACACACTTCTCAAACAAGCAGTAAAGCTACTCATTTCAAGAATAACATTTTAACACTAATTTTGCTTCTTTTTCTGTTTCTCTGTTCTTTCCCATTCTGCCAGTTATAATTTTACTTTTACTTTAGTTTTCATTTTTATATTATCCAACTTAATTTCTTAGCAAAAAAAATGTTTTGCAGTTTTTTTTAAATTGAAAGGCCACACAGCAGAGATTGACTTGGCCAATGATCAATACATAAAACGGCAAAATGGGTAGAACTGACAAATTAGTCTATTTATTGTTGGCACACAAAAGCTAATATGCTGAGATAAGTAAATTTATTTGTGGCATTAAGAGATTACAGTATCTCAATACTTTCTTATTACTGTATAGATCAGAGTCAACAATATTGTTAAGGTGACGACGAATCATCAGTGCTCATTGCCATTATTAAAAAAAATGGAATTAGCACATGAATAAAGTTGAAAAGATCTCAAGCAAGCTGTTTTGTTTGCCATTGACATTTTAAAGTAAAATAGCCATTTTAATTTCACATCAAATTATCCTTTGTGTTTTCATATGCATTCTCTAGTTTGAAGACCTTTTGTGCTTTTAAGTTTTCAGTTTTGTATGTGATTAAATTGCTACTTTGTTTAATATTTTCTTATCTTTATTAACCCATTTTAGGGTTTCTTACAATAATTGTACAATGTGCATTGCCTTACAGTGGCTGTTCAGGTTCTCCTACTTCGTATAAAAGTGGGTTTGAATAAGATGACATTTGTGATGTTGTCCAAATTATGTGTGTAGTTTAAACAATATACTGGTCTTGCAGTCTTTAGAGCCCCTGCTGAGGACTATGAAAGAGCTTGCAGGAAACAAAACCTGTATCATATGTTGCTATGAAGAGAGGACAGTGGGAAACAACCCTAAAATAGAGAATTGTTTTTTTGAGGTATGTTTTATATTAAAACAATTACCACATTTATTGGATTGGATTGTGATAAATGTAGCTCCATGGTTAATGTTATAGCTTAAATAGGTTTGAGATGTTGACAATAAACTAAAACTAGTTGCACACAAATTAAATTAAAAAAAAAAAATCCTATGTTTTCATTAAGTAGTATACTCAAAGGTGTTTTCCGAATCTCCAATCTACATTTGTTATAACCAAGATTTTGTAAGATGAAATGCCAGTTATTGGAAATTGATTATGCACCTTATTAAACTGTTACAGAACAAAATGAACTTGCCTCAAACCTGTGAGGAACTTGTCAGCAACAAATGACAGTAATGTCTGAGTACAGATACATGTATGTTACTAACAATGTGATGCAGCTCAGATTCAAACTCAGTATGAACATCTTCAAACTGATCCCCAGTGGTTCCAGCTTAGAACCAGAACATGACCTTAGTTAGGGATATTGTGTACGGTTTTGCATAGCCATTATAGAGAGAATATAATAGCAATGGAAAAGGTGTATGGTAGATTCACTAGAATCTTATCAGGTATAAGAAGTTATAGTTATGAAGGCAGACTTGAAGTTATGGCTTTTCCACTTTAGCTGAGAAGGTTAAGGGGTGACTTGATAGAGGTCTTCAAGATTATGAAGAGTTATAATAAGTTAAGCAGTGATTATTTCCATAGGTCACCTAGACAAGAGAAAGAGGGTATAACTTTAAGATAATCACCAAAATAATTAAAGGAGAGGCTGGAAAGAAATCTTATTAGCGTGTAGAATTCTCTGCCACAAGCTGTTGTTGAAGCAGAGCCTGTAAATAAATTATTTTAAAAGAGGATTAAATAGTTGCTTGAAAAATAAATATTAGAGGGTGTAGGGAACGAGCATTTGCTTGTGTAGTAGATATATAATATCTAGGATTTGATAGATGGCTTGTGGAGAAAAATCATGGGCCAAATGGTCTGCTTCTGTGGTGCAGCCTTCTGAGATCACTTGTAAAATGTAGAAAGAAAACAGCAGCAGTTTTCTTTTATTTTGTATAGATGATTGGATGCCTTTTCTGCTTGTAATTTCAATTAGTTTTCCTTAGTCGTTGGATCTAATGCCGGTTTAATTTTGATCAATTTTAAAAGGAAAAACATCTTTTCACCACTTGAGAGCCTGCTTGGTGACCTGTTCTCAAGTTGCTGTTAGCATGACTGTACTGTCTGGATACTAGGATGTGCAGTGGACTAGGCCTTGGTAACTTCTTTACTCAGACTTAACTGTAAAAAGATCAAATGAGATTTATGGTAAAATAACCATTTTAAACTCCGATGTGCTTGATTTATTGATTGCAATTTTTTGCGATGCTAACTTCCTTTTTTTATATCAGCTTTTGCAGACTGATTTTGAAATAGAAGAAATTCCATTGGACAGGCAAGATGAGGAATACAGAAGTGAAGACATTCATATTTTACACATAAAAAGAAAAAGACATTAGGGGATCTTTACCTTGAAATAAAAATTGCCACTGTTTGTTTTTGTTCTCAGACACAGGAGTAGCCAAAAAAAAGGTTGAACCCTGATGTGAGATGGGGCAATTCTTATTAAAGTTTTTATTATATATTATATATCTACTACACAAGCAAATGTAAAAACAGGTTTTTTATAGCCCACGAAGAGTGGTATTCAGCTCTGGATGTCACAAATGCATTTCTGTTCTTTATAGGACGTCATTGCATTGTTGTTTTCAACTGTCATCAATGATCTCTTTTCTAGCATTCATTCTCGGAAGTAATACAAGCTGCATGGTTTATGTTACAGATTTTTTTGTTTTTTGTTTTTGCTTTGAACGTGTAGTTAATGTGTACAATAACTATATATAAATATCAGATGCTGTAGGAGGGCGGTGTTCAGTCTCTGGTTTCTGCTTGTGGTTCATGAACAGCTTGAGCTTTGCTGTCATGGTTTGTGACATTGAGACAACCTTGTTTGATGTTGGGTATATCGTCTGCTGAGTCCAAATGTGAACGTTAGGGAATGTTCAGTCAGACCACTGGTGCCTTCCTAAACCATTGTTCTTTTTGTTCTTTATGCAGTACTAAAAAGCAAATCGCATTAAAAAGTGTTGGTTGATTTTCAACAGTGGTTGAGTGGTTTTATTGATCGCGTTTGAAAAGCACTGAATTAACTTTTTGAAATATTAATGTTCACAATATATTCAGCACAGCATTGGAAATGACCTGAGAATTCGATTAATTTCTATAATTTTGAAATTGTTTAATAATTACACAATTTATGTTGCACTTTAACTTACTTGAGCTATTAGCCGTTTAGATGCAGACACTAAGGGCTGGATTTTGTCATTGGGGGCGGGTCGGGTGTTCGGCGGGTCCCGCCCCCACCTCTGATGTGAGGAGGGATAATTTAGTGATTTTTGCCCTTATTGGGCACTTGATTCCCAGAGTGTGGGAACCCCTGGCCCAATGAGTCTTTTGGTCCTGAAACTCGCCTCTGATGACGTCATTTATGCAGCTGCCTTTAAGGCCTGCAAGCAGCCTTGGTTCATTTTATGCCTTACAACTTTTTTTGGGGAGACTTCTGAGGGATTTGTGGTGCACAGATGTCAAGCTCAAGGTCCAAGTCCGCACCCTGCTTTGATGAGGACTCCCTGCAAGCTCTGTTGGAGGGAGCCAGAGCTCAGAAAGAGGTGTTGTTTCCTTCCTCTGGGAGGAAAGAACCTCCCTAGCAGACCAAGGCTGTGTGGCTGCAAGTGGTACAGGAGGTGAGTGCCTTATCAATGTGCAGCAGAACCTGGCTGCAGTGCAGAAAGAGGTTTAATGACCTTCTCCACACAAGAAAAGTTAGTATGACATCACCATGACCCTCAATCTGCTCCCCATTGCCTCTCATCACCAGCACTCTGCATTGTCAACCTCCTCCTCCACATCCCACTTGACCCTTACATCCCTGCACCCTTAACCATTCCCTCTCTCTATGTACACATTCACTTAACTATTCGACTATGCTGCCCTCACACTCCCTATCACTGTGATGCTATGACAACAACTTGCAACACACAGGGAGGGCCCTTGGTCTTGGGACCTCACTCTATCTTTGGGTCCTTCTAAGCATCTGTGATATGGATTCTCTACACTCACTCCATCATTCTCACTCAAACTCCACTTGTGTCCCTCATTGCAGGAAAAGAGTGCTCACAATAAGAGGGAAAGGGCGAAGACAGGAGGAGGGTCACCCTCAATAGCCCATCTTACCAGCGCAGAGGAGGCGGCCCTCGAGATCGTGGAAGTCGAGGAGGATGTGCAAGTGGGGGACAGACAGACGGGCGCATCAGAGCAAGCTGGTGACAGAATAGTTTTTCATCTCTCTCATTGACATTGCATGAGTGACTGATATTGATTCTGATGCTCTTAACAGATTGACTTATGATGATCTGCACAATTCCATGTGCATGCAACATTTATCTCACATGTCTAACTTTCCTTTACTCCCCCACAGGACCATTGACAGCCCCCCTCCCCACTGTCCAGGAGGAACAGCCTGAGCCACAAGATTCCTCAGAGGAAGCTGCAACCTCTGAGGGCGTAGCGTCTGCAGAATTAAGCACACCCAGCACCAGCGCAGACGCACCTCGGTGGGACCTTCGGGACATAGAGTAGTGTTGTCACCTGGTGTATCACAGCTCACAAGTGAGCATCAGCAGATGGTGGAGACAGGGACAGCAGTGGAGAGACCTCGTTGGAGGCCGCAGGGTGCTCCCAGCTCGGCTCAGCTGCACGTCGACCCTGTGCCTCTGGGTCCATCCAGAAGGAGAGCAGTGATGGAACTCCAGGAACAGGTGCAGGAGTCTCTGGCAGGTTTTGTCTCCAGGGTCACTGCGAGTGTGGAGCGGATGGAGGAGTCCATCGCTAACATGAGCAGAGCCTTTGTGGAGGCATTGGCGCTTGAACGCATCACCATGGAAAGGATGACTACCTCTGTGAAAAGGATGACTACCTCCGTGGTAAGGATGGCTACGGTAGAGGAGAGGATGGTTATGGCATGGAGGAGCTAAGTCGCCAGGGTCTTGAAAACATGGTCATTGTTCAGAATAGACTGACATCTCTGGAGGAGCGATGGTCAGCTATTGAGCAGAGAAACCAGAGCTTCATGGAAGTCCTCTGGAGTAGGACTGCCAGTGCAGAAATGGGTGCTCATGGCTCCCCTGAAGAGCAGCAAGGTGCTGTCAAGCCACTTGCTAGCTCTGAAGTGGGGCTGACCCATGAGAGGGATGTTGGTGGCAGACAACAAGGAAGTGGGGGCTCCTCTCCAAGCGCGCTCACGACCATGTTACTGCACAGCCCTCGGTCAGAGCCCCACCAGAGTCCTGACCCAACTGAGATCGGCGTCTCAGCCCCTGCACAGCCGCAGGAACAGCAGACTGTTGGCGAGCCCTCACAGGCTCGCAATCCCAGAAGATGCCCGCCAAAGGTGTCAAGGAAGAAGCAGCATGAAAGTGAGCAAGGGACCTCCATGTCTGTTGCTCCTGCGGCTGTGCAGGGGCTGAGACTTCGGTTGAAGCTCCATGAAGCTCTGGTTTCTCTGCTCAATAGCTGACCATCGCTCCTCCAGAGATGTCAGTCTATTCTGAACAATGACCATGTTTTCAAGACCCTGGCGACTTAGCTCCTCCATGGCTGAAGCCACAGGTGGAAACACCACATAGGAGCACGCGTAAGAAGAAGATTTCAAAGGTGAGCGAGAGCCGGGGCTACAGCGGACCGGTGAGTGTAAAGAAGTAAAAAGTAATCAAAGTGTGACATCACCAGAAAGCAGGTAAGTGATTGGACGGTGAGTATTTCTCTCGCGCTTTTTCCAAACTTAACTTTTGTGGTTTATAGTTTCTAAGGTCTCTGTTGTGTAGTGGGAGTGCTAGTAAACAAGGGCCCTTGAGTATATCATTTAATTGTAGTGTAATTAGTGGTTTTGATTTAATTTAATTTGAATTAATTAAAGGGTAAGTCATGGCAGGACAGCTCAGCCCCGTGGCGTGCTCCTCCTGCGCTATGTGCGAAATCAGGGACACTTTCTGTGTCCCTGACGACCATGTGTGTGGGAAGTGTATCCAGCTGCAGCTACTGACAGACCACATTGCAGCGCTGGAGCTGCGAATGGATACATACTGGAGCATTTGCGATGCTGAGGACGTCGTGGATAGCACGTTTAGGGAGTTGGTCACACCGCAGGTAAAGGCTGCACAGGCAGGAAGGGAATGGGGGACCACCAGGCAGAGTAGTAGGCGCAGGCAGATAGTGCAGGGGTCCCCTGTGGCTATCCCCCTCTCAAACAGATATACCACTTTGGATATTGTTGGGGGAGATGGCTTATCGGGGGAAGGCAACAGTAGCCAACTTTCTGGCACCATGGATGGTTCTGCTGCATAGGACAGGAGGAAAAAGAGCGGGAGAGCTATAGTGATAGGGGATTCTATTGTAAGGGGAATAGATAGGTGTTTCTGCGGCCGCAAACGAGACTCCAGGATGGTATGTTGCCTCCCTGGTGCAAGGGTCAAGGATGTCTCAGAGCGGCTGCAGGGCATTCTGGAGGGGGAGGGTGAGCAGCCAGTTGTCATGGTGCATATAGGTACCAACGATATAGGTAAAAAACGGGCTGAGATCCTAAAAGCTGAATATAGGCAGTTAGGAGGTAAATTATAAAATAGGGCTTCAAAGGTAGTAATCTCAGGATTGCTACCAGTGTCACGTGCTAGTCAGAGTAGAAATAAAAGGATATTTCAGATGAATACGTGACTAGAGGAATGGTGCAAGGGGGAGGGATTCAAATTCCTGGGACATTGGAACCAGTTCTGGGACCACTACAAACTGGACGGTTTGCACCTGGGCAGGACTGGGACCGATGTCCTAGGGGGAGTGTTTGCTAGTGCTGTTGGGGAGGGTTTAAACTAAAATGGCAGGGGGTTGGAAACCTGTACAGGGAGACAGAGGAAAGGGAAGCAAGGATAGAAGCAAAAGACAGGAAGAAGAAAAACAAAGGTGGTAGAGAAATCAAGGGTTTAAATCAAACATGGCCACAGTAAATAATAATTCTAAAAGGTGTAAGAGTGTTAAAAAAAAAAGCCTGAAGGCCTTGTGTCTTAATGCGAGGAGCATTCGTAATAAGGTGGATGAATTAGCTGTGCAAATAGAGGTAAACGGATATGATATGAATGGGATTATGGAAACATGGCTCCAGGGTGACCAAGGCTGGGAACTCAACATCCAGGGGTATTCAATATTCAGGAAAGATAGGCAAAAAGGAAAAGGAGGTGGGGTAGCATTGCTGGTTAAAGAGGGAATTAACACAATTGAAAGGAAGGATATTAGCTCTGATGATGTGGAATCTGTATGGGTAGAACTGAGAAATACCAAGGGGCAGAAAACGTTAGTGGGAGTGGTATACAGGCCTCCAAACAGTAATGCGGAGGTTTGGGATGGCATTAAACGGAAAATTAGAGATGCGTGCAATAAGGGCACAGCAGTTATCATGGGTGACTTTAATCTACATAAAGATTGGGCTAACCAAATTAGTAACAATACTGTGGAGGAGGAATTCCTGGAGTGTATACGGGATGGTTTCCTGGACCAATATGTCGAGGAACCAACTAGAGATCAGGCCATCTTAGACTGGGTATTATGTAATGAGAAAGGATTAATTAGCAATCTTGTTGTGCGAGGCCCATTGGGGCGGAGCGATCATAATATGATAGAATTCTTCATTAAGATGGAGAGTGAAGTAGTTGACTCAGAGACTAGGGTCCTGAATTTAAATAAAGGAAACTACGATGGTATGAGGCGCGAGTTGGGTAGGATTGATTGGGGAATGTTACTCAAAGGGTTGACGGTGGATAGGCAATGGTAAACATTCAAAGATCACATGGATGAACTACAGAATTTGTTCATCCCTGTATGGCATAAAAATAAAACAAAAAAGGTGACTCAACTGTGGCTAACGAGGGAAATTAGGGATAGCATAAGATCCAAGGAGAGGGCATATAAATTGGCCAGCAAAAGCAATAAACCTGAGGATTGGGAGCAGTTTAGGATTCAGCAAAGGAGGACAAAGGGATTAATTAAGAGGGGGAAAATAGAGTGAGAGTAAGCTTGCAGGGAACATAAAAACTGATTGTAAAAGCTTTTATAGATATGTGAAGAGAAAAAGATTGGTGAAGTGAAGCGTAGGTCCCTTGCAGTCTGACGTAATAAAACTCACTACGCACTTGGTTTGAGCATAAAGCAAGGCTTGAATCAACTTGTTTCAGAACATGGAAGTCTAGTTGTATTTCACTAGCTCCTTGCCTTACAAAATGTCCCAAACTGGGGCCCACGCCAGAGTATTTATACTCCTTGGACGACACCACCAGCTGGCCGTCCAGCATTATTTCATAGGTAGTTTCTTGATGATGAGATTTATAACACAGTCAGAATCAGGGGAATTTATAATGGGGAACAAAGAAATGGCTGACCAATTAAATACATACTTTGGTTCTGTCTTCACAAAGGAGGACACAAATAACCTCCCAGAGATGCCAGGGAACATAGGGTCTAATGAGAGGGAGGAACTGAATGAAATCAGTATTTGTAGGGAAATGGTGTTAGGGAAATTGACGGGATTGAAGGCCGATTAATCCCCAGGGCCTGATAATCTACATTCTAGGGTACTTAAGGAGGTGGCCCTAGAAATAGTAGATGCATTGCTGGTCATCTTCCAAAATTCTATAGATTCTGGAACAGTTCCCATGGATTGGAGGGTAGCTAATGTTACCCCACTATTCAAAAAAGGTGGTAGTGAGAAAACGGGGAATTATAGACCGGTAAGCCTGACATCGGTAGTGGGGAAAATGCTAGAGTCCATTATAAAAGATGTAATAACAGAGCACTTGGAAAACAGTGACAGGATCGGACAAAGTCAACATGGATTTACAAAAGGTAAATCGTGCTTGACTAATCTACTGGAATTTTTTGAGGATGTAACTGATAAAATAGATAAGGGAGAACCAATGGCTGTGGTGTATTTGGACTTTCAGAAGGCTTTCGATAAGGTCCCGCATAAGAGATTAGCGTGTAAAGTTAAGGCACATGGGATTGGGAGCAAGGTACTGACTTGGATAGAGAACTGATTGGCAGACAGGAAGCAAAGAGTTGGAATAAATGGGTCTTTTTCCGAGTGGCAGGCAGTGACTAGTGGGGTACCACAGGGATCAGTCCTAGCACCCCAGCTATTCACAATATATATAAATGATCTAGACAAGGGAACTAGATGTAATATCTCCAAGTTTGCAGACGACATAAAGCTGGGTGGGTGTGTGTGCTGTGAGAAGGATGCCGAGAAACTCCAGTATGATTTGGACAGGTTGGGTGATTGGGCAGAAGCATGGCAGATGCAGTATAATGTGGATAAATGCGAGGTTATCGACTTTGGTGGCAAAAACAGGAAGGCAGATTATTATCTGAACTGCAATAGATTGGGAGAAGGGGAAGTGCAATGAGACCTGGGTGTCCTTGTGCACCAGTCGCTGAAGGTAAGCATGCAGGTGCAGCAGGTGGTTAAGAAGGCAAATGGTATGTTGGCCTTCGTAGCGAAAGGGTTCGAGTACAGTAACAAGGATGTCTTGCTGCAGTTGTACAGGGCCTTGGTGAGACCACACCTTGAGTATTGTGTGCAGTTTTGGTCGCCTTATCTGAGAAAGGATGTTCTTGCCATGGAGGGAGTGCAGCGAAGATTCACCAGACTGATACCTGGGATGGCAGGAATGACGTATGAGGAGAGATTGGGTTGATTGGGCTTATACTCGCTGGAGTTCAGAAGAATGAGAGAGGATCGCATTGAAACTTATAAAATTCTAACAGGACTAGGCAGACTAGATGCAGGAAGGATGTTCCCGATGGCCGGGGAGTCCAGAACCAGGGGTCACAGTCTAAGGATAAGGGGTAAGCCATTTAGGACAGAGATGAGGAGGAATTTCTTCACCCAGAGAGTGGTAAACCTGTGGAATTCTCTACCACAGAAGGCAGTGGAGGCCAATTCATTAAATATATTCAAGAAGGAGTTAGATATATTTCTTAAGGCTAAAGGGATCAAGGGATATGGGGAGAAGGCAGGGACAGGGTACTGAATTTGGATGATCAGCCATGATCTCATTGAATGGCAGAGCAGGCTCGAGGGGCCGAATGGCCTACTGCTGCTCCTATCTTCTATGTTTCTATGTTTTTTAAAATGTTGTTTTTATGGTGGAGCTGCAGCTGTTATTAAGCCATCCACTTGTGAACCCGACAGGATTAGCTGGCGTGTTCCAGGGGAGACGTGCAGCACACGCGAAATGTGGTAAACTCTGAAAGGCCTCAAAATGGCATTATAGAGGTACTTAAGTGGTTGTTAAGTGCCTATCCCACCTCTTGGAAGTGGGACCGAAACGGAGTCTGCAAACCCGCATTTGGGAAAGTTGCGCAGAGGCAGGGTGGAGGTGGGATCGGAGCCTGATGCCATTTTGTGCAATTTTCCCACCTGACCTGCCTTCAAACCCGCCTCCTCGGCCCTGACAAAATCCAGCCCTAATTATTTGCTACAAGTATTTAAATTTACCAAAACCCTAGGTCATTTTGTTACGCAATCTTAGTCATTTCTTTTGCGTTTTGTAAGAAACAATATCTGATATACCTGGTATGTATTGTATTGTATGTTATTCTCCTCATGACCCCCACTCACTCACCCAAGTAACAATTTTTCATGTGTGAACTGAGATGGTGAGGAATTATAGGCTGCTCAACCTTAAGGGCATCACTATTCTTGATCCTGACCTCACCTGACGTCTACAAGCATGTGGATTTTGTTGTTGAAATAGTCTGTGAAGGGTTTAACACACACGGAAATTCAACTTGGCTGAGAACAGCTGGTTATATAGTGATGGCCTATGGGCAACATGAGGGAGAAATTGATAATGTAAACAAAACAGTTATAATACAAAGTACAATTAGAGAAAATAAATAAAATGCCAAATATAGATTAATCAAGATTACAGATGTCTTTTGAAGGAATTACTGCGGTTTTGTTCATTGGCCAGTCAAATGTAACCAATCTTGATTTCTTTTTAACTAATATTAACATATCAGTTAGTTTGGAACATGAAATCTGACTGGAGTTAGCAAATTGAACTGAATGCATTTCCTCTCCCAACAGCTGTGTTTTTGATCAGTTAAATCTGAACTTCAGTCTGTTTTGTATACACTATGTAATTGGAATTCACAACCTACTTAAGATGGGACCCTGAGCACGTGCATTTACAGGCAGCTGTCTCAATATAGGGGTTTTAAAACAAACAAGTAAACCATGAGAGCCTTTCAATTATTTTTAGTTTGGTAAATTATTTTTATATTTATATTTGGTAAATTTCTTAACCTCAATTTAAAAAAAACCAATTATGGCAGGGCCACAATATTAGCTTACTGTAACTGAAAAGATATATTTTTCCATTCTACTATACATAGTATAGTGAAACTTGCCCAAAATTGTATTCGTGGGTAATTTACTAGACATAATATTCAATATTGATTGGGTAATTGTTAAAAGTGGCGATGCTGCTCGCCCATAGGCTAAAAGATGATCTAGTAAAGAGTTGAATAGGATGGTCTCCGGTTCAGGCCACAGTCTCTGCTGAGTTAGCTGGGTCAAGGTTAGGAGCGCGGCAGTTGGTCTCGACAACACTCTGGTTAGAGAGCTCTCAGCATTCAGTTATGGTATTAATTGTGGGAATATACTGCATATTGTTTTCTAATTTAAGGAACACATTGTAATATTTTAACGATTTTTAACCACCTTCAAGCTGAATACCTAAAATATATATGTAGCAATTTGGTTCAGCTTTGACACTCCTGTTGCTGAGTAAGTAGCTTGTGGGTTCAAGCTCCACCTCAGGACTTAATCTATGCTCACACTTCAGTGCAGGTCTGAGGCAATGCTGCATTGTCATAGTCGTTCATGCCTCCTTGTTCAGGTTGATGTAAGAGATCCCATGGCACTATTCATAAAAGAGCAGGGAGTTCTCCCAGTGGCTTGGTCAGCATTTATCCTTCAACCAAGGCTAGTAACACAGATTAACGGTTTGTTTATCTCTTTTGCTGTTGTGGGACCTTGTTGGCACAAATTGGCTGCTACATTTGCCTACAAAATAAAAATTACTGCACTGAAAAGGTAATTCATTGGCTTTGAATCACTTTGGAATGACCTGAGAACATATCCATGTGATAATCACAAACTGATACAATCTCACATGAAGAGGTATTAGTGAACAGTTGTGCAAGGAATACAAAGCAATACTTCAGAGACCTTGGGCTTGATTTTAATTTCCAAGTTGGGTTGCGTGGTGGGCGGGTTTGGGAGCCGCTTCCGGCGGGATCAGCCGCAGATGTCCGATTTTGATTCAATGAGCTTGTTAATTTCAAGGAGGCGCGCTGGCCGGTCCAATGAGTGGGATCGGGTCGACTGGCCGCCTCTGATGACGACGTCATAATAACAGCTGCTTTTGAAGTTGCCATCCAGCCTGAGCCTTTCTATTGTGGTTTCCTGGACTTGATTTAAACGCTATGGGGGGAAAATTGAGTCGCGCCCTCTTTGGGGCACTTACTTCGATTAGCGCCCCCGTGGCCGAAATTGAGTGGTAGCGCCCCAAGAGGGAAGTGGGGCACTACTGGAAGTGCCCCGCCTCCCTCTTGGGGCGCTGCGAGGGAATATTGCGGTGGCACGTCGCGCTGCAGTATTGCAGGCCTTCCTCCCCTTCTTAAAGGGGAGGGGCCTTGCGCAGCGCGACCCAGGGCCCAGCTGGGCCGTTGGGGATCGGAGAGCCGGCAAAAGAGCCCGGCGCTTGAGAAGTGCTGGGCTCATGGAGCGCAGCCGGCACTCCGCGGGAGGGCGGGTCAGGAGTCCAGGGACGGCAGCGGAGGCAGTGCTGGCAGGCGGCCAGCAACAAAAGTGGCCGCCTGGCACCTCGCCTTTAAATAGCGCCGCCCTGGCTGCAGGTAGGCTCCCCTGACCCCGTCGGACATAGCGTCTGGCGGTAAGTCAGGGGGCGCTACGGAAGATCGCAGCCGGGGTGCGAGCGGGGTGCTGCGCACGACGATGACGTCGTCGCCGGCAGCGCAGCACCACAGGGCGCTAATGGTTACCGCCGCCGCTAACCTCCCGCTGAATTTCGCGGGCGGCGATGCGCCCAGGTGCTAGTTGCTTTGCGCCCCTAACGGGAGGTGCAAAGCAACCGAATTTTTCCCCCTATGACTTCTTCCAGAGGCAAGCAGCTCCTCGTTTTAATGATGAGTCCCTCCAAGTTCTTGTGGATGCTGTCAGAGGATGCAGGGAGATTCTCTTCCCTCCTGATGGCTGGAGCAGACCAAGGCAGCCTGGCTGTGCATTGCTCAGGAAGTGAGCGCAAGGTCCATTTATGCACGGTCATGGATCCAGTGCCGAAAAATGTTTAATGATCTTGTGCAAACATCAAAAGTGAGTATCCCATCTCATTTGCCTTCACTCTGCTTCCCTTCTCATCACCAGCATTCTGCGTTGTAAGCCTCCTCCTTCACATGCCACCTTACTCTTACTTCCCTTGCACCCTTTCCTATCCATCTGTCTCTGCACTGAATCACTACAGCATCCTTAGACTCGCTCTCACTGTCATGCAGTGACAACAACTAACAACATACAGGGAGCTACCTTCCTCTTGGCACCTTACTCCATCTTTGTCTCCCTCAAAGCTTCGATTGTAGGGATTATTCACACTTACTCCATCACTGTGGCTGAAACACTGCTTGTGTCCCTCCTTGCTGGAAAAGATAGCCCACAATAAGAGGGAGAGAGCAATGACTGGAGGAGGAACACCTACCCTAGCAACACTGACCAGTGCTGAGGAGGCTACAAACGAGATTGTTGGAGGTGGCGAGGACCTGGAAGTGGGTGATGGAGAGACAGGCACAAAAGAGGAAGCTGGTGACATAATAGAGTTTCATCCCTCTCAGAAAGGAATGGCATATGATGTTCATAGAGAATCGCTTTGTATCATCTGCTCAAAAGGATTTATAGGCTACATCAATATCGGATGTCTAAATCATGCCTATACTCTCACACAGGACCATCAAGCGCCCCCCTCCCCACGATCCAGGACGAAGAGCCGGACGACTCCTCAGAGGAACCTGGAGCGTCACCACGACTCAGTGCACCCAGCACCAGCACAGCAACGCACACCTCGGTGGGGCCCTTGCGAATTAGTGTAATGTTGCCACCTGGTTTATCACAGCGCACAAGTGAGCATCAGCAGATGGTGGAGACAGCGACAGCAGTGGAGAGTCCTCGGCGGAGGTTGCAGGACTCTCCTAGCTCTGCTGAGCTGCATGCAGACGCTGTGCCTCTGGGGCCATCCAGAAAAAGAGCGGTTTGTGAAATACAGGAACAAGTGCAGGTGTCTCTGGAAGGGTTTGCCTCCAGGATTAGTGCGAGTGTGGAGAGAATGGATGAGTCCATCTGTAACATCAGCACTGGCATGGTGGAGGCAATGGCGCATGAACGCACCACCATGGATAGGATGGCAACCTCCGTGGAAAGGCTGGCTACCTCAGTGGAAAGGATACCTACGGCCATGGAGAAAATAAGTTGCCAGAGTCAGGAAAACATGGTGACTGTTCAGAATAGACTGACATCTCTAGAGGAGCGATGGGCAGCTATTGAGCAGAGAGACCAGAGCTTCATGGACGTCCTTTTGAGGAGGACTGCCAGTGCAGATACCAGTCCTCATAGTCCCCCTGAAGTGCAGTAAGGTGCTCTTCAGCCACTTGCCAGCACTGAGGTGCGGCTGACTCATGAGAGGGATGTTGGCAGGCCAGAAGGAAGTGTGGGCTCCTCTCAAAGCGCTCACATGACCATGCCACTGCGGAGCCCTCGGTCAGAGATCCACTTTGCAGAGACAACTGAGATGGCCTTTTCAGCCCCTGCACAACTGTAGGAAGAGCAGACTGTTGAAGAGCCCTCCCAGGCTCCCAAACCCAAAGGACGTCCGCCAAAGGCATCTAAGCAGGCACAGCATCCTAGTCAGCAAGGTGCCTCTACATCTGCTGAAGCCACAGGGCTACAGGAAGCACCACGTAGAAGCACGCATAAGAGAAAGATTAAGCACCTATAGTCACAAGGGGAGTCACTTGGGTGATAGAAACATAGAAGATAGGAGCAGGAGTAGGCCATTTGGCCCCTCGAGCCCGCTCTGCCATTTAATGAGATCGTGGCTGATCATCCAAATTCAGTATCCTGTCCCTGCTTTCTCCCCATATCCCTTGATCCCTTTAGCCTCAAGAAATATATCCAACTCCTTCTTGAATATATTTAATGAATTGGCCTCAACTGCCTTGTGTGGCAGAGAATTCCACAGGTTCACCACTCTCTGGGTGAAGAAATTCCTCCTCATCTCAGTCCTAAATGGCTTATCCTTAGACTGTGACCCCTGGTTCTGGACTCAACCGCCATCGGGAACATCCTTCCTGCATCTAGTCTGTCTAGTCCTGTTAGAATTTTATAAGTTTCAATGAGATCTCTTCTCATTCTTCTAAACTCTAGCAAATATAAGCCCAATCAACCCAATCTCTCCTCATACGTCATTCCTGCCATCCCAGGTATCAGTCTGGTGAATCTTCGCTGCACTCTCTCCATGGCAAGAACATCCTTCCTCAGATAAGGCGACCAAAACTGCACACAATACTCAAGGTGTGGTCTCACCAAGGCCCTGTACAACTGCAGCAAGACATCCTTGCTCCTGTACTCGAATCCTCTCGCTATGAAGGCCAACATACCATTTGCCTTCTTAACCGCCTGCTGCACCTGCATGCTTACCTTCAGCGACTAGTGCACAAGGACACCCAGGTCTCGTTACACTTCCCCTTTTCCCAATCTATTGTCGTTCAGATAATAATCTGTCTTCCTGTTTTTGCCACCAAAGTGGATAACCTAGCATTTATCCACATTGGGCAGATGCATGGCAAATGCAGTATAATCACCCAACCTGTCCAAATCATCCTGGAGTTTCTCGGCATCCTCCTCACAGCACACACGCCCACCCAGCTTTGTGTCGTCTGCAAACTTGGAGATATTACATCTAGTTCCCTCGTCTAGATCATTTATATATATTTTGAATAGCTGGGGTCCTAGCACCGATCCCTGCAGTACCCCACTAGTCACTGCCTGCCACTCGAAAAAAGACCCATTTATTCCAATGATGTTTCTTTTTTTTCCTGACTCTTGCTGGTTTATTATCCTTTTGTAATGTGTTAAAGATAAATTATGTCAAACAGTTGATTGTGTAGCCTATGTATTGTGGGAAATGTCAAAAGCGCATTGAGGGCTCAGGGCGACTCACATTTGTAATGCTGATGATAAAAGTGATAGGAAATAACAGGGTATAGCAGAGATGAAGTATGATGTTGGACAAGTGTCGCCTGCAATTACAGAGCCATATGGTAGCTACCTATGGTTGAAGAGTAAGCTTATGCTAATGTGGCATGGCAGTGTGCATACCCTGGTTGACGGGCAGCAGTGACGGGAGGGATGCTGCACTGGTCACAACAGGGCATGCAAGGTGCCCCTCGTCCTCTTCCCAGAAAGATCGGCGCTGAGTCACGCGGCTGCTACTCCTCCGATTCTGAGGACCAGGATGAGAGGTCATAAATGTTTCCCATCCCCTTGCTATAGAGTTCATTTGAGGCAACAATCTTGCAAGCGCACCGTCGAAGTGGCCTGAAATTATTCCATTCATGCCACAATGCAGATGGGTGTCAGCTTGAACAGTCAGAAGGTCAGTAGATGTGCAAAATGTTATCCCATACATACAACAGCAAAGTTGTTGCATTTGAATGTTGGCCATGTTTCAGGGCTGCTTTTAAAGCACTCCATCAATGCATACAAATCATGTCCTCCAGCAACTCGTCTCCTTGAACCTGGCCTGTTTCTGACAAGTCGGGAAACTGGAGCCAGAAGCACGAAAATGGGAAACCACTATGAAAATAGGATTAGCAAGGCAGTTAACAGGCTGTTAACTGCCTTAATTACCTGTCCCACCGGTTCTAGACGGGTTAGTTTGGGAGCGGCTAAACAGATACTCACGAAAATCAGGTGGGGGAGGGATGAAGGCGGGTTGGGTGTCTGAAGCCATTTTTTCCGATTTTCACAACAGACCTGCCTCCAAACCCGCCGCCTCAGGGCTATTAAAATCGAGCCCCTTGTGTGGATTTGGTACCAGTTCAATTACGATTATAGTTTACACATAATTATTGCTTTCCTTAGGCAATTGTGGGGGGTGGAACTGGGGTTAACACCAGTTTTTTAAATTCATTCTCGGGATGTGGGTGTCAGGCTGACATTTATTGCCCACCCCTAGTTGCCCAGCAGTTCTGAGTGTCTAGAAATTGGGTATAGCCCCGCTTGGGGCGTTGGACTTGGCGCTGCGCAAAGTTCTGCGCCAGGCGCAATTTAGCGCCACCTAGCGCGATATTGGGTCGTAGCGCCCCTAAGGTGATCGCGGCGCTAAATCAGGCGTTGCACGGTAGACTTAGGGTGCTGACATGGCGGCGCAACTCAATATCGGGGCGGCCGGGCGCAGCGCAGGTGCAGTCAATCATCGATGATCACGAGAGAGTCAGGAGCCGGCCAGCTCTTAAGGGGGTGGGACCAGAAGGATCAGCAGCCACACTCTGCGCCCTGCAGAACTGAATTTCGGCGCTAAAAACTTTGAGGATGGAGAGGGCAAGGCAAAGAGCAGAGCGCTTCACGGATGATGCATTGGTAGGCGGAGTGGAGCGCCGTCGAGCGTTCCTGTACGCGGACAATGGCAGGAGGCCTAGACAGCAGGATTACCGCAGAGCATGGAGGGCCATCACTCAGAGGGTGAACTCCAGCAGCCTGGTGGTCAGGACTCCATTGCAGTGCCGCAAGAAATTCAACGACCTCACTCGGGTCATCAGGGTGAGTGATGTTTTTGCAGTCCTCTTCATGCCTTCATCTGCACCTGACTTTATGGCCAATGGGTGCGCCATGCCCCACTGGCCATCTGTCAGCACGCACCCATGGCCCTTTCTGGGAACACACTTGCACATACAGCTGACGCCATGATGTCAGGGCTATTCCACCAAGGTGGGCATGACATGACAGATGAGGCCATGATGTCAGGGCTATTCCACCAAGGGGGGCATGACAAGACAGATGACGCCATGATGTCAGGGCTATTCCACCAAGGGGGGCATGACATGACAGATGAGGCCATGATGTCTCATCATTTCCTGTCCTTTCTCCTGCAGTCCAAGCTGGCAAGGAACAGGCGAGAACAGCTCCGGACCGGTGGAGGACCTCCAAACCTCCAGAACCTGATGGACCTGGAGGAGCGAGTGCACCAGATTGTTGGCGGCCGCCTGACTGGTCCTGTCACCACTGGAGCAGCCGACCCCATTGTGCACGGCGATGGTAAGGTTATGACCTTTTTGATCTGTGTCCTTCCACTTGTGACCCCCCACCGGCATGCTTTTTCACTGTGGACCCATGTCATAGCATTGCACCAATCTTGCATCCCTTGCTGCCACCCTCTCCTCTCGCTAAAGCCACTCTTCAACCTCCCTGCTTTCAGATGCTGCATCACCAGATCGGGAGCCAGGCCCTCAAGCTGCCAGTCCCACTGAGTCCGGAGGCGACCAGCTGGAGGAAGCCGGACCTTCCGTGCCAGCCTCGGGAGGCACGCCAGCTGCAGAGTGGGGATAGTTCTTCCCTGGAGGGGAGCGGGGGTGCCTCTGATGAGGAACCAGCGGGCTGCACCAACGCAGGGGTGGAAGGGAAGCTCGGGGGCCATCTCCCCGGAGGCCGAGTTAGGCCACCATGACTGCTGCACAGAGTGCAGAGGAGGTTCGGTCCCTAGCTGAAATGAGCGCCCAGGCTTGGCTCAGGCACAATGAGCTGATCGCTGCCGTGGCAAGGCTGCCTGAAGCCATTGACACACTGGCAGGGAGTCTCCAGGACTTCGGTGCAGCACAGGAAAGGAGTGCGCAGGCCTTCTCCGATGCACAGGAAAGGACTATCCAGGGCTTCACCGATGCACAGGAAAGGACTTTCCAGGGCTTCACCGATGCACAGGAAAGGAGTGTCCAGGGCTTCTCCAAAGCACTGGAAAGGACTGTCGAGGGCTTCACCGAAGCACTGGGAAGGACTTTCCAGGGCTTCATCGAAGCACTGGCACCTGCCACGCAGTCACTCGCTGGCCTCATGCAGGCGCAGATTGAGGCCACGCGAGCACTGAATGCTGCCACCGTTGAAGGATCAGGTAGGATTACCCGGGGCCCTTGCAGCACCACAGCAGGGCATCAATCTGTGGGCCAGCCGATTGGGGCGCATGCTGCGCTGCTGCCCCGTCAGAGTGCCAGTGTGTCGCACGCCCATGGAGCAGGTGTCCGCTCTCAGGATGTCAGCATTCCTGATGCCACCACTGGCACGTCTCCACTGCAGCTGCCACCACCTGCAGGACAGACTGCATCCGCCCATGAGCAGTTGGAGCAGTCAGCACCCGGGCCCTCCAAGCCCAGAGGTCGTCCAGCCCGTCCCTCAGGGGCTTCTGCGCTTTCGGCCACTCAGCAGGCCTCCCCCAGCCTTGATGCAGCCACTGGGGTCCAATTAAGGAGGAGCTGCAGGGAGGGAAGGGGACGTTCCAGAAAGAGAAGTCGAAGCCCATCAAGGGGTTAAAAGTAGAGGGAGCTTCGGAGACGGCGAGGTTGAACTTTTCAAGGCTCTCTACAGCTCTTGTGAATGATGGGGATGTGTTGGTTACTGTCGCAGGTTTGGCAGACATTAAAGTTGTATTTCCTTGCTGATGTGTTAAATCCTTAGTTATGTATTTTGCCGTTACTTTTGTGTTAAACCTTTATGTGTTAAGCCGTTACTTAAGTGTTATTTCGTTAGTTTTGCTTTCTGCTGCAATTGCTTTATGAAGTTGGAAGGCTCCAATTTTTTGAAAATAAAGAATTTTTTTTATTTACACTGGACATCTAAACTATTTACACTTAATCTGTCCTTCATAGGCTTTGGGTGAACCGGACGGTCCTCTCTCAAACACACCAAGCAATCCGTCAGTGGGGCCTAGAAACGAGTCGTTATGAGCCTCTGACGAACGGCCCTTCCAGTTTCGGGAACCCTCCCGTCTTCCTCCTCCTCCTCCTCTGCTGGTCCTTCAAGCTCGGCTGGCATTGGCTGGGTGCGTTGGATGGCGAGGTTGTGGAGCATGCAGCAGACAACGACGATGTGGGCGACTCACTCCGGCGAGTACTGCAGGGCACCCCCCGAATGGTCAAGACATCGGAACCGCTGCTTCAGCACGCCGATTGTGTGCTCCACAGTGTTCTGCGTCGCCTGATGGCTGGAGTTGTAGTTCTCCTCTGCCTGGGTGCTGGGCGAATGTAGCGGGGTCATAAGCCGTGGGCACAGAGGATAGCCCTTGTCTCCGAGAAGCCAGCCTCGTGGGTGAGCCGGGGCCTCGAAAAGGTCTGCCACTGTGGTCTGACGCAGGATGAAAGCATCGTGCTGCTGCCAGGGAATTGTGCGTTGACTGCAAGGATCAGCAGCCGGTGGTCACACACCAGCTGTACATTAAGGGAGTGGAACCCCTTGTGGTTGCGGTAATCCTCGGGATTGTTCACAGGCGCCCGCAAAGCCACATGCGTACAGTCAATGGCGCCCTGCACCATGGGGAAGCCAGCTATTGCCGCGAAGCCTTCTGTGCGCTCCTGCTGCTTCTCCGGTGTCAAAGGGAACGAAATAAATTGCCGCCTCCTGTTATATAGGGCATCTGTAACTTGGCGGATGCAGCAATGCACCGCAAACTGGGAAATGTTAGCTATGTCCCCAGTCGCAGCCTGAAGGGAGCCGCTGGCAAAGAAATTGAGGGCTACAGTAACCTTTACAGGCACCGACAGAGATGTCCTGCACCGTATGCGCGGCAGTAGATCATCCTGAAGCAGCTGGCACAGCTCAGTCACCACCTCCTTATGGAATCGCAGCCTTCTGACACACTGCTCCTCCGACATGTTGTGGTAGGAGAACTGCTGTCTGAAAACCCTCGCTGCGCAAGGTCTGGTGTGGCGACGTCTGTTGGCCCTCCTCCGTCTGGCCACTCCTGGCCCTCTCTCCCTCCGTCTCTGTGCCCTCTCAAGATGTTCTAGCAGCAGGATGTTCCCTTCCAGAGCAGCCCCCATAATAAGAGTGATCAAGGTAAAGGTTGTAAGCTCTTACCAGCAGCTAGGTAATGTTCACAGGGCTAAAGGTCCTCTGGCACCACTGGTTGAATGGCAATAAGGCTCTAGCACTGCAGCTGCTCAACTGTATCAAACCAGCCAACAAGTTGCGTTCACAAAAGGGCTGACGTTTTCAGAACAGTGGTGTCCCCTTTAAACAGCGCCCCCCTACTCCGAGAGTGCCTGGGGAATGTTCCAGTGAGCTGTCACTATTAGCGCCAGGCGCAACAGAGGCGGGTGCCACCCAATTTCCGGTCCGGGGCGCTAAAAAGGCGTTGCACCATGGAATGACGTCATGATCAGCCTGCGCCCACGAGCGCGCGCTAAGATTTTGCGCCGGCGCTAAATGCATGGTCAATATGGGACAAGGTGCTAGGTTCCCTGCGACCGCACAGAAATTGGCTATTGCCCCGCTTTTCGGCCTCTTTAGGCGATAATCGGTGGCACTAACTGTTAAGTCTGTGTGTTATAGTGATAATTACTACACAGACTACAAGAGTAAATTCAACAGGTCTTTACTGGTTGGAGGTCGGGACTATATTGAATACAATATTAATACACAGTGCTTATATACCGGTGTGGTCACCACCGGTATTACGTATACAGCAGCCAGAGAAAGTAGTACATCTCTTAAGGTGGAACAGGCTTAAGTTCTCTTAAGGTGGAACAGGTTACATACACCACAATCCTCCCTTTTTAGCTTAACAGTCATATCCCCATTTAACATAACATAATAACATATATACATATATAACTTCAGGTATAACAGTTCAAAGGTTCAGTCTCTCAGGAGGCTTTCTGATGCGGCTTGGATAACGCCTCTCAGTAGTCTCTGATTCTTGTTGTTGAGGCGCCTCCTCTATTTGGTTTCCAATGTATTGGGTGTCATCATCAGCAAGTACATTCCCTGCCGAGGTAGATGCCTCAGGTTCATTAACGTCTTCCACAGTTGTCTCTGTCACAACCATGGGTTCGACCCTTGCTCTCGACTCTACCAGTTGATCCGCATGACGCCTTATCACATTATGACTAATATCTACTGTGTACATCAGAGGTCCTTGTCTGGCCCGAATTGTTCCGGACTGCCATTTTTCGTTTCCATAGCCCCTTGCCAACACTGGTTGTCCTACGTCGAAAGTTCGAGTGGTCTTGTTGTTAATATGACGAAACTGTTTGTTTTCCACTTCCCTCCGCACATTTGGTTTTAACAAGTCCAACTTGGACCGCAACCTCCTGTTATAAAACATCATGGCAGGACTTTGGTTAGTCACTGCATGATCGGCGTTTCGATATGACATCAGGAACTTGTCGACCTTGTGTTGCAGCGGAATCTGATCATCGTTCATGGCCTTAATTGCCTTTTTGAATGTCTGGACAAATCTTTCAGCCAACCCGTTTGTCGCCGGATGATATGGGGCAGAGGTATAATGTTTTACTCCATTCTTCTTTAAGAATTGTCGGAATTCTTCCGATACAAACTGTGGTCCGTTGTCCGAACAGATCTGTTCTGGCAATCCGTTCCTTGCGAATATTGTTCTTAACACCGCAATTGTCTTTTCTGAAGTAGTGGTATTCATCTTGATGACTTCTGGCCATTTGGAATGTGCGTCCACCGCGATTAGGAACATGGAGTCCATGAATGGACCAGCAAAGTCAATGTGTACGCGTTGCCATGGGGCTGAAGGCCATTCCCATGGGTGTAGCGGTGCTATCGGAGGTGCATTTTGCACTTTTTGGCACCCAGCGCAGCTTTTCGTTAACTCCTCAATCTGTTGGTCAATACCCGGCCACCATACATAAGCCCTAGCAAGACTTTTCATTTTAACTCCCCCCAGATGACCTTCATGCAGTTCATTTAAAACTCTTTCCCTTAACTTGGGAGGAATAATCACTCTTGTCCTGTACATCAAGGTACCATGGCAGACGGACAGCTGGTCTCGCCTTGCCGAAAATGCCGGTAACAGAGGATCACCCCGTGTTGGCCATCCTTTCACTGTCACCTCGTAGACTCTGGACAGTGTCGGGTCGTTCCTGGTTTCTCTTTCAATACTTGCATTGGTGACTGGTAAACACTCGATGGTCGAATGAAATAACTCAACAGGGTCAACTTTCGTCGTGTCTTCTTCTTCAGGTAGTGGCAGGCGCGACAGCCCATCAGCATTGCCATGCTGTTTCGTACCTTTGAATTCTATTTGATATTGATGTGCCCCTAGGAAAAGAGACCATCTCTGGAGACGCTGCGCTGTCATCACCGAAACACCCTTCTTAGGGTTAAAAATGGATACTAACGGTTGATGGTCTGTCAGGAGTGTGAATTTTTGGCCCTGCAGGTAATGATTAAACTTCTTCACTCCCCATACTAGGCTAAGAGCCTCCCTATCGATCTGCGCATAGTTGCGCTCAGCGGAGGTCAATGATCTGGATGCAAATGCGACTGGCCTTTCCGTGCCATTTGGCAACTTGTGTGAGAGTACTGCCCCAATACCATATGGAGAAGCATCACAAGCCAACCGAATAGGCAGTGTCGGGTTGAAGTGAGCCAACACTTCCTCTGAGGTGATCAATTCTTTGCTTTTGCGAAATGCCTTCTTACAGTTTTCGCCCCATTCCCATGGTACCCCTTTCTGTAAAAGAGCGTTTAACGGGTGCAGTACCGTGGATAGATTTGGCAGAAATTTATGGTAATAGTTAATTAATCCTAGAAACGATCTCAACTGAGAGACATTCTCCGGAGTGGGAGCCTTTACAACTGCCTCAATCTTGTCAGGAGACTTATGAAGCCCCTCCCGGTCAATGACATGGCCACAGTACGAGATCCGCTTCTGGAAGAACTCACATTTCTGCCGATTTACTCTAAGTCCATACTCTTTCAGTCTGTTGAGCACCAGTTCCAAGTTTGCGAGATGTTGTTCATCACCATCACCTGTGATCAGAATATCGTCCAGGTAACATTGTGTGCCTGGAATTCCCTGTAATACCTGCTCCATGGCCCTCTGCCAAATTGCTGGAGCCGATGCCACTCCAAAAACCAGCCTATTGTACCGGTACAACCCTCGATGCGTGTTGATCGTGAGGTATTGGCGTGACTCTTCCTCAACCTCCATCTGCAAGTACGCCTGCGCCAGGTCTATCTTGGTGAAGTGTTTCCCGCCAGACAATGAAGCGAAAATATCCTCAATCCGTGGAAGCGGATACTGCACCGTGTGAAGCACCGGATTAACGGTGATTTTGAAGTCTCCACAGATGCGAACCTTCCCTGGATCTCCTGGCTTGTTGCTCGCAGGACGTTTCATAACGGGAACAATGGGCGTAGCCCACCTCACTCCAATCTACCTTAGACAGTACACCTGAACGTTCTAGTGCTTCCAGTTCCGCTTCAACAGTAGGTCGTATTGCATAGGGTACCGGTCTGGCTTTAAAAAATTTTGGTTGTGCATGTTCATCAATCTTGATGTTTGCCATAATTCCTCTCAGTGTTCCCAGTCCCTGCTGGAACACCTCTTTAGCATCATCCAATATTCTGGACAATCGTTTAGGTTTGACATCTGTTTCCCCGGAATCTACCGTTAGTGCCTTCAAGGAGTGCCAGTCCATATTCATTTTCCTAATCCACTCCCGTCCTAGTAGTGGTGGACCTCCTTCAGGTAGCACATATAAGTCCATTACTTGGCTTTCTTCGCCCTTGTGGACCACTTCTACCTCTATTTTTCCGATGGGGTACACTCTTTGCCCCGTGTATGTTTTCAATATAATCTCTGTATCCTGTAGGGGAATATGTTGGAATAACCTTCTATAATCTTTCTTATTCATGACCGTCAATGCCGATCCAGTGTCCAATTCCATTTTTACTTGGACTCCTGCTATCTGAAGAGTGACCCAAATTGCCTGGAGATCTGCATCCTTACCAACGTTGTGTACTCTTAAGCTATCCAGTTCATTACTGCTAGCGTCTGAATCTGACTTCTGTTCGGTCAAACTGTTCTTTGTCACCTTGTGTACCTTTGCGTATTTTCCTTGCGGTGACTTTTTGTTGCTGGTCTTCTTTCCTGACCGGCATACTTTAGCTATGTGGCCAAGCCTGCCACACGTCCTGCATTCTTGGTTTTTAAACCAACACTGGTTCTGATCGTGCGTTGTCTTTCCACAACGATAACATTTGACAGAACTCGAACCCAATTTGTTTGTACCGAGTTCCGGTGACCGTAGCTGCATTACTGCCGTGCCTCTCGCTGCAGCTTCGTGTGCTGCTGCCATAGTGACCACCTTCTCAAGCGTCAGCTCATTCTCCTCGAGCAGTTGCTTTTGTGTATCCTGTTTAAATAAACCACACACAAATTTATCTCGTAGTGCCTCTGTCAGTCCCGTTCCAAACTGACAATATTTTGCTAGCTTACGTAATTCCATCAAATATTCAGCATTGCTTTCATTCTGCAGCTGCCTTCTGTTGTAAAATTTAAATCGTTCCGCTAGCATCAGCGGCGTGGGGTTTAGATGATTTTTCAGGACAGTAACAATCTCATCGAGCGTCTTATCCGCCGGTTCATCTGGTGATAACAGGTGTTTCAATTGCCCGTATGTCTTCGCACCCATTAAATTTAATAATGTTAGTGCTTTATCTGCATCAGGAATTTTATTTGCCTTACAATAATTTTGTATGCGTTCTACATACATGGCCCAATCTTCGATGTCACTATCAAAGGTATTAATGTTCCCATGTTTAGGCATCGTTGCAATTTGTTGTATTTTTATGTTATCCAAGGTGGCGGCTTCCCGCTCTTGTCGTCGTCCTCCGCCCACAAAATGGCGGTTTTCCCGCACTTGGCGGTCTTCAACCGTCCCCCGACGCTGTGTCCGCTTCACCGCGGCTCTCGCGCCTTCAGTTTCCCCAGACGCTGCGCCTTTTAGCCCGAATGCGGCCCTTATCTCCGGTCGCGATCGATGTCCCCGCGCTGCGTCTCTCTCTCGAAAGCGGCCCGGCCCTCATCTCCGGTCGCGATCGATCTCACCGCCCTTATTCCTCCGTCTTCCCAGCCCCGTCTGTACAGCCAATGCGGTTGACTTTCTGTCGCGTCGCTGCCCGGCTTACCCACCACCGAGGTAGAAAAGAAGAAAGCTGACAGTCGCTGATGGAGGCTTCGAGGTCAGGATGTCTTCTGCACTCCGGTTTCTCGATGCCTGCCGCTCGATGTGTCTTCCAGTAGGGTGATGAGGGTGGAAACCTCTCTTCGACGTCCTGTCTGTGGACAAAGCCGCCGTGGAAATAACTGCCGCAGGGTAAGAATCGGACTCGTCGCCACTGTTAAGTCTGTGTGTTATAGTGATAATTACTACACAGACTACAAGAGTAAATTCAACAGGTCTTTACTGGTTGGAGGTCGGGACTATATTGAATACAATATTAATACACAGTGCTTATATACCGGTGTGGTCACCACCGGTATTGCGTATACAGCAGCCAGAGAAAGTAGTACATCTCTTAAGGTGGAACAGGCTTAAGTTCTCTTAAGGTGGAACAGGTTACATACACCACACTAACAACCCAATTTCTCCCCGAGTGTCTTGCTGGGCCACTTCACAGGGCAGTTATGAGTCAACCACATTGGTGTGGGACTGGAATCATGTATAGGCCAGACCAGCTAAGGACAACAGGTTTCCTTCCCTAAAGGACACACAACCAGTTGGGTTACTGTATTGTGTTTGCCTTATAAGGTTTATACTCTGTCATTTTTAATGGTTTTTCTTTATGCAAAGGAATGGTGTGTTTAATTGGAATTACTTTATTGTTAAAAAAAAACCTGTGTTTTAAAAGACAAATTCATTTTTTGTTTATGAATTAGTAGTTTGTAGTTTTTTAAAATATAAGCATTTAGCAAACACTGAGTTTCTTGCCAGACTAAAATGGTTACCTTGATTTAAAGCACATCAAATATCACACACAGTAATCATAGCAGTATATTCAAAAATGGGAGCCTTCCTAATGCATTTTATTCCACTACACATCTGATCTGTGAAAGTCAACAAAAACACAGTTTTATTAATGATTTTAATGTTCCACAGACACAATTCAAAATAATTTGGGTAAATTGTGAAGTAAAGGGGCTCACATTGCCATTTGAATCCAACTTTAGCAAGAGAGTTGAGTGAATTAAACAGGTGCAAATTGACACAGAAGTGCAATGTGTCACCAGCAATATAATGGCTGCTGTTACTGGTGCATTAGAATGTTGTGAAAGTTAACCCTGTTACTGTACCTTTAGTCCAAACATAAACTGCACTGAATATTTCAATTATGCTGGAAATTGAGAACATATCATCCTTCAAGTAAATTTACAGTAACAAAGTTAATCTGCCATGCTCTGACAATGCTATATGTAACTGATGTTGCTGATATTTAGTGAATGCATCCACACAGTAATTTAATTGTGTAGATTATTTTAAGTATGTGTAATAAATTCAGAATTGAATGTGAATTATCTGGTTGTATGTTAAAATTCATATCTATACCATTATGAAAAATGTATTTTTCAGAAAGGCCTTGTTTTATCTGAAGATTACAGCTTACAGTTATGGTAATGTGGTCGCCCAATGTTTTTCATAGCTGTTTCCTGAGTGCTCATTGATGTCCAAAACATCCTTAGGCCTGTGTGAATGACATTGCCAACTTGTGCAGGAACATGTTTATTTTGAGGATAAGGGGATATGGGCGTAGAGGAGACAAGAAAATGGTCAGAGATGACCTCATCAGTGATTAAGACCTCTGGTGTGAAGAGGTGAGCTTGAAGGAGTGGCCAAGTACATGGGTGGGGAAAGTTTATGTGAAGGATAAGATTGATTAAAGATAGGAGTGTGGTGAAATCAAAAGAGAGCGGGCAAGGGAAGTTGTAGTGGAGGTTGAAATACATGATATTTAAATTTTCAGAGTATTGGTTAAAGTCAAATACTAAACATGTGTTTATACTTTATATGAATTCTTAACCATTTGTTACTAACAGAAGACCTTTAAAATTAAGACAGTTCAAAAGATGTTTTTGCTGCAATTTATGTTGTTCCATCAAGGGATCCATTTCAATGGGGGGTCTGGTCTATAGCAACTTGAATTAACAATTGTGAGGACCAGAATCTGGAGGTTCACATCATAAATCCAGCTGCAAATTCACATCTGTTGCAAATTTTCAACTTATAAGGGATATGTATAGGCTGAGATCAAATATTGCACAATTGATGATGGCTTCTTTGCTCAGGGGATCGGGCGGGAAAGTGGAGTTGAGGTTGAAGATCAGCCATGATCTAATTGAATGGCAGAGCAGGCTCGAGGGGCCATATGGCCTACTCCTGCTCCTAATTCTTATGTGAGGGGGGTGGGTGGCATTGGCCAGTCAGGAGTTGTCTGTGATTGGCAGCCAGTTAATAGTAGAAACTTGGGGATAGAAAATATATTCTGGAGATTAGGTATTGGCCTTGGCTCAGTAGTAGCACTTTTGCATCTGAGTCAGCAGGCTGCGGGTTCAAGTCCAGAAACTTGAGCACATAATCCAGGCTGACATTTCAGTGTTGCACTGCACTGTGTTTCAGATGAGATGTTAAAATGAGACCCCCTCTGGTGGATTTAAAAGATCCCATGTCACTATTCAAAGAGAAGGGGAGGGCTTCCGGTGTCCTGGCCAACATGAATCCCTCAATCAACATCACTACTACAGATTATCAGGTCATTTATTTTATTGCTGTTTGTGGGACCTTGCTGAGTGCAAATTGGCTACATTACAAAAGTGACTATCCTTTAAAAGTACTTAATTGGCTGGGAAGCGCTTTGGGACATCCTGAGGTTGTGAAAGGTGCTCTGCAAATGCAAGTTCTTTCTTGTTCCATTAACTTTAAGGAACAGGGAATATTTATACAGAACTTTTCCCTTAAATTAAATGGGTGGATTAGTGTAAATGATTGGATTCTGTTTGTGGAAGAAGTGCGTGTGATGGGCCAAAAGGCCTTTTATTGTCCCACTGTTTATGCTGAACTTCAACCAAACAAATCTGAATATTTAGGAATTGTTTGGAGTAAAAACTTCCATCTCTTGACCTTGGTTTAAAGCAGGAGATCCACTTTGGGCTGGTAAACATAGCCTGCTGCAAATCTACTTTTAACCAAGTGAAATAGGAAATGCATCAGGCAGCTAAGTTAATACTTCCTGTATTAGGAACTGGTTTCGACTAGCTTTTAGTAGAAACCTGAAGGGGGAGGCAGATTGAGTCATCCTAATCCAAACTGAATAAGAATATTGAACACTGAACATTGAACAACTTCTCCTTTAACTCCACTCATTTCCTCCAAATCAAAGGTGTTGCTATGGGTACCCGCATGGGTCCTAGCTATGCCTGCCTTTTCGTGGGATATGTGGAACACTCTTTGTTCCAGTCCTACTCGGGTCCCCTCCCTCACCTCTTTTTCTGATACATTGATGACTGTATCTGTGCCGTTTCCTGCTCTCGCCCTGAACTAGACAATTTCATTCACTTTGCCTCCAATTTCCACCCTTTCCTCACCTTCACACGGTCCATATCTGACTCTTCCCTTCCCTTCCTCGACTTCTCCGTCTCCATCTCTGGGGATAGGTTATTGACCAATATTCACTACAAGCCCACTGACTCCCACAGCTACCTGGACTACACTTCCTCCCACCCCGCCTCCTGTAAGGACTCTATTCCATTCTCCCAGTTTCTCCGTCTCCGCCGCATCTGCTCCGACGATGCCACCTTCCACACCAGTGCTTCCGACATGTCTTCCTTTTTCCTCAACCGAGGATTCCCCTCTACTGTGGTTGACACTGCCCTCGACCGTGTCCGTTCTATCTCCCGCACTTCTGCCCTCACCCCTGCCCCTCCCTCCCGGAACCACGATAGGGTTCCCCTTGTCCTCACCTTTCACCCCATCAGCCTCCACATTCAACGGATCATCCTCCGCCATTTCCGCCACCTCCAACGTGATCCCACCACCAAACGCATCTTCCCCTCCCCTCCCCTTTCAGCATTCCGTAGGGACCGCTCCCTCCGAGACACCCTAGTCCACTCCTCTATCACCCCCTGCACCCCTTCCCCTTCGCCTGGCACCTTCCCGTGCAAGCGCAGGAGATGTAACACCTGCCCTTATACCTCCCCCCTTCCCACTGTCCAGGGCCCCAAACACCCCTTCCAGGTGAAACAGCGATTTACTTGTACTTCTTGCAATCTAGTATACTGTATTCGCTGCTCACGATGCGGTCTCCTCTACATTGGGGAGACCAAATGCAGATTGGGTGACCGCTTTGCGGAACACCTCCGTTCAGTCCGTAAGGGTGACCCCGAGCTTCCGATCGTCCGTCATTTCAATTCATCGCTCCATTACCACTCGGACCTCACCGTCTGCGGCCTCTTGCATTGTTCCACAGAAGCTCAGCGTAAGCTCGAGGAACAGCACCTCATCTTCCGATTAGGCACTTTACAGCCTTCCGGACTCGATATCGAGTTCAACAATTTCAGATCATAACCTCGGCCCCTATTACATTTTCACTTATTTTTTTTAGACACACCTTTGTTTTGGCCTTTCCCCCCCCTTTTTTTTTCTCTCTCCCACATGGCAGCTGTCTCCCATTCTGCCTGCGCATTTCACACCTAATCTAGAGCTGTCTTTTGTCTCCACTAGTCCTATCACCATCTCGTCTCGTTTTGAATACCTCTTAATGTCTCTTTTTTGTTCTCTCCCAGCCTGGCCTCTTAATCTATTTCATTCCCTGTGCCTCTTTAGTCTTGATAAAGGGTTTTGACCCGAAACGTTGACTCTAATTTCTCTCCACGGATGTTGCCTGGCCTGCTGAGTTTTTCCAGCATTTTCTGTTATTTTTGAATAAGAATATTGTTGGGCTAAAGGTAGAAACACACATGATTATCACTATACAAATAGTATTTACCAAAAGTCAACATTTAGAATTGAAACAAAAGGCAATACCTAAAAAACTAGAACCCAGTTTTTGCTCCTTTGCAGAAGGCTCATTTCTAAAATCTATAAATTATTCCTAAGATCAAGTAGTTATGGCTAGACCATCTCATGCTCATACAATAGTTAGTAGAATCTAGAATGTCAGACAAATCCAGACACCTTGCAAATACGATTTGTAATACTGGATTTTTATTGTGATTTTTAGGTGTTTGGGATTTAATCTCTCAAATCCTAGGATTTTAGGTAGGGATTGGGATTGCATTTTACCATTACTTTCATACTGCTTAAAATAGCAGGTATAATCTGACAGGTATGTAAACAGTTATTCCAAGAACCTGATATTTTTGCTTCTGTAGCCTAAGGTGCACATATCATTGCTTTAGTACCTTTACATTCATCAGCTGCTTTCAAACTCTGACTCTGCTTTTCTTAAGTCACAGGCAGTTCTCTCTAAGGGCATCTTCGTATTGCGCCTAATCACTGCCTCACCTGTATCTCTCTCCACTCACTCTAGCCTGCAATATCTCTCCAGTATGGCTCCTTCTCTCTCTTGCCCTGATTTCTCTCTCTATCACCTGCTGTTCTCTTCAGTTGCGGCTCCTTTTTTTACTCATCTGTACCTCTATTCCACTGTGCCCCTCTCTGGCTCTGCTCCCCCTTTTTAAGTTGCTGAGATATCCAAGTAATGGTGCCTTTGTCTAGCTGGTCATTTCAGTATATTTTACCTGGGAATACCTCATTACCGGGACGGCTTCCCAACATGTCAAGTTGATATATGTTGTCGCTTTAAGTGGAAGTCATCACTGGTTGGTTTGTACTGATCCTTGAATTGATGTTGAGGAAATAGGAGATGGTGGTGGTTTTAACCCTTTGGAGGAGCTAAAATCACCATTCTTAGTAGGAATATTCAGCTCTGGCTTGCAGGGTGACAACCTACTTGCAACGAACAGTTCCAGGAGCGGGGGAGTCTTTCTTTTTTCAAGCCTTGCAAAGCTATTCTTAGTGATTGGGTGAACTTCTATCTCACTATTGCGCCACTTCTGCAATCCCAAGATTTTGGGGTTGTTAATATGGCTCGGGTCCTGGGAATGCAAGATGCTATGATTTAAAGCCCTAATATCATCATCTCCTACTGTAACTTTTTTTCCCAACCTCAAAATTGGTGGAACTTCTTAAGTCCTTGTCTTTCTTCTTTTAAGCTAAAGGCTTTTAAACCCAAACTTGTCATTACCTAATTATTACTTCCACATTTTTCAACTTGTGTCAAACTTGGCTCAGTGGTAGCACTCTTGGCTCTGCGTCTGAAGATTATGGGTTGAAGCCCCAGTCCAGATACTTGAGCATATGATCTAGGTTGGCACTTCAGTGCAGTACTGAAGGACTGCTGCACTGGTGGTGGTGCCGTCTTTCGCATTAGATGTTAAACTGAAGCTCCGTCTGCCCTTTTACGTGGACTTAAAAGATCCCAGGGCATTATTCAATGATGAGCAGGGGAGTTTTCCTGGTGTTCTGGCCAACATTTATCCCTCAACAAACACCTAAAAAAATAGATTATCTGGTTATTTATTGCATGCTGTGTGCAAATTAGCTGCCGCATTTCCTACATTACAAGTGACTATACTTCAAAAGTTCTTCATTGGCTGTAAAGCGCTTTGGGACATCCTGAGATCATGAAAGGCACTATATAAATGTGAGTCTTTTTCTTAACTTGGATGGTGTCTTAGACTATGGACCTTGGCCTTTCACCTTGATTTTTCCATGAAAATAAACTGACAATACTTGGGAACGGTTTAAAGCGTCATAAAGCCAAGGGAAAAAAATTAGTGCCCTGAAAAAGTTAGCGCCCCTGTGCCGTAAATTCAGTAGTAGTGCCCCAAGCAAAAGGCGGGGTGCTACTGGAAGCACTCCCCCTCCTTGGGGCGCTACCTGTGAATTTTGCAGCGCTACGTGCAACCAGGGCCCTGCTGGATCATCGGGGAGTGGGGTGCTAGGAAAACAAGAGGAGTGCCAGGCTGAGTGATCGCAGCCGGCATCCCGAAAAAAGGGGAATGGGGCAGTTGCTGGCAGCCGGCTGGAAAAATAAATGGGTGCCCAACACCTGCCCTTTAAGTAGTGCTGCAAAAACACCACTCTGACCCAGTCGGACATATCGTCCGGCGATAGGTCAGGGGGGCTCAACCCAAGGTTGCGGCTGGGGCGCAGCGCCGCGGGGCGCTACTGGCTACTGCCGCCGCTAACCTCCTGCTGTGTCTATTAGTGTCCCCCAGGGTGCTAACGGGAGGCGCAAAGCAACCCAACTTTTCCCCCCCAAGTATTACACTTTGGGGTGGAGGACAGGTCTGGCATGTAAAATTACATTTCTGACAAATAGTAGTCGTGTAGAAGTTCAAAATCTAGACTGTTCCACCATCCCCGCTCTTGTATAAAAGACTGCACAGTTTCAGAAATCTTTATAACAAATGCATTCAAAAATTGTATATAAAATGCTCTGATCTATTGCAAACACATTTGAGTTTGATATTGCTGTTTATTCTGTTAATCCATGAGATCCAGCTGTCATTTTGCTTTAGTTGCGATCAATCTTTAGTTTGAACTCATAACTTACGCTGACACTTGTTGGAGGTGCAGCCCTCCAGGTGAGACATTAAACCAAGTTATGGTGGTTCAGGTGAATGTTAAAGATCCCATGATACTGTTTAAAGAAAAGGGGGTTGGGGGTTCTGCTGGTGCTTTGGCCAATATTCCTCCCTCAACCAACTGACAAACTAGTCATTTCCCTTATTGCTCTTGTGGGAGCTTGGTTAACAAAAATGGCTGCTGTGCTTGCCTGTATAACAACCATGGTATTTCAGTGTACACAAAGCACTTCCACACACTGTAATGAATGTGATTCAGTTTAACTACAGTTATAGGCTTTTCCTATAGATGGCAGCACTTTAGTTTGACAATAAAGGATGTATTGTATTCATGCTGCCAAATAACTGCAAAACAAACTCCAGAAAATTTAAGTTGCAATACTTCTACGTTTCACTTGCTAAAATAACTTGGTAATACTGTATAATACCCATATTCCTTCAGGTCCTATATTAAGCAAAACTAAAAGGAAAATGCAGCCTTAAGTTAACACCATTTTTGATTTTTGAAAGAAGCACATACCTGTACAAATTCATTAACCAATAATATCAATACCACCAAATGCTTATAATTGAAATTAAGACAGTAATTGGATCAGTGACAAAGAATCTGAAGATTTGCCTCATTCATTATACCACTTACCTTGATTATTGCCTAATCACTGTGGATATGAAATCTAACTTAATGAATGAACAGCTTTACAAGGTGTGTAAGGGCCCAAAAGTTGTGGTCCGTGGCGTAGCTTTGGAGTACGCCGCAGACCTGCGAAAAGAATACGCGCCTACCTGATGGGGGGCTCTCCTTCCTAAACTTGCTCTTTGACACTGCGTATTGGAGGATAGCGTAATGGCCCACGGATCGCAGGGGCGTAGCCTGTGTGGAAATGTACCTGGGATCACGTGGGCCTGGTCCTCCAATCAGGAAACAGAATTAGGTTTTACATCATTTCAGAAGGGAATCCCATAATCAGATTTAAATACAAATACTATAGCAAAATACTGCAGATGCTGGAAATCCGAAATAACAACAGGAAATGCTGGAAAAACTCAGCAGGCCAGGCAACATCCGTGGAGAGAGAAATAGTCAACTTTTCGGGTCGAAACCCTTCTACAGAACTGAGTGAAAAGGCAGGAAATGAAACAAAAGGCAGTATGGGGGCTGGGAAATGGGGGAGGGGATGAAAGAAGAGACATTAAGAGATATTCAAGGTGAGACGAGATAGTAATAGGACAGGTAAAGAAACAGACAATGGCTGTAGATGAAGTGTGAAATGTGCCGGCAGAGTGAGAGACAGCCGCCATGTGGGGGAGAGAGAGAGAAAAAAGGAAAAGGCACAAACCAAAAGTGTGAATAAAAAATATAAAAATATAATAGGGGCCGAGGTTATGATCTTGTTGTATCTATGCTTTAATGCGTTCAATCAAGCATGTAGATACGTCGAATTAAATCAGAGTCAGGCAGACAGGCTTATAACTGCGATGTTCACTTTATTGCGTAAAATGGCTGACTGCCGTTTTCCTGGGTAATTCCCATAATGCAATGCACATTACATTACCGTATTGACTGGTGTCAGACTCGCAATCAATACACGACATCCCCCTTTTCCTTGGAAACAAACTTGCAGTTTACAAGCAGTTGCTTACAATAACACTGCATAACTTATTTGATTTATAAACTTTTTACAAACTTGTGTCTTACCACACAACGAAATAATTCCCAAGTTTAAACATTTAACATCACCCATGCAGTTCTCGCACAGTTTATGTTGTGACATAATCAGACAGTCTTTGGGGTTTTCTTTTAACCCTTTGAGGTCTGGCTGTATTGGGTATGTCTGACATGTTGGTGTCAGTGGGTATTGCCTGTGTCACAGTGGTATGTGTGTCAGGGTCTACTATACTGTCCTCAGTCCCTTGTGTTTCCTCCTGCTCATGGAGTGTCTCCTTTGGTCCATTGGTTCTGTATTTCTTCACAAACGTAGTGTTGCTCGAGTAGCGTGCTCCGTCTGGAGATTCTACTACTGACTCCCTGTTTTACTCAAAACTTTGTGGGATGTGGCATTAAAAGGAGTGGTGAACTTGTCCACTTTGTCCTGCCGTACCAGCACCGTGTCGCCAACTTCCACCTCTGAGTATTGTGTTCTCCACTGTTCATCTGCGTACAGTTTGGACTTGCCTTTTTGTTCTGCATCCCGGTCACGTACTTCCATGTCTGCGCATGACTCTGTGATGTCTGGCAGCTTTCCTCTCATTTTCCATTTAAAGAGCAGCTCTGCCGGGCTCTTTCCTGTCGTGGCATGGTCAATGCTCCTGTACACAGTCACATATTTTCTAAGTTCACGTTTCCACTCTAGTCCTTCTGACTGAGCAATTCTGCTTCTCTTCATCAGCGATGCATTCTGGCGCTCGACTTCTCCGTTAGCCTGAGCCCATTTTGCTGTCGTTTTCAGGTGTTTGATCCCGTTGTTTTCACAGTATTCTTTGAATAATTCTGATCTGAATTGGGGACCATTATCAGACTTGCAGGTGATTGGCAAACCATGACGGCTGAAGATTGACTCTAAACTATCAATAACCTTCTTTGTTGTTGTGGAGGTCATGATGTCGTATTCATAGTAGCGACTATAATAATCAACTACCACAAGAATGGAGTGGTTGGATGGCAAGGGTCCCAGTAAGTCTATAGCTACATCCTGCCAGGGGCCCTCCGGTAATGGTGTTGGTCTCAACGGCTCAGGTGGGTCGGGTCTGGCTACTATCTGACAGCCGTGGCACGCTTTACAGTGTTTTTCAGCTGCCTTGTCCATGCCAGGCCACCAAACCTTGGTTCTGAGATGTTGCTTTGTTCCAACTATTCCCAAGTGTCCTTCATGTGCTAACACCAGGGCTCGTGCATGTAACACTGTGGGTAGCACAATGTGTCTTCCCCGGAGAACTAGATAACCCACTACGCACAGCTTGTTTGCAATTGCTGCATAAGCTTTACAGTTCTCAAAATGTCCGTTTGTGATTGCCTTCCGTTGAAAGGATTCGCAAATTTCATGTCTCCCCTGAAGATTTACTTCTGGCTTATTGGAGAAACCCTGGCTGGACTGAGTTTAAAATCCAGGGCTCCAGGGCCCAACAAGATGGCTACGGTCAACCTCATGGCCAAGGCCTGTAAAGTTCAGGTTTGGACTGACAAAGAAGGAATGTTCCAGAAATTAGAAGGCAGACAGGCCTTCTGCATTTATGTATGAGAAGCAAACAGTGGCATTTGGGCCTCTGATTAAAACCCATCAAGGCCGTTTGCACAGATAATCAACGGGTAATAGCTGCATTCAGACCTTCGTTAGCTGACTTCAACACTGTTTGGAAACGATCAACGGGGCATTAAAACTGGAATGGCCCCATCACAAGACCAGTTACACAAAGGAAAACACTTATGGGACATTTAAAAACCGATTAACCGGCTATCCAGGTCGATGGGCCCAGAACAGTTTCCTTTGTATAGACTTCAACACGTCCAGGTCAGACAAAGAAACAGGCTAATCTGGCGAGTGATAAGGGCTCCCAGAAAGGGGTATAAGTAGTCCCTCGGGAAGCCATCTCTCTCTCGCCTGGACTCCGGTGCCCTTCCTTACCATCAAGAAGATCGACGACGAAGAGCCCGTCTAAGGGAAGCAGGATACCCGCAGTTACATTTTAAATCACTGGGGTATCTCTGCTCTGGGCGGTGAAAACCCTAAAGACATCGGCAGGCAACGGGGCACGGAGCAGGCGTTCTAACATCCGAGATTGGTGAGCATAAACTTTCTGGCCCATCGTAAGACAACTTAGATAGGTATAAAGGGTGGGAGTTAAGGGGATTGCTAAAATTGTCATTGTAGTCATTTTTCCTCGATGTGTCCATTTCTCCTCCCCCGCTAAGTGTAATTGTGTTACATACATAGTGATTTTCTCTGTATAGTGTTTATTTTTCCCTATTTTTAATAAACATTGGTTTTCTTTGCACCAAACCACTGGTCTCGTTTTGTTTATATCGCTGCTCGTAATAAGTCCAGTGGTCAGAACCAGAGGGGAAGCGATTCGAACTGCACGGGGCTGGAGCAGCTCAGATACGCCTGACTGGCCAGACACAAACCAAAGCCCCCTACAGAAATGGCGACCGTGGCAAGGACATCGGCAACAGTATGCGATATAACAGACAGTGGTGCGGAGGGAGAAACTGCAATGGAAGAGAGGTTGTCCACTTATGTGTGTAGAAAGGTTAATATCGCCAATAAATGGGTGGGCGCTATGTTAAAGGCCGAGCGTCCCATAGATGCCGCCGCCCAGTGGACGGTGAGTAAACAGCATAAGAGGGCAATTGAAAAGGCAGTCTGGTTAATGTGCTATAAGAAACAGGTCCTAGTGCTGGACAGGGTTGTAGCAGCACAGGCTGCCAAGCTCAAGAAATTGGCCCTAGAAATGCAGGATAAGGTTGCAGCGGAAGAGAAGGTGCTAGTGGCGTTTCAGTCTTTAAGCCAAGAAAGAGCGCAGACGGCCAAGGAACACCAGGCAAAAGTAGAGCGTCTGGAGGCCCGGGCCGTTGAGGTGCAATGGGAACATCAGGCAAGGGTAGAGCGCCTGGAGTACCAGACCGCTGAAAGTAAAGCCAGCGCTAGGCGCAAGATGGAGCACTTAGAATACCAGGTTAGAGAGGCGAGGGGCAGCGCGGTAAGGCTGCAGGACACAATTTGTGACCTTACTTTCTCCTCCTGCTCTTAATTTTTGGGTAAGGGAGGTAAAGGCAGCATACAAGCTAGCCTGCGAACAGGGGTTTGAGGAAGCAGATCATGGCCCCTGTAGGGAAGAGAGAGAAACCTTGAGTATGGCTTTAGCGAGGGCTAAGGGGATAATATGCCTTATCAGCCCGAAGGCGGGCCAGTCGGACTTTACCAGCAACCCAAACAGAACCGTCCCACAGGCAGCACCCAGGACAAAGTTGGCTAGGGAATCAGAGGTCCCACGGCCGCCACCCATAGCTCCGAGTTTTCAGGAGGTCTGGCAGCAAGGGGGGATGGAGGATGAAGTGGTAGGGGCAGCACAGCAGGCCCCGCTAGATAGGCCGGGACCAGGACCAGTGTACCCCCTCCGACAACGGAGGTACGGCCCGCCCGTTAATGACGAGGACCCAGGGGCCATCCAAAATCAGTTTGTGGTGCCGCATGGCACCCAACAGCTCGGGGCCATGGTTAGCCACATCTCCAAGCTCACTGAAAAGGGAGACCCCTCTCTGCACTTCAGAGAGATAGAACAGACAGCGTGCATCAATGACCGCGATGACGCAGAGCAAGCTAAGATGCTGCTGTTTTCTCTGGGGAGTAATCTCCTCCAGACCTTATCTGATGAATGTAAAAAGGGGCAGGAGGATTTGAGGAATGAGATATTGGAGGCCATGGGACTCAATGACGGTAGTCCGTTCGCCCGGGTGGGAAAAACGGTACAGCTCCCAGGGGAGTCCCCGCAGGCGTTCGCAGACAGGCTGTGGCCCGGTCTACCGGAGCGCATGCCCGGGAATGCCAGCGCGGGCATTACTGAACCAAGTTCAATTGACCCACTGGCTCCGTTGTCTAATGACAAACTGCCTGCCCCAAATCTGAGCCCAGGCTGCGGCCTGGTTTGACCCTAGTAGCCCCCAGACCACCGAGGAAATGGTGATCCGCCAGCTCACTGTAGCATTTAAAAATATGAGGGGTATCGAGACGCCCCAACCCAAGGGAAAAGTCCATGAGGTTAAACCTGGGAGCCAGAGTAAGAAAGAGTGGCACCAGGAGGGGAACCATCCCTCCCAGACTAAGTTTAAACTGTTACGGGTGCGGGAAGGAGGGCCACTGGCGCAAGGATTGTAAGAATCCCTGGAAGGAGAATAAAGTAAAGAACTCCACAGCCCCAGCCCAGAAGGCAGAGACGGAAATTGCTCCCGCTGCGATCGAGTCATTTTTAGAGACCATACGATCTCTCCTCCTGGCCAGCCAGGGGAAAATAGCAGCCACCACCAGTGCTTTGACCCCGTCTGCCCCATCCCACTCCCAGCAATGACTAGAACCAGCGCAGCCTGTCGACCTGTGTCCCTGCGAAAATGCTGAGGGGAGCAGGCCCTATGTTAAGATGGGGGTGAAGACGGTGCAGGGAGATATTCGGTGGACACTGGAGCTTCCAGCATGGTGGTCCATTTGGAAGACCTGACCAATTCACCCCGGTCTAACAAGGTCCCATTTAGCTTAATGGGATCCACAGGGAACGAGCAGGCTGGGGAAAGGTCAAAACCTTCGGCCATAGGTTTAGGATCCCTCCATACCACGTGGGAGGGTAACCAAAAGACCGACGAGGTGGCCAAGCAGGGGGACATGGAAGGAGAGTTCTGGGACCCCTGTGGAGCAGGCCCGGTAGCAGCAATCCGGGACAAGGGAGGCACACAGGGGGTAGCTTTGGCCCCGGACCAAAAGCAGGTCCAAGCCCAAGATTCCGCCTTTAAGGCCGCCCTGGTAAGGAGAAAGAATTTAGAACAGGGTTACTGGCAGGCTGCTAGTTATATTAAACAATGTAAGTTGTTTAAATCCGAAAAGAAAGCGCAGCCAGTTGGGACAAGGTCTGAGGATAGAGATCCTCAGCCCGCAGCGGGTACAAGCTCACAGGCTGCACAGGCAGGCGCTGTGGCTTGTGTCAGGGGAGGAACCATTCCGCCCACCGTTCAGGACACTCCCCCAATCCTCTGGGATTCAGATGGGGAGGAGTCAGAGCACGAAAATCCCGCCCCCCGAGCCAGGTTTGGAACCTGGGGACGGAGACTCACAGCCTGCTGCAACAGGCGGCGAAAGGTTACCTGCCCTCAGCCCAAGTTTGGGAGAGGTGAAACCTGAGGGAGAGGACCCCCAGCCAGCGGTCGTGGAAAACTCACAGACCGCGCTAGCAAAGGCTGCGGTCCGAGCCAAAGGTCCACCCGCCAAGAAAACCCCACCCGTAGCCCTCCCTAGAAGGTCCCCTCGGACACCCCAGCCCAGAAAGGTATGGTCACCGACTCCCCAGCTTAAAACGACAACCTCCCGAGTTAAAGAGAAGTCGGAAGACAAAGGTCCCCGGCCAGCAGCCATAAGCTGCGAGGGACCAGAAGTGGAGATCAGTGCAGCCACGCCACAGGGGGCAGCCTGCAGCAGCCCAAACAGGGATTAGGCTGGCCGCCTGGAGATGGGCGGCGGATGTATATAGTTAAGGTAGTATAATTTTAAGTAGTGTGTATAGAGGATTAAGTTAGGGTGTTTTTAATTTAATTCTAGGCAAGGAACCGGTAGTGTATAAGTTTTAAGTATGGAACCATTCCAGAGTGTTGTCTACGTGAGCCGAGGTCGCGGGACCCAATCACACTTCCCCCGAGCCAGGGAGCCTCCAGGGAACCTGGCTAGATGCTTTTATGTCTTTTTCAGAATTTTCGAAATGTACAGAGGAATAATCCTGCTCGCCCTGTTCGGGCTGAGCCTCGTGAGAAGGGGCGATGTCGAGGCCCATCATATCTTTGGATGCTCGGGGAAGAGAGCGCCCCTAGCACACAATGGAAGTGGTCTACGGGAGGCGGATGAAATCACCTCGTATGTCCACGAGGGGAGATGGCTGGGATCCAATTCAACCCAGTATTCTAGCGAGACCGGCTTCACATATGGGGAGGCCTCCCTCCAGTGCCTGAGGATACGAATCGTCACCCCAAGGATTAGCGCCACCGTGGGCAAAAGAATATGTTTGACCTGTAAAGGGAACGTTCCCCTGGATAGGTGGTGGTGGCTCAGAAGGTTAAGCAAAGACATGGGGAACCTCAGGGTAGAGTGGGAAAGGTTAGGGAATGACACTCACAGGACCATTACAGGGACCCAGGGAGGGTTAAGTGTGTGCTGGGATAAATGGTGGGAACCGGATCAGGGGATCTACGTCTGTATGTGGGGATCAGAGAACGTCTGCCCCACAGGCGTTTCCATCATTTTCCGCAGCCAGTGGCAAAATAACGGGAGGGGGATGGACTGGGAGTCTCGCCTGGACGCATGTGCGATCCCGTACTCCCCAATCTCAGTTAATGCCACTGAACTAGTGACCTGCCCCCGATGGCCCCTGCCCACGACCCCGACGTCACAGACAGTAGCAGAGGGATGCCCCGCCACCACCAAGGGACCAGGGAACGGCCTGGTGCTAGTACCCACAGACCAGGTGCTGTACCAAGGGGTGCATTACGGCCTGGTGCTAGTACCCACAGACCAGGTGCTGTACCAAGGGGTGCATTACGCGGCGGCCTCTGTGATTTTAAACCTCACTGAGGTACACTTACCCGCGTGGTGCCCCGCAGAGACTGCCAAATTGTATCAAGCCCTATTAACAGACATGTTTCAGAAATTCCGTGAATTTGACTTTTCGGAGGTCAATAAGATTAAAAGCCGTCCTAGTATCGCAAAAGCACTTCTACACTTTGGAACAGAAGACTGTACAGACAGGGGCCGACATTTTAGATATCACAACCCTGCCCTGGTGGGACGTTTTTGAGAGTATAGAGATCCCCTCCTGGATTCGAATGGTGTCACACATCTTAGTAGACTGCCAGCTAGGGATCGTCCTCTACCTGGTCCGTGTCCAATGTAGGGGAAAGGGTCCCGGGGTAGAATTTAAAGTTAAAGGGCTGTGGAAGGACCAGTATGCCCGGGTGGAAGAAGAAACTCCCGTGTGAGCTTTGTGTAACATCACTGCCGAATGATGGCAGAACCGTTTGTTATTTTAATAAAGCTCATTTTGCTTTTGCTCATTATTTTTCATAAATATGTTTTTTTTTGGCCTGATGTTTATTTTTATTAAATGTTGATGTGCCTTCAATAACCACAAAACTAGAAGTTATAGACTTTAACAAGTTGGCTTTTAATCACTAAGATCAGAGCTAACATCTCAACACACCGACTGGCTCACAGGAATGAGTCATACAGATCCTGGGATCTTTAAGTAAGAGAAGTCAGGGGCGGAGCCAAGAGCCAAGACCTGGAACCTTCCAGGTTAGTCAGGAAAGAGGAAGTGAAACTATACACCGTGTGGGGGAGGGTAATATACATGAGTGCAAAACGAATACAGGCAAGACAAACAGATTTCATTACATTCACCCCTTCTTTAGATTTAGTCCATCGGGGTGATGTTTCTTAAAAGTTGGTATAAGTGAGTCTGTCAGGAGGTTTTGCGGTTCTCAGTGATCGGCGCAAAGCCGGTTGGGGTGTCTCTAGGGGAGTGGATTCTGGTTCCTCCGCTGTCCGGGCCTCCGCAGTGTCTTCCAGGTTAAAGTTGGGTATTGATACCTCTGGGCGTCCTGTCTCTTTTTGGTGTAGGTCTTCCTCGGGTAGTCTCTCATCATTCTCTCCGCTCCCCGAGGGAGCGAGGTCTTTTATGGAAACAGTGTCCCCTCGCCCGTCAGAGTATTCGATATAGGCGTACTGAGGGTTTGCATGGAGGAGCTGTACCTTTTCCACAAGGGGGTCCGTTTTATGGCCTCTCACGTGCTTCCGCAATAGTACTGTCCCCGGAGACGTCAGCCACGCGGGTAGAGATATGCCCGAGGTGGATTTCCGGGGGAAAACGAACATCTTTTCATGAGGGGTAGCGTTAGTGGCTGTACATAACAGCGACCTTATGGAGTGGAGCACGTCTGGGAGGACTTCCTGCCAGCGGGAGGTCGGAAGGCCTTTTCACTTTAAGGCTAACGTGACAGCCTTCCAAACAGTAGCATTCTCCCTTTCCACTTGCCCATTACCCCGGGGGTTGTAGCTAGTGGTTCTGCTAGTGGCTATCCCCTTTGAGAGCAAGAACTGGCGCAGTTCGTCACTCATAAATGACGTCCCCCTATCGCTGTGTATGTAGTTCGGCATGCCAAACATGCAGAATAGATTACAGAGACACTTGATGACCATGGCACTGGTCATGTCTGGGCAGGGAATGGCGAAGGGGAAGCGGGATTATTCATCGATGATATTGAGGAAGTATACGTTACGGTCGGCAGAGGGAAGGGGTCCCTTGAAGTCCAGACTTAGGCGCTCGAATGGCTGTGTGGCTTTGATAAGGTGTGCACGGTCAGGCCTGTAGAAACGAGGCTTGCATTCCGCACAGATGCGGCAGGCTCTGGTCATTGCCCTGACCTCCTCGATGGAGTGGGGCAGATTGCGGGACTTTATAAAATGGTATAGTCGGGTGACCCCTGGGTGACAGAGGTCGTTGTGGAGACCCTGTAATTTGTCTGTATGAATGCTGGCACACATTCCCCGCGATAAGGCATCTGGGGGTTCATTAACGGCTCCCGGCCTGTACATAATATCATAGTCGAATGTGGATATTTCGATCCTCCACCTGAGTATTTTGTCATTCTTGGTTTTCCCCCTTTGTTTGTTATTAAACATAAAAGCCACCGACCGCTGGGCGGTGAGCAGGGTGAAACGTTTGCCGGCTAGGTAGTGTTTCCAGTGCCGCACTGCCTCCACTATAGCCTGTGCCTCCTTCTCGACAGAAGAGTGCCTGATTTCAGGTCCCTGAAGGGTTCGGGAGAAGAAGGCCACAGGTCTCCCAGCCTGATTGAGGGTCGCAGCTAAGGCAAAGTCTGACGCATCGCTTTCGACTTGAAAGGGAATGCTTTCGTCCACTGCACACAGTGCAGCCCTTTCAATGTCCTGTTTGATACTGGTGAAAGCCTCCCGAGCTTCAGCTGATAGTGGGAAGGATGTCGATTTAATGAGGGGTCGGGCCTTATCAGAGTAATTGGGCACCCATTGGGCATAATACGAAAAAAATCCCAGGCACCTTTTTAAAGCTTTGGGATTGTGTGGCAGGGGCAGTTCCTTTAGGGGGCGTAATCGGTCAGGGTCCGGTCCAATTACCCCATCTTCCACCACACAGCCGAGGATACAGAAACGGGTTGTGTTGAAGACACATTTGTCTTCGTTGTAGGTTAGATTCAGCTTTAGGGCAGTTTTTAAAAATCTCGCAAGATTTAGATCGTGGTCTTGCTGGTTGTGCCCGCAGATAGTGACATTGTCCAGATAGGGGTAGGTAGCTTGTAGTTTATTCTCGTCAACCATGCGGTCCATCTCACGTTGGAAGACCGAGACCCCATTTGTTACCCCGAAGGGCACTCTGAGAAAATGGTAGAGGCGTCCTTTCGCTTCAAAGGCGGTGTATGGGCGGTCCTCCATTCTAATGGGGAGCTGGTGATACGCGGATTTGAGGTCGATAGTCGAGAAGACTCGGTATTGCGCAATCTGGTTGACCATTTCTGATATGCAGGGTAAAGGGTAGGCGTCCAGCTGGGTATAAATATTAACAGTCTGGCTGTAGTCAATTACCATCCGTTTCTTTTCGCTATTTTTAACTATGACTACTTGGGCACGCCACGGACTGGTACTGCATTCAATAATGCCTTCCCGCAGGAGTCTGTCCACTTCCGCCTTGATAAAGTGTCTGTCTTCCAGACTGTACCGTCTACTTTTGGTCGCTATGGGCCTACAGTTCGGAGCGAGATTAGCGAATAAAGAGGGCGGGCTGATTTTTAAGGTTGATAGGCCACAGACTGTGAGTGGCGGCTGGGACCCGCCATATGCTAGCGTGACACTTTCGTGGTGGCACTGGAAGTCCAGGCCCAAGATTACATTAACACAGAGTTCTGGCATCACGAGGAGTTTAAAATCCTTGTAGTCCGTGCCTTTTACAGTCAGTGTTACCACACAGTAGCCCAAAATGTCCGAAGTGTGGGGCTTAGCAGCCATAGCAATTCTGCTCCGTGTAGGGGTTACCGTTAATGAGTGCCGTCGTACCAGGCTAGGGTGGATAAAACTCTCGGTACTCCCACAGTCAATTAAACATTTCATTAAATTCCCGTTTACCTGTATGTCCATCATAGATTTTGTCAACGGGTGTGGCCTGGATTGATCCACCGTGATCGAAGCCACTGTTGGGCCCTGGGCGGCCGTTGAGTCGGGAAAAGATGGCGGATCCCAAGATGGCGGCCCGCACGGCACGCACGAGGCGGTGACGGAGTTGGAAATCGGATTCCCCCTGCAGACTTTGCTAAAATGCCCCTTTTTCTTACATTTGAAGCATGTAGCGTCCTTCGCTGGGCATCGTTGTCTGGGGTGCTTGGCCTGGCCGCAGAAGTAGCATTTCGGGCCCCGAGACATTGCCGCTGTAGTAGGACTCCTGGGTGAACTTCTGTGTGGGGACTCCGGCGGTGTAGAGCTGGTCTGAGACCTGGATGGGGAAGATGGCTGATTCCAAGATGGCGGCCCCCTCGGCGCGCACGAGGCGGTGAGGGCCGCATGGCCGGAAGAATAAGAGTCAGAGTTTTTCTGGGCCACGTCCAGCGATCGCGCAGTGGCCACTGCCTTTTTTAAGTCCAGGACCTCATCCTCCAGCAGTCTCTGCCGGATATAATTCGATTTGAGGCCTGTGATGAAGGAATCGCGGACCAATTCATCAGAGTACACATTGGCCGTCACGGCCTTGCAGTTACAGTCCCGGACCAAGTCCTTTAGGCCCTGTAAGAAATCGTCCATTGATTCCTCAGGTCGCTGCCTGCGTGTAGCCAGCAGATGTCTGGCATACACTTCGTTTACCGGCCTCTGGTATTGGGCCTTCAGGATAGTGATGGCCTCCGTGTAAGAGGTGGCATCCCGGATGAACGAATAAATCCGATGACTAACGCGAGTAGTCAGTAGACTCAGTTTATCTACCTCGCTAGCGGATGAGGCCCTCGCGAAGAGTTCGAAGCATTTGAGGCAGTGTCCAAATTGATTTGATGCTTCAGCAGAATGTGGATCCAAGTCCAGACGCTCTAGTTTTAGGAGTCGATCCATCCTAGTATTCTTTAGTGATTAAAATTGATGTACCTTCAATAACCACAAAACTAGAAGTTATAGACTTTAACAAGTTGGCTTTTAATCACTAAGATCAGAGCTAACATCTCAACACACCGACTGGCTCACAGGAATGAGTCATACAGATCCTGGGATCTTTAAGTAAGAGAAGTCAGGGGCGGAGCCAAGAGCCAAGACCTGGAACCTTCCAGGTTAGTCAGGAAAGAGGAAGTGAAACTATACACCGTGTGGGGGAGGGTAATATACATGAGTGCAAAATGAATACAGGCAAGACAAACAGATTTCATTACAAAGGTTGTGTGTTGTAATGAAGTTTTATGATGTCCCAAGTAGTGCAGGGGTGTTGGACCCCCTCTGTGCTTGGACTATTCTAACAGATAGTAATTGTTTCTATCGATAGATGCCTGTCGTGCACTGTGGTTTTCTCTAAGTAAGGGGAATGTATGTGTCGAGGGATCGTGGATAGATAAATATAGGGGAAGGTTGTTTGTGGGGGGTCAGAAATTTGCTCACCTTGATTGGACACTTCAGCAAGTTTCAGTATCCTAGGGAGGACTGAAAGGATTCACAAATTTCATGTCTCCCCGGAAGATTTACTTCTGGCTTATTGGAGAAACCCTGGCTGGACTGAGTTTAAAATCCAGGGCTCCAGGGCCCAACAAGATGGCTATGGTCAACCTCATGGCCAAGGCCTGCAAAGTTCAGGTTTGGACTGACAAAGAAGGAATGTTCCAGAAATTAGAAGGCAGACAGGCCTTCTGCATTATGTATGAGAAGCAAACAATGGCATTTGGGCCTCTGATTAAAACCCATCAAGGCCGTTTGCACAGATAATCAACGGGTAATAGCTGCATTCAGACCTTCGTTAGCTGACTTCAACACTGTTTGGAAACGATCAACGGGGCATTAAAACTGGAATGGCCCCATCACAAGACCAGTTACACAAAGGGAAACACTTATGGGACGTTTAAAAACTGATTAACCGGCCATCCAGGTCGATGGGCCCAGAACGGTTTCCTTTGTATAGACTTCAACACGTCCAGGTCAGACAAAGAAACAGGCTGATCTGGCGAGTGATAAGGGCTCCCAGAAAGGGGTATAAGTAATCCCTCGGGAAGCCATTTCTCTCGCCTGGGCTCCGGTGCCCTGCCTTACCATCAAGAAGATCGACGACGAAGAGCCCGTCCAAGGGAAGCAGGATACCCGCAGTTACATTTTAAATCACTGGGGTATCTCTGCTCTGGGCGGTGAAAACCCTAAAGACATCAGCAGGCAACGGGGCACGGAGCAGGCGTTCTAACATCCAAGATTGGTGAGCATAAACTTTCTGGCCCATCGCAAGACAACTTAGATAGGTGTAAAGGGTGGGAGTTAAGGGGATTGCTAAAATTGTCATTTTAGTCATTTTCCCTCGATGTGTCCATTTCTCCTCCCCCGCTAAGTGTAATTGTGTTACATACATAGTGATTTTCTCTGTATAGTGTTTATTTTTCCCTATTTTTAATAAACATTGGTTTTCTTTGCACCAAACCACTGGTCTCGTTTTGTTTATATCGCTGCTTGTAATAAGTCCGGTGGTCAGAACCAGAGGGGAAGCGATTCGAACCGCACGGGGCTGGAGCAGCTCAGATACGCCTGACTGGCCAGACACAAACCCCAAACCAAAACCCCTTACACCGTACCTCAATCAGCCCTGGGTCGGTAGCAGAGGCTTCCTCCACCTCTCTAGTAGTGAGTGCTTTTAGCGTCGCACGCACAGCTACAAATCTCATGTATTCATCTGAGCCATGAGGATGTCTCTCTTGTTTTGCTGTCTCCCCCAGCAATTGTGACAGTGGGCCTGCAATGTTTTGCTTGCCTGGAATGTGTATCACTTTAAAATCGTACGGCTGTAATCTAAGTACCCATCTCTCTATACGGGCACAGGGTTTAGTGTGTGGGCCGTATATCACTTGTAATGGCTTATGGTCAGTTACCAAGTTAAATTTTCGGCCAGACACATATGGATGCAGCCTCTCACAAGCCCATACAAGAGCTAAGGCCTCTCTCTCTGTTTGAGAGTATTTCCTCTCACAGTCTGTTAAACTACGACTTACATAGCATATTGGCACCTCTTGTCCCTGTTGGTCCTGAACTAGTACTGCGCCTAAACCTACAGGACTGGCATTTGCTATCACCTTGGTTGGTGCGTCCTTATCAAAATATGCTAAAGTGCCAGCTCTGGCCAACTCTTCCTTGAGTGCACTGAATGACTATCTCTGTTGTGATCCAAATTTAAATGGTGTGTCTTTTCTCGTCAGGCGTCGCAGTGGCTCTGATAGCGTTGCAAACTGCGGGATGAATCTGCTACTGTACCCAATGAGTCCCAAGAAACTCCTCACCTCTGTAGCATTGTCTGGTTCCCGAGCTTCTGCCACCGCTCGCACTCTCTCTGCTGTTGGTCCAATGCCCTTTTCAGACAACAGGATTCCCATGAAAATCAATCGGTCCATGTTGAATTGGTACTTCTCTGAGTTTAGTGTCAGTCCACTTTCCATTAGTCTGGTCATGACAGCGTGCAGGCGTCTGTCGTGCGTTTCCTGGTCGTGTGCATGCATGATAATGTCGTCTGAGATGTTTTCAACACCCTCTATTCCAGCTAAGGCATTAGTTATCTTGTGCTGATATTGCTCATGAGCTGAAGATACACCGAATATCAGCCTCTTGTACCTGTATACTCCATTATGTACTGCAAATGTTGTGATTTCTCGTGACTCAGGGGTAAGTTCTAGCTGGTGATAACCCCATTTTAGGTCTAGCTTACTAAACACCGTCGAGCCGTTCATACCTTGGAGTATCTCATCAACGGTGGGGATTGGATATCGTTCCCTCACTATTGCCTGGTTTGCTCGTCTCATGTCTAGGCATAACCTTACATCCTTATCCGCTTTTGGTACAATAACCACAGGATTTGCCCATGGGGTGGGACCAGTTACAGGTTCGATAATGTCCATGTCCCTCAATTGTTTTATATTGGCCTCTACTGCCCCCCTTAAGTTGAATGGTGTACGCCTGAGTGGCTGGGCCACAGGCTTCACTTGTGGGTTGATATACAAACTGATCTGTTTTGTGTTCAGCCTTCCTACTCCCTGGAACACCTTTGGATACCGCTGTTCTAGTAGCTGTCTTACATCTACCACAGCTGAGACATCTGCGCCTATTTTTAAAACTCCCAGTTTCATGGCTGTCTCCCTTCCTAGCAACGGCTCTCCATGGCCTTTAACCACAATGAACTCCGCCTGCTCATTTCTCTTACCTATTGTAGTCCCACATGTGAATACACCTTTAACTGACAGTGGTCGGCTAGAAGCATAAGAGAATAACTTTCTCTCTGTCTTAGGGACATGTGACTGACACTTAATGTGTTCTGACTTTAATCCTTCCCATGTATTCTCATCTATCACATTACTAGTTGCACCCGAATCAATTAACATTCTCAGGTTTACTCCCCCCACACAAAAGGTAAGTCTCTCTGTCACGTTATTTCCAGTAACAGCAAATGCAAAGTCATTTTGTTCCTCTACATTGTTCACACTGTGTTTCTTTGTACCCTTTGTGCGGCATACTTTGGAGAAATGATCCTTTCCCTTGCACTTATGACACGTTTGTCCGCGTGCTGGGCATTTCGGATCTCTGCCCATGTGGTCTGTGTGTCCACATCTGTAACATTTCCTTTCGTTCCTATCACCATTTCCCTTTGGTTTCTTTGTCGAGCTTTTCGCATAATACCCTCTTTTCTGTGTAACACGACGAACAGTATCTGTCTCCGCCTTCTCTGTACATGACATGGCTGACATCGGCTCCTTGACGTTTTCACATTGTGAGGCCAATTGTAACGTGCGGGCGAGCGTTAGACCTTGCCCTTCCTCTAGCAATTTCCTCCGCACATAGGCTGACGTGCACCTACTCAGGATAGCATCTCTTATTTGATTATCTGCATCCTCCCAAAAGCACAGTCTTTAGCAGCCTGCCGCAAGCGAGTAGCAAATTGTTGCACAGTCTCACCTGTCTTCTGGGACAACTTATGAAAAGTCTGTCTAGCAAATGCTGCGTTGACCTGGGGCACGAAGTAGTGATTCAAAGCACTAACCGCCGCCGTGTAGTCTGCTGGCTCTCCTGTGTCCGGTAGAGTCGAAAAGATATCCTGGACATCTGGTCCTGCTAGGTGTAGAAGTAGAGTTCTTCTCCTCTGCTTTGTGGCACCTGTAGAGGTATCGTTGATAATGAGTCCTTTGCCATCGGCATAAAGCTCAAAAGACGTTAACCACCTCGTCCATCTTGGACCCAACGTGGCTGGCTCGGCGAAGCATGCAAAATTTTGAATGCCGGTCTTCTCCATCCTAGCTAACTAAAACTTGGGCAACTAGCTATCTAAAATGATTCCGTTCGTTATTCTCGTTACCAATGTTGTATCTATGCTTTAATGCGTTCAATCAAGCATGTAGATATGTCGAATTAAATCAGAGTCAGGCAGACAGGCTTATAACTGCGATGTTCACTTTATTGCGTAAAATGGCCGACTGCCGTTTTCCCGGGTAATTCCCATAATGGATTGCACATTACATTACCGTATTGACTGGTGTGAAACTCGCAATCAATACACGACTGATCTGAAGTTGTTGAACTCGATATTGAGTCAGGAAGGCTGTAAAGTGCCTAATCGGAAGATGAGGTGCTGTTCCTCGAGCTTACGGTGAGCTTCCGTGGAACAATGCAAGAGGCCGCAGACGGTGAGGTCTGAGTGGGAATGGAGCGGTGAATTGAAATGACGGGCGACCGGAAGCTCGGGGTCACCCTTACGGACTGAACGGAGGTGTTCCGCAAAGCGGTCACCCAATCTGCATTTGGTCTCCCCAATGCAGAGGAGACCACATCGTGAGCAGCATACTAGATTGCAAGAAGTACAAGTAAATCGCTGTTTCACCTGGAAGGGGTGTTTGGGGCCCTGGACAGTGGGAAGGGGGAGGTACACGGGCAGGTGTTACATCTCCTGTGCTTGCACGGGAAGGTGCCGGGCAAAGGGGAAGGGGTGCTGGGGGTGATAGAGGAGTGGACTAGGGTGTCTCGGAGGGAGCGGTCCCTACGGAATGCTGAAAGGGGAGGGGAGGGGAAGATGTGTTTGGTGGTGGGATCACGTTGGAGGTGGCGGAAATGGCGGACGATAATCCGTTGAATGTGGAGGCTGGTGGGGTGAAAGGTGAGGACAAGGGGAACCCTATCGTGGTTCCAGGAGGGAGGGGCAGGGGTGAGGGCAGAAGTGCGGGAGACAGAATGGACCCGGTCCACACCAGAGCTTCCGACGTGTCTTCCTTTTTCCTCAACTGAGGATTCCCCTCCCCTCTACCGTGGTTGACACGGCCCTCGACCGGGTCTGTTCAGATGTTGCCTGGCCTGCTGAGTTTTTCCAGCATTTTCTGTTGTTATTTTAAATACAATTACTTTACAGGATTGGAATTTAATTCCTAATTAGCTTCATTCCACCAACTTCACTACATCTTAGTTCAGTTAGTAAAAATGTCATTTTGCTGATAATTATCGACATCATTAAAACTCCAATCTTTGCAGAAACAGGAAAAACTCATGTGATACAATTAACCATAACATTTTCATACGCTATTGCTGGGCAGTTGCTGGGCAAATAACCCAACTCTGCACCAGTGTAATGAAATCTGTTTGTCTTGATCCTGTATTCGTTTTGCACTCATGTATATTACCCTCCCCCACTGTGTATAGTTTCACTTCCTCTTTCCCGACTAACCTGGGAGGTTCCAGGTCTTGGCTCTTGGCTCCGCCCCTGACTTCTCTTACATAAAGATCCCAGGATCTGTATGACTCATTCCTGTGAACCAGTCGGCATGTTGAGATGTTAGCTCTGATCTTAGTGATTAAAAGCCAACTTGTTTAAGTCTATAACTTCTAGTTTTGTGGTTATTGAAGGCCCATCAATTTTAATCACTAAAGAATACTAGGATGGATCGACTCCTAAAACCAGAGCGTCTGGACTTGGATCCACATTCTGCTGAAGCATCAAATCAATTTGGACACTGGCTCAAATGCTTCGAGCTCTTCGCGGGGGCTCATCCGCTAGCGAGGTAGATAAACTGAGTCTACTGACTACTCGCGTTAGTCATTGGATTTATTCGTTCATCCGGGACGCCACCTCTTACACGGAGGCCATCACTATCCTGAAGGCCCAATACCAGAGGCCGGTAAACGAAGTGTACGCCAGACATCTGCTGGCTACACGCAGGCAGCGACCAGAGGAATCAATGGACGATTTCTTACAGGGCCTAAAGGACCTGGTCCGGGACTGTAACTGCAAGGCTGTGACGGCCAACGCGTACTCTGACGAATTGGTCCGTGATCCCTTCATCACGGGCCTCAAATCGAATTATATCCGGCAGAGACTGCTGGAGAAGGAGGTCCTGGACTTAAAAAAGGCAGTGGCCACTGCGCGATCGCTGGACGTGGCCCAGAAAAACTCTGACTCTTATTCTTCCGGCCATGCGGCCCTCACCGCCTCGTGCGCGCCGAGGGGGCCGCCATCTTGGAATCAGCCATCTTCCCCATCCAGGTCTCAGACCAGCTCTACGCCGCCGGAGTCCCCACACAGAAGTTCACCCAGGAGTCCTACTACAGCGGCAATGTCTCGAGGCCCGAAATGCTACTTCTGCGGCCAGGCCAAGCACCCCAGACAACGATGCCCAGCGAAGGACGCTACATGCTTCAAATGTAAGAAAAAGGGGCATTTGAGCAAAGTCTGCAGGGGGAATCCGATTTCCAACTCCGTCACCGCCTCGTGCGTGCTGTGCTGGCTGCCATCTTGGGATCCGCCATCTTTTCCCGACTCAACGGCCGCCCAGGGCCCAACAGTGGCTTTGATCACGGTGGATCAATCCAGGCCACACCCGTTGACAAAATCCATGATGGACATACAGGTAAACGGGAATTTAACGAAATGTTTAATTGACTGTGGGAGTACCGAGAGTTTTATCCACCCTAGCCTGGTACGGCGGCACTCATTAACGGTAACCCCTACACGGAGCAGAATTGCTATGGCTGCTAAGCCCCACACTTCGGACATTTTGGGCTACTGTGTGGTAACACTGACTGTAAAAGGCACGGACTACAAGGATTTTAAACTCCTCGTGATGCCAGAACTCTGTGTTAATGTAATCTTGGGCCTGGACTTCCAGTGCCACCACGAAAGTGTCACGCTAGCATATGGCGGGTCCCAGCCGCCACTCACAGTCTGTGGCCTATCAACCTTAAAAATCAGCCCGCCCTCTTTATTCGCTAATCTCGCTCCGAACTGTAGGCCCATAGCGACCAAAAGTAGACGGTACAGTCTGGAAGACAGACACTTTATCAAGGCGGAAGTGGACAGACTCCTGCGGGAAGGCATTATTGAATGCAGTACCAGTCCGTGGCGTGCCCAAGTAGTCATAGTTAAAAATAGCGAAAAGAAACGGATGGTAATTGACTACAGCCAGACTGTTAATATTTATACCCAGCTGGACGCCTACCCTTTACCTCGCATATCAGAAATGGTCAACCAGATTGCGCAATACCGAGTCTTCTCGACTATCGACCTCAAATCCGCGTATCACCAGCTCCCCATTAGAACGGAGGACCGCCCATACACCGCCTTCGAGGCGAACGGGCGCCTCTACCATTTTCTCAGAGTGCCCTTTGGGGTATCATATGGGGTCTCGGTCTTCCAACGTGAGATGGACTGCATGGTTGACGAGAATAAACTACAAGCTACCTACCCCTATCTGGACAATGTCACTATCTGCGGGCACAACCTGCAAGACCACGATCTAAATCTTGCGAGATTTTTAAAAACTGCCCTAAAGCTGAATCTAACCTACAACGAAGACAAATGTGTCTTCAACACAACCCGTCTCTGTATCCTCGGCTGTGTGGTGGAAGATGGGGTAATTGGACCGGACCCTGACCGATTACGCCCCCTAAAGGAACTGCCCCTGCCACACAGTCCCAAAGCTTTAAAAAGGTGCCTGGGATTTTTTTCGTATTATGCCCAATGGGTGCCCAATTACTCTGATAAGGCCCGACCCCTCATTAAATCGACGTCCTTCCCACTATCAGCTGAAGCTCGGGAGGCTTTCACCAGTATTAAACAGGACATTGAAAGTGCTGCAGTGTATGCAGTGGACGAATGCATTCCCTTTCAAGTCGAAAGCGATGCGTCAGACTTTGCCTTAGCTGCGACCCTCAATCAGGCTGGGAGACCTGTGGCCTTCTTCTCCCGAACCCTTCAGGGACCTGAAATCAGGCACTCTTCTGTCGAGAAGGAGGCACAGGCTATAGTGGAGGCAGTGTGGCACTGGAGACACTACCTAGCCGGCAAACGTTTCACCCTGCTCACCGACCAGCGGTCGGTGGCTTTCATGTTTAATAACAAACAAAGGGGGAAAATCAAGAATGACAAAATACTCAGGTGGAGGATCGAACTATCCACGTTCGACTATGATATTATGTACAGGCCGGGAGCCCTTAATGAACCCCCAGATGCCCTATCGCGGGGAATGTGTGCCAGCATTCATACGGACAAATTACAGGATCTCCACAACGACCTCTGGCACCCAGGGGTCACCCGACTGTACCATTTTATAAAGTCCCGCAATCTGCCCCACTCCATCGAGGAGGTCAGGGCAATGACCAGAGCCTGCCGCATCTGTGCGGAATGCAAGCCTCGTTTCTACAGGCCTGACTGTGCACACCTTATCAAAGCCACACGGCCATTCGAGCGCCTAAGTCTGGACTTCAAGGGACCCCTTCCCTCTGCCGACCATAACGTATACTTCCTCAATATCATTGATGAATATTCCCGCTTCCCCTTCGCCATTCCCTGCCCAGACATGACCAGTGCCATTGTCATCAAGTGTCTCTGTAATCTATTCTGCATGTTTGGCATGCCGAACTAAATACACAGCAATAGGGGGACGTCATTCATGAGTGACGAGCTGCGCCAGTTCTTGCTCTCGAAGGGGATAGCCACTAGCAGAACCACTAGCTACAACCCCCGGGGTAATGGGCAAGTGGAAAGGGAGAATGCTACTGTTTGGAAGGCTGTCACGTTAGCCTTAAAGTCAAAAGGCCTTCCGACCTCCCGCTGGCAGGAAGTCCTCCCAGACGTGCTCTACTCCATAAGGTCTCTGTTATGTACTGCCACTAACGCTACCCCACACGAAAAGATGTTCGTTTTCCCCCGGAAATCCACCTCCGGCATATCTCTACCCGCGTGGTTGACATCTCCGGGGACAGTACTATTGCGGAAGCACGTGAGAGGCCATAAAACGGATCCCCTTGTGGAAAAGGTACAGCTCCTCCATGCAAACCCTCAGTACGCCTATACCGAATACTCTGACGGGCGAGAGGACACTGTTTCCATAAAAGACCTCGCTCCCTCGGGGAGCGGAGAGAACAATGGGAGACTACCCGATGAAGACCTACACTACAAAGAGACAGGACGCCCAGAGGTATCAATACCCAACTTTAACCTGGAGGACACTGCAGATAACCTGGAAGACACTGCGGAGGCCCGGACAGCGGAGGAACCAGAATCTACTCCCCTAGAGGCTCCCCAACCGGCTTTGCGCCGATCACTGAGAACTGCAAAACCTCCTGACAGACTCACTTATACCAACTTTTAAGAAACATCACCCCGATGGACTAAATCTATAGAAGGGGTGAATGTAATGAAATCTGTTTGTCTTGATCCTGTATTCGTTTTGCACTCATGTATATTACCCTCCCCCACTGTGTATAGTTTCACTTCCTCTTTCCCGACTAACCTGGGAGGTTCCAGGTCTTGGCTCTTGGCTCCGCCCCTGACTTCTCTTACATAAAGATCCCAGGATCTGTATGACTCATTCCTGTGAACCAGTCGGCGTGTTGAGATGTTAGCTCTGATCTTAGTGATTAAAAGCCAACTTGTTTAAGTCTCTAACTTCTAGTTTTGTGGTTATTGAAGGCCCATCAACCAGCAATTGTTTTTTCTTTGGCCGTGCAGATGATCTGTCAACGCGTACGTTGACGGATCACAAGTTCGGGATTTAACGCGTGCGGAAATCTCGAACTTGCGGCCCCATTTCAACGGCGGCATGACGGCACGCTGTCATACCCACCGCTAATTCTGGCCCAATGTTATCAGTAAAGTATCCCAGAACTTTCACATAGTTCTGACTTAAAGGGGCATCATCGTCATGGAAAAATGGAAGAGAGAAGAATTGTTCATTGTTTTATCATTGTGATTTAGATCATTATATTATGTAGTTGCAAAAAATATTCAGAGCATTATTTTGTGAAGTCAGTGCTTTTAAGCCTCAAGTTTCTGTTACTGGCATTTCAGGTTTTTCAGTCAAAACAATATTTGCAATGTCTAATCCAGCTGTGACACTCTTAGTCTCTCAGTGGGTAAATGAGCAGCTAAGTGCACCGTGTTCTGTGCACTGAACTATAAAAGCCAGGAAGATATCAGGTTCAATAGAGTGGCAGATGTAGCATTATGAGAAGTGAATTATTGCCACGGATTCCTGCTCCTGATTGTTATCCAGTGATCTACACTAATTAAAAATACATACAAGGTTGAGGATAGGTGACTGCTGGCATTCTTGGTTAGCCTCACATATGATGGATTTTGGCCATTTGGATGAAGTACCAGAGGGCTGCCCATGGAACACTACTCCAGCATGTCCAACCCCTTCAGGAAAGGATAGGTGATGGGAAAAGTTGGACGAAAAGCTGCTGCAGATGTAAAAGTGGATCTAACTATATATTTCCAATCCTGTTGATAGTAAATATGATTACAAATTCTTCTAGGTACTATTCTGTCCATCATAGAGAAATCATTGTACAGAAACTATCGAAGAGGAATGGAACAACTTTTGGGGTTATAAAATAATGACCCAGGCTTTGCTGTAATAATAATGGCAAGGCTATCAACATTCGCCATTATTACAGGGTAAATCTGACAGCTTCTGGCGTCCGTACATGCGCAGTTAAACACTGGAATCCAGAAGTTATTGTCAGAGATACCCTACTCCTCTGCAGGGTGTGCTGTTACAGTCCTCGCCAATAAACTCGGCATTGAAATCACTGTAATGGCGTGAAATTGAGGTACTTACCCACTAGTTCTGCACTAAAGATGGATGAAAAAGTTAGGGCTAGTGCATTCAGGAGTAACTGAGTTTTTAACTGTGTAATAAGTGAACAACATGTGGAGTCTCATTCCCTCAGAAGAAAATTAATGTTGCAGATTTTTTTTAATTGTAATTTTTTGTTTTTCTTTTTATCTCTCTCCCTTAATCCCACCTGTATGTTCCAATCTTTATTTGACTTCCTGTACAAAGATTTAAATGTATTTATATTTCTTGTTTTTTATTTCCTGGTTTGCAGTCTGCATATCTGTGAGGATACTTCAATCTGATTGGTTGAAGAGCTTAGCTGTTGCTTTCCCTGCTCACAGATGCCACAGATCCCCTGTAGAGGGCATCGCACTTGATCAGATGCCCAATTAATGGAAATAACCCCACAAAAAGTCTCTGGGCAACTGTCAGTGAGGTGAACGGCGAAAACCGTTCCTTCACTGCTAAGAGCAAAATCCGGGGCATTGATTCCACAAATCTACAAAGCCCAGATCCAGGTACTAGCATTCTTTTTTTTAAACATCCCACTTTGTCCAAGATCACACAAGTCCCATTTTTCCACTCCTGCTTTGTAGCATCTGCACCAGAGGAAAGACAGAGAGATTTTAATTTCTGAAAACTCGCAATCTTAATCATGATTTATAAAATATTTACAAAGCTGCTCCAGTTAGATATCTCAAAGGGTCTATATGCTTTGCTTGTGACCTAATTTTGAGCTTTTTAAATTAACATCTTTGGGAGATTCTTTTTAAAGAAAATTATCTGGATAATGGATAGCAATGTTGGCAAATTAAATATTTTTCTCTACAATCAGTCCAAGGTCAGATATTGCACAGGCTACAGGCAGAGTAAAGCTCCATCCACATGCATTAATAATACCCTTTTAACTGAAGAAACCAGTAGAATACTCATAGAATTCTCCAGTAGCGAGAATACATTTTTTTCAGTCATAAAATAATAGTTATGTTACTGGAATGTCATGATGGCCTAGTTTCTTAAAGTTCTGATTTCAAAATGGTATCTTGGCAAATTTACTGTAAGCAAAGAGATGAGCAGATTTTCAGCCAGTAGGTATAAGCTGTGTGGAGAAGGCCTCTGTTGAAAAGACCCCGGCTTATTTAGATAGATGTTTGATTGGATTTTGACTAGTTTTTGTGGGAGTTTGGTTTTGCACCTTTACTTTGTTTTTGGATCAGAACATGGGGGAAATGTTTTTTACCAGACAAGCAGCTGAATCATTGGTAGGAATTTTAACTCCCCTCGCCCGGTGGAAATCTGGGGGAATATCAGTAGACTCAGCTCTTAAGATGTCCAGTCACTATAAAGTACATAAGAACATAAGACGTAGGAGCAGGAGTAGGTCATTTGGCCCCTCGAGCCTGCTCCGCCATTCAATAAGATCATGGCTGATCTGATCTTGGCCTCAACGCCACTTCCCTGCCCGTTCCCCATAACCCTCGACTCCCTTACCTTTCAAAAATCTGTCTATCTCCACCTTAAATATATTCAATGACCCAGCCTCCACAGATCTCTGGGGAAGAGAATTCCAAAGATTCACGACCCTCTGAGAGAAGAAATTCCTTCTCATTTCCTCAAGTAGCAATTAACAAAGCAAATAAAATCCTAAATCAGTAGTGTACAAGTCTGAGGATGTCGCACTAAAACTACAGTGCTGTGGTCAAACTGCATCTTGAGTACTGTGCCCAGACACAAGGCCTGTAGAGAAGGCAGAGGAGAAAGATTAAAGAATTTTGGGTTCTCCAGCTTTGAAAGGGTGGTGACTCTACGGCCGCGATTTTCCGAATGGAGGCGGCTTTGATGTTCGGCGGGTTCCGGTCCCGCTGCTGGTTTGAGCTGCCCTGGAATTAAGATTTTTACTTAAGTGGGCTGATTAAGCCCGTCGTGCGCGCTACCCGGCCCAGTAAGTGGGTTCGGGTCTGCTGCTCGCCTTTGCTGACGTTTGTCAGCCAGCTGCATTTAAGGGGCCCATGCAGCCTTGTTTTTGATCCATCCTTTCCTGCTGCTTCTCGGTGTGGCACTTCTGAAAATGACTGCTGCAAGACCCAAGGCATCTCCCAGATTTGATGATGACTCCCTCCATGCTCTTGGAGGGAGTGAGAGGGCGCCAGGAGGTACTGTTCCCCTCAAACGGACGGAGGAAGCCTCCTCAGCAAACCAAAGCAGCCTGGCTGCAAATTGCTGAGGAGGTGAGCGCCAGGTCTTTGTGTGGTCGCACCTGGGTTCAGTGCAGGAAAAGGTTCAATGACCTGCTACGCACAGCAAAAGTGATTATAACATCACACTTACCTTCAATCTGCTTCCCATCTCCTCTCATCACCAGCACTCTGCATTGTCAACCTACTCCTGCACATCCCACTTTACCCTTACATCCCTTGCACCCTTACCCATCCCTCTCTATGTACAGAATCACTCCACCATTCTACTATGCACCTCTCACACTCGCTATCACTGTTATGCAATGTCAACAACTAACAACGCACAGGGAGGGTCCTTGGTATTGGCACCTCACTCCATCTTTGTCTCCTTCTAAGCATCAATGCTATGGATTCTCTACACTCACTCCAACATTCTCAATCAAACTCCACTTGTGTCCCTCATTGCAGGAAAAGAGTGCCCACAATAAGAGGGAGCGAGCCAGGACAGGAGGAGGGCCACCTTTGATTGCCCACTTGAACACCGCTGAGGAGGCTGTTCTCGACATCGCCGGAGGTGCTGAGGATCTGGAAGTGGGGGACGGTCAGACGAGCGCAGTAGAGCAAGCTGGTGACAGAATAGATTTGCAGCCCTCTAATTTAGATTGCATGAGTGACTGATATGGCATCTGATGTTCATACAGATTGAGTTCTGATCATCTGCACAAGTCGATGTGCCTACTATGTTAATATCAAATGTCTAACTCATGCCTTTACTCCCCCACAGGACCATCGAGAGCCCCCTTCCCCACTGTCCAGGAGGAAGAGCCAGAAGACTCCTCAAAGGAAGCTGCAACCTCTGAGGGCACAGTGTCAGCAGAATTGATCGCACCCAGCACCAGCGCAGAGACGCACGCCTCGGCGGGTCCTTCGCGACATACAGTAGTGTTGTCACCTGTTGTATCGCAGCTCACAAGTGAGCATCAGCAGATGGTGGAGACGGGACAGCAGTGGAGACTCCTCGTCATAGGCCGTAGGGCGCTCCTAGCTCTGCTCAGCTGCATGTGGACCCTGTGCCTCTGGGGCCATCCAGAAAGAGAGCGGTGCTGGAACTTCAGCAACAAGTGCAGGAGTCTCTGATAGGTTTTGCATCCACGGTAACTGCGAGTGTGCAGAGAATGGAGGAGTCCATCTCAAACATAATCAATGTCATGGTGGAGGCAATGGCGCATGAACGTGCCACCATGGAGAAGTTGGCAACCTCCTTGGAGGACATAAGTCGCCAGACTCAACAGAGCATGGTGACTCTTCTAAGTACATGGTCTGCTATGGGAGGATAGATGGGTAGCTATTGAGGAGAGACACCAGACGTACATGGACGTCCCCGTTATGAGGACTGTCAGTACAGAGATGGGTCCTCATGGCCCCACTGATGTTCAGCAAGGTGCTCTCCAGCTACTTGCTAGCAGTGAAGTGCGGGCAACCTATGAGAGGGATGTTGGTGGTTGACAACAAGGAAGTGTGGGCTCCTCTCCAAGCGCTCACACTCCCATGCCACTGCGGAGCCCTCGGTCAGAGCCCGCGATTCCTCACCCAACTGAGATGACCGTCTCAGCTCTTGCAAAGCCGCAGGAGAAGCAAACTGTTGTCATAGAACATAAGAACATAAGAAGTAGGAGCAGGAGTAGGCCATACGGCCCCTCGGGCCTGCTCCGCCATTCAATAGGATCATGGCTGATCCAAACCTAGACTCACGTCCACTTCCCTGCCCGCTCGCCGTAACCCCTAATTCCCTTATCAGCTAGGACATTGTCTATCTCCGTTTTAAATTTATTTAATGTCGCAGCTTCCACAGCTCTCTGAGGTAGCAAATTCCATAGATTTACTACACTCTGAGTGGAGAAGTTTCTCCTCATCTCAGTTTTGAAAGGGCAGCCCCTTATTCTAAGATTATGCCCCCTAGTTCTAGTCTCACCCATCAGTGGAAACATCCTCACCGCACCCACCCGATCAAGCCCCCTCACAATCTTATATGTTTCGATAAGATCGCCTCTCATTCTTCTGAATTCCAATGAGTAGAGGCCCAACCTACTCAACCTTTCCTCATAAGTCAACCCCCTCATCTCCGGAATCAACTGAATGAACCTTCTCTGAACTGCCTCAAGAGCAAGTATATCTTTTCTTAAATATGGAAACCAAAACTGTACGCAGTATTCCAGGTGTGGCCTCACCAGTACCCTGTATAACTGAAGCAAGACTTCCCTGCTTTTATATTCCATCCCCCTTGCAATACAAGCCAAGATTCCATTGGCCTTCCTGATCACCTGCTGTACCTGCATACTAACCTTCTGTGTTTCATGCACCAGGACCCCCAGATCCCTTTGTACTGTAGCACTTTGCAGTTTCTCTCCATTTAGATAATAACTTGCTCTTTGATTTTTTCTGCCAAAGTGCATAACCTCACATTTTCCAGTATTGTATTGCATCTGCCAAATTTCTGCCCACTCACTCAGCCTGTCTATGTCCTTTTGCAGGTTTTTTATGTCCTCCTCACTCACTGCTTTCCCTCCCATCTTTGTATCGTCGGCAAACTTGGATATGTTGCACTTGGTCCCCTCCTCCAAATCGTTAGTATAGATTGTAAAGAGTTGGGGTCCCAGCACTGACCCCTGCGGAACACCACTAGTTACTGATTGCCAACCCGAGAATGAACCATTTATCCCAACTCTCTGTTTTCTGTTAGATAGCCAATCTTCCACCCATGCCAGTATATTACTCCCAATCCCGTGATTTTTTATCTTGTACAGTAATCTTTTGTGTGGCACCTTGTCAAATGCCTTTTGGAAGTCCAAATACACCACATCCACTGGTTCCCCTTTATCCACCCTGTTTGTTACGTCCTCAAAGAATTCGAGCAAATTTGTCAAACATGACTTCCCCTTCATAAAACCATACTGACTCTGTCCGACTAAATTATGCTTATCCAAATGTCCTGTTACTGCTTTCTTAATAATGGACTCCAACATTTTACCAACCACAGATGTTAGGCTAACTGGTCTATAGTTTCCAGCCTTTTGTCTACCTCCCTTTTTAAATAAGGGCGTTACATTAGCCGTTTTCCAATCTGCTGGGACCTTTCCTGAATCCAGGGAGTTTTGGAAAATTACCACTAATGCACCCGCAATCCCTACCGCTACTTCTCTCAAGACCCTAGGATGTAAGCCATCAGGTCCAGGGGATTTATCCGCCTTAAGTCCCATTATCTTACCGAGTACCATCTCCTTAGTGATTTTAATTGTGTTTAGCTCCTCCCCCCCTATAGCCCCCTGTTTGTCCAGTGTTGGGATATTTTTAGTGTCCTCTACTGTAAAGACTGATACAAAATATTTGTTCAGCGTTTTTGCCATCTCCATGTTCCCCACTACTAATTTCCCGGTCTTGTCCTCTAAGGGACCAACATTCACTTTAGCCCCCCTTATTCTTTTTATATAACTGTAGAAACTCTTGCTACTGTTTTTATATTTTTTGCTAGTTTACTTACATAATCTATCTTCCCTTTCTTAATTAATCTTTTAGTTATTCTTTGCTGGCTTTTAAATGCTTCCCAATCTTCTATCCTCCCACTAGATTTGGCTACTTTATATGCCCTTGTTTTCAGTCGGATACTATCCTTTATTACTTTACTTAGCCACGGATGGCTGTCTTTTCTTTTATGCCTCTTTTTCCTCAGTGGAATATATTTTTCTTGAAAGTTGTGAAATATCTCCTTGAATGTACACCATTGCTCATGTACCATCTTACACTTTAATCTATTTTCCCAGTCCACTTTAGTCAACTCTGCTCTCATACCTTCATAGTCTCTTTTATTTAAGCTTAGTACGCTGGTTTGAGATCCAACTCTCTCACCCTCCAACTGAATTTGGAATTCAACCATGTTATGGTCACTCATTCCAAGGGGATCCTTTACTAGGACATTTTTTATGAATCCTGTCTCATTACACAGGACCAGATCTAAGATTGCCTGCCCCCTGGTTGGTTCAGTAACATACTGCTCAAGGAACCCGTCCCTAATGTACTCTATGAACTCTTCCTCAAGGCTGCCCTGCCGAATTTGATTTGTCCACTCAATATGAAAGTTAAAATCTCCCATGATTATAGCTGTTCCCTTATTACAAGCCCCAACTATTTCCTGATTGATACTCCGACCAATAGAGTTGCAACTGTTAGGAGGCCTATAGACTACGCCCACTAGTGACTTTTTCCCCTTATTATTCCTTATCTCCACCCAAACTGTTTCACTATCCTGATCCTTTGACCCAATATCATTTCTCACTATTGCAGTGATTCCATCCTTTATTAACATAGCCACCCCACCTCCCTTTCCTTCCTGTCTGTCCTTCCTAATTGTCAAATACCCCTGGATGTTTAGTTCCCAGTCATGGTCACCTTGCAGCCATGTTTCTGTAATGGCCACCAGATCATACCCATGTGTAGTTATTTGTACCGTCAACTCATCTATTTTGTTACGAATGCTGCATGCATTCAGATAAAGAACTTTTAAATATGTATTGTGACAATTTATTCCTGCTTTTACCCCCTTTACTACTTTACCTTTATCTTTATATATTCTGTCCCTTCCTGACATGCTCTGGTTTTTAATTCCCCCACTGCTATCTTGCTCTATTGCCTTCTCCGCTGACATTTTTATTTTTTGCTCTCTTGAAACCTCCCCCCCCACTAATTAGTTTAAAGCCCTCTTTACAGCCCTAGTTATTCGATTCACCAGGATTCTAGTCCCAGCACTGGCCAAGTGAAGTCCGTCCTAACGGAACAGCTCTCTCCCGTCCCAGTACTGGTGCCAGTGTCCCAAGAAGCAAAACCCATTTCTCCCACACCAGTCTTTGAGCTACGCATTTAACTCTCTGATTTTATTTACCCTAGCCAAATTTGCTCGTGGCTCAGGTAGTAATCCAGAGATTATTACCTGTGTGGTTCTGCTTTTTAATTTGGCCCCTAGCTGCTCATACTCCCTCAGCAGAACCTCTTTCCTTGTCCTATCTATGTCGTTGGTACCAATATGGACCACGACAACTGGATCCTCCCCCTCCCACTCCAAGTTTCTCTCCAGCCCAGAGGAGATGTCCTTAACCCTGGCACTGGGCAGGCAACACAGCCTTCGGGACTCTCACTCTCGGCTGCAAAGAACCTTATCTATCCCAGGCTCGCAACCCCAGAGGACGCCCGCCAAAGGTGTCAATGCAGGAGCAACATGAAAGTCAGCAAGGTGCCTCCACATCTGCTGAAGCCACAGGGGAAGCACCACGTAGAAGCACGCGTAAGAGAAAGTTAACACACAAATAGTCACAAGGGTAGTCACAAGGGTGTTTTGATGTAATACATATTTAAGATTATGATCGGCATTTCAATTGTAATAAAGAAATGCGATGGCAAACATTCAAAGAGTTGGCCTATATGTGCCCAGAAATGGAAGTGTCACCGTGAGGTGTCAGGGCAACTTTCATCTGTAATGATGGTGGTGAGAGTGATAGGAAGCCACAGTTTATTGTACAGATGGTGTATGGTGTGTTAAGAAGGTGGCAGCCACGTGTTTGCTTCGTTAACTTAAGCGAATCTGGCATGGGTTAGTGCATCCCTTGCATCACGGCCAGCAATGTGCTCGCGTGCTGGTGGAACTGGCACATTCACCTCCGCAAGGTCTTCCTCCTGCTCCTCATCCTCCTCTGAGGCTGTGCGCTGAGCCACTTGTTCCTCAGGCAGCAGTAAGCCATGCTGCTGTGCAATGTTGTGCAGTGCACAGCAGACCACGATGGTTCTGGAGACCCTGGCTGGTGCATACTGTAGGGCTCCACCTGATCTGTCGAGGCATCTGAATCCCTTTTTGAGCAAGCCGATGGTTTGCTCGATGATGGCTCTGGTGGAAATGTGGTTGGCATTGTAGCGTTCCTCTGCCTTGTTTGATGGCCTTCTCATCGAGGTCATTAGCCATGTCTTCAGGGGATAGCCCTTGTCTCCAAGTAGCCACCCGGAAAGTTGTGTTGGCGGATTGAAGAGCTGAGGCACAGTAGACTGCCGCAGGATGAATGAGTCATGGCAACTGCCAGGGAACATGGCACAAACATGCAAAATGTCCTTCCTGTGGTTACACACCAGCTGGACGTTAAGGGAGTGGAAGCCCTTGTGGTTCACAAATACAGCTGGGTTGTGATGGGGTGCCCTAATGGCCACATGTGTGCTCTCATGTCCCCATGAGACTTTTAGTATTGTGTTTTGTCTCCCCCTAGTGGTTTTACTACTTACCTCCTTATTGTTGATTTATGTCATGTGACATAATGAGAAAGTGAAAGTAAAACACAACCACAAGGGAGCCCAGAATTCATGGCTGGCGATGTATACAGTATCTAACACCATCCTTCCCAATTTCCCCCTTTGACTGGCATTGTCTGTAAGTAGCCTTTTATCAGGTGTCTTTATGTTTGATCTATGTCACCATTTCTTGATATTTGTGGCCAGATGAGTTAAAATATTGCACTTTGTGGAGTTTCCATGTGGCTGGCTATTAGTCTTTCTCCTGGCATTCATGTGTTAGACCTTTGATTGTTGTATCAGATTTACCTCAAATTGTAATAGAACCATTGCGTTATAGTGGTAACGTTTCGTTCTACTATCCTAGGTTTATTTTGTGTATTCAGATCGTGATTGTAATATCAATCGGCCTTATTTGATGTTGTAATTTCTTGCTCTCTTTGTAGTTTCACCCTGTGTCATTAAACTGGATTAAAAGTAACAACGCCTCCTGTTTGGTGGTGAGGGTTTAGCTGTCTGTCGAATCATAGTTGTGAGGAGGACAGAACAGTGAAAAGACACCTTTCCCATGGGCGAATCTACTAAAGGTACAGATACTCAACGCCAACACGATTCAATGCATCTCCGAAGCCACACATTCCAGACACCAGTCACAAAAGCTGAAATGGAGGAACAGTCACCATTGAAACAAGCAGAGGAGACCAGATCTCAGTGTTCCGGCTCCTCCAGGCATTCAAGTAGGTCTGTTACTGATGCAGCAGCAGCGATGGCCAGAGCCAAGGCCAAAGCAGCCAAAGCAAAGATATCCTTTGCTCAAAGGGAAATGGACATAAAAATGGAAAAGGCACGTATTGAAGCAACATTAGCCGTATTGGATATGGAAAAAGAGGCAGCAGCAGCTCTAGCGGAGGCAGAAGTCCTTGAAGCAGCTGTTGAAGGTGAAGCAACAGGCAGCAACCTTAACCATCATCTCCCTCACCAAGATCCAGTGCAACGCACCACAGAATACATACAAGGCCACTCCAGGTCACAAACTGTTAACTCTTCAATGACCGACATAGAGCCTGTTCCAGAGTTAATACACGAACAGGAGGAGCCTGGCCATGCATCTCAGTGCCGTTGTGAGCTCAACAAAAACACTGTGGAAGAGGATGAACACAAGTTCCAACCAGAAGACCAAAGGCTAACCCATCATTATCGTTCACAATATCTGCAGACCTATCGCAGTCCAGCTGCTCTACCTCACTACGAACAGACCCAAGGCATGTCGGATTTCGTGAGGTTCTTCGCACGTCGTGAACTCGTCACCACCGGGTTGCTACAGTTCAACGACCAACCTGAAGACTACAGAGCATGGAGGTCTACTTTTTGGAACACCATAAGAGGGTGAGACCTGTCAGCAAGCGAAGAAATCGACCTACTCGCTAAATGGCTGGGTAAGGAATCCTCTGAGCAGGCCAAGAGAATTCGAGCTGTGCACATTAACCTCCCGGAAAGGGGGTTGAAGAGGATATGGGATCGTCTGGACGAGAGCTATGGCTCCCCGGAGGTGGTTGAGAATGCACTGTTTAAGAAGCTGGAGAACTTTCCCAAGATCCTCAATCGAGACCGCCTGAAGCTCAGAGAGTTAGGTGACGTCCTAATGGAAATCGACTCAGCCAAAACTGAGGGATGTCTGCCAGGTCTTCTGTACTTCGACACGGCACGTGGGATAAATCCCATCGTTGAAAAGTTACCATTCAACTTGCAGGAAAGATGGATAACTCAGGGATCAAAGTATAAGGAAGATCACAACGTTCCCTTCCCACCTTTCTCCTTTTTTGCCAAGTTTATCTGCCAGCAGGCTAAAATAAGAAACGACCCAAGCTTCTTCTTCTCCACTCAAAGCCCTGGGCCACTGAAGACAGCACAGTCTGCTACAAGCTACGACCAGAGAACTCCAGTGTCAGTTCATAAAACTGAAATGTCACTGTCCACCACCTCCTCCAGCGACGATGCAGATGGGAAGACGGATGACCCCGTCAAGCAATGCCCCATTCACAACAAGCCGCACCCGCTCAGGAGGTGTCGGAGCTTCAGAGAACGGACTTTGGAGGATCGCAAATCGTTCTTAAAGGAACGTGGCATCTGTTATAAATGCTGTTCCTCTTCAACTCACCTGGCACGGGACTGTAACACGGCCGTCAAATGCACAGAATGCAACAGCGAAGGCCACAACACAGCACTCCACCCAGGTCCAGCCCCCTGGGTCTCAACGGCCTCTACCGCCGCAGCAGAGCACGGCGGGGAGGAAGAGGAAGACATTCTGACACCTGAAGTAGCTTCACATTGCACCAAGGTCTGCGGCGCACACATTAGCGGCAAATCCTGTTCCAAAGTCTGTCTTGTGATGGTCTACCCTGAAGGACAGCAAGAAAAAGCCATAAAGATATACGCCATGCTGGATGATCAGAGTAACAGATCACTCGCCAAGACTCAGTTCTTTGACCACTTCAACATAGAAGGAAACAGCTCCCCATATTCACTGAAAATGTGTGCCGGCCTAGTGGAGACATCAGGAAGGAGGGCCAGTGGTTTCGTAGTGGAGACCCTTGATGGAAAGACGAACCTGCCTCTGCCCACACTAATAGAGTGTAACCAGGTGCCTGATAACAGGTCAGAGATCCCTAAACCTGAAGCAGCGCTTCATCATGCTCATCTCAAACCAGTGGCTTACCAGAGTCCACCGTTGAACCCTCAAGCTCCCATCCTGCTTCTACTAGGCAGAGACATATTGAGAATACACAAGGTACGTGAACAGATAAATGGTCCACACGACTCACCTTATGCTCAGAGACTTGACCTAGGGTGGGTCATCATCGGTGATGTTTGTCTGGGAAACGCCCACAGACCTGTCAAAGTGAACACATTCCATACAAATGTGCTGGAGAATGGTCGCCCCTCACTCTTTGATCCGTGCCCCAACAGCTTTCAAGTGAAAGAAAGATACGGCATACAGGTTCCAAGCTCTCTCTCTGATGATCCTACTGAGCAACCAGAACATGGAAAGCAAGAGGATCGTCTTGGCCAGGCAGTCTTCAAAGGGACGAGTGACGATGATAAGTTAGCTCCTTCCATTGAGGACAAACTCTTTATAAAGAACATGGATGAAGAGGTCTTCATGGGTAGTAGCAATAGCTGGGTCGCTCCTCTAACATTCAGAACTCCAAGACGACGGCTTCCTAACAACCGAGGACAGGCACTCAATCAACTCATCTCTCTCCGCCGCACGCTTGAAAGAAAGCTGGATACAAAGGACCACTTCATTTCATTCATGCAGAAAGCCTTTGCCTCAGAAGACCACGCCAATGACCTAAAGGACCTGGACCTTGGAGTTGACTTACCTCCTCTACAGCGCAGCCTTGGGCTCAGTTGGGGCCTGAATACGGATACCTTTACCTTCCAAGTTGAAGACAGCGAAAAGCCCTTCACTCATCGCGGTGTCCTTTCTACAGTGAATGGCCTGTTCGACCCCCTTGGGTTTGTGGCACCAGTCATCATCCAAGGAAAAGCTCTGCTTAGAGACCTCACGGCAGACACAAACGATTGGGATTCACCACTACCTCGAGAAAAGGAGGGATCTTGGCACACTTGGAGAAACTCTCTCCAAGACCTCAGAAAGCTTCAAATTCCAAGACCCTATACTCTCATCTCTTCCCTCTGAAGCTCAACACAAAGAAATATGTGCCTTTTCCGATGCTTCAAACAATGCCATAGCTGCAGTTGCCTACCTCAAGGTCACAAACCCCAATGGAGATTGTGAAGCAGGCTTCATCCTCGGCAAGGCAAGGTTAACACCACATCCCGAACACAGCATCCCACGACTGGAGCTCTGTGCTGCCGTTCTGGCTGTAGAGATGGCAGAACTGATCACCTCCGAGATTGATCTCAAGCCTGACTCTATCCAGTTCTACACAGACAGTGTGGTGATTATTCTTGTTTTATAAGAAGCATTGTAATTGGTTGCCTGTTTTCCTGCCTTGAGATATATGCTGTAAACTTATTGGTTAGTTGATTCCATGTGACCTGTGGTGGCCATCTTAAATTCAGTTTTCTACAGTTTGGTTGAGACTGGGTGCTCAACATGTACTTGCTGGTTTTTTAAGGTTAATAAAGCCTAGCTTTTGAAAGGCAATCTACTCTTTATTTCAATTTATTAACCTTTTGCTATAATGGAACGATATCTTCGACCGGAACGATTTAATGCTGACCCTAATTCTGCAGGAGTGGATGATCAATGGAAACATTGGTATCGTACATTAAAAAACTTTTTGGGTGTGTTGGATCAGCAATCTCTAAATAAGTTGGATATACTAATCAACTACATTGCTCCGGATGTGTATAAGTATATTTTGGACTGTGAAACTTATGAATTGGCTATTGCTACGTTGGAATTTTTTTTTGTTAAACCCAAAAATGAGGTATTTGCACGTCACCTTTTATCTGCCCGTAGGCAGCAGGCGGGAGAATCCTTGGATGTTTATTTACAAGCACTCCGGCGCCTTGGTGCTAACTGTAATTATAAGGCCGTGTCTGCAGAAGAACATAGGGAAGAGTCGGTACGGGATGCATTTATTAATGGATTACTGTCTAGATCAATTCATCAGCGGTTATTAGAAAATAAGATCTTGGATCTTAAGAGTGCTTTTGAGCAAGCCTCTACATTGGATTTGGCTCAGAGAAGTTCGGATTCTTATGCTCTTTTTGATCGGCCTGCGACCGTGGTTTCGGCAGTTCCGGATGAAAGGGAGTTATGTGGATTTAATAGGAGTGGTTTACCAGATTCCGAAACAGTTTCTACTTCGGCAGCTGTTGCCTCTAGGATTCAGAAGTGTTATTTTTGCGGGAACGCCCGGCACCCCCGTCTGAAGTGCCCTGCCCGGGAGGCTGTGTGTAGTAAATGCGGCAAGGGAGGTCATTACGCACGTGTTTGCAAATCGGTTGCTTCCTCTGCGACCATTCAGCCTTTAGATAGGGCGTTTATTGCATCAGTTTCTGCCGCCTTTTCCCATGGCCTAAACAAAGCTATAGTTATGGCCCAAGTTAATGGGTTAGAAGTGAAGGCCCTTATAGATACGGGCAGTACTGAGAGCTTTATAAGTCTTCAGTTTGTGAGGGAAAAGCATTTGAAAATTTCGCCTGTTTCCTATCAGGTGTGTATGGCTCAGACGACTCTCACCTCACAAGTAGCTGGTTGTTGCCTTGTGAAATTAATTCTCCTAGGTAATACGTATACTGATATACGCCTATCCGTTCTGCCTAATCTCTGTGCGGACATTTTGATTGGTCATGATGTGCTTCAATTGCATGAGTCCCTCAGTCTTTCTTTCGGAGGAACCAAGCCGCCTTTATCTATTTGTGGATTAACTTCTTTATTCATTTCTCCATTATCACTTTTTTCCAATTTGATGCCGGACTGTAAGCCAATTGCTACCAAGTCAAGAAGGTATAGCAGTCAGGATAAAGAATTTATTAATTCTGAAGTTCAACGTCTTTTATCGGAAGGAATCATTGAACCTAGTTTTTCGCCCTGGCGGGCACAGGTAGTTGTCACCACTAATGAGAGACATAAGAAGCGAATGGTGATAGACTACTCTCAAACTATTAACAGGTATACTCAATTAGATGCGTACCCCCTGCCTAAGATTGATGAGCTTATCAATAAAGTATCTCAATATAAGGTTTTTAGCACTATTGACCTAAAGAGTGCTTATCATCAGATTCCTATCGCTAAGAGGGACAAACCATATACGGCCTTTGAAGCTGGCGGAAAGCTGTACCAGTTTTGCCGAGTACCATTCGGTGTTACTAACGGTGTCGCCTGTTTTCAACGGGCAATGGATGCTTTTATAAGTGATAACTCTCTCTCTGACACCTTCTCATATTTAGATGACATCACAGTGTGTGGCAAATCAAGGGTGGAGCACGATTTTAATCTAGAAAGATTCCTTCAAGTTGCGGAAAAAGTTGGCTTAACTTTCAATAAAGAGAAGTGTATCTTTTCGACCACCGAGGTAAATTTACTGGGGTATATTATCTCGGGAAACAAGATTAAACCAGATCCAGAACGGCTGCGACCACTGATTGATTTACCTTGCCCTACTAATTCTAAGGCCTTGCAACGAGTTGTTGGACTGTTTTCTTATTATTCTAATTGAATTGCAAACTTCTCGCAGAAGATCCGGCCCCTTATTCGGGTTACGACATATCCTCTATCATGGGAGGCCAGGATGTGTTTTGATAATCTTAAAAAGGATATCCTTGGAGCAGTTGTGCATTCCATTAGATCATTGCTTTCAACGGCTACTAATGTGACTCCCCATGAAAGGCTCTTCAACTATCCGCGGAGATCCACTACGGGATATTCGGTACCTTCATTGCTTACTATGCAGGGACCTGTGCTGCTCCGACGCCATGTTAGACTGTCAAAGTATGATCCTTTAGTGGAGGAGGTGGAGCTATTGGAGGCAAATTCCCAATATGCTCACATTCGATTCCAAGATGGGAAAGAAAGTACGGTTTCAGTTAAAGACTTAGCTCCTTGTGGTGGCCAGCCCTCTCCTGAGGACATTAACAATAGCCATAATAATTCAAATAATGTTGATGTCGTCACAGATACTACGAACATTTCCAATCCTATTGCAGACACTTACAATTCTCTTAGTCTGCCCCCGATGGATGTTCATGACCCTCCCAGTCTACCTTCTAATGGGACTTCCAATCCAGAAACCGTTGATAATCGGGATATTGATAGCCTCCCTGCAGAAGATATTTCTGTGTCTCCTGGTGTGGGAGGGCAAGGAACTCCACCAAGGCTAAGAAGGTCGACACGAACAAGATATCCGGTCGACCGATTAAAAATGGACTTTTAAAATAATTAACAATTTAATAGTAAAATTTTAAAATTGTTGAAGGCATTATACATGTATTGCTCTAGTCATAAATAACTAATTGTAAACTGTAAAGGCTACCTAGGTTGAAGTATATTTTAAAAGGAGGGGTGAATGTGGTGATTATTCTTGTTTTATAAGAAGCATTGTAATTGGTTGCCTGTTTTCCTGCCTTGAGATATATGCTGTAAACTTATTGGTTAGTTGATTCCATGTGACCTGTGGTGGCCATCTTAAATTCAGTTTTCTACAGTTTGGTTGAGACTGGGTGCTCAACATGTACTTGCTGGTTTTTTAAGGTTAATAAAGCCTAGCTTTTGAAAGGCAATCTACTCTTTATTTCAGACAGTAAGGTGGTGCTGGGCTACATATGCAACCAGACTAGAAGGTTTTATGTGTACGTCAATAACAGAGTCCAACACAGCAGAAGGTCAACACAACCTGAACAATGGCACTACGTGCCTACTCACCTGAATCCAGCCGATCACGCCACCAGATCTGTCACTGCAGCTCGCTTAAGGGATACCGCATGGCTTATAGGGCCTGAATTCCTGTGTCGTCCCCAGCAGAAAGTCACAGAAGTATCATTCTTCTCCATACGTGGACCGGCCAAGCAGCTTCGATCTGACTGTGGTACCAACTTCATCGGAGCCTGCAAGGAGCTCGACATTCCTTCTTCTAACGATGACAACACAGTTAAGAGATACCTCGCAGACCAAGGTTGCACCTGGATCTTCAATCCGCCACATTCCTCACATATGGGAGGTCCATGGGAACGAATGATCAGCATCACATGCCGCATATTGGATGCAATGCTTCTGGAACATGGATTTTCCAGACTCACTCATGAAGTCCTCACCACATTCATGACTGAAGTGATAGCCATAATCAATGCAAGACCACTCGTCCCTCCGTCATCAGATGCAGAGTTCCCACTCATCCTGACGCTGGCCACCCTCCTCACTCAGAAAGGAGAAGCCATTCCTACACCTCCAGGAGAGTTCGGCAGCAAGGACTTCTACAGACATCAGTGGAAGCAGGTACAGAGTCTGGCCAACACCATCTCCCGAGCCGTTGGCGACGCGAGTACCTGTCAACTCTCCAAACACGTAGCAAATGGCAGTCATCAAAGACCAACGTCCAGACGGGGAACATAGTTTTAATGAAGGACAGTCAGAACAAAAGAAGTGAATGGCCGATGGGGATCATCTCAAAGGTTTTCTCCAGCAAAGGTGGTAGAGTTCGGAAGGTAGAGGTCAAGATCCCAATCGGTGATGGGACAAAGCTCTTCTACAGGCCAATCACAGAGATTGTGCTTCTTCTCTCCAAGGAAGACCAGACGGTTGCTCCCTGATAAGTTGTATTTTCTTTATTATGTGGCATCTTAGAGATACCAGACGGGGAGTGTCATGTCCCCATGAGACTTTTAGTATTGTGTTTTGTCTCCCCCTAGTGGTTTTACTACTTACCTCCTTATTGTTGATTTATGTCATGTGACATGATGAGAAAGTGAAAGTAAAACACAACCACGAGGGAGCTCAGAATTCATGGCTGGTGATGTATACAGTATCTAACGCCATCCTTCCCAGTTTCCCCCTTTGACTGGCATTGTCTGTAAGTAGCCTTTTATCAGATGTCTTTATGTTTGATCTATGTCACCATTTCTTGATATTTGTGGCCAGATGAGTTAAAATATTGCACTTTGTGGAGTTTCCATGTGGCTGGCATTCATGTGTTAGACCTTTGATTGTTGTATCAGATTTACCTCAAATTGTAATAGAACCGTTGAGTTATAGTGGTAACGTTTTGTTCTACTATCCTAGGTTTATTTTGTGTATTCAGATCGTGATTGTAATATCAATTGGCCTTATTTGATGTTGTAATTTCTTGCTCTCTTTGTAGTTTCACCCTGTGTCATTAAACTGGATTAAAAGTAACAACGCCTCTTGTTTGGTGATGAGGGTTTAGTTGTCTGTCGAATCATAGTCGTGAGGAGGACAGAACATGTGCAGTCTATGACGCCCTGCACCCTTGGCAAGCCTGCCATATTTGCAAAACCAACCGCACGTGCGGTTACACTTGCTTCATCCGTGGAGAAGTGGATGTAATTGTACACCTTTGCAAAGAGGGCATTGGTAACCTGCATGATGCAAGTGTGTGCGGCCAACTGGGAGATGCTGCTGTCTGCTGCTGATCCCTGGAAGGACCCTGAAGCAAAAAAATTGAGGGCGGTGGTGGCTTTGACAGCCACTGGTAAGGAGTGTCCACCTGCTCCTCTGGGCTCCAGATGTCAGCGACTACCTCTCGTGAAAGTCTCAGCCTCCTTTGGCACTGCTGCTCACTCATGTTGAGGAAGCTCATCCTCTGCCTGTAAACCCTGTGTTGGGGGTATCTCCTGCGGCGAGGTGTAGCCCTGCGCTGATGCCCTCTGCCCTGTGCAGCATCAGGTGGGTGAGGAGGTTGTTGCTGCTGCTGTTGTGCCTGCTCCTGCTGCTGCCGCAGCTGCTCGTCCTCCGATTCTCAGGACCAGGATGAGAGAATATAAATGGTTCCCATTCCGCTGGTATATATGTCAGTTGAGGAATAGATGTTATAAGCGCTCAGTCAGTGTGGGGAGAGGGTTTTCCAAGGAGGTCACAGTGCATATGGATCTCGGCTTCACCACTTACACGCTCAGTAGACCTGCAAAAAGTGTTCCAACACCTCAAGAAAAAAAGTTCTGTCATTTGAAACTCAGCCATGATACAGGTCCTTTTTTATGCTGCAGGTGCAGCTGTCAAGAATTCAGGTTGTTGCTGAACCCGGCACAATCAGCTGGCAAACTTTGTGAATGGCGTGGAACATGCTGAAAATGTACTAAAATGGGACAAGTCTGTTAAAATCGGGTTATGTAGGCAGTTAACAAGCTTTTAACTGCCTTAAGTGCCTCTCCTGCCGCTTGGTGGCAGGTCTGATCAGGACTCCCAGAGCCGGCACTTGGCAAAGTTGCATGGAGTCGGGTTGATGGCGGGATCGGAACCCGCCATCAATCATAACGAATTTAACCTCTGACCCGCCTCCAAACCCACCCTCTGAGCGCCGGCAATATTGGCAAACAATGATGTAGAACAGCAATGGGAAACATTTAAAACAGTGTTCAACAGAGTGCAGGAAAAATATATTCTGCTAAAAGGAACGAACAAACTAAACACTAATGAGATTCCATGGATAAATAAAGCCATAAGGGAACAATTGAGGGTAAGGAAAGAGGCATACATTAAGTAAATAGACAGCAGGGGAGTGCATGATAAGAGAGAATATGAAAAGATTAGGAGAGAAGTCAAAAAAACAATTAGGGAGGCAAAGAGGAATAATGAAATTAAATTATCAAGGAACATAAAATAAAATAGTAAAATATTTTACAGGCACATCAATAAAAAAAGGAAGGTTGGAATGGGAATAGGGCCATTAAGGGATAGACAGGATAATACCACAGGTAACGATAGAGAGATGGCAGAAATATTAAATAATTATTTTGCTTAAGTATTTACCAGGGAGATAGAACAGGTGGACATGACATTGGATGATGAGGTTAGTAATGAGATAAGTGCATTTAAAATTTTTAAAAAGGGGATATATTAAATAATCTAATCAAACTCAAAGAGGATAAGACCCTGGTCCAGATGGATTGCATCCACGTATTTTAAAAGAATCTAGGGAAGAGATAGCAGAGGCATTACTACACATATTTAATAATTCATTAGAAAAAGGTGTAGTGCCAGAGGACTGGCGGATAGCTAACGTAATACCGATATTTAAGAAGGTGGATAGAACATGTCCACAGAATTATAGACCAGTCAGCTTAACATTGGTGGTAGGAAAAATAATGGAATCCCTACTAGAGAAAACAGAAGAACATCTAGAAACCAAAAATATAATAATGAATAGTCAGCATGGATTTCTTCTTGCTTGACCAACCTCATTGAAATTTTTAAAGCGGTAATAGAAAGAGTAGACAATGGGAATGCAGTAGATGTAATTTTTCTGGATTTTCAAAAGGCCTTCGATAAGGTACCCCATAATAGACTGATGAACAAGGTCAGAGAATGCGGAGTCAGGGGACAAGTAGCAGAATGGATTGCTGGCTGGCTTCAGGACAGAAAGCAGAGAGTAGGAGTAAAGGGTAACTATTCATGATGACAGAAGGTGGTGTTCCACAAGGATCAGTGCTGGGACCACTGCTGTTCACAATTTACATTAACGATTTAGACTTTGGAATCAAATACACAATTTCTAAATTTACGGATGACACCAAATTGGGGCAGATAGTCAATACTGAGGAGGACGACAACAAATTACAGGAGGACATTAACAAACTAGCAGAATGGGCATATAATTGGCAAATGAAGTTCAACACAGATAAATGTGAGGTATTACATTTTGGTAGGAAGAATAGGGAAGTCACTTATTACTTGTAGGGTTTTCGTCTAGGTGGGGTAGAGGAACAAAGGGATCTCGGAGTACAAATACACAAATCACTAAAAGTTGTGACACATGTTAACAAGGCCATAAAAAAAGCAAACCAAGCACTAGGGTTTATTTCGAGAGGTATACAATTGGAAAGTAGTGAAGTTATGCTAAACTTGTATCGAACCTTGGTTAGACCACACTTAGAGCACTGCATACAGTTCTGGTCACCATATTATAAAAAGGATATAGAGGCACTGGAGAAGGTGCAGAGAAGACTTACAAGGATGATACCAGAAATGCAAGGGTATACATATCAGGAAAGGATGAACAGGCTGGGTCTCTTTTCTCTTGAAAAGAGAAGGCTGAGGGGTCTTTAAAATTATGAAAGGTTTTGATAGAGTGGATACAGAGAGAATTGTAGTGTATGTACTTTGCAGAAGGAACTATATTCTGCAGCCCCTGTATAATGCAGTACCAGTAGTGACCACCCCTGTATATAAGCCTGTGTAGTAACTTTTGCATAGTAGTTCCAGTTTGTCTCCACTGAGTAAAGACCTGTTATAACCAACTCCTGCAGTCCGTGTCTCAATTACACACGGACATAATACTGGCGACGAGCAGATCCGAACTTACCTACAGTCTGCACCACCTCATGGGGATCCATCCCTGAAGCAAAGTTGTCAGAGGTCAAGGCCAGAAAAAATAAAAATAAAATAAAATAAAACAAACAGAAGAAACGGGCGTCGACCGTGGGCAACCGCCTCTGATTCATCGGAGTTGAAGATTTGCAGGAGAGGCTGTCGAGAGCGGGGCTTGGTTATCCTGTCGATGGTGTTCCAGCTAATTGGGCTGGTGGCAGGTAGTACACTGATCCTTCCTGGGCTGCGGCGGGCTAGAGCTCGATCGGGTGGCTTTTCAACGGGGCCGAGCAGCGTTGTCGGGAAGAGGAGAGAGAGAGGGTGGAGCACACAGGGCGCGGCCGGTGCTACGAAGCCAGGCAGCGTACAGACCCGAGAAGAGGGAGGAAAGTGTCCCGCAGGGTTGCTCCGACGACGGGGAAATAAAAGAAATTAGAAGCGCAGAAAGCCGCGAGGAGCTGCAGTTTGCCACGGGAACCGCGGAGAGCGGCGTTAGCAGCAGCGCAGGGGGAAGTGTGCGAAGACCATAGGGCGTCGCCATCAAGGCATAAAACGCCAGCAACAGCGCTAGCAGCAGCGGGGAAGACGGAAAGCATGGGAGGCCCCATTTTGTTAAATCGGGGAAGAAGGCAAAGCGCGGGAGGCACCATCTTAGATTTCCAAGATGCAGAAGACTGGTAATATCACTGCCTTCGATAATGCAATAGAAGACTGGACCACGTATGTGGAAAGAGTCGAGGTATATTGCGAGGCAAACGAAGTAGCCGATGAGAAAAAGGCATCGGTACTACTAAACTTAATGGGCGCAAGAATGTACGGCCTATTGCGGAACCTGATTACTCCAGCCAAACTGATGGCGAAGAGTTTTAACGAAATTGTTGATATCCTACAGGAACACCTAAATCCTACACCGCTGCTGATAGCAGAAAGATTTAAATTCCACAGGAGAAATCAGCATAAAGATGAGAGCAATGCTGATTACCTTACGGAACTACGCAAGCTATCAAAGCACTGCCAGTTCGGAGCAGGACTGGCAGATACCCTACGGGACAAATTTGTCTGTGGACTCCTGAGTGAAGGAACCCAGAAGAGGTTACTCTCAGAGAAAGAGCTGACGCTAGATAAGGCTTTCAGCGTGGCAGTATCGTACGAAGCAGCAGCAAGGGGAGCTGCGGAAATACAGCAAAAGCCACAGGAATACGGCACCCACGAAATGACACGGGGATTTGAAAAGGTTATTGCTGCGGCAGAACAACCCATGACCAGAAGGACTGCTGGTCCAAGGACAAAATATGCAGGCAATGCGGAAAGATGGGACACATTGCATGAGTTTGCAGGTCTGAGAAGAAGACCAACGACAATAAAAAGGCTACTAAGGAACAGTACAGGAAAGTACAAAAGATGACGGACAGTAGTTCTGAAGACCAGATGAGCGATAGTGAATCTGGGAACAAGAGACTAAGCTGTCTCAAACTTCACAACGTAATCCCAAAAGAGGATCACCGAACCATTTAGGTCACCCTCACGATAGCAGGGTCCCAAGTCAAAATGGAATTGGATACAGGATCAGCCCTGACCGTCATGAATCGACGAGACTACGAGCGGCTATTCTCACACATACCCTTGAAAGAGACATCCATTGTCTTGAAGATGTATACGGGGCAAAAAGTATACCCCAGAGGGAAAATAAGGGTGCCTGTCGAATACAACGGCAAGGAAATACAGAAATTGTATCTGTACATACTGCAAGATGGTGGACCACTGTTATTGGGACATGAATGGATCAGAAAGATAAGTTTAGACTGGCACTCCATTCAGGCACTGACGGTGGCTGGTAAAAAGGATGACGACATCACACCTGGACGATTGTCAAAAATCTTAGCTAACGCCAAAGAGGTATTTCAACAAGAACTGGGAACTCTTAAAGGCGTAACCGCCTCGATAAAAATAGAAGAGAATGCAATTCCCAAGTTTTTCAATGCAAGACCGGTACTGTATGCAATTCGCCCAGCCGTCGAGGCAGAGCTGGAGAATCTGGAGAATGCAGGCGTGTTATCTAAGGTAGACTGGAGCGAGTGGGCGACACCCATCGTTCCTGTCATGAAGAAAACGTTAAACAATAAGTCTGTGGAGCCAAGAAAGGTTCACATCTGTGGGGACTTCAAGGTGATGGTGAACCCAGTCCTTCACACAGTACAATATCCTCTCCCGAGGATAGAAGATATTTTCACCTCACTATCTGGAGGGAAGCATTTTACAAAAATTGACCTAGCACAAGCATATTTGCAGATGGAGGTTGAAGAATCCTTTAGGAAGTATCTCACGATAAACACTCACAAAGGTCTTTACCAGTATAATCGACTGGTATTCGGAGTAGCATCAGCTCCGGCGATATGGCAAAGAGCGATGGAACAAGTCCTGCAAGGGATTCCGGGGACTCAGTGTTACTTGCATGACATCCTAGTGACAGGTGAAGATGACAGTGAACACCTTGCCAACCTAGAGCAGGTGCTCACTAGACTAAGAGAACATGGGCTACGAGCCAATCGCCCCAAGTGCGAGTTTTTTAAGAAACAGATATCGTATTGTGGCCACGTGATTGATGAAGAGGGGTTACATAAGTCCCCTGACAAAATTGAAGCGGTAGTTAAGGCTCCAGCGCCTGAAAATGTGTCGCAACTGAGGTCATTCCTCGGATTGGTGAATTACTACCATAAGTTTTTGCCGAATTTGTCCACAATTCTGCACCCAGTGAACGCCCTACTACAAACTGGAGTAGCATGGAAATGGAGCGATGAATGTAAGCGGGCCTTTCAGAAGAGTAAAGACCTAATCACTTCAAGAGAAGTATTGGCTCACTACAACCCATCACTACCGATAAGACTGGCGTGTGATGCGTCTCCCTACGGCATTGGAGCGGTACTGTTACATAAATTCCTTGATGGTTCAGAGAGGCCGATAGCTTTTGCGTCACGCTCGTTAACTTCAGCCGAGCGCAACTACGCCCAGATTGACAGAGATGCCCTCAGCCTGGTGTGAGGGGTGAAGAAGTTCAATCACTACCTGCACGGTCAGAAATTTACTCTACTAACTGATCATCAACCTCTTGTCTCCATTTTCAACCCTCAGAAGGGCGTCCTGATAATGACAGCACAACGGCTACAGAGGTGGTCACTTTTCCTAGGGGCACACCAATATGACATCGAGTACAAAGGAACTAAACAGCATGGGAATGCTGATGGATTGTCGCGCCTACTTTTGCCGACGGTGGAAGAAGCACCTGCAGTGGATCCAGTGGAGATATTCCACTCAACCATAGTCGAACGTCTCCCTGTGACGAATGCAAACATAGAAAAGGAAACACGAAATGACCCGACACTCTCCTGGGTCTATGATTTAACGGTGAAGGGATGGCCAGCACATGGCAAACCACTGTTGCCAGCATTCTCGCCGAGAAGAGAACAGCTGTCAGTGTGCAGAGGAACCTTGATGTGTGGATCCAGAGTAGTAATTCCACCCAAATTGAAGGATAAAGTGCTCAATGAGCTTCATGAGGGTCATCTGGGAGGGGTAAAAATGAAGAACTTAGCCAGAGCGTTTGTGTGGTGGCCAGGAATCGATAGAGAAATTGAAGAGATGACCAAGAGCTGTACAGGATGCCAGAAGGTCCAAAACGCCCCACCACAAGCCCCTCTACATCCATGGGAGTGGCCCTCATCTCCGTGGCAAAGGGTGCACATTGATTTTGCTGGTCCATTTATGGACTTGATGTTTTTAATTGCGGTGGATGCACATTCAAAGTGGCCAGAGGTAATAAAAATGTCCTCAACCACCACAGAAAAAACTATCACAGTCTTACGAACCATATTCAACCAGAAATGGGCTGCCTGAACAGATTTGCTCCGACAATGGACCACAGTTTGTGTCTGAAGAGTTCCGGAGGTTCTTAAAGAAACAATGGTGTTAAGCATTACACATCCGCCCCATATCATCCAGCCACCAATGGATTGGCTGAGAGGTTCGTTCAAACATTCAAGAAGGCTATCAAGGCAATGTGTAATGAAGACATACCCCTACAACACAAGGTGGATAACTTCTTGTTTGCCTACCGGAATGCGACACATGCGGTTACCAACCAAACTCCAGCCATGATGTTCTTCAATCGAAGACTACGATGCCGCTTGGATTTGGTTAAGCCAAACTTCAGAAGAGATGTGGAGAACAGGCAGTTTCAGAATATGAATGAAAGGCCGACCAGGAGTTTTAAGATAGGTCAACCAGTTTTGGCCCGGGCCTACCGCACAGAGAAATGGCAGCCAGGAACGATCTGTACACGGCAAGGACCTCTAATGTATACCGTGGACGTTGGAGAGAGCATTGTAAGATGCCATGCTGACCAGATTCTAGAGTCACTGGAAAACGTCAATTCCACACCACGATCCAATACACCTGGTGATGAAACCGAAGTACCAATTGCATCTACCTCAGAATCAGTGATATTGGAAGCAGACGAACCAAACAACGACGTTGATCCCGAATCAACTTTGCCAGAAGAACCTGATACCCCAAAGAGGCGTTATCCAGACAGAATCAGGAAGCCTCCTCAAAGACTGAACTTATAATTGCTTAACTTCAGCTAATGTATCTAGCAACTGTAATTGTAAATATGTTATTTAATTATTAATCGAATGTTATGTACTGTTTAGCTAAAAGGGGAGGAATTGTAGTGTATGTACTTTGCAGAAGGTACTATATTCTGCAGCCCCTGTATACTGCAGTACCAGTAGCGACCACCCCTGTATATAAGCCTGTGTAGTAACTTTTGCATAGTAGTTCCAGTTTGTCTCCACTCAGTAAAGACCTGTTATAACCAACTCCTGCAGTCCGTGTCTCAATTACACATGGACATAATAAGAATGTTTCCACTTGTGAGGAAGAGCATAACTAGAGGCCATCAATATAAGATTGGCCAAGAAATCCAATAGGAAATTCAGAAGAAACTTCTTTACCCAAAGAGTGGTGAGAATGTGGAACTCACTACCACAGGGAGTGGTTGAAACGAATAGTATAGATGCATTTAAGGGGAGGCTAGACAAGCATATGAGGGAGAAGGGAATAGAGGGTTATGCTGATAGATTTAGATGAGGAAAGACGGGAGGAAGCTCATGTGGGGCATAAACGCCGGCATGGACTGATTGGGCTGAATGGCCTGTTTCTGTGTTGTATATCCTATGTAATCCAATGTAGAGAACAGGTTTAAACTGGTGAAACACAAATTTAAGAATTATGTCACGAGATTCTTTGTACAAAGAATGATAAGCACTTGCAATAGACATCCTGGCATGGTACTGGAGGCAAAAGCCTTGCAATAATTCAAGGCATATTTGGCTGCTATAACATTAAAGTGCTCTTCTTAATATGTGTTTGACAACATATATTCTAACGATACACAAGCCTGTGGTTAGATTTTGTGATCTTGGGAAGGGAAATATCCCTATGCTTTGATAGGTTAGAATTCGTGAAAGGGGAATCTGGGGGCAGAGGGATGCATAAAAGTAGGTTTCTATTACTTCTGATTATATTTTAGATGTATTTCCTTTATCACATTTCTTTCAGTTTTCTGCAAAGAAACCAACAATTTATTTTTAACCTGAAAATTATGCTGCTGAATAATCTGAGGATGAATCTAATAAAAGAGGGAAGGGCAGTTCAGGCACTCATGTGCTGCACTGTCGGAGGTGCCATCTTTCGGATGAGACGTTAAATCGAGGCCTTGTCTGCTCTCTCAAGTGGACGTAAAAGATCCCATGCCACTATTTCGAAGAGGAGCAGGGGAGTTATTCCTGATGTCCTGGCCAATATTTATCCCTTAACCAACATAACAAAAAAAAACAGATTATTTGGTCATTATCACATTGCTGTTTGTGGGAGCTTGCTGTGCGCAAATTGGCTGCCGCATTTCCCACATTACAACAGTGACTCCACTTCAAAAAGTACTTCATCGGTTATAAAGCGCTTTGAGATGTCCGGTGGTCGTGAAATGAGCTATATAAATGCAAGTCTTTCTTTCTTTTTCATCAGCAATTAAGTGGTGCGGTATTGGACGTTTGTAATTACACTGCTGTCATAGTCTATGTTCAAATAAATTTCAGGAATGCAAACCCATGGCATACTGGAGTACTTTACAACAAACTGTAAATCAAGGGAAATACCACTGAACTTCATAAAACATGCATCATTTTCTTGTTTGAACTGGTATTTCTCCAATTACACGAGGTTTAGACAAAATGACTTCTATTGAGACTGGAGCTATTAAGTATGTAGCATTATCAAAATGTTATTAAAACATTCCAATACAAGGTACAATAATCAAAAACTCGGAACAATCTATTCTGGCCTTTCTTTCGTTCCTTCTATTTATTTTTTTTAAGTCACTTTCCTTTTTACATGTTGCATTGTATTTAATTGTGGCATTGCAAGCTATGTAAAAATACATTGTCATGCAATGTTTGAAATTAACTGAAGTAAAAATGCTATTTAGTAACATTTTTAAGTTGGAATGGAATGTGCCGATATGCATTATGTCTATTGTAACTGTGCTCCTTATTGTTGTCTTTGAAAGATCAGTATTTTGTCAGTCTTTTCTCAAATAGAACTTTATACGGCTAATATTTTTTAAAGAAAACATCACAGCAATATATTCATGGGATCATATCAGTGGGTGAAATATCTGTCTTCAGAAACACTTATCAATACCAGAATCAACTGTGGAGCCGATTTGATAAATGAATAGCTAGTGGCAGAGATTCTCACATGGGAGCAGTTCCATTATTGCTCTTCTTTGTTAATGTATAATTTAAGAAAGCTGTGCCCTTAATTTCTGTCTCACTAATGGCTTTCTATTATCATAAAGTACTGATGACTCAGACCAAAACTATTCAAGTACTAGAAAATCATGCTGGGGTTTGTCTTAATAATGTGAGGCACTCAAATTGTTTAGCTTTACATGTGAGTGTTGTGGTGGCATTTGTGCATCAAAATAGAAACAGAAGCATTTTATAATTTGTTCTTGCAATGCAAATGAAACATTTTCTGTGGTTCTTCATCCAATTCTACTTTACCCTACTTAAACATCTATCTACAATTAAATGTCTTGTGTCCAGCAAGTGAGTGCAGGGTTTCGCATCATAAAAGTGTCTTCAGGATGTCATGCTTTTTTGATTGGCTTAAATAATCACTGGGGTGGATTTTCACCTCACGACCTCTCCATTTTTAGACCTATAAAAGACGGCAGAGGGACAATTAATTAAAAAAAGTTAATTACTGGCTTGCTGCCGGAGGCCCGATTTTTCCGACAAATCTCAATTTAGGTGGTCAGCATCTCACTGGAAACAGGTGTGGGCCTTATTAATATATTTAAGTTAGGGTCAGATGACTCAGTTAGGACCCCAATGCAATTTTGGTGTCAATCAACATTGCCACCATTACTTCCTCAATCCACCTGTAATGTGCTCAACACACAGACACGGGATGTATTCCTTCAGCCATCAACACGAGGCTTCTTTATTCCTTTCCTTTCTCTGTTTACTCTCCGTCGCCCCCTACCGGGGCGGAGGATAACTATCACCACGTCTCCCTTTCTAAACAGACTTTGAATACTATTCCTTTACTATTAACATTTCAAATGACCTTCTTTCAAATCATTACTTTTTTACTGTGCTTAAGAAATAACAAACTCTAATAAACATAACATCTCTAATGCACAATGTATCTCTTCTTTTTTTTAGAGAAACACAAATAATGCAAGCAGAGTAAGCTTGGAGGGACAAGGTGACTGCCTGAACCCGCCACCAAGTATCTCGGGTATTATTCTGACCCAATGAGGTGTCTTGGTTCTTAAGCTATTCATGTTGCAAAGTCCTGGAGGTATGAAGGAGGATTGCGGACCCTTTCAGGGTATCGTCTGGAACCCGATGGAGGTGGAGTATCCCCTGTGGGTGGAGGAGACGGAGGTGGGGTATCCCCTGTGGGTGGAGGAGTTCCAGGACCCGCATCCCCATTGTAGTCATCGGGAATGGAAGGCTCATCAGCAGCGTCTGGGGGCTGCTGGGTAAGTGCGAGGTGTCTGCGGTTCCTGCGAACAATCTGGCCCTGGAATCAACCAGATACGATCTTGGGGTGTTGGCCTGTCCTTGCACAGTGCCTCTTTTGCGGGAGTCACGTATCCACACATAGTCACCTGGAAGGAGTGGACACAAGGGCTTAGCTCTGTGGCGACTGTTAAAGTTGGCCTGTTGTCTTAGTTTAGATTGTTTGTCCTTGTCTGTAAAATTCTGGAGGTTGGGCCAGCCTGGGGTCAGGAGTGATGGCATAGTTGGCATGGTTGTACGAAGTTTTCTGCCTTGTAGCAACTCAGCAGGGCTGAATCCGCTAGAAAGAGGTGTGGAGCGGTATGCAAGGAGTGCCTGGTATGGGTCAGGTGACTTTTTAAAAAGCTGTTTGGCTGTCTGGACAGCGTGCTCGGCAGCCCCATTGCTTTGAGGATACAGATGACTGGATGTGACATGGGTGAAGTCCCAGCTGTCGGCAAATGAGCGAAAGGTGTCCGAGGCAAATTGGGGGCCATTATCTGTTCGGACCAGCAGGGGGACCCCTAGGTGGGCAAAGCAGGATTTCATACATTCAACGGCTGCATGTGAGGTGGTGGAGAGGAGCTTGATAACTTCAATGAACTTAGAGAAGTAATCAAACATTACCAGGTAAGTTGAGTTATCCAAATGAAATAGATCAGCCCCAACCTTCTGCCATGGGCCCTCAGGGGTGTCATCTGGAATCAATGGCTCTGGTGGTTGTTGTCTCATTTGGGCGCAGCTTGGGCATTGTTGTACTTTACGTTGTAGTTGACCGCTTAATCCAGGCCACCAGACAGAACACCTGGCTCGTGCTCTGCATTTTGTGATCCCTTGATGGCCATCATGCAGTTTGTCCAGAATGTCTTTCTGCATTGATGTTGGAATGACCAACCAGCACCCTTGTAGCAGCAATCCTTGTGCAATAGTGAGGTCACCTGAAACGGCCGCGTAAGGTCTAAGAGCATTGTCAAGTTTCGCATGATCTGGCCAGCCCTCACAGCAGTATGCGAAGACCTGATGAAGTAGTTCATCCGTTTCCTGTTCTTGACGAAGTGTAGCCAGGCATTTCTCGGTAATGGGCAGTGCAGTGAGTATTGAGTGTACATAATTCTCTATGCACTGCATCTCAGGGGAATCATCCACCGGCGGCTGGTAGGGAGCCCTGGAGAGGACATTGGCAGTTGCTAGGCTCTTCCCTGGCACATGTGATATAGTGAAGTGAAAGTGCATGAGTCGCATCCGAAAGCGCTGAATGCGGGGGGACAACTCGTCCAGGTTTTTAGATCCCAATAGTGTAAGGAGGGGCTTGTGATCTGTTTTGACCTGGAATGTCATGCCTATTAGGAAGTCTCTACAGCGCTCACACGCCCATGTAATGGCCAGGGCCTCTTTTTCAATCTGCGCATAGCGCTGCTCTGTTTTTGAAAGGGCTCGTGAAGGATAGGCTACAGGGCGCCAGTCAGTGTCAGGTCTCTCTTGTAAAAGGACTGCACCCAAGCCAAACGATGAGGCATCAGCTGACACTTTAGTGAGTGCATTGGGGTCATACAGTGCAAGGCCTGGCGGGGTGGTGAGCTCCGTCTTTATCTCAGTGAAAGCTTGGGACTGCTGGGGTCCCCAATACCATGAGGTCTGCCTGTTGAGGAGATCCCGGAGTGGCTTGGTTTTATCGGCTAGATGGGGTATGTATTTGCCCAAGTGATTGACCAGGCCCATGAAGCGACGTATTTCAGATACATTCCTTGGCGCGGCCATGTGTGCGAGGGCCTTGACTTTGTCAGGATCTGCTCTGACACCGGTCCCATCGATGACCTGGCCGAGAAATTTCACCTGCGTTTTGGCAAATTCACATTTGGAGTTAAGAGTAAGTCCAGCTTGCTGTAGTTTACTGAGAATTGCAAAAAGTCGCTGATCGTGCTGTTCTTGGGTTGTGCCAAACACCAACACATCATCCATTTGGCATAAGACTCCATCAAGTCCCTCAAGGAGGTGGGATATGCAGCGCTGGAAATGCTCAGGGGCGGAGGATATTCCAAAGGGCAGTCTGTGGAAACAGTAACGTCTGAATGGCGTGATGAACGTGGTGAGACATTTTGACTCCTCTGACAAGGGTATTTGCCAGAAACCAGATTGAGTGTCAAGCTTTGTAAAAACCTTTGCATCTTTCAGCTGCCACAGAGTGTGCTCTACGCAGGGTAAGAGATGCAGCTCTCTACAGACACTTTCATTGAGTTTTGTTAGGTCTACGCAGATTCTGATTTTTTCGCTGGGTTTTGGAACTACAACCATTCCGGAGCACCAGGCTGTGGGTTCCTCAACTCTTGCAATTATCCCCAGTTGCTCCATGTGGGTGAGTTCCTCCTTAACTTTGGACATAAGGGGGAGCAAATCACGTCGGGGTGTAGAGAGAGCAAAAGGTTTAGCATCCAGCTTGAGGCGAATGTGATACTCCTCTTGCAGTCGCCCAATGCCTTGAAACAGTCTGGGGAACCGCTGTCTGACCTCCCGTTCGAGGTCCGTAGATACTGTCTCTGCTACTTGTGGGTCCAACCTGGACACCAGACGCAGGGAAATGATGGCGGGGCGACCGAGGAGCACTGTTCGTAGACCGCGTACCACATACATGTCTTGTTTTGTAGACCATGGACCACGGGTCAGGGTAGCTGAAAATTTTCCTCTGACATTCAACGGGACTTGACCAGGCCCCTGAAGAATCTTAGTGGTGCTCTGAAGAGCCTCTTGACCTAGGTCGTTGTAGAGGCACTCCGGGATGACAGAGACATCAGCCCCTGTATCGATTTTGAATTCAGTCATGTGACCACACAGGCTTAGGGTGATGGTCCACGGCTGGTCCTGCCCATCTCCAATTGACCCCAGGAACGCTATCTCATTGTTGTCGTCCTCTGATATTTCAGCAACCGCAGGTGTGGATCGGCAAACTGCAGCAAAATGTCCCTTTTTCTGGCAATTCCTGCAGCTAACATCTTTGGCTGGACAGATTTGTCTATTGTGTGTACTCCGGCCACACCATCTGCAACTCTGCTTTTGTGGTTGGAAATGTGTTCCAGTTTGAGTTCCAGTGCGAGACCTCTGTACATATTCATGTGAGTCAGTTTGTCTTGATTTGGTAGAAAAATGTTTTTGGGGGGCTGATTGTCGGGGGGCACTTATGGTTTCAATGGACTCCTCCTCCTCATTACTATCTTTCTGAAGCATTGATTGCTGTTTCTTTATTGCTTCACTTTGGAAAACCTGTGTTTTTGCTTTGTCAACTGTGAGGTCTGGATCCATCTGTAATTTTTCAGAAAGTTTAAGATCCCTTAGTCCAACAACCAATCTGTCACAAATTAGTTCATCCCGCATAGCTCCATATTCACAGTGTTCTATGAGCTCATATAGCGCTTTGATGAAGCTATCACCCGATTCCCCTCTCTCCTGCACGCGCCTATGGAATCTTGCGCGTTCGAATATCAAATTCCTCCGCAGGATGAAATGATTAGACAACTCCGTTTTAACTGTGTCATAGCTTTTCAGTTGATCAGCCGCAATATTCCTGCACCGGACGATCGCTTCAGCCTCCGCTCCCATGGAATATAATAGCGTGTTGACCTGTTTTTCCTGTGACTGTTTATCAAGGCCTGAAGCCTGTCTGAAGCGTTCAAATCTGCTGAGCCACAACGGCCACTCTTCCGGCCGTGTAAAATCAAATTCGGTGGGGGGAGAAATCTGAAAGAATGCAGGACTTTGAGTGGCCATGATAGTAAGCAACGTGGGGTAAGTACACTTTTTTTTTCTCAGTCTCTCTTGTTTATCTCCGTCCTGGCTTAACTAGCTACTATGCTACACCCGTATTGTAAACTTTCACTCACCGGGAGCTGACTGGTTTCACCGGGAAAGTTAGCTCCATTGACGCGGACAGTCTTTAACATGGGTATTTTGGGTACTTGTGACTTCTGTCACCATGTAATGTGCTCAACACACGGACATGGGATGTATTCCTTCAGCCATCAACACGAGGCTTCTTTATTCCTTTCCTTTCTCTGTTTACTCTCCATCGCCCCCTACCGGGGCGGAGGGTAACTATCACCACACTACCCACAAACCATGGGCAGTACAGGTTGGGAGAAAGCCATTTGCAGCTCTACTTAAAGGAAGCAGGCCTGTTCTAAATTCCTTTTTGGACTTTTAAGCCTTAAAAGATTCTTTAAGTTTAACTCCTTCCTGCTTGTTGTGCTCTTTGCATTTCCCTGCCACTTAAATCTGCTGCTCTTTTGACCTCGATCATTTTAGCCTATCCTTTAAGTTGCTGCTTTAGGCCCACATCTATGCCCCATCAGAATTCCCGCGCTCCCAAACTGTGAGCTGCCTATTAAGCAGCAAGATTAGTGCTGGCAGATTGCCTTTTCGATATAAATGAGGCCCAACCACGAATAATAATTAAGCCTTCAGCCGATATAATCAGCCTGATGTACACCAGATATGAAAATCAGCCTCACTATCTCGTTAACCATGCTGATTTGATCAAGTATGGGCAGGTAAGAAAAGCTACCAATCAGGAAACATACAACCCCCACAAAACAAGCCAATTCAGTCACTTAATTATTTTTCAAAGTTACCAGTCAGAAACCAACAGTCACCAATCAACCAACTAATTGCATTGCTCAAAAAAAGTCAAAAGATTTTCTGGTGGTCATGTAGCTTTCCAACTCACCTCATCAACCCATAACAAATTTCTAACATAATAAATACATTAAGAATATATTAAACTTACCCAGAAAGTTAGCCATTGTAGGTTAGAAATGCTTCCGAGCAGAATCCTTCACATAAAGTTGCCCCTCTCTCTGGGGCCTAGGGATCTTGTGTATTTAAAATAGGATATGGCTGCCAGTGGATTAACTATAACTGATCCATCTCTAAAGCCACATGTTAAGTAGTTTATTGTTAATTTGCCGTTTATCATTGGATCAATTAACTTGCTGTCCAGTGTTCAATATTGCAACACTTAAAAGAAAAACACATCATCAGTGAGAATGGTGATTAAAACCCTCTACCTATCCATAGTGCAAATTAAAAGGGGCAAAGAACATCTTAAAACTATGTACAGCAGCTTGAATGTCGTTAGTTCTGGTTAGTTGAAGTGTATGCGTGTGTGTGAAACTGCATATGGGAGTTTTTCCAGCATTTTCTGTTGTTATATGGGAGTTGTATTTTCACCCCTCTCCTATGGAACTACAATACCCAGAATACATGGCGATAACCCAAGTTTCATGATAACAAGGCAAAAAATGTGGTTATTCTGTTATGTTCCACTTCTGTTATATTTATATACTTTTGTGACAGTTTGTGCTCATCAAGATGAGGATACCAATCCTGGGAATGGAGCACTTTTTTTAAAACTATTTTTCACTTTGAACAATCAGACAGAAAAAAGACAAACAAACTAAATCAATAGAATAATTTCATATATCAATTTTCAGGAGGGAAATGATCTAGCAACTCCTGAAATACTTGTGGAGGAAAAGGAGAATGACAGGAGAGAGGAAATTTATATCATGATCGGAACTAAGGGGAATGGGAGATACTGAGGGCAGAATGGAATAAAGCAAAAACAGGAAGGCTAGCAGCAGGTACACAGGGTTCTAAATTATCCTAGAAGTAATAGTGATTATGTAGTGTGTATTTAACATTTTGTGGCACTATATGTACTAGTGTGCAATGTACTTTCTAGTGGATTTCTATGTAATGCATTCCTGCTTGGAGGAGGTGTGGAAGTCTGTGTCTCCACTGGCTTCCCACCTCAACATACTGCAGACCAAGATGATTGTGCCTGTTGCTGGGATTTGCTTCTGTCTGTACTTGTCCAGAGCAGTTGCTGTCAAGGTACTGGCAGTTACTTGAAAGCCACTGTCCATTCTAGTGATTCTGTACTCTTGTCTTTTATGAGCACCAAATCCTGAAGTGGGAGCTGATCTTGTAAATGGAGGCCATTGCACTGCGATGAGATAGCTGAATCCCTTCTAGAAGGCTGTTCTTCTCCAAACACATCAAAGCTAGTTTTTATTGCATCTGCGATTGTGATCTACAATGCCTGAGCAACAACAATGGGAGCATTTTTGAGGGATGCTGCAAATTTGCTTGCTGACTTCATGCCTGAGATCTCCCTTGCTGATGCCAGTGATCTGCATGCTGATTCATGGCAGTTCACAGAATGCAGCATATACTGTAAGGAGATAAATGATTGGTGCAACTATTTACACTCATAGAATCACGGAAATATTAGTACAGAGGTAGGCAATTTGACTCATTGTGCGTGTGTCAGTGCTATTCCTAAACTGGGATAATTGATTCTAATCCTACTTTCCTGCTCGTTCTTGTACTTTTAAAATAATTTTCTTCTTCACGTGCTTCTTTGATTCTCACTTAAATGCTGTGATTGACTCAGCTTCAATAGCCTCTTGTAAGTATTTCATAACCTAATTTATGGTATTCTACAGCGAGTGTCTCACCTCCTGACTCCCCAAAGCATTTCCACCATCTACAAGGCACAAGTAAGGAGTGTGATGGAATACTCTCCACTTGTCTGGATGAGTGCAGCTCCAACAATATTCAAGAAGCTCGACACCATCCAGGACAAAGCAGCCCATTTGATTGGCACCGCATCCACCACCTTAAACTTTCACTCCCTCCACCATCGGCGTACCGTGGCTGCAGTGTATACCCTCTACAAGATGCACTGCAACAACTCACCAAGGCTTCTTCGGCAGCACCTCCCAAACCCGCGACCTCTTCAACCTAGAAGGACAATGGAAGCAGGCGCATGGAAACACCACCACCTCCAAGTTCCCCTCCAAGTCGCACACCATCCTGACTTAGTATATCGCTGATCCTTCTTCATCATCGCTGGGTCAAAATCCTGGCACTCCCTACCTAACAGCAATGTGGGAGTACCTTCACCACATGGACTGCAGCGGTTCAAGAAGGCGGCTCACCACCACCTTCTCAAGGACAACTAGGGATGGGTAATAAATGCTGGCTTTTCCAGCGATGCCCAGATCCCATGAACGAATAAAAAAAAGTGAAAAAATCTTTCTAACCTCCTCCTTTATCCTGAATGTATGTCCCCTTGTTACTAATTCACCAAGCAGTGAAAATAGTTTTTCACTACTAACCCTCTCGAATCCTTTTATAACTTCTGTTAGATTTCCCCTTAATGTTTTCTGCACCAATGAATATCCACAGTAAACTGGACAATTCTGTTAATGGGTAAAACAACAGAAGATCAGTGGGAGGTGTTCCAAAGTAGAATTGAATGTGATACAGAACCACTTTATACCCCTGAGGGGCAAGAGCTCTACTTGCCAAAAAAAACACAGCTGGATGACTAAAGAGGTAAAAAAAAAATTAAAAGAAAAAGCATACAAAATGCAAAAACTAGCACAGATCCTGGTGACTGGGATAGATATAAAGAACAACAAAAAGTGACAAAACAGATAGTAAGAGCTACAAATAGGGAGTATGAAAAGAAACTTGCAAGGGATATCAAAATCAACACAATTTTTTTACAATTATATTAGGACAAAAAGAGTGGTCAGGAGCAATGTGGGCCCCTTGAAAACTGCTAAAGGAGATATTATCAAGGATGAGGAAATGGCGGACATGTTGAATAATTACTTTTACGTCAGTATTTACAGTAGAGGAAGAGGATAGCAAGCTGGACATCCCAAGTAAATTGATATTAAATCAGGGATGGGGACTCACCAAAATTAACATAAGCAAAATAACAGTAATGAAGAAAATAATGGCATTAAAGAGTGACAATCCCAGGACCAGATGGTTTTCATTCCAGGAGTTTAAAGGAAGTAGGTTCGGATGCACTAACTATAATCTTCCAAAGTTCTCTTGATTCAGGAACCTTTCCTTTAGATTGGAAAATTGTACATGACACTCCGCTATTTAAGAAAGATGAGAGGGAAACCAGGGAATTATACACCAGTTAGGCTAACATCTGTTGGTGTCAGCTGTGGCTCAGTTGGTAGCACCCTTGCCTCTGAGACAGAAGGTTGTGGGTTCATAGTCCCACTCCAGAGACTTGAACACAAAAATCTATGCTGACAGTCCAGTGCAGTACTAAGGAAGTGCTGCATGGTCGGAGGTGCCATCTTTCAGATGAAACAAGGCCCCATCTGCTCTCTCAGATGAACATAAAAGATCCCATGGCACTATTTTGAAGAAGAGCAGGGCAGTTATCCCCAGTGTCCTGGCCAATATTTATATTTATATAGAGGTAAACGAATATGATATGATTGGGATTACGGAAACATGGTTCCAGGGTGGCCAAGGCTGGGAACTCAACATCCAGGGGTATTCAATATTCAGAAAAGATAGGCAAAAAGGAAAAGGAGGTGGGGTAGCATTGCTGGTTAAAGAGGGGATTAACACAATTGTAAGGAAGGATATTAGCTCTGATGATGTGGAATCTGTATGGGTAGAACTGAGAAATACCAAGGGGCAGAAAACGTTAGTGGGAGTGGTATATAGACCTCCAAACAGTAATGCGGAGGTCAGGGATGGCATTAAATGGGAAATTAGAGAAGCGTGCAATAAGGGCACAGCAGTTATCATGGGTGATTTTAATCTACATATCACAGAATCACAGAATCTACAGTGCAGATAGAGGCCATTTCGGCCCATCGAGCCTGCACCGACACATATCCCACCCTATCCCCACACATTTAATCCCCTAACACTAAGGGTCAATTTATCATAGCCAAATCAACCTAACCTGCACATCTTTGGACTGTGGGAGGAAACCGGAGCACCCGGAGGAAACCCACGCAGACACAGGGAGAATGTGCAAACTCCACACAGACCGTCGCCCGAGGCCAGATTTGAACCCGGGTCCCTGGCGCTGTGAGGCAACAGTGCTAACCACTATGCCACCGTGGGCTAACCAAATTAGTAACAATACTGTGGAGGAGGAATTCCTGGAGTGTATACAGGATGGTTTCCTGGACCAATATGTCGAGGAACCAACTAGAGATCAGGCCATCTTAGACTGGGTATTATGTAATGAGAAAGGATTAATTAGCAATCTTGTTGTGCGAGGCCCCTTGGGTCGGAGCGATCATAATATGATAGAATTCTTCATTAAGATGGAGAGTGAAGTAGTTGACTCAGAGACTAGGGTCCTGAATTTAAATAAAGGAAACTACGATGGTATGAGGCGCGAGTTGGGTAGGGTTGATTGGGGAATGTCACTCAAAGGGTTGAAAGTGGATAGGCAATGGCAAACATTCAAAGATCGCATGGATGAACTATAGAATTTGTTCATCCCTGTTTGGCATAAAAATAAAACAAAAAAGGTGACTCAACCGTGGCTAACAAGGGAAATTAGGGATAGCATAAGATCCAAGGAGAGGACATATAAATTGGCCAGAAAAAGCAGTAAACCTGAGGATTGGGAGCAGTTTGGATTCAACAAAAGAGGACAAAGGGATTAATTAAGAGGGGGAAAATAGAGTATGAGAGTAAGCTTGCAGGGAACATAAAAACTGACTGTAAAAGCTTTTATAGATATGTGAAGAGAAAAGGATTGGTGAAGTCAAGCGTAGGTCCCTTGCAGTCAGAATCAGGGGAATTTATAATGGGGAACAAAGAAATGGCGGACCAATTAAAAACATACTTTGGTTCTGTCTTCACAAAGGAGGACACAAATAACCTCCCAGAGATGTCGGGGAACATAGGGTCTAATGAAAGGGAGGAACTGATAGAAATCAGCATTTGTAGGGAAATGGTGTTAGAGAAATTGACGGGATTGAAGGCTGATAAATCCCCAGGGCCTGATAATCTACATCCTAGGGTACTTAAGGAAGTGGCCCTAGAAATAATAGATGCATTGCTGGTCATCTTCTAAAATTCCATAGACTCTGGAACAGTACCCATGGATTGGCGGGTAGCTAATGTTACCCCACTGCTGAAAAAAGGTGGTAGAGAGAAAACAGGGAATTATAGACCGGTAAGCCTGACATCGGTAGTGGGGAAAATGCTAGAGTCCATTGTAAAAGATGTAATAGCAGAGCACTTGGAAAACAGTGACCGGATCGGACAAAGTCAACATGGATTTACAAAAGATAAATCGTGCTTGACTAATCTACCGGAATTTTTTGAGGATGTAACTGGTAAAATAGATAAGGGAGAACCAGTGGATGTGGTGTATTTGGACTTTCAAAAGGCTTTCGATAAGGTCCCACATAAGAGATTAGCATGTAAAGTTAAGGCACATGGGATTGGGGGCAAGGTATTGACTTGGATAAAGAACTGGTTGGCAGACAGAAAGCAAAGAGTTGGAATAAATGGGTCTTTTTCTGAGTGGCAGGCAGTGACTAGTGGGCTACCGCAGGGATCGGTCCTTGGACCCCAGCTATTCACAATATATATTAATGATCTGGACGAGGGAACTAGATGTAATATCTCCAAGTTTGCAGACGACACAAAGCTGGGTGGGCGTGTGTGCTGTGAGGATGCCGAGAAACTCCAGTATGATTTGGACAGGTTGGGTGATTGGGCAGAAGCATGGCAGATGCAATATAACGTGGATAAATGCGAGGTTATCCACTTTGGTGTCAAAAACAAAAAGGCAGATTATTATCTGAATGGCAATAGATTGGGAGAAGGAGAAGTGCAATGAGACCTGGGCATCGTTGTGCACCAGTCGCTGAAGGTAAGCATGCAGGTGCAGCAGGCGGTTAAGAAGGTAAATGGTAATTTGGCCTTCGTAGCGAGAGGGTTTGAGTACAGGAACAAGGATGTCTTGCTGCAGTTGTACAGGGCCTTGGTGAGACCACATCTTGAGTATTGTGTGCAGTTTTGGTTGCCTTATCTGAGGAAGGATGTTCTTGCCATGGAAGGAGTGCAGCGAAGATTCACCAGGCTGATACCTGGGATGGCAGGAATGACGTATGAGGAGAGATTGGCTTGATTGGGCTTGTACTCGCTGGAGTTTAGAAGAATGAGAGGGGATCTCATTGAAACTTATAAAATTCTAATAGGACTAGACAGACTAGATGCAGGAAGGATGTTTCCGATGGTCGGGGAGTTCAGAACCAGGGGTCACAGTGTAAGGGTAAGGGGTAAGCCATTTAGGACAGAGATGAGGAGTAATTTTTTCACCCAGAGAGTGGTGAACCTGTGGAATTCTCTTCCACAGAAGGCAGTAGAGGCCAATTCATTAAATATATTCAAGAAGGAGTTGGATATATTTCTTAAGGCTAAAGGGATCAAGGGATATGAGGAGAAAGCAGGGACAGGGTACTGAATTTGGATGATCAGCCATGATCGCATTGAATGGCGGAGCAGGCTCGAGGGGCCGAATGGCCTACTCCTGCTCCTATCTTCTATGGTTCTATGTATCCCTCAATGAACATTACTAAAAAAACAGATTATCTGGAGATTATCACATTGCTGTTTGTGGGACCTTGCTGTACGCAAATTGGCTGCTGCGTTTCCTACATTACAACAGTAACTACACTTCAAAAATACTTCATTGGCTGTAAAGTGCTTTGGAACGTCCGGTGGTTGTGAAAGGCACTATATAAATGCAAGTCTTTCTTTCTATTTGTTGTTGGGAAATTACTAGTGTCTATCATTATGGATAGAGTGATTGAACACCTTGAAAATTTTCAGCTGATCAGAGAGAGTCAGCATAGGTTTTTAAAGGGTAGGCCATGCTTGATAGAGAAGAGGTGGCTATTGTAGTGGACACGGGAATGTCTATGGATGTTATTTGCCACAAAGCATTTGATAAAGTCCCTCATAAGTGACTGTCAGCTAAAGTTGAAGCTCATGGAATTGAAGGCAAATTATTGACCTGGTTAGGAGATAGGCTGAGCGGCAGGAGATAGAGAGTAGAGATAATGGGCAGGTACTCTAATTGGCAGGATGTGATTAGTGGTGTCCCGCAGAGATCTGTGTTGGGGCCTTAGCTATTTACCGTCTTTATTAATGACGTTGATGATGGCATAGAAAGCCACATAGCCAAGTTTGCCAATGACACAAAGATAGGCGGCATTGTAAGCAGTGTAGATGGAAGGATAAAATTATAAAGAGATATTAATAGATTAAGCGAATGAGCAAAACTGTCGCAAATGGATTTCAATGTAGGCAAATGCGAGGTCATCCACTTTGGACCTAAAAAGGATAGAACAGAGTACTTTCTAACTGGTGAAAAGCTAGAAAGAGTGACGTTCCAAAAGACTTGGGGGGTTCGTGTACATAAATCATTAAAATGTCATGGGCAGATACAGAAAATAACCAAAAGGGTAAGGGACTGCTGTCCTTTATATCTAGAGGACTAGAGTAGAAGGGGGTAGAAGTTAGGCTGCAGCCATACAAAGCCCTGGTTAGTCCACACCTGGAGTACTGTGAGCAGTTCTGGGTACCACACCTTAGGAAGGATATACTGTATTGGCCTTGGAGGGAGTGCAGCATAGGTTTACTAGAGTGAAACTGGGACTCCAAGGGTTAAATTACAAGGAGAGATTACACAAACTAGGATTGTATTCCCTGGAATTTGGAATGTAAAGGGGTGATTTAATCGAAGTTTTCAAGATATTAAGGGGGACTGATAGTGTAGACAGAGAGAAATTATTTCTGCTGGTTGGGGAGTCTAGGACAAGGGAGGCATAGTCTAAAAATTACAGCCAGGCATTTCAGGAGTGAAGTTAGGAAACACTTCTACATGCAAAGGGTGGTAGAAGTTTGGAACTCTCTTCCGCAAATGGTAATTGATGCTGGGTCAACTGTTCATTTTAAATCTGAGATTGATAGATTTTTGTTAACCAAAGGTATTAAGGGATATGGGGCAAAGGCGAGTAGATGGAGTTAGGTCACAGATCAGCCATGATCTCATTGAATGGTAGAACAGGCTCGAGGGGATAATTGGCCTTCTCCTGTTCCTATCTCCTAATATTACTCTCTTGAAATATGGTGCTAAAAATGCGGGGGCTTTACGCCACCAGTTACCGGCAAAAAGTAGCGAAAAGATGGTGGCCGCTTCTCTTTCACCAGTTGGTGGTGGGTCCCACAGCGTCCGCCATTTTCCAAGGTCCGGCATCACTGCCAGTAACAGCGATGATGCTGCAAATTTAAATTAGGGAGAGGTGATGTCACACACCAACTTAATGTCACCCTGGCGAACTTCGACCCTGGTGCTGAGATCAGCACTGGGTCCTAAGCTCGCCATGAAAACACAATGTTCAGCAGACTCACAGAGACGCTGTCAGCACCTCTTAATGGGATACACACATCTTTCAGATAAGTTTGCATTTAAGCTTTTGGACTGGATTTTTTGATTTTATTTAAGTAGTGGCTTGCTGCAATACATATTAAAAGTTTTTTTAAGTGTGTAGGGAGTGCTGCTGGATGCTTGCAAGGCCTTGGATGATAAAGGAAGGCCTCTGAGAAGACAGAAAATGCTACATACACTCAGCAGATCAGGCAACATCCGTGGAGAGAGAAACAGAGCTCACGTCTCGGGTCGTTGCATTGGTAATAATTTTCCAAAACTCCCTGGACTCAGCAAAGGTCCCGGCAGACTGGAAAACTGCTAATGTAACACCCTTATTTAAAAAGGGCAGTAAACAGAAGGCTGGAAACTATAGACCGGTTAGCCTAACATCTGTGGTAGGTAAAATTTTGGAGTCCATTATTAAGGAGACAGTAACAGGACATTTGGATAATCATAATTTAATAGGACAAAATCAGCATGGTTTTATGAAGGGGAAGTCATGTTTGACAAACTTGCTGGAGTTCTTTGAGGAAGTAACATACAAGGTGGATAAAGGGGAACCAGTGGATGTAGTGTATTTAGACTTCCAAAAGGCATTTGACAAGGTGCCACACAAAAGATTATTGCTTAAGATAAAAAATCACGGGATTGGGGGTAATATTCTGGCATGGATAGAGGATTGGCTATCTAACAGAAGGCAGAGAGTTGGGATAAATGGTTCATTCTCAGACTGGCAATCAGTAACTAGTGGTGTTCCGCAGGGGTCAGTGCTGGGTCCCCAACTCTTTACAATCTATATTAACGATTTGGAGGAGGGGACCGAGTGTAACATATCAAAGTTTGCAGATGATACTAAGATGGGAGGGAAAGTAGTGAGGAGGACATAAAAAACCTGCAAGGGGACATAGACAGGCTAAGTAAGTGGGCAGAGATTTGGCAGATGGAATACAATACTGGAAAGTGTGAGGTTATGCACTTTGGCAGGAAAAATCATAGAGCAAGTTATTATCTTAATGGCAAGAAACTGGAAAGTACTGAAGTACAAAGGGATCTGGGGGTCCTGGTGCACGAAACTCAAAAGGTTAGTATGCAGGTGCAGCAAGTGATTAAGGCCAATGGAATGTTGGCTTTCATTGCTAGGGGGATAGAATATAAAAATAGGGAGGTATTGCTTCAGTTGTACAAGGTATTGGTGAGACCGCACCTGGAATACTGCGTACAGTTTTGGTGTCCATACTTAAGAAAGGACATACTTGCTCTCGAGTCAGTACAAAGAAGGTTCACTCGGTTAATCCCGGGGATGAGGGGATGGACATATGAGGAGAGGTTGAGTAGATTGGGACTCTACTCATTGGAGTTCAGAAGAATGAGAGGCGATCTTATTGAAACATATAAAATTGTGAAGGGGTTGGATCGGGTGGATGCGGGGAAGATGTTCCCGATGATGGGTGAAACTAGAACTAGGGGGCATAGTCTTAGGATAAGGGGCTGCTCTTTCAAAACTGAGATGAGGAGGAACTACTTCACTCAGAGGGTGGTAGGTCCATGGAATATGCTGCCCCAAAAAGCTGTAGAAGCTACATCGTTACATAAATTTAAAACAGAAATAAACAGTTTCCTAGAAGTAAAGGGAATTAAGGGTTACGGGGAGCGGGCAGGAATTTGGACATGAGTCTAGGTTCGGATCGGTCATGGCCCTATGGGTAGCGGAGCGGGCCCAGGGGCCATGTAGTCTGATCCTGCTCCTATTTCGTGTGTCTAATTCTGATAGATTCAGGAGATGGTTCTGTGATAGTGGATTGGCGGTTAGGATCAGATCAGCCATGATCTTATTGAATGGTGGAGCAGGCTCGAGGGGCCGATTAGCCTACTCCTGCTCCTATTTCTTATGTTCTTATGAGATGCTGCCTGACCTGCTGAGTATTTTCACCATTTTATGTTGTTTTTTCAGATTTATAGCATCCGCTCGCTGAGGCACGTGGAGGAAGCAGAAGAGGAGAAAGCAGAAGGAAGGATGCAATCCAGACAGCCTCTTTCTGGCTGGGATATCCGGGAATGGAATTTTCCACCAGCTGTATGAGTGACCACTTCCCCAATTCCCCTTTCAACAATAGTCCCACACCTTACCTTCCCTCTGTTACTGACCATCACAGCGTCCTCTTGGCGACAATGCTGAAATAAAAGTCACCACAAAGCAAACTTTCCAATCCAACTTTATACATCTATCGATCCAATATGACATTAAGAGATCAACTCATCACCCTTATGCATTATTCCCTTAGTGAGTGTCTTGTGTGTGCCTTTGCCTATCCTATTGATGTCACACAGTGCTTCCCCAGTGGCTGCAGCATGGCTGGTGGAAGGCTGCTGACTTTCACTGGGGAACACTACAGATGGTCTTGCTGATCGACCTTGAGAAGCTGGTGGCTGGGAGTGTCAAATCAAGTGACGGTGTTTCTTCTTCTTCACTCTCCTCTCCCTCTTCTTGGTCAACCACTGGCTGGGCAGGCTTGATTTCTTGGGTGTGTTAAATGAGGAAGGCACAAGGGTGGTGTAATGTATGTACCTTTAAGGGGGGAACTACTTTCTACAGCTCATGTATACTGTAGTACCGGCAGTGACCACACCTGTATATAACGCTGAGTAGTAATCTGTTGTTTCAGTTGCAGTTTGAACCACGTTGAGTAAACACCTGTTGTACCATTCTCTGCAGTCCTTTTCTTATTATTACACGGACGTAACAGTGGCGACGAGCAAGTTCGAACCTACCTGCAACTCTGCATCGCCTCCCAGGGATTCGCTCCTGGAGAACAGTGGAAGAAGGTCGAGTCCAGAAGTACGTGCGTCGACCACGGGCAACCGCCCAGTCATCCAGCGGAGATTTGAGCATCGCAGAGGAGGCTGTCAAGAGCCAGGCTTGGCTTTTCAGTCACGGTGGTCCAGCGAAATGGGCTGGCAACAGGTACTGCGCAGACCCTTCCCGGACAGCGACGGGCTAGAGCCCGACCGAGCGGCACAGAAAAAGGCCAAGCAGCGTCGACGGGGGAGAGAGAGAGGGCAGAACGCACAGGGCGCAGCCGGTGTTCAGGACCGAGCAGCGTCAACGGGGGAGAGAGGCGAGAGAGAGCAGAGCGCAGCCGGTGGTGAAGGGCCGAGCAGCGTCAACGGGGGAGAGAGGCGAGAGAGACCAGAGCGTAGCCGGTGGTCAAGGGCCGAGCAGCGTCAACGGGGGAGAGAGACGAGAGAGAGCAGAGCGCAGCCGGTGGTCAAGGGCCGAGCAGCGTCAACGGGGGAGAGAGGCGCGCAGGAAAACGCGAGGCGCTGCCATTGCCATGAGGACCGCAGAGAGTGGCGTTGGCAGCAGCGCAGGAGCAGCGCACGAAACTCACAGGGCGTCGCCATTTGCCACGAGGACCGCCGAGAACGGCGTTGGCAGCAGCGCGGGAGACGCCATTTTAAGCCGCAGCGGGGAAGAAAGGAAAGCGCGGGAGACGCCATTTTAAGCCAGTCTAACCACACCCAAAAATGCCGAAGAGTGGCAGTATCACAGCGTTCGACAATCAAGTCGAAGATTGGACGACATATGTCGAACGCATAGAAGTATACTGCAAGGCGAATGAAGTGCCAGATGACAAGAAAGCGCTGGTATTGTTGAATTCAATGGGTGCAAAAACATATGGCTTACTACGAAACCTAGTGACCCCAGGGAAGCCAGTAGAAAAGGATTTGGAAAACATAGTGTCAATCCTACAGGACCACTTAAACCCCACACCGCTGCTGATAGCAGAAAGATTTAAGTTTCACAAAAGGAACCAGCATAAAGATGAAAGTAATGCTGAGTATTTAACGGAACTGCGCAAGCTATCGAAACACTGCCAGTTTGGAACGGGACTAGCAGATACTTTAAGGGACAAGTTTGTGTGTGGGCTTCAAAGCGAAGGAACCCAGAAACGGCTTCTATCAGAAAAGGATCTTATGCTGGACAAGGCTTTCAGCATTGCAGTATCACACGAAGCAGCAGCACTGGGCGCTGCAGAGATACAACGGAGACCGCAAGAATATGGCACAAATGAAATGTCATACGGAACAGTGAAGTGCTATCGCTGCGGCAGAACAACACACGACCATAATGATTGCTGGTTCAAGGACAAAGTGTGCAGACAGTGTGGAAAAGTAGGACACATAGCAAGAGTCTGCAGGTCAGGAAAGAAAACCAGCAGCAAGAAATCTCCACAGGAGAAGTACAAGAAGGTACATAAGGTGACGGAGAGTAGTTCAGACGAACAGAAGAGTGATACAGACTCCGGAAGCAAGGAGCTGGGTTGTCTGAAACTACATAATGTGATCAAAACGGAGGATCACCAAACTATCTGGGTCACGCTCAAGATAGCAGGAGTCCAAGTGAAAATGGAATTGGACACAGGATCAGCCCTAACAGTCATAAACCGAAGGGACTACAAGCGGCTATTCTCACATATACCCTTGAGAGATACAAAGATTGTCTTGAAGACGTACACGGGGCAAAAAGTCTACCCCAAAAGAAAAATAAGGGTGAACGTTATATATAACGGCAAGGAAACACCAAAAATGGACCTATATGTATTGCTAGATGGAGGACCACCACTACTAGGACGTGGATGGATCCGGAAGATACAGCTAGATTGGCATTCCATACAAGCACTGACTGTAGATGCCAAAAAGGATGACGACGTCACACCTGGACGACTGTCAAAAATGCTAACTGACGCACAAGAAGTGTTCCAGCAGGGACTCGGAACACTAAAAGGCATAACAGCGACGATCAAAATAGAGGAAAATGAAAGCTCAAAGTTTTTTAAGGCCAGACCGGTACCTTATGCGATCTGCCCAGCCGTCGAAGCAGAGCTGGAAGGTTTGGAACGTTCAGGAGTACTGTCCAAAGTGGACTGGAGTGAGTGGGCTACACTCATCGTTCCTGTAATGAAGAGGTCGTTGAGTAATACGCCTGGGGAACCAAAGAAGGTTTGTATCTGTGGGGACTTTAAGGTGACAGTGAACCCAGTCCTTCACACTGTACAATATCCGCTTCCGCGGATTGAAGATATTTTCACCTCGCTATCTGGAGGGAAACGCTTCACTAAGATTGATCTGGCCCAGGCGTACCTGCAAATGGAGGTAGAAGAAGCCTCGAAACAGTACCTCACGATCAACACTCATAAAGGTCTCTACCAATACAACCGGCTGGTGTTCGGGGTAGCATCAGCTCCGGCTATTTGGCAAAGGGCAATGGAACAAGTCCTGCAAGGGATTCCAGGGACCCAGTGTTATTTGGACGACATCCTGGTCACGGACGAAAACGACAGTGATCACCTCGTCAACCTGGAGCAGGTGCTCACTAGATTGAAGGAATATGGGCTCCGAGCTAATCGCCACAAATGCGAGTTTTTCCAGAAGCAGATCTCGTATTGTGGCCACATTATTGATAAAGAGGGGTTACATAAGTCCCCAGAAAAGATTGAGGCAGTAGTCAAGGCTCCAGCACCGGAAAATGTGTCACAACTGAGGTCGTTCCTCGGGCTGGTGAACTACTACCATAAGTTCTTGCCGAATTTGTCTACCGTACTACACCCACTGAACACCCTACTGCAAACGAGGGTACCATGGAAGTGGAGTGACGAATGTAAACGAGCTTTCCAGAAGAGCAAAGCATTGATCACATCAAAAGAGGTATTGGTTCATTTCAACCCAGCACTACCAATTCGGTTGGCGTGTGATGCATCACCCTATGGCATTGGAGCGGTGCTGTCGCACAAATTCCTGGATGGTTCAGAGAGGCCAGTAGCCTTTGCGTCTCGGTCACTAACCTCAGCCGAGCGTAACTATGCCCAGATTGACAGGGAGGCCCTCAGCCTAGTGTGGGGAGTGAAAAAGTTCAATCACTATCTGCACGGGCAGAAGTTCACCTTGCTGACTGACCACCAACCACTTGTCTCCATCTTTAATCCAAAGAAGGGCCTTCCGCTGATGACTACACAACGGCTACAAAGATGGTCCCTTTTTCTAGGGGCGCACCAATATGAAATCGAGTATAAGGGCACGAAACAGCATGGAAACGCTGATGGGCTATCACGCCTGCCACTGCCTACTGCGGAGGAAGCACCAGCAGTGGATCCTGTCGAAATATTTCATTCGACTATAATTGAATGCTTGCCAGTAACTAACGCTGGTATAGAGGAGACCCGAAATGACCCGACACTGTCTTGGGTATATGATTTGACGGTGAAGGGATGGCCAGCACATGGCAACTCACTGTTGCCAGCATTCTCATCCAGAAGAGAACAGCTGTCAGTATGCCAGGGGACCTTGATGTGTGGATCCCGAGTGGTAATTCCGCCCAAGTTAAGGGAGAGAGTGCTCAATGAGCTTTACGAAGGTCATCTGGGAGGGGTGAAAATGAAAAGCCTTGCTAGGGCTTATGTGTGGTGGGCAGGGATCGATCAGCAAATCGAGGACCTGACAAAGAGCTGCTCAGGATGCCAGAAGGTCCAAAATGCACCACCACATGCCCCTCTACACCCATGGGAGTGGCCCTCATCTCCATGGCAACGGGTGCATATTGATTTTGCTGGTCCATTCATGGACTCAATGTTTTTAATAGCCGTGGATGCGCACTCGAAATGGCCTGAGGTGATCAAAATGTCCTCCACCACCACGGAGAAAACTATTGCAGTCCTACGGACCATTTTTGCCAGGAACGGCTTGCCAGAGCGGATTTGCTCTGATAATGGACCACAGTTTGTGTCCGAAGAGTTTTGAAGATTTATGAAAAGGAATGGGGTAAGGCATTACACATCCGCCCCGTATCATCCAGCCACAAATGGATTGGCTGAGAGGTTCGTACAAACCTATAAAAAAGCAGTAAAAGCCATGTGCGATGACGACATTCCACTGCAGCATAAGGTGGACAATTTCCTGTTAGCCTACAGAAATGCGACACATGCAGTCACCAACCAGGCCCCGGCCATGATGTTCTTTAACCTAAGGTTGAGATCTCGCCTGGATTTGCTCAGACCAAATGTACGAAGAGATGTTGAGAGTAAGCAATTCCAGCACATCAATGAGAAGCCGACAAGGAGCTTCAATGTAGGGCAACCAGTCTTGGCCCGCGACTACCGAACAGAGAAATGGCAACCAGGAACGATATGCACACGGCAGGGGCCACTAATGTACACAGTGGACGTTGGGGAGAGCATCGTGAGACGCCATGCTGACCAGATCCTAGAGTCACAGGAACGAGTCAACCCCATGCCTCGCCCATACGTACCTGGTGATGAACCCGACGTACAGGTAGCATCTACCCCAGAAACAGTAGCATCGGAAGCTGATGAACCAACCGACGACAGGGGGCCAGAATCGCCTCCGCACCAAGAGCAAGACACTCGGGAAAGGCGCTATCCAGGAAGGATCAGGAAGCCTCCCCAAAGACTGAATTTATAAATAGACTATTTTCAGCTAATGTTGCATGTTAAAAGTGTTAATTGTAATTAGTTTGGTATTTAATTGTTAAATGAGTGTTATGGTACTGTTAATCTAAAAGGGGAGGAATTGTAATGTATGTACCTTTAAGGGGGGGAACTACTTTCTACAGCTCATGTATACTGTAATACCGGCAGTGACCACACCTGTATATAACGCTGAGTAGTAATCTGTTGTTTCAGTTGCAGTTTGAACCACGTTGAGTAAACACCTGTTGTACCGTTCTCTGCAGTCCTTTTCTTATTATTACACGGACGTAACAGGTGGAGTTGTGAGGGGAGGGTGGGATAGCAAGAGGTGCATGCAAGAAGGAGGGATAACATATGAGGATACTAGCATCTTGTATTCTTTCTGCCCTGCCGCTGGCCAAGGGCTCAGCCATGCCCCGTGCCAAGAATTACCTGCACTATCTCCTCCAAGAGTGTGAGGTGAGGCTAGGAATGGGAGGTGTGCCTTGTGATTGGTACAGATTGTTGGCAGGTGAGTGATTTGGAGGGGGGGGGTCGTGCATTGAGAAGTATGTGAGGCTAGTGATTCACTTGGCAGGAGATGGCTTTTGAAGATGCATTCACTGACCTTGACCAGTGGTCTGAGGTCATGAAGCTTCTTTGGACACTGGAGCCAGGTGGTGGGGGCGACACTGCTGGCAGGGACAGCCTCAGTGATCTGGTCCCACATCGTTCTTTCTGGAGGACCTCCTGTCCCCTGTGGGTAGAGGACCTCTCTTGCAGTGTTGACCCCTGCACAAAGCTGGAGTGCTGTGTGCGAGACCCTGGATGCCCTTCCCTGACTTGCTGAGCCATTTGTGTTAGTGCTGAAGCACTTTTCCCATTTTTTGAGATGCGGAAGGGAATTCAGCTTTGAAAAGTTGAAGACTCCCATTTGGGACTTCTTTGTAATGTTAATTTTTTTAAAAGGCAATAAGGGCTGAAAACTGCATTTTTTTTACTTCATTTTTATTTTTCAGTTCAGAAAGCATTGCCGTTTTAATGTCCCACAATGCCTAGTGAACTCATTGGGCTGGATTTTGTCAATGGGGACGTGATAGAGGCGGGGCTCCCACTTTTTGGGTTGTAGTCCCGCCTCCATCAATTTGTAGCAGGCCAATTAAGGGACACCCGGTTACAGGTGACGTCAGGGATTGACATTTCATCTGTCAAGAGCTTTTGACAGATGAAATATCAGCGCTTGACAGCTCTGTGAGGCTGTCAAACACTGACAATCTGACTTCTAACTTGAGTCCTTCTCCACAGACTCAGTTAGAAATCTCTCCAGAACAGAAAGCAGAATGCTGCAACTTTTGACAGCTCGCGGCCATTCTGCTTTCTTTGCCGGTGAGATGAGGGACTCCCGAGACCTGAAGGAAGGAAGCCTGCATTAGTAAGTAAAGGTAAGTAAAACTTATTTAAACACTTTACACACACCAAACACACTTACCTCTGCACTCATGCACCCATCACTCACCTGAACACCGGACATTTTGAACCCTCCAAGCCCTTCAGCCTGACGGTCCGCCTCGCTAACTTGGCATGGTTTGGAGCGGTCGGGAAGCCCACACTTCAGGAATAAAATTAGGGATTAGGCTAAAAACTGCCTGTTAACTACATGTTGGCACTAATCCCCTTCCCGCCTCAGGGAGGCGGCTCCCAGCACAAGTCGGGTACCCGCCTCCTGGGAAATGGGCATGGAGGTGGGTTGGGGGCAGGAAGGGTTCGTGCCCCCGGATTCTGCAATTTTAACACCCCACACGCTTCCATTCCCGCCTCCACGGCCCTGGGAAATTCGAGCTCATTGCCTCACTTCCAGAGGCTGTTGGAAGCTGGAACGCCACTTCTGGATGCCAACTTCGCTACCGATGCCTGCATTAACACCACCAGGAGGGCATTACCTGGTCAGTTAGCGCTGGACTAAAATATTTTCTCTCCTACCACCGCGGCCATTAACCCAAGGCTGTGATGACACCGGCAACTTTTGTGGCGGCCACGAATTTCTAGGCCATGATCTGTTTCATTACCGGCTCATAAGGTTATAATCACAAAGTGATTCAACAGGGACTATGGTCATGCCAGGTCTCTGTTCAGCAGTAGTCAGCATTTCTTCAGCCATCATTTCTGCCCCTTCCCACATCCCATGAGAAGTGATTCACTCCAGACTGGGTGTCTGGGTTAATGCTTGCTTTAAGAAATAATGATGATGCTGAGTGTTGGTCAGACGTATTGGTTTGCTGTTGTTGGAGTTCATGGATATCTGCAAAAAGAAAATGGCATGTTTCTGTACAGACAATATATGGCATGTTTCATAGTGCACCACAGTCATCACTTTACACCTGTTGAAACGTATTTGTACTATTAAGTTACGCAATTATAATTGTGCAAACTAGGAGTGGTGTTATCTTCTTTAGCTTGTGTGTTACTCACACTTTGTACAGCCTCCCACCCAATGACCTCCATGATTGCCCCCACGAAGCTGGCAAGAGGGTTGATAGGCCGTATCCCATCACTTTGACCTTTATGTCTACTATTGAAAGCAGTCTTCCTCTACAAGGAGAAAAGCCAATATGCATTGAATGAGAGACATTTTGTGTTGTCTTTGTAATGCATTTACTAGTCTTCAACATAGCTTACCTGAATCTAAATTACCTTGGTTACAGAATTTATAGATTTTTATTGTTTTTTTTATTCGTTTATGGGATGTGGACATCACTGGCGAGGCCAGCATTTATTGCCCATCCCTAGTTGCCCTTGAGAAGGTGGTGGTGAGCCGTCTTCTTGAATCGCTGCAGTCCATGTGGTGAAGGTACTCCCACAGTGCTGTTAGGGAGGGAGTTCCAGGATTTTGACCCAGCGACGATGAAGGATCGGCGATATATTTCCAAGTCAGGGTGGTGTGTGGCATGGAGGGGAACTTGGAGGTGGTGGTGTTCCCATACACCTGCTGCCCTTGTTCTTCTAGGCGGAAGAGGTCGCGGGTTTGGGAGGTGCTGCCGAAGAAGCTTTGGCGAGTTGCTGCAGTGCATCTTGTAGATGGTACACACAACAGCCACGGTATGCCGGTCGTGGAGGGAGTGGATGTTTAAGGTGGTGGATGGGGTGCCAATCAAGCGGGCTGCTTTGTCCTGGATGGTGTCGAACTTCTTGAGTGTTGTTGGAGCTGCACTCATCCGGGCAAGTGGAGAGTATTCCATCACACTCCTTACTTGTGCCTTCTAGATGGTGGAAAGGCTTTGGGGAGTCAGGAGGTGAGACACTCGCCACAGAATACCTAGCCTCTTGTTGCCACAGTATTTATGTGGCTGGTCCAGTTAAGTTTCTGGTCAATGGTGACCCCCCAGAATGTTGATGGTGGGGGATTCGGCGATGGTAATGCCGTTGAATGTCAAGGGGAGGTGGTTAGACTCTTGCTTGTTGGAGATAGTCATTGCCTGGCACTTGTATGGCACGAATGTTACCTGCCACTTATCAGCCTAAGCCTGAATGTCACTCAGGTCTTGTTGCATGCGGGCATGGACTGCTTCATTATCTGAGGAGTTGTGAATGGCGCTGAACACTGTGCAGTCATCAGCGAACATCCCTATTTCTGAAATAACAACAGAAAATGCTGGAAAAACTCAGCAGGCCAGGCAACATCCGTGGAGAGAAAATAGAGTCAACGTTGACTCTATTTTCTCTCCACGGATGTTGCCTGGCCTGCTGAGTTTTTCCAGCATTTTCTGTTGTTATTTTGGATTTCCAGCATCTGCAGTATTTTGCTATCCCTATTTCTGACCTTCTGTTGGAGGGAAGGTCATTGATGAAGCAGCTGAAGACGGTTGGGCCTAGGACACTGCCCCGAGGAACCCTTGCAGCGATGTCCTGGGGCTGAGTGCATTGGAACTATCAGATGAACGTGTGAAAAATTATAGTCATCAATCTATTCCACCTGCATCTTTTCTATGTTTTCCTTTTTTTGGTTTACCGTTAACAACAATTTTCATTAGTTCCCTAACATGTTGCAATTCCAGCGAATTACTTGATCATTCCGGCTTAAGATACCCAAGCAAGCATATCTGACATCTAAAATTTACTTGGTATATATTCAATTCATCCTCATTACACTTTTCTTCAAAACACATACATTTTTTGGACAATCAACCAGATTTGTTGGGTGCATGATATTCACTGTGTCATTGTCTCACACTGGCGGTACCCTCTGCTTGTTGGTAGATGCCCCTCCACACCAATAGAACACTTTGTCATGTTCTCAGTAACCACTGGTAGAGCTTCTTCACTAAATTGGACTTTGCACCTTCTACATTCTCCTTCAATTTTCTCCAAAATCATGTACTTCACAACTGAACTGGCCCACTATGCACTATTTATACTAATTACGTGGCTGTTTAGCCTGTTCAGCAGCATTACTGCAGGTGCATTCGGGCTGAAAATTCAGCTGTGAGCTTCTATAAAGAGCTGATGATGCATTTAAAAGAGAAATAAAAATAATTGCCATTACATATATCTGCATATATCTGTAGAGGAATTTCATCCCCTAAGTTTATGACGTTTGAGAAGAGCTGCTGGCATAGTCAGCTCTTTGTTAAGTTTTAAAATCCTGCTAGGTTTAAAACCAATAAGCAGATCTCTCTGAGTATGTTGTTTAAGCCTCCATATACAGAGCTCTGCTCTGCCTTGTTAGAAGGTGGTGTGAGTAGGCAGTTTAACTCCACAGTATTTCCAATGCTCTAAAAGTGATACTTGTGTGATTTTGCCACTTGCAGTGTAGCTTCAATCCTTACAATCCAATTCTATCGGATCTTTAGGTGGCTAATGGATTTTTACACCCATTGTGTTATGACTTTTTATTAGGTAGTTTAGTCTAATTTTCAATGTTCAAAATACTAATAGTTTAATTTCCTGTCATATCTGGCGTTTTCATTTGATGGATTTGTAATTTATATTAGTAGAAATTAGTAACAGAGTCTAAAGTAAAAATAAAACTGAACAACTGTAGCGAGATCAAATTTCTAGACACCATGAAATAACCAAATCTTTAACAGTGGAGCTTTGCTTTAGTTCAACGGCTAATTACAGCTGCCAGCCACATTTCCAATTTACTACAGTTTTGTGCATGGAATTAAGTAAGAGGCTTTTCTAAAATTCAAAATAAAACCATAGTTTAAAATAAAAAGACAGCTTTAATAACAGCTTTCAAAAATTACATCTGAATAGAAATGATTGGCCCAGAAATTCGGGACTCCACGGGTGAGTACGCACGGGGTACTCACCCGTAGGCCGAATGGAAGTGCCGGTTTTCTGCATGCACTGCGCATGCGCGGGAAACTGGCACTTCCGATCCTCTGAACGAAGAGGTTCAGAGGTCGAACGCGCGCGCAGGGGAGGCTGCGGGTGCGCTTTGAGCTTAGTTTTTTTTTCAGGTTTTCCCGGGAGGGTAAGCATGCAGGATTTACACATTTAAAAAGCAGGTGTAAGGCCTGCTTTTTACAAGGTAAGTGGTCAATTAATTAAAATTAAAACATTTTTTCCACAGGTTTATTATTTTTAAATACTTTAAAGCAAGGTAAGTTTATTTTTAGCCCCGTTAGAATATTTAAAAAAAAAATTCAAAAATTTAAATTATTGTTTAAAATAGTTATTTAATGTAATTTATAGTTTATTTTAAAAGTGTGATTTAAAAAAAAAATTATTTGAAGGTTTACTGCTATTTTGGGGCCCGTAGTATTTATAAGTTTTGACAGGTCTTCCTGTCAATCTTATGTAAGAAGTCACACAACACCAGGTTATAGTCCAACAGCTTTATTTGAAATCACAAGCTTTCGGAGTGCTGCTCCTTCTTCAGGTGAAGTGGAGAAATGCAAAAAAAATGTTTTTTGTCTGTTTTTTTGTTTTTCATACAGACCCCAGCATCTGCAATATTTGACCCCTTGTGACCCCACCTCATTGTTCTTTGATGTAATGTTTCCCTGACTGACCTGTTTGGACACCATTCACACCTTTGACTGCTGTGATTATCTCTCTGCCGAGGTGCGATAAATGGCAGTTGGAAAGGTTACCTGTAAACATCTGACATGATTCTCTGACTATATAAGCTGTGTCTTTATGCATTTCTCCACTTCACCTGAAGAAGGAGCAGCACTCCGAAAGCTTGTGATTTCAAATAAAGCTGTTGGACTATAACCTGGTGTTGTGTAACTTCTTACATTTGTCCACCCCAGTCCAACTCCGGCATCTCCACACCATGTCAATCTTATGAATGGGCTTTTCCCTCCTCCGATTGGCTGCCCCTGGCTCATGTGATCCCAGGGGACGCATCGCACTAACTACGCCCCTGGGACACGCAAGCACAGCGCGCCGGCAGCTGGGCCAGGCCCCGGAGCGGAATTCCACAGGGCCCTACAGCTCAACTGCCGGCGCGCAAGGTTAGTGCAGGTCGGGGGCTTGCACCCGCGGGAAGCCCCCGACCCAAATTTCTGGGCCGATAGTTTTTGAAAGTTTGCAGAAAAAAAAAATCTGTGGATATTTTACCAAGAAACATACTATGTGTAGGTGGAGATCACTAAACAAATAATCCTCCATCAATGGAAATCTGAAAATTCTGGGTCTTGCATTATGTTATCTTAACAAAAGACAAAGTTAGATGACTTTACTATTAATCCTCATTCTTCTTCATGTAGCTTTTATGCAGATACACATAAAAAACCTCCTCAGCTGGCGCAAGGATGTGAAAAAGATTTGAAATGCTGCTGTGCTCAAATCCTACATTTAACCTCATAATATCTGGATGTTACAAGTTTGAGTCTTGCATTCGATATTCCCTCAGTTATAGCAGTGCTAGTCATCAGCAGTCTGAGCATTTTACATTCAGAGTGTGCCTGTCGGACCAAATATTTAATTATGTGCCAGCGTAATTTGAACTTTATATCGTGTCTTTTGCCCCTCACCTCCAATCTATTCGAAGGTGAACTGAGAAATAGTTAATCAGACAAAGCCAGATATAAATCATTAAGACTGCTTAATTTCACAGACAGCAAGTCAACTGAAGAGTAACAATCAAAGGAAATTCCACTTACTTCACTTCCATCCTTGAAAAATGGGAATAATAATAAAACCAAATGCCCTGTCCCTTTTGTAGGCTGACTTACTCGTTTCTGCCACAACTTTCTTTCTAGAGAACTTCTGACTGCAGAAACGACTTGCATTTTAGCTCCAGACCCAGGCCTACACCTGGCTGTCTCTTGTTTAAAACCTGACTATCCCGAAGGGGAGGGGTGGTGTCCACATGAATAGAATCAATGCCCCCCCTTCTCCCACACACAATGGGTGTGAATATTTGTTTGCCATCTGAGATGTGATACCAATAGCTAGTCATCATGGGTATTGGACCTGGGATGAGACAATTATATCAGTTTCAAATAGACCGGGAGCTGTGACTGCTTCATGCTGCCACATCTTCAAAGTCTGCAGTCTGTGGCCTTTTTTAAAAACCTGTGTGAAATCACCATAGGCGCGACCTTACCAGCCCTGGGGAGGCGGGACTGCTGAGAAAATGGCAGAATTTGGGGGCGGGTGCCCAACCCACCCCTAACCCACCTCCATACCATCTTGCTAGGAGGCGGGTAGCCGTCCCACGCCGGGTCCCGTCTCCTTGGAAGCAGGAAGGGATTAAAGCCAATTAACTGCCTGTTAACAGGTAGTTAACAGGCAGAAAATAGGTTTATCACCATTTTGCCCACAGAAGTGCGGGCTTCCCGAAGTCTCCGAACCCCGCCAGGGTCACCGAGGCGAGTAGTGGGTCTGTGGGGTCCAAAAGCGTGCTGTGAAGGTAAGTGATGAGTGCAAGTGTGGAGAGGTGAGTATCTGAGGTAAGTGGAAAGTGTTAGAAAAAGTGTACTTACCTTTATTTCTTCCTGCAGGCTTCAGTCGGTGGGTATGTGGAGTGTCTCGTGCCTCCGTGGTAGAGATGACAGATGGCCGTTGCATTCTCCAATGCAACAACCATCTAATATCTGCAAAAGAAAGAGGTTTGATGAGGTCTTGAATTCAAGACCTCATCAAACTACAGAGAATGTCATTGTTTGACAGCTTCACAGAGCTGTCAAACGATGACAATTCATCTGTCAATTGACAGATGAAACGTCATACGTTGACGTTCACTGCAACCGGCTTTCCCTTAATTGGCCTGCTAAACCCGCTGGGCGGGCTTAACAAGGTCAATCAAGGGAAAATAGCGTGGGTTGGCCAGAAGTTGATGGAGGCGGGACTGAAACCCAACAAGTGGGAGTCCCGCCTTTAAAAGCTCTCCATTGGCAAAATCACCCCCACAACACTTAAACCCCCACAATCCCAAATCCTTTCCATGAAGAAAAAATCTTTAAAAATCCTGAAACATGTCACTGGAGATTATATATATTCATTTATTGTCATCTTCATTCAACTGTAAAATCAAGTTGTTGTGTTTGTACCTAACAGAAATCTCAAATTCAGATTCTATCATTTTATATAAACTGTGAAATCTTGTAGTTGTATGTGATACGGGGTTTTTGTGGGTTAAAATAATGCCTTTTCTCAAAAAATAGAACTACTTTCCGCCTTTGACCCTGTTGCTTCAATTAGTATTGTGTGTTGGCCATATTTACAGTTATTGCAAAGATCTGAGAACGAGACATGATGAGAGGTTTATGTGCTTATAGAAAATTGGCATGTAATAGCTTGTCGGTATAGTAGTTAAACTGCCAAAAATGGCCAGTCTCCCTACCACCCTGTGCTTGTTTATGAGTCATACTGCACCTCATGACCATCTTATGTCTGCAAGAAACCACAGTTCTCTCATTTGTCCTTTTATTTTTTTTTATTCGTGGGCGTCGCTGGCAAGGCCAGCATTTATTGCCCATCCCTAATTGCCTTTGAGAAGGTGGCGGTGAGCCGCCTTCTTGAACTGCTGCAGTCCGTGTGGTGAAGGTACTCCCACAGTGCTGTTAGGGAGTGAGTTCCAGGATTTTGAAGCAAATCACTTAAAAAAAAATCTTAGGCATTGTGCTTGGAGTGATTTGAAGATATGCGTATTTTAGAATGGTTTTATGAATCAAATTAATAGGTTTATAAATATGGAAACCAAAGCTGTTCAGCAGTACCCAGCTGGTGGTGAATCATCTAGGTTGGGCAATTCCAGATCAACATCAGTCAGTTTCAATCAATAAGAAAGGCAGGTCTATACCAAACAAATGTTTGCAATTCTTTGAGGATACAGTAAGTTTGGTGGATAGCGGTAATGTGACGTCCAGAAGTCATTCAATAAGTGCTTCACAAGAGACTTGTGGCTAAAATGAGAGCTTCCAGGACAAAGAAATTAGAAAATAAATTGACTAAATAATAGAGAAAAGGCCAGTGGTCAGCTGTGGTAGTTTGAATTGAACAGCTGTATCCAACAGTCTCATGAATCACAGAGCGGGTATTTAGTATTGAAAAATGTCAGGCAATACATATTACTGTAATAGCAAATGCAATTACAAAATTATGAATATATCATTAAATATAGTAAATCAGAAAAAAGATTTTTGTGCAACTGTCGATATATTGAAAGTGTCGTCTGTGTGAGCAGCAGTTGCAAAGGCAAACAAAAATACTGAGGTGTATGACTAGATGTTTGATATGTCAATGTAATGAAGCGATCCATACTGATGCAATAAAAATAGGAGTGATGTGTTGATTCCAGGTACCATACTTTTGAGCGAGATATAAAATAGAGATAGTGGAAAGGATTCAGAGAAACGCAACAAAGAAGTCTCCTGGTTTTGAATCATTAGCTATGAAGAGTGGCTAAGGGAATTTGATCAGTTTTCATAGGTGCTTAAAAGATAAAATGCTTCAAATTTTTAGAATAAATAGTTGATCTCCCGTGGCATTGGAAACAAAATATAATAAAAACTGCTTCTCTATTGCTGTGATTATGCCGCACTCTCATTCTGTCTACTTCTCTCTCTCTTTCAGTTTGTCTTCTGTGTTTTCTTTCACACTTTCTGTTGCCATCTCTATATCCTTGACAGGTGTTAGCTTGGATCAGTTGGTAGCATTCTCAACCCTGAGTCATAGGTTGCTTGGCTCAGTTACTAGCGTGGCCTAGCTGGTATCATTCTTGTCTCTGAGTCAGAAAAGTCTAGGTTCAAACCCCACTATGGATTTCAGCACGTAATCTAAACTGACACTTCAGTGAAGTGCTGTGGAAGTGCGGTATTGTCAGAAGTGTTAAACTTTGGCACCATTGTCTACTCTAGTGGATGTAATAGATCGCATGCCACAATTTTAAGAAGAGCAGGGAGGTTTTCCCCAGTGTCCTGACCAACACTCCTCCCTCACCAACACCTGCAAATAAAGCTGAAATTGACTGTAAATGTATAATGGAAATACACATTGGATAATCATAAGTCTCACAGTGTTACCATATAGGTCTTGAGCTATCATGTAATCAGCAGTTGGTTTGTGCACATTTGTTGCCCTGTGTTTTTCTGAGGACGAAGTCATGATGCTTATCATTATGTGAAACTTATAGTGGTCTACAGGATTCCTTGGGTTTTCCTGAATATTATTCCATTGTTCATTGTGGTTCATGTACTGGGAGTGGGGAAAACTGCTGCCGAAATGTAACATTTGCAGAGATGATGCTACAAACATTCTAGAAGTTTGACCAAAGTGTTTCAGCATCGCTGATCATGCTTTGAATTGACTAGTTACTTAACTGCAATAAAATCAAGGATGTTTATTATACCACTGTCACAATTCAACTATTAAATAACAGCAATTGACAACAGGAGCGGATAACACACTTTCATTTTTAAAAAAATGGTTGGACAGCACACTCTAACTATAGCTGTGCAGTTCCTGCTCACTCTGTGCTTTCCCCACTTCCTTGATCTCATCTATTCTGATAACCACACCCAGTTGCAGTGGTAAGATGTGAGCGACCTTATGTACTAGTTATTAAATGTGGAGGAAGTCTCCTTGGTTCACTGTGCCCTGCTTAGACTAGCGGGACTCGGTACACTGCAACAGCCCGTGTCCCACCCACAGACCACAGTTCCACAGAGACAGGAAAATAAAATCCACAATCATTTTACAGGAATATACAGACTGCTCACACACGCTCTCTTTCTGTCTTGCTTGGTCATTCACACACTCTTCCTGTTTCCCGGCTCACTCAATCACAGCATCATTTGTTCATTTTTGCCTCAGAGAAAAACATTTTGACTCAGGAGAAGGCAGGAGGGATCCGTACAGGCGGGGGCCGAGGCGGGTGGCAAACTGTCCCAAAACTCGCCAGCGAGGCCCCGGGGAGATTTAAAATCCCTTGCCTCATCTCCATAGAATTAGTCAGTCTCCTGCTCGTAACTGGAGTGGCGGGCGGTAGCACAATGTCAGGCGACAAGAGGCCACTGTCGGGGACCGTTCCTTCCCCAGCACTCGGGTAAGTCATGGGGAGGGGGTTTGTGTGGGCCTCGCGAACGGAGAAGGGGTGGGAGTAGGTGAAGCCTAAACTCTCCTTGTGGGGCCTGCAGGTGTACTCCCGCTTCCCCTTGCCCCACTAGGACAGTCAAAAATAAATAAAAAGACTTAGCCTTTTTGTGCCTCTTCTAGCCCCGACTCCGATGACATCATCTGCATATTTAAAGAAGGACCCTGACGTTTTGCGGTGGGTGTCCTTCCGGCCTGCTCAGAGGAACAGGTTAAAATCAGAACCTGCTGAAAGAGAGTTAACGGTTAAACTTCCCTCGCACCGTTTTTGCTAGGGTTAAAATCGACCCCTGTAATTAAAACAAAAGGTACACTGACCAATATACAGCACAGCTCAAAGCTACTGCTTTAGCAGCAACATTTCAATGTGCATTTTGTTTTAATACAAAGTTTATCTTTTATTTCTCAGCATTTCTCCTTTTCTTTTTTTCCCTTTGATCTTTTCCAGATGCTTGGTTATTTTTGCTTTTGTTCTTTGTCTTCATTCCCCATCTTTTCTCCTCATTCTATAATTTCACATTCTATACCTACATTTCATTTTTCTTATTATCCTCCAATATTAGTTATTTTTGTTTTCCTTTCACTCTTTGGGGGTAATTTTGCCTTTTGCCGATGGTGTAAATTGCACGATATCTGCTGGGCTGCCCATCAAACACCTTGCCCGGTTTTTATTCCCATTTAAGTCGTTGTTTAATGGGCGGCCAACCCAATATCGCACATTTTACACTATCGCTGAAATCAAAATCTTCCAAAAGCTCTTTTTTATTCAATATCTGTCTTTTCACTTTTGTTTGTCCTTGTGTGCTGAAAAAAGACAAAAACACAAAATACTTTAAATTTTTGTTGTTGTCTAAACAGAGGTCAAGGAAATATATTTTTTTTAAATTTCGATTCTCTTTCCCATTGAATGGGAGCAGCCCACACTGAAAAATTAGAATCATCATTTCCTGATGGTTGGTATGACTCATATTTCAAATATTTAAATTTACCACTGCAGGAATAAAATGCATGAAGTTAGGGTTCTCACTAGTGGTGATGACAGGTACAGACATCCAGCCCAGGGCAGGATCCACTTAAAATAAATCTTGCACTTGATTGTGGGACCAATTAATAACTGGGCCCCTGTCACACCAGAATAAGAGTGTTTCTTCGACAAGAATAAAGTTAGAGTGACATTAAAACCAATTCCAAATCTATCATAACATGTCTGGGAACTTAGGAGCAAGTGGTGATTGCCACCAACCTGTCTGGATTTATCTGAAATGCCCATAAGAACATTAATCCTTGTGCACATCCAGAATTGGGATTTGGGCAGTGGCCTGTTTCTGACTAATGGCTATAGTCTGTTAACCTCATCACCACTCCAAGTATAGACCTCTATTTTTAACTTTTTTAAAGCAAGGAAGTAAAATGGTGCTGAAACCATTGCTGCCCAAAGTCATCAATGACTTGTGACTATTTGCAGCAGCAAGTGAAGTTGATACTTGGGAACCTACACACGATGTCTAACCACACTGTTGAGGAATAATGATCTCACTCAACCTGGAATTGTTCTGAAAGGTAATCACTTTACTGAATTGCAGCATCCATAGCAAACAAGAATCCAAAGTCTTCAAAAATGCACTGAGTGTTTTAATTTATTTGGTGGTTTGATATCTGCAATGCCTGAGGTTAAATCCAAGGCTATATAACTAGACTTCCAAGGTTTTGCTCCGACCCATGACTAGATAAGCAGAGATCATACCCATACTCCAACCACTGGCTGTCAGTGACTCAGATGCATAGCAAACATCATGAATCATAGCTATTGCCCTTTACATTGGTGGAAAATAACGATAAAACATTGAATATGGTGATACACAAATGTATTTTGTCCCCTACACTTGGGTGCCTATGATAAGAAAAAGAAGTACATTTGTGCTAGAGGGATATTTTTATCTTGCTTTTTACATCTGTAATATTTTTTTTCTTAAAAGGATATGGACACCCAATACATGCAGTGGTCCACAGTTAGTAATTGGTTATGAACCAAAATCCCTTAATTTGGGTCACACATTTAATTTGATGCTCATCTCTGTTTGATAGTTTAGAGTTTTTAAGAAATAACTTGTATAACACGATGTATTCTGTTTTACACTACTCAGAAAATATATACTGAGATGTGGCGGAACCACTAAGAGACTCAGAACATTTGAGAATAATCTCTTTAACTGCATTGTAGTGCAGCCATGTACTGCACCTTTAAACTGTTTGTTAACTATACTGTATGTGCCTTCCTATATCCTGCGTGATGACGTCATGCCGCCGATCACGTGACCGTCAGTGGCGCGAAGAACGCGATGACGTTGGTTTCCAGAATCTTCCAGCAGTCGTCGAGTGCCTCACAGCCTGAACAGAGCTGTATACATCTTCTCCTGTAGTTTACTAGTTAACTTCGTTGTTATTAAACTTTGTTGTTTTGATTTACTGAGTCGAACTGCAATTATTCAGATAGGAACTACCGTTCCTACAGAGATTACTTCATGGAATGTATGTTGACATAAGCTTAAGTAGTATCACAAAAGTTTTAACTTAAAGCTGCATTTTTCCCCCGAAGGTTGAGATATGCAGTAGGTTTCCTCTTATATTTAATATCTGGATTCAAATTCAGCCCACACTGATGAACTCAAACTATCCAGAAAGAGCAAGTGTTGTATTTATATAGCTCCTTCTCACTGTCTCTCAGAAATGCCTCACAGTGCTTCAGATACAATGAATGTAAACTAAAATGTTACTATTTGCTAGATCCCCAAAACAGCAGTGAGATGAATGGGTCTTTAAAGTTAAAACCTTGGAAAAATGCTGAAAGCTGCTCCTTACTGAACTACAGTAGAAACTTCGGGGGGAATTTTAACATGGATGAGCGGGGACTGCCTCGGGAGCACCTCTTGTGGGCCAAAAGGATCAGGAGGGTTTCCTCCTGCCCGCCAAACTCCCCCACCATCAGACCGCACCCCCCCCCCCCCATACAAACCCTGGGATTGGACCGCCACCCCCCCCATACAAACCCTGGGATTGGACCCTGCCGCCGGAGTCAGGGATTGGACACCCCCAGGACAGGGATCGGACTGTCCCCAGAATTGGACCCCCCAGGGTCAGAGACCAGACCCTCCCTGGGATCAGACCCTCCTTTTAGTTCAGCGATTGGACCCTCCCCTGAGTTTAGGGATCAGACCACCCCGGGGTCGGGGATCGGACCCACCACCCCGGGTCGGTGATCGAACTCCCCTGGGGTTGGAAATTGGGCACTCCCTGGGGTAGGGATCAGACCCACCTCAGGGTTGGGGATCAGCCCCTCCTTGGGATCGGACCCTCCCCAGGGTCAGGGATTGGACCACCTCCCCCAGGGCTTGGACTTTCCCTGGGGTCAGGGATCTTGGGATCAGATCCCCCGGTTTGGGGAACGGACCTACTTGTTCCTGCGGCCTCCTCCAGAGTGCTCCCCGCCCGACTGGAAGTCAAGCCTGTCAGTCAAGGAACCTGCCACTGACAGAAGACGCATGCTGTGGTGTTAAATCTCCATAGCGTGCGGGCAGACCCAAACTTCCAGGTTTAGAATTATAGAATCACAGATTCCCGTGTGCTACTGGACCCTCCCACTCCCAGCGCATCAGGAAGTAAAAATGACCCCCAACATGTATCGTTATTACTGGGTGGTTAATAATAATTAAATCATGCCTTTATTGTTCTTTACTTTTAATATTTGCCCTTCTGTCCTGAGTCTGTAGGCAGAGCAAATATACAATTTTGTCTGGCAGCATTACAGTTTAATGGCACATAAATTCCTTCTGGTCTGTGTGACATTTGATGCCTTGCATAATGTTTCACTGAGTGAGGAGCAATCGGCATACCTGACACAATAAGCAATTCCCCAGATGGCAAGGAGCGCTGATCCTTTTCACTTCCCATGTACTCGGGTGATGGAAATAATTAATATTGATTATATTAATTGGCTGCTGAGAAAAAAAAATTGTTTTCCTTTAGGCATTCATCTAATGTGAAAGTCCTGCTTTGATCTGAAGGAGTAGAATTTGCTCTAAGAAACATGGACAAAAGAGCTGAATTCCAGAGGTGAGGTGAGAGTGACTGCCCTTGACATCAAGGCAGCATTTGACCGAATGTGGCATCAAGGAGCCCTAGTAAAATTGAAGTCAATGGGAATCAGGGGAAAGACTCTCCACTGGCTGCAGTGATACCTAACACAAAGGAAGATGGTTGTAGTGGTTGGAGGTCAATCATCACAGCCCCAGGACATCGCTGCAGGAGTTCCTCAGGGCAGTGTCTTAGGCCCAGCCATCTTCAGCTGCTTCATCAATGATCCTCCTTCCATCATAAGGTCAGAAGTGGGGATGTTCGCTGATGACTGCACAGTGTTCAGTATCATTTGCAACTCCTCAAATAATGAAGCAGTCCATACCTGCATTCAGCAAGACCTGGACGACATTCAGGCTTGGGCTGATAAGTGACAGGTAACATTTGTGCCACACAAGTGCCAGGCACTGACTATCTCCAACAAGTGACCATCTAACCACCTCCTCTTGACATTCAATAGCATTACCATCGCTGAATCCCCCACCATCAATATCCTGAGGGTCACCATTGACCAGAAACTTAACTGGACCAGCCACATAAATACTGTGGCTACAAGAGCAGGTCAGAGGTTGGGTATTCTGCAGCGAGTGTCTCACCTCCTGACTCTCCAAAGCCTTTCCACCATCTACAAGGCACAAGTAAGGAGTGTGATGGAATACTCTCCACTTGCGGTCTGCACACAGCGAGATTAAATGGAGTGGACTTGAACAGAGTGTTTTATTTGGGAATTTGGAAAGAGTGGGAATTTCGGAGAAGAGAGGGAAGGAGTTGTTGCTTTTTGCCTACATTACTTGTAGTGCTTTGTGTTACAGGTAGATATTTAATTTCAGTACCGTTAACTTAATCTAGATCAATAAGTAGTCAATAAGCTACACTGTAAACTAAGTTACCTAAATACAAATTAAATTAAATTAAATTAAATAAAACAAGGTCATATAGGGATGGCAGTGCAGGTGGTGTGCCGCAACTGCAGTTTGTGGAGAGCATTGTGATCCTGGACAACCACGCTTGCAGTAAGTGCCTGCATCTTGAGGAACTTCAGCTCAGAGTTTTTGAGCTGGAGTCTGAGGTGCAGACATTGCAGGGCATCAGGGATGGGGAGAGTTACCTGGACACTTTGATCCAGGAGGCAGTCACACCCCTTAGGTTAGGTAGTGGTACAGGCCTGGTTAGTGGTCAGGGACAGGAGGGTGTGACTGCAACTCAGACAGGTAAGGAGACCCAAGGAGCAGTGCTGGAGGAGCCTCAGCCTTTGCCCTTGTCCAACAGGTATGAGGTTCTTGCTGCTTGTGTGGATGAGGGAAAAGCCTGCAGGATGGATGAGCAAGGTGCAGGAGGCCATTCAAGTGGGGGGAGTGAAAGGGAATGTAGTTGTGATAGGGGACAGTATAATCAGGGGGATAGATACTGTTCTCTGCAGCTGTGACCGAGAGTTCCGAAGGTTGTGTTGCCTGCCCGGTGGCAGGGTTAAAGACATCTCCTCATAGCTGGAGAAGAACTTGGAGTGGGAGGGGGAGGATCCAGTTGTTGTGGTCCACGTAGGAACCAATGATATAGGTAGAACTAGAAATGAGGTTCTGCTGAGCGAGTTTGAGGAGCTAGGATCCCAATTAAAAAACAAAACCTCAAAGGTAATAATCTCTGGATGGTTACCTGAGCTACGTGCAAATTGGCATAGGGACAAACAGATTAGAGGTTTAAATGCATGGCTCAAAGTGGTGTGGGAGGGTACTGAATTTGAATGATCAGCCATGATCTCATTGAATGGCGGAGCAGGCTAGAGGGGCCGAATGGCTTACTCCTGCTCCTATCTTCTATGTTTCTATGAAGGGGTTTCAGTTCATGGGACACTGGCACCAGTACCGGGGAAAGAGGGCTGTTGGGATGGGCTCCACTTAAACCAGCTGGGACTAGTGTCCTGGTGAACCAAATAACTAGGGCAGGAGACAGGGCTTTAAACTAATGAAGGGGGGGGGGGGTTGGGGGGGGGGAGGCTTCAGGAAAAAGTAAATTTAAAAGCAGTGAGAAATGTCAAGGCTCTAGAGCAGAGTTTTGGGTAAAAATAAGCAGAGTGGGTCAGGAAGGGACAGAGAGAGTAACAAAGGTAATAAGGCATCAGTGAGTAAGGTGACATCAGGAAAAAATAGAAATAAGTCAAAGTTAAAGGCACTTTATCTGAATGTGCGAAGCATTCACAACAAAATAGATGAATTAATAGCGCAGATAGAAATGAACAGGTTTGATCTAATAGCCATAACTGAGACGTGGTTGCACAGTGACCAAGGTTGGGAACTAAATATTCCAGGATACTTAACTTTTAGAAGAGATAGGCAAAATGGAAAAGGAGGAGGGGTAGCCCTGATAATAAAGGATGGAATAAAGACAGTAGAGAGAAAGGATCTTAGCTCTGAAAATCAAGAAGTAGAATCAGTTTGGGTGAAGCTAAGAAACAGCAAGGGCCAGAAAACATTGGTGGGAGTTGTTTATAGGCCCCCAAACAGTAGTTGTAATGTAGGGCAGAGTATATATTAGGAAATTAGAGGCGCATGTAACAAGGGTAATACAGTAATCATGGGGGACTTTAATCTACATACAGACTGGGCAAACCAAATTTGCAGTAATAGTGTGGAGGACGAATTCATGGAATGTATGCAAGATAGTTTTCTAGATCAGTATGTTGAGGAACCAATTAGGGAACAGGCTATTTTAGATCTAGTATGTGCAACGAGAAAGGGTTAATTAATAACCTTGTAGTAAAGGGGCCTTTAGGGAAGAATGACCATAATATGATAGAATTTTATATTGAGTTTGAAAGTGATTTAGTTAAATCTGAAACTAGGGTCTTAAATCTAAACAAAACAAACTACGTAGGTATGTAGGTGATGTGCCTCAATTATTCCGAGACTCGAAGTTAGCAGAACAAAAGTAAGGCTTTTATTAACTCAGAACATAACACGTAAAATAGAGAGATGTCTTCCTTCAGGAGGCTGATGCCCGACTGAACTTAGATTACAAAGGAGCCAGGTATGGGCGGAGCCCTGCACACAACCAGTTCCAGCACATTCCAATACATAATACATGAGGACTGGGGGAAGGGAAAAGACACAGAAAGCAGGCAGTTACAAGACTCAGAAAACAGGCAGTGATGAATGGAATATATTTCATCACATTCACCCCTTCTATAGATTTAGTCTGTTCGGGGGTTTGATAGTCCTCTGCGACCGACGTGGCTGCTGTGGTGCCGCGGGTGTCGGCTGGGTGTCCCCGGTAGCCTCCTGGGTCTCTGCCGGGGGTGCCGCCGGGGTTGTTGAAGGGGTAGTTGGTGGGGGTGCCGTTGGTCGATGTTCTTCCGGGGGTGATGAAAGAATAGTGGGTGGGTAAGGGTTGCTGTGATCGTCGTCGCTGCTATTGCCGTGGTTGTTGTCGATGCCGGCTGGGGCGACGTCTTTTATGGACACGGTGTCCTCCCTTCCGTCGGCGTGCCGGACATATGCGTATTGGGGGTTGGCGTGGAGTAGGTGTACTGGCTCCACGAGAGGGTCCGTCTTGTGGCCCCTCACATGCCTTCGCACGAGTACCGGACCTGGGATGGAGAGCCATGACGGCATGGATACGCCTGAGGTGGATTTCCGAGGAAAGACAAACATTCGTTCATGAGGCGTGGCATTAGTGGCCGTACACAATAGCGACCGTATCGAATGGAGCACATCCGAGAGGACTTCCTGCCAGCGGGAGATAGGGAGGCCCTTGGTCCTTAGAGCTAGAGTGACTGCTTTCCACACTGTCCCGTTCTCTCGCTCCACCTGGCCGTTACCCCGGGGGTTGTAGCTGGTGGTACGGCTCGTGGCGATCCCCTTGGACAGCATGTACTGGCGTAGCTCTTCACTCATGAAGGACGCCCCCCTATCCGTGTGGATATAGCTCGGCATACCGAACAGGCAGAACAGGCTGTTGAGGCATTTAATGACCGTGGCGCTGGTCATGTCTGGGCAGGGGAAGGCGAATGGGAAACGGGAGTATTCGTCCACAATGTTCAGGAAGTAAACATTGCGGTCGACGGACAGGAGGGGGCCCTTGAAATCTAAGCTGAGCCGCTCGAAGGGCCGTGTAGCTTTGATTAAGTGGGCTCTATCTGGGCGGTAGAACCGAGGCTTGCACTCAGCGCAAGTGCGGCAGTTCCTGGTCAGAGACCGAACTTCCTCAATCGAGTAGGGTAAGTTACGGGACTTTATGAAGTGGAACAGCCGCGTGACCCCTGGGTGGCAGAGGTCGTTGTGGAGGGTCTGTAGCCGATCCTCGGTGGCGCTGGCACACATCCCTCGTGAGAGGGCGTCAGGGGATTCGTTAAGGGCCCCTGGCCGGTAAATGATGTCGTACTCGAAAGTGGAGAGCTCGATCCGCCACCTAAGAATCTTATCATTTTTAATCTTCCCCCTCTGTTTATTGTTGAACATAAACGCTACCGACCGCTGGTCGGTAAGTAGGGTGAAGCGTTTGCCGGCTAGGTAGTGGCGCCAGTGGCGCACTGCCTCCACGATGGCTTGGGCCTCCTTTTCCACGGAGGAGTGTCTGATCTCGGGGCCTTGGAGGGTCCTCGAGAAGAAAGCTACGGGCCGCCCCGCCTGGTTGAGGGTGGCCGCCAAGGCGAAGTCGGACGCATCACTTTCCACTTGAAATGGAGTGTTCTCGTCCACTGCCTGTAGCGTGGCCCGCTCAATATCCTGCTTAATGCTTTTGAAGGCAGCGTGGGCCTCAGCAGAGAGCGGAAAAGAGGATGCTTTCAAGAGGGGGCGGGCTTTGTCGGAGTAGTTGGGGACCCATTGGGAATAGTAAGAAAATAACCCCAGGCACCTTTTCAGGGCTTTGGGAGTGTTGGGCAGGGGCAGCTCCCGTAGGGGGCGCAATCGGTCGGGGTCTGGTCCGATTTCCCCATTCTCCACCACGCTGCCCAGTATGCAGAGGCGCGTGGTGTTGAAAACGCACTTGTCCTCGTTATAGGTGAGGTTGAGTTTTTGTGCGGTTTTCAGGAACCTCTCGAGGTTCGAGTCGTGATCCTGCTGGTTGTGACCGCAGATGGTGACGTTGTCGAGGTAGGGGAAGGTTGCCTGCAAGTGGTGGTCATCGACCATGCGATCCATCTCCCTCTGAAAGACCGAGACCCCGTTCGTCACCCCAAAGGGGACTCTGAGGAATTGGTAGAGGCGTCCGTTCGCCTCGAAGGCGGTGTACGGGCGGTCCTCTGGTCTGATAGGGAGCTGGTGGTACGCTGACTTGAGGTCGATGGTGGAGAACACCCGGTATTGGGCGATTTGGTTCACCATTTCTGATATGCGGGGTAGCGGGTAGGCGTCTAGTAGGGTGTACCTGTTGATCGTTTGACTATAGTCGATCACCATCCGTTTCTTCTCGCTACCCCTTACCACTACCACTTGGGCGCGCCACGGGCTGTTGCTGTGTTCAATAATGCGCTCTTTCAGGAGCCTGTCTACCTCGGTCGCGATAAACCGCCTGTCCTCCCAGCTGTACCTCCTGCTTTTGGTCGCTATTGGCCGGCAGTTAGGGGTAAGGTTCGCGAATAGCGAAGGCGGCTTTACCTTCAGGGTAGCCAGACCGCACACTGTGAGGGGCGGCTGGGACCCACCGTACTTGAGCGTGATGCTTTGGTGGTTGCACTGGAAATCCAAACCCAAGATCACGCTCGCACATAGATTCTTCATGATTAATACTTTAAAATTATCATACACAGTTCCGTTAATGCACAATTGTACCGTGCAGTAACCCAGAATGGTCGATGTCTGGGTTTTATCGGCCATAGAGATGGTACCCTGAGCAGGGACCACCTTTAGGGAGAGTTGTTGTGCCAGTTCAGGGTGGATAAAACTCTCCGTGCTTCCACTGTCAATTAAGCATTTAACCCGGCACCCGTTTACCTCGATGTCCACCATTGATTTGGATAGCGGATGCGGCCTGGTCTGGTCCACTGTGACCGATGCCACTGTAGGGCCCTGATCGAGACAAGATGGCATCCACGCTGTCTGCTCATAAGATGGCGGACCCCACGAGGTCGGGCAAGATGGCGTCCAAGATGGCCGCTCCCACAGCGCACACGCGGCGGTGGCGGGTTTTCCGGCGGTTGGTTTTCCGGCGGGGTTCCCTCTGCACACCTTCCCGAAGTGCCCCTTCTTACCGCACTTAAAGCAGGTGGTGCCTTTCGCCGGGCACAGGTTTCTGGTGTGCTTTGGCTGCCCGCAGAAGTAGCAGTTGGGTCCTTGACGCGTCGCGGCTGTCGTAGGGCTTCTGGGGGGAGAGCTGGGCCCCGCCGGTGTCGGGCTGCCGGGCGGGGAAGATGCCTTCCAAGATGGCGGCGCCCTCGGCACACACGTGGCGGCGTGGGCGGCGCGGGCTGAAGAGTAGGCGTCCGAGTTTCTCTGGGCCATCTCCAGGGACCGCGCGGTGTCCGCAGCCTGTTTCAGGTCCAACTCCGTTTTTTCCAGCAGTCTTTGCCGGATGTGAGTGGAGCTGAGGCCTGTGATAAAGGCATCGCGAACAAGCTCGTCGGTGTACACTGCGGCTTTTACATCTCGGCACTTACAGTCCTTGCCAAGCTTTTTCAGGATGCTTAGGAACTCCTCCACCGATTCCCCAGGTCGCTGTGCGCGAGTAGCGAGTAGATGCCTAGCATACACCTCATTCGTAGGCTGCTGGTAATGCGCCTTTAAGGTGTTGCAGGCGGCCAGGTACGTATCGGCATCTTGGATGAGGGGGTAAACCCGGTGGCTTACCCAATTCCGTAGCATTCCGAGTCTCATCTTCGCAGTGTCCGTAGCGTCTTTGACGGCTGCGGAATTGTCCAGGAAGAATTCCATACAGTCAAACCAGTGTCCGAAGCGTGCTGATGCGTCCGGAGCATGTTGATCCAAATCCAAACGTTCGGGTTTCAGGAGTTGATCCATAGTGTTGAAAATTGAGTTAATAAAATTGATGTGCCTCAATTATTCCGAGACTCGAAGTTAGCAGAACAAAAGTAAGGCTTTTATTAACTCAGAACATAACACGTAAAATAGAGAGATGTCTTCCTTCAGGAGGCTGATGCCCGACTGAACTTAGATTACAAAGGAGCCAGGTATGGGCGGAGCCCTGCACACAACCAGTTCCAGCACATTCCAATACATAATACATGAGGACTGGGGGAAGGGAAAAGACACAGAAAGCAGGCAGTTACAAGACACAGAAAACAGGCAGTGATGAATGGAATATATTTCATCACAGTAGGGCAAGTTGGCTAAGATAGATTGGGAAACTACATTAAAAGGTATGATGGTAGACAAGCAATGGCTAGCATTTAAAGAATTCATACATAATTTACAACAAATATACATTCCTTTAAGGCACAAAAACCCCACAGGAAAAGAGGCCCAACTGTGGCTAACAAAAGAAGTTAAAGATAGTATTAGATCAAAGGAAGAGGCTTATAATGTTGCCAAAAAGAATAGTAAGTCTGCGGATTGGGAGGATTTTAGAATTGAGCAAAGGAGGACCAAGAAATTTATGATAAAGGGAAAGCAGAATATGAGAGTAAACTAGCGAGAGACATAAAAACAGACTGTAAAAGCTTCTATAGGTATGTAAAAAGGAAAAGATTAACGAAAGTAAATGCGGGTCCCTTACAGGCCGAGACAGGAGAAATCATAACGGGGAATAAGGAAATGGCAGAGAAATTAAACAAATACTTTGGGCTAGATTTTCGTGGAGCCATCAGGCGGGGTTTCAGGCGTGTGGGGGGGGGGGAAATCCTGAATTTGGGGGTCCCGACACCATCCCGCCCAAAACCCTGCCCCACGTAAGTTTCAGGGGCGGCGGGTACCCGCCCCACACTGGGACCCGCCGAAACCAGGCGGGAAGGGATTAGTGCCAATTAACTGCCTGTTAACAGTTAGTTAACAGGCAGTTTTTAGCCTAATCTCTATTTTGAGGGGTTTCGTGTGGGTTTCCCGACGGTTCCAAACCACGCCAGGTTAGAGCAGGCGGTCCGTCGGGTTGAAGGAGTTGGAGGGGTCGCGATGTTGGTGCTCAGGTGAGTGATGGGTGCATGAGTGTAAAGGTAAGTGTGTTTGGTGTGTCTAAAGTGTGTAAAGAACTTTTACTTACCTGTACTTACCTTCACAGCCTTTCTTCCTGTAGCCGTCGGGAGTGCATCACTCACCGGAACTTAAAGCTGAATGGCTGCGATCTCTCAAAAGTGACAGCCTTCAGCTTTGAGTGCCGGTAAGAGTTCTAACTGAGTCTGTGCAGAATGACTCATGGTAGAACTCAGACTATCAGTGTTTGACAGCTTTAAACAGCTGTGAGACACTGATATTTCATCTGTCAAGAACTCTTGACAGATGAAATTTCAGTCTGTGACGTCACCTGTTGCCGGGTGGCCCTTAATTGGCCTGCTGAGCCCGCTGGGTGGGCTCAACAAGGTCAATCAAGGGAAAATCGCGCAGATTGGCCGGACGTCGAAGTAGGTGGGTCAAAAACCCAAAAGGGGAAGTCCCGCCTTCTTCCCAACAGGTTCAGGAAAACCTACCCCTTTGTGTCTGTCTTCACAGAAGAAGACACAAAAAACCTCCCGGAAATAGTGGAGAACCAAAGCTGTAGCGAGAATGAGGAACTGAAAGAAATTAGTATTAATAAACAAATAGTACTGGAGAAGTTAATGGGATTGAAAGCCGATAAATCCCCTGGACCTGATGGCCTACATCCTAGGGTTTTGAAAGAGGTGGCTGTAGAGATAGTAGATGCATTGGTTGTAATTTTCCAAAATTCCATAGATTCTAGAACGGTTCCCACAGATTGTAAGGTAGCAAATGTAACCCCACTATTTAAGAAAGGAGGGAGAGAGAAAACATGGAACTACAGACCAGTTAGCCTGACATCAGTAGTAGGGAAAATGCTAGAATCTCCTATTAAGGATGTGGTAACAGGGCACTTAGAAAATAAAAATAGGATTGGGCAGAGTCAACATGGATTTATGAAAGGGAAATCATGTTTGACAAATATGTTAGAATTTTTTGAGGTTGTAACTAGCATAATAGATAAGGGAGAACCAGTGGATGTGGTGTATTTGGATTTTCAGAAGGCCACAGGAGGTGCCACACAAGAGGTTATTAAACAAAATTAGGGCTCATGGGATTGGGGGTATTTTCTAGCATGGATTGAGGATTAGTTAATGGACAGAAAACAGAGAGTAGGAATAAATGGGTAATTTTCAAGTTGGCAGGCTGTAACTAGTGGGGTACCGCAAGGATCAGTGCTTGGGCCTCAGCTATTCACAATCTACATCAATGATTTGGATGAGGGGACCAAATGTAATATATCCAAGTTTGCTGCTGATACAAAGCTGGGTGGGAATATAAGTCATGAGGAGGATGCAAAGAGGCTTCAAGGGGATATAGACAGGCTAAGTGAGTGGGTAAGAACATGGCAAATGGAATATAATGTGGAGAAATGTGAAGTTATCCACTTTGGTAGGAAAAATAGAAAAGCAGAGTATTTTTTTAAATGAGAGATTGGGAAATGTTGGTGTTCAGAGGGACCTGGGTGTCCTTGTACACGAATCATTGAAAGTTAACATGCAGGTACAGCAAGCAATTAGGAAAGCAAATGATATGTTGGCCTTTATTACAAGAGGAATTGAGTATAAGAGTAAAGACGTCTTACAGCAATTATATAGGGCCCTGGTGAGACCACACCTGGAGTACTGGGTACAGTTTTGGTCTCCTTACCTAAGGAAGGAGGAAGTGCAACGAAGGTTCACCAGACTGTTTCCTGGGATGGGGGGATTGCCCTATGAGGAGATATTGAGTAAACTAGGCCTACATTCTCTGGAATTTAGAAGAATGAGAAGTGATCTCATTGAAACATACAAAATTCTTACAGGGCTTGACAGGGTAGATGCAGGGAGGCTGTTTCCCCAGGCTGGGGAGTCTAGAACCAGGGGGTCACAGTCTCAGAGTAAGGGGTCGGCTATTTAGGACTGAGATGAGGAGAAATTTCTTCACTCAGAGGGTGGTGAATCTTTGGAATTCTCTACCCCAGAGGACTGGAGGCTCAGTCGTTGAGTATATTCAAGACAGAGTTCGATAAATTTTTGACTATTAAGGGAATCAAGGGATATGAGGATAGTGCAGGAAAGTGGAGATGAAATAGAAGATCAGCCATGATCTTATTGAATGACGGAGCAGGCTCGAAGGGCCAAATGGCCTACTCCTGCTCCTATTTCTTAGGTTCTTATGTTCTTGCCTGGATGAGTGCTGCTCCAACAACACTCAAGAAGATCGACACCATCCAGGACAAAGTAGCCCACTTGATTAGTACTCCATCCACCACCTTAAACATTCTCTTCCTCCACCACTGGCGTACCGTGGCTGCAGTGTGTACCATCTACAAGATGCACTGCAGCAACTCACCAAGGCTTCTTCGGCAGCACCTCCCAAACCTGCTACCTCTGCCACCTAGAAGGACAAGGGCAACAGGCGCATGGGAACACCACCACCTCCAAGTTCCCCTCCAAATCACACACCATCCTGACTTGGGCATATATCGCCGATCCTTCATCGTCGCTGGATCAAAATCCTGGAACTCCCTCCCTAACAGCATTGTGGGAGTACCTTCACCACACGCTCTGCAGTGGTTCAAGAAGGCGGTTCACCACCACCTTCTCAAGAGTAACTAGGGATGGGCAATAAATGCTGGCCTTGCCAGTGATGCCCACATTCCATAAATGAATTTTTAAAAAATGTTTTAATGGCCTACGCAGCCAATTCAAAATTCCACGCCTGCGCTGTTTTCCATTCAAAAGCCACTGAGCTGGCTGCGCAGGACTTCCAGAGCGGCCGTGCAGCTTACGGGGAACATTGCTTGAGACTCTCTCTGGACTGTACAGAAGGACCTCTCCGAGCTGTCCAGACAGTGGAACTGTTGTTCCAGGACACCAATGAGTTGCTCAGTCAGAACCCTTTGTTGATGCATGGCTCTTAATATATCGGTGCTCTGTGTCTGTACCCAGATTCTTGTCAGAAATCATGAGCCAGTTGGTGAGGGAATAGCCCTTGTCCCCAAGCAGCCAGTCTGCTAACCGAAGGTCTGCGTATTGAGGACTAGCACAGTAAGAAAGCGTCATGACTACTGCCAGGAAACCGGGCACTGTCTTGCATGACTCGCTGTCTGTGGTCAGAAACAAGTTGCACATTGAGCGAATCGATGACCTTCCTGTTGAGAAACAGAAGTGGTTCCTGATGGGGAGCATGCAAGGCTACGTGTGTGCAATGTATGATGCCCTGCACCTGCAGAAGTCCAGTAATGCAGGCAAGTCTCGATGCTCTTTCTTCCTGCTCGTCAGCCTCCATGGGGAAGCTAATGAACTGTTGACACAAACAGTGCGTCAGTAACTTACTCGCCGTGTGCACAGCAAACTGACTAATGTGGCTGATTTCTGCAGAAGCTGTTTGGAAGGAGCCAGAGGCATAAAAGTTTAGGGCCATGGTGACCTTCACTGCCACTGTTCTGGTTCTGAATGCCCGCACGCTATAATGCCTCCCGTGCCCTCGTCTCCTTCACCCTCTTATTGCAGCCTGTGCAGGTGTTTGCTGCATTCCTTGCTGCTGTCCCTCCTCCTGATTAGATGGCCTTAATGATAAGCCCAGCAGCACGCCCCTGTTCAGCAATTCAGAACAAGCAAATCCTGTGAAATAGTTCTTGCCCTCCACAAACTCATGCTGCCCATGTAGTAAACAGACAAACACTTGCCAAAGCAGCCAGAAACCTGGCCCAACAGTACCCTAGAAGCCTAAAACGTCTAACCAGAGACTTATCTTAATGGAGGTGAGGGTCCCTTTAAATACCATTTGTGAAAGCTGCTCATCATTTGTACCCACCATGATTTGCTGGACGGGATAAGGAAGTGACGTTTCAGATGTGCACGGACACCAATTTAACAAAACTGCCCTGATTCAGGTGCAGGCCTCCTATTAACATATTTAAATGATGCCGTAGATGCCTATCGAGCACCTGGACCAATATGGCATTGTGTGCACATCTGGCGCGGAACATCACGATGCTGAATTCGACTTCATGGCGATCGCTTTGGACCCTGAAAACATGCAAGTTGCATTCAAATCCCCTGAAATGTCAGAAATTACTTGCTCATGGTATATCTACTACAGTCTTTCACCGTGTCTTTAGTTCATTGTTTCAATGATTTAGCACCATGTTGCAGTGGTCAGATGGAGCTCCATGGAGCCAAGTGCCAACGTCACATTAATCTGAGTTAAAAGATTCCAAGAATTTCAAAAGGATTTATTGGTTTGTTCGCAGGAAATGGTTTAAAATGTGTGAAAGTTAATTACTGTATTGTCATTTATTTTATTTTTTGGTGTGTGTGTGTGTGATCACCAGCATTGCATTGTGCAGGTCTGTGCCTGCTTTCCTGGCAGCGCCAATCCTCCATTCCCCACTCTTTTCGATTCGTGGGGCACTGGCATCAGTACTGGGGAAAGAGAGAGCTGTTCCGTTGGGATGGACTACACCTGAACCATGCTGGGACCAGAGTTCTAGCAAATTGAATAACTTGGGAGGTAGATAGGGCTTTAAACGAAATAAGTGGGGGTGGGGGGGGGGGGGGAAGGGTCCCGGTGGAGAAAAATCTAGAATGCTAAAGAGAAAAGACAAGGAAGCAGTGCAGGAAAGTGATTGGGGTAAGGATAACCAGATTGTGTCAGGAAGGGACAGAGTGTACAAACAAAGGAGTGCACTAACAAATAGGCTCCGGGTAAGAAAAAATGGTAATAAGGCAAATAGGGCCATAATACAAAAAAATGTTAAGAAGTCTAAAAATGTTAAAAAGACAAATCTAAAGGCACTGTATCTGAATGCTCAAAGCATTTGTAATAAGGTAGACGAATTAACAGCGCAAATTGATGTAAATGGATACGATATAATTGCAATTACGGAGACATGGGTACAGGGTGACCAAGGCTGGGAGCTAAATATCCAAGGATATTCGATATTTAGGAAGGACAGGCAAAAAGGAAAAGGAGGTGGGGTGGCATTGTTAGTAAAGAATGAAATCAGAGCAATAGTGAGAAAGGATATTAGCTCAGAAAAAACAAATTAGCAATAATACTGTGGTGGATGAATTCCTGGAGTGTGTACGAGATGGATTTTTAGACCAGTACATTGAGGAGCCAACTAGGGAACAGGCTATCCTAGATTGGATATTGTGCAATGAGAAGGGGTTAATTAATAATCTTGTTGTGCGGGGTCCTTTAGGGAAGACTGACCATAACATGATAGAATTTTTCATTAAGATGGAAAGTGAAGTAGTCCAATCTGAAACTAGGGTCCTAAATCTAAACAAAGGAAACTACGAAGGTATGAGGAGTGAGTTGGCTATGATAGATTGGGGGGCTTCATTAAAAGGCTGGACGGTGGATAGGCAATGGCTAACATTTAAGGAACGAATGCATGAATTGCAACAGTTATACATTCCTTTCTGGTGCAAAAACACAAAAGGAAAAGCAGCCCAACCATAGCTAACAAAAGAAATTAAGGATAATATTAGATCCAAAGAGGAGTCACATAAAGTTGGCAGAAAAAGTAGCAAGCCTGAGGATTGGGAACAGTTTAGAATTCAGCAAAAAAGGACCAAGAGATTGATTAAGAGGGGAAAAATAAGAGTATGAGAGTAAACTTAAAAGGAACATAAAAATGGACTGTAAAAGCTTCTACAAGTATGTAAAAAGAAAAAGATTAGTGAAAACAAATGTAGGTTCCTTACAGTCAGATATGGGAGAATTTATAATGGGGAACAAGGAAATGGCATGGCAATTAAACAAATACTTTGGTTCTGTCTTCACGGAAGAGGACACAAATAACTTCCCAGAAATGCTAGGGAACCAAGGGTCTAGTGAGAAGAAGGAATTAAAGGAAATTAGTAATAGTTAAAAAAAATAGTGCTGGAGAAATTAATGGGACTGAAAGCCGATAAATGCCCAGGGCCTGATAATCTGCATCCCAGAGTACTAAAAGAGGTAGCCATGGAAATAGTGGATGCATTGGTTGTCATCTTCCAAAGTTCTATAGATTATGGAACGGTTCCTGCAGATTGGAGGGTGGCAAATGTAACCCCACTAGGAAGACAGAGGAAGCCCTAGAGGAGTATAAAAAGTGCAGGGGGATACTTTAAAAAATAAATTAGGAGAGCGAGGAGGGGCCATGAAATAACACTGGCGAGCAAAATAAAGGAAAATCCTAAGGTGTTTTATAAGTATATTAAGGGCAAGAGGATAACTAGGGAAAGAGTAGGGCCCATTAGGGACCAAAGTGGCAAACTGTGTGTAGAGCCAGAGGATGTAGGTGGGGTTTTAAATGAATTTTTTGCATCTGTGTTCACTATGGAGAAGGATGATGTGGACATAGAAATCGGGCAGGGGGACTGTGATATACTTGAACATATTAGCATCGAGAGGGAGGAGGTACTAGCGGTTTTAGCAAGCTTAAAAGTGGATAAATCCCCAGGCCCGGACGAGATGTATCCCAGGCTACTATGTGAGGCAAAGGAGGTTGTTTTCCTTGGAGCAGTGAAGGCTGAGGGGGGACCTGATTGAGGTATACAAAATTATGAGGGGCATAGATAGGGTGGATAGAAAGGAACTTTTCCCCTTAGTAGAGGGGTCAATAACAAGGGGGCATAGATTCAAGGTAAGGGGCAGGAGGTTTAGAGGGGATTTGAGGAAAAACTTTTTCACCCAGAGGGTGGTTGGAATCTGGAACTCACTGCCTGAAAGGGTGGTAGAGGCAGGAACCCTCACAACATTCAAGAAGCATTTGGATGAGCACTTAAAATGCCATAGCATACAAGGCTATGGACCAAATGCTGGAAAATGGGATTAGATTAGACAGGGCTTGATGGCTGGCGTGGACACGATGGGCCAAAGGGCCTCTTTCTGTGCTGTATAACTCTATGACTCTATGACTATTTAAAAAAGGAGAGAGAAAACAGGGAACTACAGACCGGTTAGCCTAACATCAGTAGTACGGAAAATGCTAGAGTATTATAAAAGATGTGATAGCAGGACACTTAGAAAATATCAACGGGATAGACAAAGTCAATATGGATTTATGAAAGGGAAATCGTGTTTGACAAACCTACTGGAGTTTTTTGAGGATGTAACTGGTAGAATAGACAAGGAAGAACCAGTGGATGTGGTGTATTTGGATTTTCAGAAGGCCTTTGATAAAGTCCCACATAAGAGGTTAGTGTGCAAAATTAAAGCACATGGGATTGAATATATATTGAATGGATTGAAAATTGGTTAACAGACAGGAAACAGAGTAGGAATAAATGGATCTTTTTCGGGGTGGCAGGCGGTGACTAGTGGGGTTCCGCAGGGATCAGTGCTTGGGCCCCAGCTATTCACAATATATATCAATGATTTGAATGAGGGAACCAAATGTAATATTTCCAAGTTTGCTGATGACACAAAACTAAGTGGGATTGCGAGTTGTGAGGAGGATGCAAAGAGGCTTCAAGGCAATTTAGACAAGTTGAGTGAGTGGGCAAATACATGGCAGATGCAGTATAATGTGGATAAATGTGAAGTTATCCACTTCGGTAGGAAAATCAGAAAGGTAGAGTATTATTTAAATGGTGATAAATTGGGAAATGTTGATGTACAAAGGGACCTGGGTGTCCTTGTACACGAATCACTGAAAGTTAACATGCAGGTACAGCAAGCAATTAGGAAAGCAAATGGTATGTTAGCCTTTATTACAAGAGGATTTGAGTACAGGAGCAAGAATGTCTTACTACAGTTATACAGGGCCTTGGTGAGACCACACCTGGAGTACTGTGTGCAGTTTTGGTCTCCTTACCTAAGAAAGGGTATACTTGCCATAGAGAGAGTGCAGTGAAGGTTCACCAGACTGATTCCAGGGATGGCAGGACTGTCGTATGAGGAGAGATTGGGTCGACTAGGCCTGCATTCACTAGAGTTTAGAAGAATGAGGGGATCTCATTGAAACGTATAAAATTCTGACAGGGTTAGACAGACAGGATGCAGGGAGGATATTTCCCCGGCTGGCGGTCTAGAACGATAGGTCACATTCTCAGGATACGGGGTAGGACATTTAGGACTGAGATGAGGAGAAATTTCTTCACTCAGAGGGTGATGAACATGTGGAATTCTCTACCACAGAATGCTATGGAGGCCAAGTCACTGAATATATTTAAGAAGGAGATAGATAGATTTCTAGACACAAAAGGCATCAAGGGGTATGGGGAGAGAGCGGGAATATAGTATTGAGATCAGCCATGATCATATTGACTGGCGGAGCAGGCTCAAAGGGCCTACTCCTCCTCCTATTTTTCTATGTTCTATGTTTCTATGTTTCTATATTTCTTTGCCCCTGTACAGCAATTGAGAGATGGTTGCTTGGGGACAAGGGCTTTCTCACATTTGTTCGTGATTCCTCTCAGAAACAACACATAGAACCACCATTGGATGAAAACCTTCAACCAGATGCCGAAGATGACAGATGACATTGAGGATGGTGAAAGAGCAGGAGAGCACCATTATCTGCCTGCAGCCAGAGCTCCTTTAAGAGGTGCAGCCTGACTTAAAGAAGCATCAGGCCCACTAGATTTCCTGCCCTCACAAATGGCAAGCTACCTGTAAGCAGCACGATTAGCTGGCAGCTCGTCAATCAAACTCAAATGAGGCCCGACCACGGAAATTAATCAGGCCTCCCACTGACATCACCGAGTGGGTGGAGCGAATGCCTACCCACTGCCTGTCCAATGTACATGGAGAAAATTGAGCACTGTGTGTTCTTCATTAGTGCATTCTGTAAATACAAAAATATAAGTTCTAACAGCCTTGTTGCAAAATTTCATTAACAGAAATGAACACAGCAATGAGAAATACTGTGATGGACGTGACTGAGAATCTTAGTTCAGCTTTAAAAAAAAATAGTTTTGATAAGGCGTAGACGTGAATCCAGGATGGTTTGTTGCCTCCCTGGTGCCAGGGTCAAGGATGTCACTGAGCGGCTGCAGGGCATTCTGGAGGGGGAGGGCGAACAGCCAGAGGTCGTGGTCCACATTGGTACCAACGACATAGGTAAAAAGAGGGATGAGGTTCTGCAGCAAGAATTTAGGGAGCTGGGTAGAAGATTAAAGAGCAGGACCTCAAAGGTTGTAATCTCTGGATTACTCCCGGTGCCACGTGCTAGTGAGTATAGGAATAGGAAGATAGAACAGATGAATGCGTGGCTAAAGGGATGGTGCAGGAGGGAGAGCTTTAGTTTCCTGGATCACTGGGTCTGCTTCTGGGAAAGGTGGGACTTGTACAAGTCGGACGGTTTACACCTGAACTAGAGGGGGACCAATATCCTTGCGGGGAGGTTTGCTAGCACTGTTTGGGGGGGGGGGTTTAAACTAACTTGGCAGGGGGATGGGATACAGAGTGGAGCTATAGTAGGGGGTGATTTACAGCCAAATACGGAGGAAAAAACAAGTCAGCTGGGAAGGCAGAGCAAATATGTGAAGGCAAAAGGCAATATGGGAAGGCTGGAAGGCATTTATTTTAATGCAAGGAGTCTTGCAAATAAGGTGGATGAACTGAAGTTGTTGTTGAACACATGGGAGTACGATATTGTTGCTATCACGGAGACATGGTTAAGGGAGGGTCAGGACTGGCAGCTCAATATTCCGGGGTATAGAATCTTCAGGCGAGACAGAGGGGGGTGTAAAAGGGGAGGGGGTGTTGCAATATTAATTAAGGAGTCAATTACTGCTGTAAGGAGGGATGATATATTAGTGGGTTCCTCTAATGAGGCCATATGGGTAGAACTTAAAAACAAAAAGGGGGCAAGCACTTTGCTGGGAGTGTACTATAGGCCCCCAAATAGTCAGGGGGAGATAGAGGAACAGATATGTAGGCAAATCTCAGAGAAGTGCGAAAATAATAGGGTAATAATAGTGGGAGATTTCAACTTCCCCAATATTAATTGGGATAGTCAGAGTGTGAAAGGATTAGAGGGTGCAAAATTCTTAAAGTGCATCCAGGAGAGCTTTTGGAGCCAACATGTAGAAAGTCCTACAAGAGAGGGGGCGGTACTGGACCTAATTCTAGGGAATGTAGCCGGGCAAGTGGTGGAAGTGTCAGTAGGAGAGCATTTTGGCGACAGTGACCATAATTCGGTGAGATTTAAGGTGGTCATGGAAAAAGACAAAGACGGCCCGGAAATAAGGGTTCTAAATTGGGGGAAGGCCGATTTTAATAATAAGGCAGGATCTGGCAAAAGTGGACTGGGAGCAGATACTTATAGGAAAATCCACATCAAAGCAGTGGGAGACTTTCAGAAGGGAAATAGAGAGAGTACAACGCCAACATGTTCCCGTAAAGGTCAAGGGTGGGACCAACAAGCAAAGGGAACCTTGGATGACAAGGGATATACAAAAATGCATTAGGAAAAAAAGGGGGGCTTTTGGCAGTTACAAAAGACTTAAGACGGAGGAAGCCCTAGAGGAGTATAAAAAGTGCAGGGGCATACTTAAAAAAGAAATTAGGAGAGCGAAGAGGGGCCATGAAATAACACTGGCGAGCAAAATAAAGGAAAATCCTAAGATGTTTTATAAGTATATTAAGGGCAAGAGGATAACCAGGGAAAGGGTAGGGCCCATTAGGGACCAAAGTGGCAATCTGTGTGTAGAGCCAGATGATGTAGGCGGGGTTTTAAATGAATTTTTTGCATCTGTGTTCACTATGGAGAAAGACGATGTAGACATAGAAATCGGGCAAGGGGACTGTGATATACTTGAACATATTAGCATCGAGAGGGAGGAGGTACTAGCGGTTTTAGCAAGCTTAAAAGTGGATAAATCCCCAGGCCCGGACGAGATGTATCCCAGGCTGCTGTGTGAGGCAAAGGAGGAGATTGCAGGGGCTCTGACACAACTTTTCAGAACCTCTCTGGCCACAGGGATGTACCAGAGGACTGGAGAACAGCTAACGTAGTACCATTATTCAAGAAGGGTAGCAGGGATAAACCAGGAAATTACAGGCCAGTGAGCCTAACATCTGTGATAGGGAAATTATTGGAAAAGATTCTGAGGGACAAAATTAGTCTCCACTTGGAGAGGCAAGGATTAATCGGGGATAGTCAGCATGGCTTTGTCAAGGGTAAATCATGTCTGACCAATCTGACTGAATTTTTCGAGGGGGTGACTAGGTGTGTGGATGAAGGAAATGCTGTGGATGTGGTATACATGGACATCAGTAAGGCTTTTGACAAAGTCCCGCATAGGAGACTGGTCAAGAAGGTAAGAGCCCATGGGATCCAGGGTGCCTTGGCACGTTGGATCCTAAACTGGCTGAGTGGCAGGAGGCAGAGGGTGATGGTCGAAGGTTGCTTTTGTGACTGGAAGCCTGTGTCCAGTGGGTTACCTCAGGGATCGGTGCTGGGTCCCTTGCTGTTTGTGATCTACATAAATGATTTGGAGGAGAATGTAAAAGGTATGATCAGTAAGTTTGCAGATGACACGAAAATTGGTGGGGTGGTAAATTGTGAGGAGGAAAGCCTCAGGCTACAGGACGATATAAACGGGTTGGTCAGATGGGCGGAAAAGTGGCAAATGGAATTTAACCCTGAAAAGTGCGAGGTGATGCATTTTGGATGGACAAATAAGGCAAGGGAATACACAATGAGTGGTAGGACCCTAGGAAGTACAGAGGGTCAGAGGGACCTTGGTGTACATGTACATAGATCCCTGAAGGCAGCGGAACAGGTAGATAAGGTGGTTAAAAAGGCATATGGGATACTTGCCTTCATTAGCCGAGGCATAGAATATAAGAGCAGGGAGGTTATGATGGAGCTGTACAAAACGCTGGTGAGGCCACAGCTGGAGTACTGTGTGCAGTTCTGGTCGCCTCACTATAGGAAGGATGTGATTGCATTGGAGAGGGTGCAGAGGAGATTTACCAGGATGTTACCTGGGCTGGAGCGCCTCAGCTATGAAGAAAGACTAAACAGGCTGGGGTTGTTTTCCTTGGAGCAAAGAAGGCTGAGGGGGGACCTGATTGAGGTGTACAAAATGATGAGGGGCATAGATAGGGTAGATAAAGAGGAACTTTTCCCCTTAGTAGGGGGGTCAATAACAAGGGGGCATAGATTCAAGGTAAGGGGCAGGAAGTTTAGAGGGGATTTGAGGAGGAACTTTTTCACCCAGAGGGTGGTTGGAGTCTGGAACTCACTGCCTAAAAGGGTGGTAGAGGCAGGAACCCTCACAACATTCAAGAAGCATTTGGATGAGCACTTGAAATGCCATTGCATACAAGGCTATGGACCAAATGCTGGAAAATGGGATTAGATTGGGCAGGGCTTGATGGACGGCACAGACACGATGGGTCGAAGGGCCTCTTTCTGTGCTGTATAATTCTATGACTTCTATGGCTACAGCGAGAGAGGAGGGTGTCTGCAGACTTTTCATTCATTGCTTTTAAAGCTCCATAAGAATTTAAGTAGTGTCAGTGACAGATAATGGCCACCTTCTCCCTTCTTCCCCCTCCTGAGCTACAGCACGACACTACAGCATGGTGTTTATCTAATGGGTTGGCTGAGAGCTAATGAACTCAACTGACTGAGGCATGTAAGTTTGAGTCACAGGCAGCCTAAATAATAATAATAATAATCAACTTTATTGTCATTGTTAGTGCACAAGTGCAGTACAACGAAATGTAAGCTTGCGGCTCCCGAGAGTGTACATTTTGATTAAGACATTTAACATACATTTGGCTTGTAACATAAACATAAACATAAAGTGCATTGACAGGTGTGCAGGCTTTAGAGTTTATTAGCAGAGTTCAGTAGGATGACAGCCCTGGGAAAGAAGCTGTTCCTAAATCTGGTCGTGCGGGTGCGAATGCATCTGTAGCGTCTCCCAGATGGCAGGGGGGCGAACAAACTGTGGCTGGGGTAGGTAGGGTCTTTGATGATGGTCAATGACCTCCGTAGACAGCGTTTCTGGTAGATGTTCTCAATGGTCGGTAGCCGGGTGCCGGTAATGCGTTCGGTCACTACCTTCGCTTGAAAGTGAACTGTTCTCATGTGAGCATACAAACAAGGTCTCATTCCTAATGATAAATGTAACATAGTACTGCTGCTGTACCTTTAAAGATGCAGAAATTGAACTCGGTGCAGTACATTAAGTGTGTACAATGAGGCAATAATCACTGATCAAACTTGCTCAAGAATGAGGTAATAATCACTGACCAAACTCACTCAAGCGGAATCACAGACGTTGTGCTGCTGTGGAAGCAAGACTTATTTTAACATCAAAGAATTCTCCGATGATTAAAACTGGTAAGAGCCGACTCCAGTTCAATTCCATTTAGTTTGTCTGTTGCTCTTGCAGGAAACACGCAGGCTGCCTCTTACTTTGCCAGCTGCCATTTTTACGATTCTTGGTTAGTGTCTGTGGTGAGCCTGTACTTCCTCAGACAGGAACACATTTATTCAGCAACATTTCTAATTTCCTCTTCAACCTTTCATAAGTTTCAGTTGCCTCTGAAATTTCTGGAAGTTTATTTTATTTTAAATATTGATGATGTTTCAATTATTCTCATCAAATAAAAACTATAATCTTTAATGTCTATTACCTTTCTCTGTACTATATACATAAATCGGATTTAATGTTGCAAATCTTGATAAACATCTGTGCATGGGTGGAGCATGTTGCTACTCAATTTCCTTGTAACCAACAGAAGGGGGGAAGCAAATTTCTCAAGTGTCTACAACACTAACTGCTTTTTGTATCTTGCAGTGTATATGCAAAGATGGTGGAAGGCAACTTTGTGACAAGATCATTGATTGAATTCACACTGTTTCTAACTAGGACTAAACTTGGAGTTCCACAAGCTACTTCTTGAACACCAGATACAATTAAATAGTTGTATCCTAGCACAGAGTGTAACAGCATTGGTTAGAAAGCCACAGGAATTTGAATTCTAATTGTTAGACTTCACATTGCATCGTTTTTAGTTCTGTTTGATTCTCACACCTATGGGATCTGGGACAGGTTTACCATATTTTATTTACATTCATTTTTATATATGAGGATTAGCTTAATATTTGCACCATGTGTACAATAAATCATTTAATTTTCCCTTGTCCGACATTTTTTGTTTTTACAGAGCGTTTGTACTAAGTGCCAGTTTGGCTCAATTAGTAACACGCTTATCTCTGAACCAGATGGTTGTGAATTCAAACCCCACCACAGTACTTGAGCCCACAATCTAGGCTGACACTCCATGGTGGCACAGAGGGAGCGTTGCCTTGTTGAACATGCAGTCCTTCAGATAAAATATTAAGCTGAGGCCCTCTTTACTGGTTCAGTGCAATGAACTCTCTGAGTTTCCTGATCAACATTCCTTCCCCCATTCAAAAACAGATTAACTAGTCATAGCTGTTTATACAGAAATAGCTGTTGCATTGGCCCCGCATAAAAAGTCACTGCAATTCAAAATAATTTGTTTGACATATTTCTGGACGATGTAATAAGGTTCTATAGAAATAAATGTATTTTCCATTTTCCTTGCTATTTCACAGTGAGTTGTTAATTTGATAGAAATGGGAAATTGCCCTGTTTCAAATAATAATATATTTTCAGGTTATATATTTTTATCTAGATTGTAATGTGGACAGGGATTTTTTTTTTAAAAATGGAGGCCATGGTTGTTGTTTCTGTTAAGTGTTTTTGTCCTTTTAGCTTGCAAGCCTGTAATCAGTGAACTGCAGGTTGGTGGTGGGGGGCGCGGGTGTTAGTGGCACTAAATAAGAGGCTCTTTCAGGAGTTTTAGTGCTAGCTTTAGAGGATGATCAGTCTCTATTTGTATCAATTACTTACAGGCAGACCTTTATCAAGACAAAAATGTTTTGATCAATTCCTCAGCAATATAGGAACATAGGAACAGGAGTAGGCCATTTAGCTCCTTGAACCTGTTCTGCCATTCAATGAGATCATGGCTGATCTGTATCCTAACTCCCGGGCTTGGCTCCATATCCTTTAATACCCTTGGCTAGCAAAAATCTATCAATCTCAGATTTAAAATTATTAATTGAGCCCCAGCATCTACTGCTTTTTGTGGGAGAGAGTTCCACACTTCTACCATCCTTTGCGTAACTTTTCTCCTGAATGGCCTGGCTCTGATTTTAAGGTTATGTCCCCTTGTCCCACCAGCGGAAAAAGTTTCTCTTTATCTACCCTATCAAGTCCTTTCAAAATCCCAATACCTCAATCAAATCACCCCTTAACCTTCTATATTCCAGGGAATACAAGCCTAGTTTATGTAATCTCTCCTCATCATCTAACCCTTGGAGCCCTGTAACATTCTGGTGAATCTGCACTGCACTCCTTCCTAGCCCTCTAAATATAAAGGCTAACATTCCATCAGTCATTTTGCTTATTTTTTTGTACCTGACTATGACTACTACATATTAGTGATCTGTGATCCCTAAATCTCTTTTCACTATTTAAAAAATACTTGGATCTATCCTTTTTTGGTCCAAAATGGATGACCTCACACTTACCTGTGTTGAAATCCATCTGCCGCAGTTTTGCCCATTCACTTAGCCTATCAATGTCTTTTTGTAATTTTATGCTCCCGTCTACACTACTTACTATACCATCAATCTTTGTGTTATCGGCAAACTTGGATATATGGCTCTCAATTGTGTTATCTAAGTCATTAATAAATATAGCGAATAGTTGAGGCCGCGGCATAGATCCTTGTAGAACATCACTAGTCACTTCCTTCCAATTCGAGTACATACCCATTGTTCCTACTTGCTGTCTTCTACCATCTAACCAATCTCCTAACCAGGTCAATAATTTGCCTTCAATTCCATGAGCTTAATTTTAGCTAACAGTCTCTTATGTGGAACCTTTTCTACTGCCTTCTAGAAGTCCTTTTAAACTATATCTGCAGACATTCCCCTACCTACTACTTTAGTTACTTCCTCAAAAAAATTGAATTAGGTTTGTTAGACGTGACCTACCCTTTACAAATCCAATTTGGCTCTCTTCAATGTATGCAACTTTGCCACTGTGAGAAAGCGACAACGCCATTGGGGGTGAAATTGATCCTTGTCAGTGGCGCAAAATGGTCTGATAACAAATCGGCAGCCTGTTTTACACTGCACCCAATTTGCTTTTCCATGAAGTCAATTCACTAATAGCCTGTTTTGTGCCAATTTCCCCCCATTATCTGAAATGGCTGTTCCTTAATTGGTGTCCTATTAGGGAAGTCATTGTTCTCTAAAAATTAGCACCTGTGATATGAAAGGCTTCTTTTTAGCATAAAAGCTTTGAGATACCTTCTCTACTTTGATGAGACAGACCTCTGAGGCAGAGGTGTGTATTTAAATTAAAGAGAATAATCAAAAGACTGTTAAAAAGACTCTGAGAATTTGAAATGCTTTCTTATTTTGGTCTCAGAACATGGTTAAAAATATCAGTGACAGATAAGCACTGTACTACAATTTTATTTGCTGCTTTATTTTGCTTTGGTATAATTTAAGTCTTGCAATAATTTATGCTCCCATCTACACTACTTACTATACCACCAATCTTTATGTCTTGTCACTCCAGTGCAGTACTGAGGGAGCGCAGCACTGTCGGAAGTGCCGTCTTTCAAATGAGACATTAAACCGAGGCCCCATCTGCTCTCAGGTGCACGTAAAAGATCCCAGGGCACTATTTCGAAGAAGAGCAGCGTCGTTATCCCTGGTGTCCTGGCCAATATTTATCCCTCAATCAACATAACAAAAACAGGTTATCTGGTCATTATCACATTGCTGTTTGTGGGAGCTTGCTGTGCGCAAATTGGCTGTCGCGTTTCCTATATTACAACAGTGACTACACTCCAAAAGTACTTCATTGGCTGTAAAGCGCTTTGGGACATCCAGTAGTCATGAAAGACACTATATAAATGCCAGTATTTCTTTCTTTATAAGTTTGGTGAGTAGTTTTGCCTTAACCTATATGATTTATTAGCAAGGTGTTTTTCTGTCTATTGGAGAGATCAGGTTGTATATTGAACATTCCATATGACTTGTCGTGTACAGGAGTATTGGCAGCAATTTTAAAATTGTACACAGCCCTCACAAATAGAGATTCCCCCCACCCTGATGACCTCAGTACATACTATTATGGATATTCCTGGGTGGGGGAGGGGGATGGAAATCTGGCAGCATTCCCTCCAGAAAACGTTTGAATTTTATATTAAAATTATGACTCTGAAAATCCATGGCTGTTCTGGTGGACTCCTGCCATAAGAACTCCACTGGAATGGCTGCAAACTTCCTCATTTTTTAGTGGGGGAATTCATCACTCTTTTTACAGCGAGACAGCATCACTTTTGAAAATAATGGTTTTTGAAATCATTTTTAGTAAATAATTCCACCATTTTTGAATTCAATTAATTTTACAATCATTTTTAATAAAAGTTCCATTTTTTTTACCCAGAAATATTCAACGTTGCTGTTCAACTGGTATATTGTGACCAGAAGCAGCTAATGTTACACGTAAAAAGCACCACATATAATCTAAGGTTAATAAATTAAGTTCATACTGCTTCCAGATCCAGAGGCTGCTCCCTGCTGCTTTAAAATATCTTGGCTGTTTAGTCTTAATATTTTTACATGTTGGCAAGTACGGAGCACCATGTGGTTCTGCATGCGTGTGCGTGACTCTGTATGACACCAAGGGTGCATGTTAGCTGGCTGCTCTGTTACGCACATTTGTGTACACATGATTGGGTATTGCTGATTTTGAAACTGTGTGTCGGTTGGGGTTTTTGCCTGAAGCACAGGGACATCACCGTGTATAGTTGCACTCATGCATGTAGGTGTTAGCCGTGGCTCAGTGGTAGCGCTCTCGCCTCTGAGTCAGAAGGTTGTGGGTTGAAGTCCCACTTCAGGGACTTGAGCACATAAAGCTGGGCTGACACTTCAGTGTAATATTGAGGGAATGCTGCACTGTCAGAGGTACCGTCTTTCGGATGTCTTCCCTTTCAGGTAAAAGATCCATTGCGCTATTTCAAAGAAGAACAGGGGAGTTCTCCCTGATGTCCTGGCTAATATTTATCCCTCAACCAGCATCACTAAAAAACAGATTATCTGGTCATTTTCACATTGCTGTTTATGGGACCCTGCTATGCACAAATTTGCTGCTGCATTTTCTACATTACAACCGTGACTACTTGGGATGTCCTGAAAGGCACTATATAAATGCAAGTCTTTCTATCTTCACGCTTGCTTTTTTCCTCAGTTTTAAAATCAGCAATCCCTGATCCCATTCCATTAAAAAATTGTACAGTGCATATGCCTGCTTATGTGGACACCAGTGGTACTAGGGAGGATTGTTAACCCTGAGGGCATGCTATTCTCAGTCATAAGATTACGCTGTGGCTCACAGGAAGCATGGGCCTTGCACATGGAAGCTGTCTTTTGCCATGAGCATGAGTTAGAGTGTTGGGAGAGGAGCCCAAATTGTAATAGTGAGTTCTTCTGTGTAAATGTCACCTCTTTTTTCTGTGCAGTTTGAAAGAAACACCTAGCAGGAGGGAGCATGCTCAGGTTCATGGCCTACAGGGGGGTGTAAAAGATCCGATGACACCATTTAAGGAATAGCAAACAAATTATGTGCGTGTCCTGGCCAACATTTCTCCATCAATCTACACAACCAAAATAAAACAGATTAACTGGTTATTCATCTCATTTGCTTTTTGTGGAACCTTGCTGTGCACATATTGGAAAAGAAAAAAGAAAACTTGCATTTATATAGCGCCTTTCAAGACCTCAGGACGTCCCAAAGTAGTTTGCAGCCAATGTAGTCATTGTTGGAAATATGACAGCCAATTTGTGCACAGCAAGCTCCCATAAGCAGCAATGTGTTAATAAATCAGATAATCTATTTTTGTGATGTTGATTGAGGGATGAATATTGGCTAGGACACCAGAGATAACTCCCCTGCTCTTCAAGAGAACAGACGGGGCCTCTGTTTAATGTCTTATTTGAAAGACGACACCTCCAACAGGGCAGCACTCCTTCAGTACTGCACTGGAGTGTCAGCCTAGATTTTTGTGCTCAAGTCTCTGGAGTGGGACTTGAACCCACAACCTTCTGACTCAGAGGCGAGGGTGCTACCCACTGAGCCACAGCTGAGACTTATTGGCTGACGCGTTTGCCTACGTAACAAGTGACTGCACTGTAAAGATAGTTCATTGATGGTCAAGAACCATACATTGGCCTAGAAATTGGATCCCATTAGAATTGGGATGCGATTCTGCTGCTGGTGCTAATGAGGTCAGCGGCAGCACCACGGCAAATTGGTCATCCAGCCTCATTTGTATGGTACGATCAGCCTGCCCACCCCCCCCGCCACCCTGCTATCTTCTAACAGGCCCATCTGCTGTTTGTCCTGGTTGTTGAGGCTGTTCCTACTGCTCCTCTTCCTCCATCCAAAGCAATAAAGCAAAAATAGCAATCAGGATAAGCGTTGAGAGCTTAATCACTGATAGTAAGGCAACAAAACTCCCCACAGAAACATGCAATCTCCAAACTCAAAATCCCTTAGAAATCCACTAAGCACAATATGACCTGAGTGTCCCTTTTAATAGGGCTTCCAGTCAGTCAGTGCTGAAACCAATCCCGCGAGGTTCCGTCCTGTCCAGTTAAAATCGCGTCGGGGTTCTAATTACATCTTAGGACCCCGATTTGAATGTATGCCTGAGGCACCAGCCTGCTTCCAGCAGGCACCTCAACCACCTAAATGAAATCAGGAGTTAAAATGGCTTGCCCATGGGATTACAGATGGAATAGGGCGATAAGTCAAATTGATCGATTTTAACGGCCCCACTGCTCTGTTTCTGCTGGGCCATGTGGGTTAAAATTGATCCCACCATTTTGTCCCTGGTGATGATTGATTCCAGTGTCTGCTGGACTTCCTGCTTATTTGTTGGATTCCTTTCAGACCTATAAGGGACAACCATTTTTATTCCCTTGTGCTGTCAACTACAATAAATTACAGGGCATAAGTAAACCTGGGTTTTCTGCACCTTGCTCATTCTAAACTGTAGTTTACTCACTGATTGTAACCCCTACATACCAAATGTGCTGGTTAAAGAGTGATTAAACTTCACAGCAAGTGTGATTTTGTTAGCTTTTCTGTTCTTCATTAATAATAATGTACCAGACCTCAAAGATATTGCACTGGGTAAAGTTGTGTGGAAATAACAGCACACTAAAAAAAACAGGAATTACAATGAACTCATATTCAATGCGCTTGCTCGCTAATATTAACTAGATGCCTACAGGTGTTAATTGAGTCATGAATATCTCACTTAAAATTGTAAATGTTATTTTAAATGGAATATACCATCTTGCAAGACAGCTCCTTGGCATTCTGTAACCACAATGTCAATCAGAAAGTGAAAGATGCTAGCAAGTGCACAGAACAGCAGAGAGACTGCAAAAAACATGGAACTGCTTTACTTGCTGCAAAGTGAACGTCCCTTCACTAAGAAATATTGTAGCCTCACAGCACAGGCTGTTATATCTGTAAAACTCCAACTCAAGGCAACACAACCCATGAAATAAACAAAAGCAAGGTTATTCCTAAAAATGTAATAGCCTCTCTCCAAACAGTTTCTCTCTATGTGTCAGTTACACCCATAAGTATTGCAGCTACATTCTTCCCCTTGAGGGTGATATAAATATATATTTTTATATAGCCACTTGACTAAAACGTCTTTGTGCATGCAACCATTACAGGAAATAAGAACTGCATGACTTAAGTGAAGAGTAGTCTATCTGATAAAGGATGTGGTGAATCTGTACATACTGCTCTTATAATTCAGGCTTTGCGTGATTAACTACTGGTCACTGGTCACACACAGAGTTTGCTGTGTTCAATGACTGTGCAAAGTTATAAAAAGTGATTGTGCTTATCATGAAATCTAAGGTTTACTACTGTGATAGGTAGAAGCATGGAAGAGTATTTCACACACTGACAAATTTACATAAATGTAGACAACAAAATTCAATTCGATTTTAGAGTTAGCAGTCAGCCTGCACTCAATCATTAGTCAAGTGATGGAAGGAGTCGTCAACAGTGCAATCAAGCAGCATTTACTCACCAAGAAGCACCTCACTGATGCTCAGTTTGGTTTCAGCCAGGACCACTCGTCTCCAGACCCCATTACAACCTTGGTGCAAACATGGACACAAGACCTGATATTCCAGAGGTGAGGTGAGAGTGACCACCCTTGACATCAACAACAACAACTTATTGTATTTATATAGCGCCTTTAACATAGTAAAACATCCCAAGGCGCTTCTTCTTCTCCTTCTTAGGCAGTCCCTTGGAACTGAGGATGACTTGCTTCGACACTAAAAATGAGGCTTTTAGGGTGTCCTTGAAGCATTTCCTCTGCCCACCTGGGGCTCTCTTGCCGTGCCGGAGCTCCAAGTAGAGTGCTTGTTTTGGGAGTCTCGTATCGGGCATGCGGACAATGTGGCCCGTCCATCGGAGCTGATCGAGTGTGGTCAAAGCTTCGATGCTGGAGATGTTGGCCTGAGCAAGAATACGGACGTTGGTGCGCCTATCCTGCCAATGGATTTGCAGGATCTTGTGGAGGCAGCGTTGGTGGTACCTCTCCAGTGCTTTGAGGTGCCTGCTGTACATGGTCCATGTCTCTGAGGCATACAGAAGGGCGGGTATCACTGCTGCTCAGTAGACCATGAGCTTAGTGCCGGGTTTGAGGTCCTGGTCTTCAAACACTCTCTTCCTCAGGTGACCGAAGGCTGCACTGGCATACTGAAGGCGGTGTTGGACTTCGTCGTCGACGTCTGCCCTTGTTGACAGTAGGCTCCCGAGGTATGGAAAGTGGTCCACGTTGTCCAAGGCCTTGTCGTGGATTTTGATAATTGGGGCTGTATAGCGGGGGCAGGTTGGTAGGGGACCTTTGTCTTACGAATGTTTAGTGTAAGGCCTATGCTCTCGTATGCTTCAGTGAAGGTGTTGACGACGGTTTGGAGTTCGACCTCCGAGTGAGCACAGACGCAAGCGTCGTCTGCATACTGTAATTCGACGACAGAGGATGAGACGACCTTGGATCTGGACTGGAAGCGACGGAGGTCGAACAGTTTCCCGTTTGTTCTGTAAATTAGCTCCACTCCAGCGGGGAGCTTACAGAGGGTGAGATGGAGCATTGCAGCAAGATCGAGAAGGGCGTTGGTGCGATGACACAGCCTTGCTTGACCCTGGTTCGTACGTGAATTGGGTCCGTGGTGGAACCATTGGTCAGGATCATGGCCCTGCATGTCGTCGTGAAGCAGGCGGAGGATGGTGACAAACTTTTGAGGGCAGCCAAATTTGAGGAGGACACTCCATAATCCCTCACGGTTGACAGTGTCGAAGGCCTTTGTGAGATCAAAGAAGGCCATGTACAGTGGTTGGTGCTGTTCCCTGCATTTCTCTTGTAATTGACGTGCGGTGAAGATCATGTCCATTGTGCCCCTTAGTGGGCGGAATCCGCATTGCGACTCTGGGAGGAGCTCTTTGGCCACTGGGAGAAGGCGATTGAGGAGGATTCTTGCGATGACTTTCCCTGTGGCAGACAGCAGGGAAACTCCTCTGTAATTACCGCAATTGGACTTGTCACCTTTCTTGAAGATGGTCACAATTATGACATCTCTGAGATCCCCTGGCATGCTCTCCTCCTTCCAGATAAGAGAAATTAGTTCATGAATTCGTGCCAGTAGTGCTTCTCCACCATGCTTTAGTGCCTCGGCGGGGATTCCATCTGCTCCTGAGGCCTTGTTGTTCTTCAGTTGTTGGATGGCCTTTTCGACCTCATGCGGGCTGGGGTTGTGCTGAGATGGTGGCGGGTAGCATGCTGCGGGATGGAGTTGCGGGCACTCGTGTTGAAGACAGAGTCGCAGTTAAGGAGATCTTCGAAGTGCTCCTTCCAGCGGGCACTGACTGCCTCTCTGTCCTTGATGAGTACCTCTCCGTTCTTGGCCCGCAGCGGGGTAGGGCCTTGGGTGCTTGGGATGTAGATGGTCTTGACTGTGCTAAAGAATCCATGCACATCGTGGTTGTCGACTAGCTGCTGGATCTCCTGGGCTTTCTCCACCCACCATCTGTTCTTTAGGTCCCGAGTTTTTTGTTGGACCTCAGCCTTCAGGCGTCTGTAGAGCTGCTTTCTTGCTCTCGAGTTCTGTTGCTGTTTCCAGATCAGGAATGCCTTGCGCTTGCGGATTATTAGCTCCTGGTCGTTTTCGGCGAGCCAGTCTTGGTGTTTCCTGGTCTCTTCACAGGTGCTGATTATGGAGGCCTTGAGTGCAGACCAGGCACTGTGGGCACTCTCTGTCTCTGCATCACCGGGAGTTGTCAGGTTGTTTGTGAGGCACAGGCTGAATAGGGTTTTCTTAGCGGGGTCTTTGAGTGTTCCAGCATTAATTTTCCTGCGGCATTGTTTCTGTTGCTGCCACTGTTTTGGGGCTACATCTGCTGGACTACGTCATCGTCCGAGCGAGGGACCGCAAGGACGTCCGCATCACCCGCCCCATGACAGGAGTGGACGACTGCTGGACAGACCACCGCCTAATCCGTTCTGTCATCTCCATCAATGTAGCCCCAAGGCGCTTCACAGGAGTGTTATAAGACAAAAAATTGACACCAAACCGCATAAGAAATTAAGACAGATGACCAAAAGCTTGGTCAAAGTGGTAGGTTTTAAGGAGCGTCTTAAAGGAGGAAAGAGAGGTAGCGAGGCGGAGAGGTTTAGGGAGGGAGTTCCAGAGCTTAGGGCCAAGGCAGCTGAAGGGACAGCCACCAATGGTTGAGCGATTATAATCAGGAAATCCTGGAACTCCCTACCTAACAGCACTGTGGGAGTACCATCACCACACAGACTGCAGCGGTTCAAGAAGGCAGCTCACCACCACCTTCTTGAGGGCAACTAGGGATGGGCAATAAATGCTGGCCTTGCCAGCGACGCCCAGATCCCATAAGCGAATTTAAAAAAAAATAATAATTAGGGATGCTCAAGAGGGCAGAATTAGAGGAGCGCAGATATCTCAGGGGGTTGTGGGGCTGAAGGAGATTACAGAGGTAGGAAGGGACAAGGCCATGGAGGGATTTGAAAACAAGGATGAGAATTTTGAAATCGAGGCGTTGCTTAACTGGGAGCCAATGTAGGTCAGCGAGCACAGGGGTGATGGGTGAACGGGACTTGGTGTGAGTTAGGATTTGATCGAGTGGAGGACCAACGAGCCCTAGTAAAACTGGTATCAATGGAGATTAGGGGGAAATCTATCAAGTGCTTGGAGTCCTAACTGGCACAAAGTAAGTTTGGGCTTATAGCATTAATTAGAACGTGTAGTGTTTCTGATCCGCATGCACCTTTGTATGCTGTCCCTTAGAGAATTAGACTGTATTCTGCTCTGTAGTGCAATCCAAGAGGTTTAAAATGATACGATCTTGGAAAGTGTTTTTGTTTGGCTCACACAAAAACGGGCCTGTTGTTAAAATGTTAAAAATCTGAATCCCGCCTCCAACTTGCCCACTTCCGTTTTTAATGGAGGTGGGATGGGAGGTAGGCAACCAACTCGCTTGCAGGAGGCAGGTTGGCAATTTAAATATAATGAGGCTGCATGCCTCATATTTATCCATCATTTTAAATTTAACCCTGGCCGGCCGGGTTTCCCGGACCTCCGGCGACTAAATGGAGGCGAGAACTGCTGGATCCAGGAGGTAAGTACCTTTCCACTTACCCGCTGGATACAGTTTACCTGCTTCACCCAACCCCCACGATCGGACCCCCCCCCCCCCAAACTCCCCCCTGCTCTGGCCTCCGATCTTCCTTGTGGCCTCTGGAGTCTGATCACACCCTGCTCTGGCCTCCCTGATGTTGCCTGCGGACTCCGATCTTCCTCTCCTCCCTGCCCCGGCCGCCCTGATCTCCCCTGGCTCAGGACTCCGCTCTTCCTCCCCCACCCACCCCACCCCAGGCGCCTGATCCCTCCCTCCTTCCTCTCCGCTCCCTGGCTGCGGCCTGGTGCCGAAGGGTTACCCACCCGACAGTCAGACAGCTTCTCAATCTAACTGGCTGCGGCTGGGAAATGGAGACAAAAAATGGTAATTAGGCTCCACGTTAAAATTGGCAGGACCCGAGGGAGACAACGCTCCTTCCCGGCCTCCAAATTAATATCCAGCCCATAGTTTACCTTTGGCAATGCAGGATGATTATCCCACTTTGTATGATCTAGCAGCCCAACTTGTAACACTTATTACAGGGTATTTCTAAATGTTACTGTGTTGCTACGCTCCCCTTTGTTTGAGTGGTATTCTGTTAGTGTGTCCAATCCTCCCTGCCTGCTTGTGGGTGCAGCCAATCGGACAGTGATGGCTCTCGATCACCCTAGCATGCCATTTTTCATGCAAGTACCTTCCAGCATAGCAGCCAGTCAGGCATTCACATCTTGTAGTGGTTGGGCCCTCTGTCCTTTGCTCCATGCTATGGCACGGGATCCCAAAGCACTCTCACATGCCTACAGAGATGTCAGAGCAGCCCTTTGAGAGCTGCTGCTCTTTGGATTGGCTCCCCTCCCACACCCCAGGTTCAACAACACTCCCTGCGGATGTGCAAAACATAAAAGGAGCTAATTTAAATTATTTAAAAGACTCAACCCCACGGAATCCAGTGGGTTCCATGCAAGCAATGCACTGAGAATGCTCCTGTTTTTGGCACAAATGGGAGATTGGCCCTTTTGTTCTATATGTAATTTATATTCACAGCAAATTAAACATCCTGATAGGATTTATTTAAATCATTCCTGGTTGAACTAAAATAAATCGACTTTCATGAACTAATTAGAATTTGAATTCCACTTTTTAAATATTGATTGAAGATTGTCTCTGGGGAACTTCCTTTATGGGACACAGTCAAATTCTGACTTTTACAAATTTCACTATAACTCAGTAACTAGAACAATGATTCATCAGATAAACCAATCATAATGTCATGATAAATCCCCTTTCCACGCTATCAGCACAGGAAGTGAATAGTAATTGAAGAAACTGAACCAGATCTAATGAGAAAAGATGCTTTGAAAGCACAACTTGTGTGTTTTTCCGTTGAGGTTAGACAGTGAAACCGTGAAAGGTTAAATGCAGGGATTCTGTTGAATGAAGGAAAAAGTTGTAGTAAATTACCATCACAAGCCAAATGAAACTGTTATTAGAAATTGTTGTACAGCTGTACTACAATGGGGAAAAAGAGGATTCACATGAACTGCATTGCTTTCTTTTTAAAAAATAAAATGACCCTCGGTAAACTCTATCTTATCATTGGTACTATTATTGTCAGTTTTAATTGGATGGAGATACAGTTGGAGGAAGAGAAGCAGCAACAACCACCAGCAGCAGCTGACCTATTAGAAGACAGGTTGTGAGGAAGGCTGCTCTTAGGAGGTCATACCCAGGGTGTACAGGCCAAGAGTCACTTTGTTGGATCTATCTGAAGAGCAGTGCACCAGGAGGCTGCGCTTCACCAGACAGGATGTCGCAGACCTCTGCAGCCTCCTGCAACAGGTCCTGCTGCCTGCTGAACCAGGGGGCCATGCTTTGTCAGTGGCTCTCAAAGTCACCACAGCCCTTAATGTCTTTGCCATTGGCTCCTTCCAGTCTGCTATAGGGGACGTCAGCCACATCTCCCAGTCTGAAGGACACAGTCCCATTAAGTAGGTCACCAATGCCCTGTTGCCAGGGCTGACTAATATATCACCTACACATTGACCCCAACAATCAACACAAGCGAGCTTGGGGATTTGCTGTCTTTTCCTTCATGTCCAGGGCATCATTGACTGCACTCATGTTGCCATAAGGACGCCAGAACACCAGCCAGCTGAACTTGTGAACAGTAAGGGCGGCTACTCCATTAATGTCCACATACTGTCCAATCACAGAAAGAGGAGCATACAAGTATGTGCAAGGTACCCAGGCAATTGTCATGATGCATTTATCCTGTGCCAGTCCACCATCGTCCCCAACATTGGACCATTCCACCATCATGACAGGGTGGCTGCTTGGGGATAAGGGATTTCCCTTACATGTGTGGCTGATGACATCCCTCGGTAACCCCACCACGCTTGAGCAACACAAAATGCCATGGGATGACCAGGATGATTATTGAGCACACATAGGGCTGCTGAAGCAGAGTTTCAGGTGTCTGGACAGGCCTGAGGGCTGGTGACACTGACTCCCTTTGTGAGGGCCCAGTTGCAGTGTATCTGGAGGTGGCCACATTCTCCTTGTAGACGGCCGAGTGCTAATGCCATGTGAGATGAGACCACACAGGCTGGAAGCAGACTCCGCCAAACTCCTTGGCAGGCCTTTTAATACCTAATATAGCTGCATGTGAGGCAAGCAGTTTTCCCTTCATGCTGGGTCCCTGAAATTCTCATCTCTTTCCTTCTCAGCAGAGCTCAGAGAGGAACTCACCCTCCAGCAAGCTCTCTCTTTGGCAGTACCCGATGCTGCTCACTTTACCACGTGCAGACACCTCTAGTTAATCCAAGCGGAGCGCCAATGCCTGTGCTGGTGCTTGGGAGGGATGGAGCGCATGATGGTGCATCTTCAGTAGGTGTCTTCTTCAGGGAGCCCTTGCTGCTGAGAAGGAACTGGAGGAAACAAAAAAAGGACAAGAGTTAGGATAGCATTGAGAGACTGGACATTAGCAGGTGAGAGTTTTGAACTTGCAGCTTGAAGTTGTGAAGCTTGATGACTATTTGCTGTTACAAGTAATATCCAGACACCCTGCTCGGAGAAGCTGCCAGCCTTGTCTTCCCTTGATGCTCATAGTTTTGCCCAGATGACTAATCTCCAGCGCTTTGTCCTCCACTTGGGTGAGGGTTACAATGTTAGGTGCTCCTCCCCCTCACATTATGGGCTCTTCTGTCCTGCAGTAAGAAAGGGGGAGAGTTAGTGAGTGGATGTTGAAAAGTTGAGTGGAAATGTGTAGGGCTTGTGCATATAGTGCATGTGCTGAGAGCTAGAGAAGAACCAAATGGAATAAGGATGGACAGGTGATGAATGTAAAGCCAGGTGTGTAGAATGTGATGTAAAGTGCTTGGAGGGGTTGCTGGTTGTGCAAGTGCTAGGATGTGAGAAGAGAATGCTGTTACTGTCTGGTGTGAAGAGAGCAAAGCAAGAGCTGAGTGTGTTTGCAATTAGAAAGAGAGGTGTTGCAGTGTGCACTTGTGATTGTATTCTGAGGTATGTGATGGAGGGGAGAGAATTGCTGAGAGTTGTGCAGGAGAGGGTGAAAGGAGTGTTGGCAGATGTTGTTGAGAGAGATGGAGAGATGAAAAGCTGTACTCACCCTTTCTGCTCTTGTGTTGTGAGGTCTTTGAACCACTTCCTACACTGAAGCTATGCTGCTGGCACTGACCCCATTAGCCACCTCTGTCCAGGCCTGCTTGATAGTGGCTCTAGGAATGCCCTGCTGGGTTAGTGCCCTCCTTGTCCTGACCTTCTCTACAAGGACCTCCAGGGAATCACCTGAAAACCAGAGGGCTGCCTTGCGGCTCATTAATGTGATGATTATCCTTTAAGCACTGTTGAAAAGAAATCTGGCATCAGGGAATGCAGCCTCGCTTTAAGAGGTGCGTTCCCACTTTAGCCCTTGGGAGGCCTGCCGGAAATTGCACTGCGAAAATGTGCAGGTTGCCCATTTCCTCACCGATCCCGACGGACAGGCAGCCCGTCAATCATGAGGTCTGGAGTTAAAATCATACGGCCTTCACGCAGGCAATGTTATGGGGGTTTCTCGCTTGCCCTGCCCACCCAATTACCATCTCCCCCTCCGCGAGCTAAAATTGGGGTTTCTGTTGTAGGATGAGAAGGAGTTTGCATTGTTCAGTCTCAAAAACCTGTAAGAATGTCAGAGCAGCAGAATTTCAATGACATTTTAAATGTGTGTGATATAAGCTTTCATTCTGATTTATATTTGTGGCTTTCATTACAGTAAAGTATGCAAACACTTGTGTTTAATGATTTTCCTGCGCTGCATTTGCTGAGCTTTTTCTACTTTTAGTCTTGCCCCACTTTACATTAAGTCACCAACATGCTCGATCCATTGTTTATAAGGTCAATAACAAGGCTCAGCTGGACGGTTGCACATTAATGGAATAAGGCAGATGGAATGTCAGTTCTTTCAACATTGTATGTGTGCTGCAGCTGGGCACACTGGCTTCCTCACTTATATGCAGATTAATCGATTCTACTGTTGCCTATGACTGGATTTTATTAATAGCGCCCTTCTGTTGTGACCAGTGTGAGGCCTGAGCCATTTTGAGGCCCAGGCCTCATTTACGTGCCACCTGTGAACTGCGGGTGCCGAGCAGGCATACCCGCTGCATCTCGCCTTTTGTGGGAGGATGGAAAATTGGCCAGCTCCCACACTGAGCTTCCTGACAGATTGGATTTGGACTGGTGGCGGGCAGTGAGGGCTCAGCAATCCAGGGGTGTGAGGTGAGGGACCCCTAAATAGGCCAGCAACGGATCTGGCCCCTCTGAAAAACAAATTAAAAGTTGCCTGGGCTGTTTTGTGAGCAGTGTCCAGCAGTCCCTTTAAGGACCACTGGTTAGGCTGCTCAATGCCTGTTACAACTAGGAGGAGCGTGCATGGCGCATGGTCCATCCGCTTGTACCTGAAAATTGTAATCGAGGTCATACAAATGGCGGAGAACCCTGATTTGCATATTTAAGCAGCCTGTTTCAGGCAGGTGGGCTGCTCGCCCATTTACAGACCTGCCTTAAAATTGCGTCAGGTGGGCCTTGGCGTCAATGGCTGATCTGCCTCCCAATTTTCAACTACTCCCCACCCGTTTTTCAGGCAAGAAAATTCTTCACAGAGTACAAAAGTGAAGAAGTAATCATAAAGTTGTATGGGTTCTCCATTATACAAAGGTCAATAAAGCAAGTGAGAGTGTGTGGCATAGATTCATCAGGATGACATTAAGGATAAGAGACTTGAGATGCTGTGGGGAGCAAAATTGGACCTCGCTTCACAAGTTTTTCGGGTGCAAAATGTGTCGACAGCCTACTAAAATTTGTCGCTGATCGCACATGGCCAAAACTTACAGGAAGTACATCGGTCGCTATGTTGATTAGAGCACTCGTTAGTCATCCCAGGGGCTTGCCTGATACGAGTGTTAGGCCCATTGCCTGTGCAAATGGAGGGCCTAACATCAGTTCCATAGAAACATAGAAGATAGGAGCAGGAGTAGGCCATTCGGCCCCTCGAGCCTGTTCCGCCATTTAATGAGATCATGGCTGATCATCCAAATTCAGTACCCTGTCCCTGCTTTCTCCCCATATCCCTTGATTCCTTTAGCCTTAAGAAATATATCTAACTCCTTCTTGAATATATTTAATGAATATATTTAATCTGCCTTTTGTGGTAAAGAATTCCACACGTTCATCACTCTGGGTGAAGAAATTCCTCCTCACCTCAGTCCTAAATGGCTTACCCCTTATCCTTAGACTGTGACACCTGGTTCTGGACTCCCCCGCCATCGGGAACATCCTTCCTGCATCTAGTCTGTCTAGTCCTGTTAGAATTTTATAAGTTTCAATGAGATCCCCTCTCATTCTTCTAAACTCTAGTGAATACAAGCCCAATTGACCCAATCTCTCTTCATACGTCATTTCTGCCATCCCAGTATCAGTCTGGTGAATCTTCGCTGCACTCCCTCCATGGCAAGAACATCCTTCCTCAGATAAGGTGACCAAAACTGCACACAATACTCAAGGTGTGGTCTCACCAAGGCCCTGTACAACTGTAGCAAGACATCCTTGCTCCTGTACTTGAATCCTCTCGCTATGAAGGCCAACATACCATTTGCCTTCTTAACCGCCTGCTGCACCTGCATGCTTACCTTCAGTGACTGGTGCACAAGGACACCCAGGTCTTGTTGCACTTCCCCTTTTCCCAATCTATTGCCGTTCAGATAATAATCTGCCTTCCTGTTTTTGCCACCAAAGTGGATAACCTCGCATTTATCCACATTATACTGCATCTGCCATGCATCTGCCCAATCACCCAAACTGTCCAAATCATACTGGAGTTTCTCTGCATCCTCCTCACAGCACACATGCCCACCCAGCTTTGTGTCGTCTGCAAACTTGGAGATATTACATCTAGTTCCCTCGTCTAGATCATTAATATATATTGGGAATAGTTGGGGTCCTAGCACCGATCCCTGCGGTACCCCACTAGTCACTGCCTGCCACTCGGAAAAAGACCCGTTTATTCCAACTCTTTGCTTCCTGTCTGCCAACCAGTTCTCTATCCAAGTCAGTACCTTACCCCCAATCCCATGTGCTTTAACTTTACACGCTAATCTCTTATGCGGGACCTTATCGAAAGCCTTCTGAAAGTCCAAATACACCACATCCACTGGTTTGCCCTTATCTATTCTACCAGTTACATTCTCAAATAATTCCAGTAGATTAGTCAAGCATGATTTACCTTTTGTAAATCCATGTTGACTTTGTCCGATCCTGTCACTGTTTTCCAAGTGCTGTGCTATTACATCTTTTATAATAGACTAGCATTTTCCCCACTACCAGGGTTCATTGCTAGATTGGATTGTGTCTGACTGTAGCGTGCATGGCTGCGATCAATTTTCTCAAGCCTTGAATCAGCCAAACCAATGGTCCTTAATGGAGCCTCTGCAGGCTGCTACCAAAAAGATTTCACTTACTTGAATGTGGAGCTAGAAGGTACAGGCGTGCTCCTCCCGTCTCCACAATGAAATTGCGGGCCGCATCCTTAAACCCACAATCCCCCCACCCTGATCTCCTTCCAAACTTAAAACGGGCCCAGTGCCAGCGTCCAGGATGGCTGATCTTCATCATCGTTAGGAACAGTGCATTGTCTCTTAGGGTGTAACTAGCGCACCCAGCACACTGGTCACGAATTGATGATGCAAGAGGACCAATTTTGCGTGGTCCTCTTGCATCATCAGTTTTAGTGCCACAATTTCTACCCCAGGAACTATTTCCACTGGAGCAGAGAAGGCTAGGAGGAGATTTAATAAAGATTTTTAAAATTGCGAAGGGTTGTGATTGGACGAATAGGGAAAAACTATTTCCTCTGGTTGGGGGGTCAGTGATGAGGGATTATCAATTTAAAATGATCATTAATAAAGTGAGGAGAGAGATTAGGAGACGTTTCTTTACACAGAGATTTTAGAGCATGGAATGCTTTGCTACCGAGAATGGTTAAGGCAGAGATAATTGCATACCGAGAATGGTTAAGGCAGAGATAATTGCATCTTTTATATAGAATTGCAAAGTATTTACAGCACAGAAACAGGCCATTCGGCCCAACTGGTTCATGCCGGTGTTTATGCTCCACGTGAGCCTCCTCCCACCCTCTTCATCTAACCATATCAACATATCCTTCTATTCCCTTCTCCCTCGTGTTTATTTAGCTTTCCCTTAAATGCATCTATGCTATTCGCCTCAACTACTCCTCATGGTAGCGAATTCCACATTCTAACCACTCTCTGGGTAAAGACGTTTCTCCTGAATCCCTATTGGATTTATTAGTGACTATATTATATTTATGGCCCCTAATTTTGGTCTCCCCAAAAGTGGAAACATCTTATTTCACTTACCTCATCAAACACTTTCATATTCTTAAAGAACTCTATCAGGTCACCCTTCAGCCTTCTCTTTTCTAGAGAAAAGAGCCCCAGTCTGTTATCATCCTTGTAAATCTTTTTTGCACCTTCACCAGAGCCTCTATATCCTTTTTATAATATGGAGACCAGAACTATTCACAATACTCCAGATGTGGTCTAACCAAGGTTCGATACAAGTTTAACAGAACTTTTCTGCTTTTCAATTCGATCCCTCCAGAAATGAACCCCAGTGCTCTGTCTGCTTTCCTTTTATTAACCTGTGTCTTTTAGTGATTTGTGTATCTATACCCCTAGATCCCTTTGCTCCTCTACTCCATTTAGACTCTTATTTCCCAAGGAGTATACAAAGGGAAGAGTGGGACAATACAAGGCTATGAGGAGAGAACAACGCAGTAGGATTCATTTTGGATTGCTCTTGAAAGAAAAAGTTGTTAATTAGGGATGCAATCTAAGGTAGGACAGGAATGGTTCTTATCAATTCTATATGTAGAGCACAAGCTTATTTATATTTAGAAGTGCATTTGATTTATATTTTTGTGTCAAATTTCTTTGCACATTTACAATGCTTTAATGTTCAGCTTCAGAAACACCTTGTTATTACAATAAATCCTAGATTCTAGACTCAGGATTACAGTATGCTTTATGTAGGGGGTGGCGTGTGCCCAGTCAGCTTCACCTCTGACTGTCTCTGAGCGGTTCGAATCGCTCCCACACCCCTGGGTTCTAGACACCGGACTTAGGTACAGGCGGCGATACAGAAAATCGAGTAGGCAAGTGGTTTGGTGCAAGAAAACCAAAATTTTATTAAAAGCAGAATAAAACACAATCTTATTGAGAATTACTGATATGAATACAGGCATAAACAATTACACTTATATGGGAATGGGGAACACACGGCACATCGAGGGAAACAAATACATTTAAAAAAATCCCCTTATCCTTATCCCACCCCCTATACCTAACTAGATTAAGCTATGAGGGGCCAGGAATTCATGCTCACCAATCCGAAACCTGTTGCTTTAACTGGTGGAGTTTTGAGGTCCACTCTTTCTGTCCTTTGGGGTATCCCGTCGCCACGTGGTGACAGGGCGCGGCGCTGAAGTTGTTTGTGCGAAGCACCCTCCTTTTCCTCAGCTAACGTCGTCGTCGAGTTGTGATGGGTCATCTTCTTCCTTGGGCGGTCGTCGACGGTATTGCTGCGGTTGGGGGTCGGTTGGCAGTCTTTACCATTTAATGATTTTGCTATCCAAGCTTCGAACACCAGCTTATTCTTAAACTGGGCTATTATTGTCCATGTAACAAACGCCAGCTCATAACTAGGCCATTTGTCTTGATTTTGCTACCCATCCTTCGAACGCCAGCTTATTCTTAAACTGGGCTATGATTCTGGGGTTTTACTGTCCATGCATGTAACGTCAATTTATTCTTCAAACGCCAGCTTATAACTAGGCGTTTGTCCCCCAACGCGTCTTTCCGCTGCTCTTCTCTGCCCTTATCGGTTTACCGTATTCTTCGTCTCATCTGCCCGTTTGTGGCCTGTGTGTTTTCGAATCGGGTTCCGTTCTCCTCCCGCGTTTGGCCCCGGTGTAATGGCCGTCCTTGGTGTTGAGCGGCGCGGGGAGCGAGAAGAGAGCCCGCCACGAGGCCAGGGCACGAGAACGAGAGGCAGGAGCAAGAGCTAAGAGCAAGAGCCAAGAGATAAGAGACCGATCACTGCCGATGGGCCTACAATTATACCCGGCTCTTCATTCCTTATCTGCGTGCCAAATCAGGTCAGTCCTTTGTCTAACTTTTGGCGGGCTCGTTTAAAATGATTACAGCCATTTACTTTAACGGCTTCTGGAGTGGTTGTCTCCATGCTTAATGGCCTCGATGTCCTGGCTGTTTGTCATTTATGAAACTTAATTGTCCTCATCCTGGCTTGATGGCTACTGTGAGCTGTTACTGATTAAATATGCAGAAACCTAATGGCCTTGATTTAGGCCCATTCTAACCTGATCTGTTCCAAGGTGAATGAATGCATATTCTGTGTTTGCTTAGCTGTCTGGCTCCACAAAGTCTCTTCACAGATTCATGCATTTTAGGTTTCGTTTCAGGTTTTGAAAAGTGCCTGCCCTTTTGCAGGGCCTTGCTTTTAAAATCCTGCACTTTTGGTCACGAGGTTAGAGAAGCCATTTTGGGTACCCTTTTTAATAACTTGTCCATACAGGGTCCCTTTATCCATAACCTTTTGGGGAATGTGGGAATTTTGAGAACCCTACATTTACAATGCCCACAAAGAAGCAAAAAAAGATAAGACAGGGTAAAACAGAGTTGAATGAGTTAAGTCAGACAAAACTTAAACCAATTGATGATTTAAAAAAAACTCTGGAATTAACCCTGAAAAATTGGTTAAGATTTAGGATCACACATGGGGAATTTTAAACATTTAAGAGCTTTGGTTCAGTCAGAATATTCTTTACATTGCCCTAAAATTACTTAATTAAAAACTATGTTCTTGTTTATTTTTGCTTATTGTCATAAATCTTTGAGTATAGTTATACATCTCATTCCCCTTAAAAAAAATTGTCCAAAATTTGGGGGGGGGTGGGGGGGGTATATTATACACAGAATTGGAATGCTCTCCTTTTTTCTTCCGAATCACTCCAAAAGTCACACTTAAGCTTCAATTACATAGAACACTTCCCCAGCAGCTCCATTGACCACACAGCTCAATGTACTCAGCTATCTTAAGCTTTTGTGCTGTGCTGTAGCTCTTACATGAAGTATTTGGCCATGTGCCCATGCAACAGTTCGAAAGCCAAAAGCAGTGTGGGGGTGGGTGGAGGGAACATATTACACATGGATATTATGTTTTTCCTACAGTTCACAGTCCAAAGTATGAGTGTGTATTATACAGGGGGAGCATTGTCATCAAAGATTTACAGTAAGCATTCAGAATTTTCTGAAAACATTCCAAGAAAGAAAAATCTGTATTTCTGAAAAATATATTTCAGTTCAGTTCTTTAAAAGTGAGTGCTTTCATGTATGAAAGCTTGTTTAAGCGGCTCCTCCCTACCCCAGCTTGCCTGGTTGTAGTTCAACAAAACAACAAATCAAATCCATGCATCACTTGGTTTTACTGAACTAGAAATTTCCTGATACGTTCCATGTGTCTTTTTAATATATTTTCAGTGAGCCATTAAAAACCATTCTATTGAATTTTGTACAATCCTGAAATGTTCTCCGCTCGAAATTTATTGAAAAACCCTTGAATTTCAAAAAACATTTGAAAAAACTTGAAATATCAAAGGGGTGAAATAGGCCTGGGACGGACATGCAAAACAGATGATAGCAAATCAGCAGCTCGTTTTACCCCCGTTTGATTTTCTTGAGTGAGGGGCTGATTGGAGACCATAGGGAGGAAGAGAAAATCAACAGCCGAGTGACCATAGGCTGACCTTGCACAAAGGCTGGTTTATAGAGCAGTATCAGCAGAGTTCTGGGAGGCTCCCTATCCATCTGCCCTCTTGGTCAAGGTATGGTGTGTAGGCTGACCTAACTAAAGGAAAGCTAAAAATAATTGAGTTTCTTGCCTTGCACACTTTTGCTGTTCAGGATGCTCCATCAGTTGTAAAAACAGAAGTCAAAACCACTGATTTCTTCAGAACTGTAGTTAATGATACTGCATGGGGAGTGAGTTAGGAATATTGGGGGGGGGGGGGGGGGCGTGGTATTTCTGTGGAGGTTGTCCCGCTTGTACACTATAACTTAGTTTTTCCTGAGTTTCTGCAGCTCTTCTGCCAAAGTTATGACGGAAGAGCGAGAGAATCTTTGCAGAGATTCAACCATCCTTTGGGACATGTGTTTAAATTCATCCCAGATGTGCTAAAAGACTTCTTTCTGACAGATCTTATGGGCCCTAAATGAAATTAACTTAAGACATTCTCAACTCGTTCCTAAGGTCACAGCACAAAAACGGTCTGTAATTTCACGCTAATTGGCAGGATGGTTTGCATGACAAATGGAAAATCACACTGATATAGAACAGGACATGGTTCCTAGTTGGAGGTGAATGCACAATGTTAAAGCAGGCTAGATGATGCTGTGAACTGCATCTAACCTGGGGCTCATCAAATCTGGTAGCGTTTGCTACAAACAGTGGATGTAACATGTGGAAAATATTCCATTCAGCAGCACTGCCATCCTTCATCCTGATGAGCAAGAAAAAATTAATGTCAATTTTATATTGCTCCGTGATTAACTGGCAGTAAAAAGTATCTGCTATTCCCCAAGATGAAACACTTTGTATCTACTTTACACTGAAACTGGATGTTAGGTGAGAAGAGATGAGATTCACCCCTCTGAGGCAAACAGATTGGAGTGGCCAGAACAGGACTTCACGATCAGGATTTAGGGAGGTGAATTTCCACATGGGTTCTCCCGTTCATCCGCTGTATCTTCAGTGGAAGAGCTGCAGAAACCTTGGAGAAACAATGTAAATGGCGCTGCCGTTTTTCTGGGGAGCCCCTGGCTCTTCCACTGTAGTTCCTCATATTACTTGTTGTTCCACCAGAGGTGCGGCGGGATGGGACATCCAGTCACATGTCTGCCGACAACATGATTCTGTCCCAAAGCCTAGGCACGAGATCATTTAAATGTTAGGGTCATCACCACTGGGCTGAGGGGGATGACGACACCCTGCAGACCTAGTGGGATTTCAGAGTGGCTTCTTGCCGTTCCATGAGAGGAGGGGGGTGCAGACCGATCTGGGTAGTCAGTGGAGGGCCAAAAATAACCTCAAAGGTTCTGCCAGCTTGTCTCCATAGGCAATCGATCCCTCTAGGAATGGTTGACCTTTGGAAATGGCATTGTGGAGCACACATCTGGTCCTGCTTCATGCATGTGTACTTACCACAGGCTGTGCAGCAGGTGTAACTGGCTGGATTCCTCTCAGACATGGCCCCAAAATTGACATTGGACTGGAAGGGATGTGGCTGGAAGTGCCTCACTCTTTGGAGTGAGGAAGGGCAGAAACGGCTTTGACCCAAAGTTTCTGGCCTTCCGCTCCCAGTCTGCTGGATTCCTGGTCCAAAAATTCTCAGAATTTCTCGGCCCTTTATTTTTTTTAAATTGAGTATTTGTTTAATTTCCACCTGTTTTTATTTTTATTTATTTTCCTGGCCTGATGCCTGAATGGATGGGGACATGATTTGCCCCCAGACCGCCGTTACTGCCTCCATATTTGGCAGCCAGGAGGTGCCAGGGATTTCTCAAGCATAACTCCCTTCTAATTTTCCCTCCCACTCAGCTTCAATGAACATCTATCTGCTGTACATGTCCCAGACTGGGAATTTTGTGAAGTAGATCTCATCCCTGTTACTGCTTATTAAAAAGTAACTGACCCGTGTGAACTAGCAAAGAGGGCAAACAATTCTGTAAATTTTTACAAGAATTGTTAAAAGAAAAATGCCCTTTCCCCTGATCCCCATGAGTTGCTCAGGTTTCTACGCTGCATTTGCAGGCAGAACAATCAAACTTGCTGACTATGACCTTGATGTCTGTGTTGCTTCAGGAAACATAAACTGAACTGAGAACTGAAAGGCTACCACTGAGATAAGAGCCAGGAATTTGCCAAGTCAAAAAGCAAAATTCTAATGGAAAAATAATTATACATTTTATAATTGTGGTATGTTGTTATATAATTAGATACCGAGACAAAAATGACAGACTGAACATGGTTCAGATGAAACAGATTTTAGGAGTAATGCAGGTTGGAATGCAAGGTTGCAGAAAAACATTTATTGCACACTTTTGAAAGTTATCTCCCATTTTCATCTCCTTCCTTGGTTATGAATGTTAAGATAAGGCGTGTCTATGTGTTCCTACAGCAGCTGAACTATATCTGGTTTAGGATGAAATAGTTGGAGGATTGCAATAAACACGAGTTTAAAAAAACTTACATTAATGACAATTATGTCTGAAGTCTTAGAAAGTTGTAAAAATTCTTTGGTTAGTTAAAGTATTACACAAGAAATATAATTGGTGAAGGTATTTTACATCTGTACTATTTTCTCCTTTCTAGGACTTTACCTGAAAGAATGAACAAGTTACCTTCCCTCAGGTCTCTGCAGCATTAATCTATAACCTGCTACCCGGTGGAGTACGCAAGTGTCTAGCCTTCACTTGGCACTTCTCCCAGTGGCAGTATCCCCCCAGCCGAGTGGGAGGGAATATTGGCAAGGAGTTATGCTTGAGTAATTCCTGGAGCCTCCTGGCTGCCAAATATAGAGGCAGTGATGAAGGTCTGGGAGCAGATCGTGTCCCCATAGCGTGGAATGTGGGGAACAGCAGGCACAAATCTGTTTCCTACATGGTGCAGCACAATGAAACTCAAGTACACTGTGTTACCATCTCAGCCCATGGAAATTGACATTTTGGATGTTTTTCTGGTGAGCACTGAAAGTATAGGTGTAACTGTTGGTGTGGATTTGGGAAGTTGAGAGTGTTTTTGGGAAGGGTTATGTCCCCATCAGCTCCCTGAACCCTGGTGTCTTCTACCTGGCCCCTCCCCCACCCCCAAAACATGCACACCTTTTAGCTGTAGTTGCAGCTCTGGCTGAAACTACACCCAGTGCGCTCTCTGTGTCTTCTGATTCTGGTAACAGGCAAATCAAATCAACAATGGTATAACTCTGACACTTTCTTTTCCTATGTTACAAATGTAATAGACAAGAAATAATAAAATAATGACAGTGATCTCAGTAAAAAATAAAATAATGATCTAGTATCTACTCAGCAACAAGGTATAATCCAGTAAACATAGAAACATAGAAACATAGAGATAGGAACAGGAGTAGGCCATTCGGCCCTTCGAGCCTGCTCCGCCATTCAATGAGATCATGGCTGATCTTCGTCTGAGATCATAGCTGATCTTACCAGTTCAGTACCCCGTCCCCGCCTTTTCTCCGTAACCCTTAATCCCCTTAGCCTTCAGAAATATATCCAATTCTCTCTTGAAAATATTTATTGAATTAGCCTTCACAGCCCTCTGTGGCAGGGAATTCCACAGGCTCACCACTCTTTGAGTGAAGAAATTCTTCCTCATCTCTGTTTTAAATGATTTGCCCGCTATTTTTAGACTGTGGCCCCTGGTTCTGTGCTCCCCGGCCATTGGAAACATTCTCTCTGAATTCAGCCTGTCCAGGCCTGCCATAATTTTATATGTTTCGATGAGATCCCCTCTCAATCTTCTAAACTCCAGTGAGTACAAGCCCAAACTATTTAATCTCTCTTCGTAGGTCATTCCCGCCATTCCAGGTATCAGCCTGGTGAATCGCCGTTGCACTCTTTCCATGGCAAGAACATCCTTCCGCAGATGGGGCGACCAAAACTGTACACAATACTCCAGATGCGGTCTCACCAGCACCTTGTACAGCTGTAGTAAGGTATCCCTATTCCTATACTCGAACCCCCTTGATATGAAGGCCAACATACCATTTGCCCTCTACATATAGGATTATATATAGGACAATGTTACACAAGGGATTAGTTCAAATCCAGCCCAAACTGGATTTAAAAAACTCCTTTCTCTTAGTCACGAGCACCTTAAGTGAAATGCATTTGAGCAGTCTCTCAACACTGCTGCATTTCCAACTTTTGTTTATGCGCAAAAAGGGGAATCCTTCTATTCCTTGCACTAACACGATCACCTGGATAAGCTTAAAACCTCACCAAAATAAAATGTTTATATTTATGAATGATCCAGCTGACATAACCAGTTTAGCAAAAGGACATAAAATAGAATGCACATAGACCACAGTTTTTATACATTAATTAGCAACGTATTTCTTATTTGCAACCTCTGTGAATATACAAGTCGTGTGTATAGGGCACATCCATGGGAAATACTTTAGGGCATCATGGCCTAGATTTTCACCTGAATTACCGCCTGTTTTGGGAGGGATTTTGGTTGGTAAATAGAGCAAGATGGGTTCTTAGAGACTAACATCTCAAATACACAAGACATCTGCATCTGAATTATTCTCTAAAAAGTGCCAGTCTCCTTTAAGGCCTGATCCACTTGATATAAATTGGGTCAAGATGGCGGGGCTAAACTCTCTGATCCAATTCCCTCAATTTCCACGTCTGCAAAAAGGTATGCCTGAGGACGCCATTTTGTGTCCTATTACTGAAGATTAGTGTTACTTTGGAGGCTCAGTAGACCTTTTGACAGTTTCACTCAGCTCTGCTCAAAGTATTGCTTTGCATTGAGGACATGGACCTAAAAATGGGAATCCTCTATTCTTCTGCTATTAAGAGGAGGAGGATGAAAACATGGAAGAGGCTAGAGTGGAGGCTCTTAGAGTCAGGCTTCACTGAAGACATCTGTTCGCTACATGCTCATATCCACTTACTACAGACCAAGAAGGTTTTACTTAGACTTTTCTGACCATCAGTGCCTCAGAAGGCTACGTTTCCATCCCTCTCTCCCTCCTCCCCCAAGTTGTTGGGAAAGTATGTCAACTGCTGGCTGAAGACTTGCAGCCCACCAGAAGACCAGTACCGTTTGCACCGCCTTGCATTTCGTTGCTTCTGCATCCTTCCACACAACAGCAGATGATCTTTTCCACATTCTCAGGCAGCTGATCAAGAAGGTCACTGATATTCAGGAGGGTTATGCATTTCATATCCTTCCCAATGGAAGCAGACAAAGAGAGATTTCCAGTTGTACAGACTGGCAGGGTTCCCACTAGTGCAAGGATTGGAATGCATGTGTCTCTCAAACTCCCCATATGACAACACACTCTATCTCCATTCTATTAATGTTCAGCTAATGTGTGGTGCCAATCTCCTTATCTTGCATGTCAATGGCAGATATCCAGGAAGCTACCAGCATACTTTCATCATATGACAATCTACCACACCAGCCCTCATGAATTAGAGCCATTTATCCTGATGGTTCCCTTGTAGCAAACCTTCCACAGACAGAGAGGGACAAGAGATATAAGGCCCATGCCACTACAAGAAATGTCATTGAACAAACTGGTCCAGCCACGTAAATGCTGTAGCTACTAGAGCTGGTCAGAGGCTGGATATCCTGCGACGAGTGGCTCACCTCCTGACTCCCCAAAGCCCCTGCACAGGGGAATACTCTCCACTTGCCTGTGTAGATGAAGCTGCAACACTCAAGACGCTTGACACCATCCAGCACAAAGCAGTTCATTCGATCGGCAGCCCATCCACCACCTTAAACATCTACTCCCTCCACCACGGCGCACCGTGGCTGCAGAGTGTACTATCTACAGGATGCACTGTAGCAACTCGCCAAGGCTTCTTCGACAGCTCCTCCCAAACCTGCGACCTCCACCACCTAGAAGGACAATGGCAGCAGGTGCATGGGAACACCATCACCTCCAAGTTCCCCTCCAAGTCACACACCATCCTGACTTGGACATATTTTGCCATTCCTTCTTCGTCGCTGGGTCAAAATCCTGGAACTCCCTACCTAACAGCATTGTGGGAGTACCTTCACCACACGGACTGCAGCAGTTCAAGAAGGTGGCTCACCACCACCTTCTCAAGGGCAATTAGGGATGGGCAATAAATGCCAGCCTTGCCAGCGACGCCCATATCCCCAAAATGATTTTTTTTTTAAATATAGGAATTCCCAAGTCATGTTTGAAGGGCCTGGACAAATCTGGTAGATCCCTGCCATGCAGCCCAGTGAGAGGTAAAGAATCATTGTAGCTTACTGTGTTCTGCAAACTATAATAATGAACAATGGGAAGGCAATGATGATGAAGAGAGAGTGAAAGGACCTCACTCCCCTTAGCATGAGGAGAGTGCACAGGAAAGAGAGGACATGGGACAGGACAGCCCAGCCAGAGACAAGAGGGTGCAACGGATAGCGGTTGCTTTCAATACATGTTCACTCACCAAACAAAGGTCACTTCAAACCTGCCTGTTCAATCCTCCAACCCTTACAAAGTTCCTCACTGACGAAGGAAACTTCCTTCAGGACAGTTGTCTACATTCCCTCTGCCATCATTCCGACCCCAAAAAGTTGGAAGTATATTCAGAAATAAACTGAAAACTGCACAAGCTGTGTTTACTTCACACAAAAAAAGTTAAAACAAACTTAGCTCTTGGCCCTGGATCCCCTCTGCATGTCTTCACCTAGCAGGAAAGCCACAACAGCTTCCCCACTCAGGCCACCACTTAAAATTGCAGTCAGGGCCCGATGATGTCATCGGACTCCAATCTGCATATTCAAAGAAATACCCTGTCGGCTTCAGGCAAGCATCCTTGTAGATCAGGTTACAAAAGACGACAGCGGGATTGGTGCGAAATGTCAGCGGGAAAATCTCCCAGCCGATTTTAACTGCCCGCTCAGTTTCCACCAGATGAATAGGGTTAAAAAATGTCCTTTTTCGTTTTTGGCTGTCACTCACTTTCCAAAGCAGAACTACCTCCAGATCATTTGCATCTCAATAGTTTCAAAAACAGTTTACTCAGCTATTAAAGTTTGGTGATGGACCAGTAAGACTAAAAGATCAAAGCAACCAATTCAAAGGTTTGGCCATAAAATAACTAAATCAAGTAGTTGCAGTTTAAATTATGACAATATCCCTTTTAGACAGATGAGTACAGTTCTTTTTTGCATATAGCAGAATCATTTTGTTAATATATTACTAGTTTTAATCAAATTAGATAATGAAAGGAGATGTAATGTCTGCAGGCCTACAAAACATTACACTACAGGAAACAAAACTTTGACAGATGGTTGAACTTTTTGCACATTCAGCTCGCTAGACAGTGCCATCAGTGGACTGGATAAGCTGACAAAAAGAAATACTGGTTCTTTTAATTCTATCTTTCTGCATTAATTTGGACTAGTCTTATTGGAAGAGTGATTTGATTTGGGGGCAGAGAATTTCCAAACACACTTATCTTAACCTTGCATTTATTTTCAAGTTTACACTGTAAGGGACTAAATTTTGTATTCTGATGTGGTAGTCTACATTGAAAGTAGCAAAGAGACTGAACTAAATTGACTTCTTATACTTCTGCTGAAAGGAGGCCTTTCTCTTTACTGCAGTTTTGTTCAGATACATTTAAAGAGGCAGCAGCTGCTTGGTAAAGCTGACAGAAATGGCATTATACAAGGCAATCCTGGAACTGAATACATCAGGTTACGTGCACCAGTGAGAGACTTCAGTGTGTTTAATAGTCTAACAGTAAATTTCATTCAAGCAGTAGTTTGGGGGCATTTAACCAAATATATTTCAGTTATTCAAAATCTATAGTGAAGTGGGCATACACACTGCACTAGTCTAGCCTAACACAACTATCACCTTTCATCCAAAAATCTCTGAAACTAAAGCGAATGTGCGCTGCTACTTTATATCTTTTTATAGTTAATAATTTATACACAATGAACAGGTTGTTATGCAACAGAGGTAGTCTAATTGACTGCCTCTGATGACCTAGTTCTAAAAGACCTGCATGTAACAAGGGTAATAATACAATAATCATGGGGGATTTTAATCTACATATAGACTGGGTAAACCAAATTTACAGTAATAGTGTAGAGGACGAATTCATGGAATGTATACAAGATAGTTTTCTAGATCAGTATGTTGAGGAACCAGCTAGGGAACAGTCTATTTTAGATCTAGTATTGTGCAATGAGAAATGGTTAATTAATAACCTTGTAGTAAAGGGGCCCTTAGGGAAGAATGACCATAATATGATAGAATTTTATATTGAGTTTGAAAGTGATTTAGTTAAATCTGAAACTAGGGTCTTAAATCTAAACAAAGCAAACTACGTAGGTATGAGGGGCGAGTTGGCCAAGGTAGATTGGGAAACTACATTAAAAAGGTAATAAAACAGAAAATGCTGGCAATACTCAGCAGGTCAGGCAGCATCTGTAGAGAGAGAAACAGAGTTAACATTTCAGGTTGATGACCCTTCGTCAGAACTGGAAAAAGTTGGAGATGGAACAGGTTTTTAAGCAAGTGTAGGAGCAGGGAAAGGGGGTGGGGAGGAAAGAACAAAAGGGAAGGTCTGTGATAGGATGGAAGGCAGGAGAGATTAAGAGACAAAAGGGATGATGGTGCAGGGCAAAAGGAGATGGTAATGGGACAAGTTAAGAAACAAAAGATGAAGTGTAAATGGCAGAATGATCGACATGGCTTATTTCTTATGTTCTTATGAATGCTGGTTGCAGTAGCCTCAAGGGTTGAATTTTTAAAAATCTAGTAATTTGCAGGCTGGCATCAGGAAAAAATTACCATGAAAGTTGCCAGATTGTCATAAAAACTCAATTGCTACCCTACCCCGGTCTGGCCTACATGAGACTCCAGTCCTAACTATGTGATTGACATAATGCCTTCAGGGCAACTAGGGATGGGCAATAAATGCTGCCTTGTCAGTGTCACCCACATCCCAAGAACACACTTTTAAAAATGCTTACGGGTAGAGAGGAATCTCCAGTTAAATTAATTAAACTCGATGCCTCAAGGATTTTGGCAACTAAAACTGGATGAAGAGAGCACCAAATACTGTACCTTCAACACACCATTTGGCAGGTATTGTTTCCTCAGAATGCCTTTCGGGATAATATCTGCATCTGAAATCTTTCATAGAGCGATGGAACACATAATTGAAGGTCTGGAAGGAGTTCGGGTCTATGTTGATGACATCATCATCTGGGGCTCCACACTGAAAGAACACAATGAGAGACTGACTAAAGTGCTACAGAGCATATGCCGGAATGGACTGAAGCTCAACAAAGCCAAGTGTCAGTTTGTCATCCAGGAAGTCACTTTCCTAGGAGATAATCTATCTGGTAAAGGAATAGAGCCAGATATGGAAAAAGTAAACGCTATACTCAACATGCTCCGACCCACTGACAAAAAAGGAGTGCTACGCATCATGGGGATGATAAACTTCATTGGAAAGTTCATTCCTAACTTGTCAGCCAAGACAACCTGTCTGCGAAGACCTGCTACATAAAACAAATGAGTTCGCATGGACAGAAAGACATGAGCAAGAGTGGATGAATCTCAAAACAGTGCTGGCAACCACACCTGTACTCACCTTCTTTGACCCAACAAAGAGAATCAAAGTGTCAACGGATGCATCAAAGGATGGCCTAGGCGCGGTTTTGCTACAAGCAGAGGGTGAAGATTGGAAGCCTGTTGCCTATGCCTCCAGGTCTATGACTGATACTGAGTGTCGATACGCCCAGATTGAAAAGGAATGTCTAGGCTTGGTAGTTGGACTAGAAAAGTTTCATGGCTACATATATGGACTTCCCACCTTCACAGTTGAGACAGACCACAGCCCACTGGTTGCCATCATAAAAAAAAATCTGAATGAGATGTCTCCAAGGATTCAACGACTCATGATGAAGCTGCAAAGATATGACTTTGAACTGATCTACACACCAGGCAAATACATAGTGTTAGCAGATGCACTATCCCGAGCACCCACAATAAGTCATGTGAGCTCTACTGAAGAAGACGTGGATGTTCATGTGAGTATGGTCACTGCTGCGCTGCCTGTGTCAGACACAAAATCAAAGCAAATAGCAGAAGAAACAGTAAAAGATACAGTGTTACAAACAGTAATAGAGAACATTCATCATGGTTGGCCAAAAGGTTCCTGTCCAAAATACTTTCACATCAGGTCAGAGTTGAGTGTCACAAGTGGACTATTACTAAAACAGAACAGAATAGTCATTCCACAGGCTCTACATCAAGACATGCTCAAAAGGATTCATGAGGGACACCTTGGAATTGAAAAATGCAAAAGGAGAGCAAGAGACACTGTTTATTGGCCTGGCATAAATAAGGACATTGAGAACATGATAGGCATATGAGAGACATGTCAGAAACACCAAAACAAACAAACAAACAAACAAAGGAACCAATGATAGTAGCTGACTTACCAACAGCACCATGGCAAAAGGTTGGTATGGACCTCTTTCATTTGAATGGTAAAGAATACCTAATAGTGATTCTTCTTATCATGTCCACGGACAGTCTATACATGGCCCAGCCAGAACTGGACACATTTTTGCGCCTTGTTGGATTCGGCAAGATCTGCTATTCTAACTACTATTCTAACTATCCTGAGATGGCGCTGCTCTCAAGCACCACAGCAAGCAGTGTCATAATGCATGTGAAATCCATCTTCGCCAGACATGGAATTTCCAGGATTGCCATTAGCGACAATGGTCCGTGCTTCAACTGTAAGGAGTGGCAACAATTTGCAGCACATTATGACATTCAGCACATCACATCCAGTCCTTTGTATGCTCAGTCAAATGGTAAGGCGGAGAAAAGGTGTTCAAGTTCTCAAGCAGCTACTGAAGAAAGCGACAGAAAGCAAGTCTGATCCTTATCTCGCCCTGCTGAGCTACCGAGCCTCACCTTTAGACTCTGGTTCTTCACCTGCTGAACTACTAATGGGTCGCAAGTTGCGCACCACGCTACCCTGCTGTGCAAAAGAACAGCAAAGTAAGGAACTGAGACAGAGACTTCAACTGCTAAAGCTGAAACAGAAATCATACTATGACAAATCATCCAAAACTCTGAAACCATTGACAAGAGATGATGTTGTCAGGATTGAGGATCCAGATGCATGGAACAGGAACGCTACAGTTCTTGAGGAAGTAGGACCAAGGTCATACACTGTTAGAACTGAGGAAGGGCAGATTCTCAGGAGGAACCGTCGTTCCCTCCTGAAAACACAAGAAACTATCCAAGAGCAGATTGATGACAATGCCGCAACTGAATCTGGTCATTTACCACCAGAACAATCTCATGAAAACACATCAGACTTACCCGTGTTAAGAAGATCCACACGTGAAGTAAAAAAGCCTGATAGACTTAATCTTTGAGTACAAAGAAAAACTATATTGAAAATGTATTGACTGTTGTGAAAATGTTTATGTTTATAGAGCACTAACAAAAGTGTTACTGATATCATCTTTATCATTTTTCTTGAAAGTTGATTGATATCGATTTTGTTTAACCTCAAAGAAAGGGGGATGTAATGATCAATAACATGTCATTCTAGAGTGGTACATTAGATGGAGACGTAGAGCTGTATATTTAGTTGTATGTGTTTAAGACTACACTACCCATGATGCACTAGGCTACCCACAAGGCAGTAGTCAAGATGGCTGCCTGCACACAGAAGTACACATGCTGAATCTCTACAGATGCTGTACCTAGAGAATGTGTACTGAATAAATGACTAGCTAGAAGCTAGCTGTTCATAATAAGAATGTCTAGTTATTAATGAACATAACAAACGGGGGCCGAGGTGACATGTCTGAAGTCAGTGGTGGGCCAGGGCAACCTTCTCCCAATGCTCTCCGCCCACCACCTCCAATGGTGAACAGGCACCGGAGCTTCCGAATACATGGGGCATAAGTGTCGAGGATTGCATCCGAAGGAATTTTGGACTAATTATCTAAGCCTTGACTGATAATCTAATTTCTCTAATTAGAACTGCGTCATCATAACAGAGTATAAAGCAGAAAAACCTAAATCAAAATATGGGTCTGTTCCCACCACCAAGTTTTTTAAAGTGGGTAAGTTCTGATATTTAATGTACTAAATAGTTGTAATATATATAATTATATTCTAAACTTCTCTATTTTCAACTTTGCTGTAAAAAAAATTTAAAACTATGTATTAGGTTGCTTTGAGCCTCATGGGTTAACTTCCAGCATGATTATTAATGTGGTGAAAATGTCACAACAGGTGCCAGAGACACAGTTAAGCCTGTTGAACATGTTTGTTTCAGCTGTTAACTCTGTGCTGCAAGTTGACACTGATCCAGTCAGAACTCAATGTTACTACTGCCTCTGCCTTTCATTTAGCAAAGAGGAAACTTAAATAACTGACATTTCCTGTCTGTTCAGATCCAAACCAGGAGAGCTTGAATGTGGAGGTCAGACGAATTGAAATGAGAGCAAGATGATGCTTCTTGAGGATAACAATGTGCTGTGTACTTACTCTTAAACTAATGGTTCAGTTCTTTCTCCCAATGTGTATACCGGTATCTGTGACTTGTACCACCTTGTACAATCTGCTACTTTACAGCTGTAAGTTTGGAGAGATTCTGAAGTTACTGCAGAATATTCATTACATTATATTCATTTGGGTCATCCAGCTGTCTGCTGAACATGCTATTGAATGTGACAATGTCCTCAAACCAAATCCAGTCTGAATTTCAAAAATAGAATATTACAAGCTCTACCAAGTGAACTTTCAGAACATATATTATTAACTAGCAATTAAGACCATTTGAGAATACATAGCTGGCTTTAGTCATATGCGAATATGATGATTCCTGTTCCACATAGATCAGGACAGACAAGCAAAGTTGCTGATAACAAGATTTACATATTTTTATATCGTAATTAAGAATTTGGTAAAAAATCCATTTATACTGAACATGATAGCCTGGGTTTGGGGATCAGTTATGCACTCATCCAATTTTCTGCTTTCGCTTCCAGAGGATAGTAGAAGTGCTCTCTCTAAAATGGACGGAGATATTTAAATGATGTGGTAATGATATGGTGACATCATACATCCCATTTTTAGCCATTAGTGGCTCACCTACGCTCAGTGTCAATCACATTCATATAAAATGAACAGCCAGCATTGCTAGGTAGTGATGAAAAGGCACAACTTGATTTAAAAAGCCCAACAGGTAATTTAGAAAGAGTCATAAAAGTTTATTTCTAAACTGACTCTGACTGTTAGCTGCAAAAAAAAACAATTACTTTATCATCTACTTTTGTGTCCTTTGCTGAGAGGCTGCCATTTTCTCTACATCACCCCATCCATCCTAAAGAGGACACAATGGGGCTTATTTTCATCTTGCTACCACCCCGTTTTGGGCATGAACTGGGAGGTAGAGGAATGAAAACCACACAAAATAAAATCGCTGACTTACTGCCGGAGGTCGGCCTGTTCCAATATTCGGGCAGACCTCAATTTAGGTGGTCAGTGTCTCGCTGGATACAGGCCTGGACCCCATTAATATATTTAAGTGAGGGTTAGATGATGCAGTTAGGACCCCAATGCGATTTTGGTGTCAATAATAACTGTCACACACCCACATGCCATGGGCAGTACAGGTCAGGAGGCTGCCATTTGCAGCTCTACTTAAAGAGATCATAAGCTGCAGTTGGGTAAAGCTGGAAACAGGCAAAGACTTTTACTTCATTCATTTTGGGACTTTTAAGCCTTAAAGGTTCCCTTAAGATTAACTCCTGCCTGCTTGCTGAGCTCTTTACATTTCCCTATCAGTTAAATCTGCTAATCCATTGACCTCACTTCACCAATCTTTTCAGTCCTCCCCTTTTAAGGTGATATTACAGGCCCACATCAGTCTATTCCGCGCATAATCAAACAAAAATCGATACCAAGCCAAAGAAGAAGCGATTGGGAGTGGTGACAAAAAGCTTGATAAAAGAGATGGATTTTAAGGAGGGTCTTAAAGGAGGAGAGGGAGGTGGTGTGGCAGAGAGGTTTAGGCAGGGAATTCCAGAGCTTAGAGCCTAGAAGTTTGAAGGCACAGCCACCAATGGTGGGAGAGTGGAGAATCCACAAAAGGTCAGAATTGGAGGAATAGAGTTCTCGGAAAAAGGCATCAGGCCACTCATCAACACGTGCAAGGGGCCTAATGCCTCTTTTAGGTGGCCATGGGGGACGACTGAAAAATTTCCTGACCCATTATGGGGTCGTCCATATTTCAGGCATACTTGGGGTTTGGGATATTGCTCCGCAAAATTGGTACTTTTCCCCCTTGTTTTCCTCTGTGAAAATAGACACAACAGGGACCAATTTCTACCCAGTGAATTTAATCTAAGTAAAAAAAGGTAAGAGAGAAAATAATGGGACTTAAGATAGACAAATGTCCAGGAACTGATGCTTTCCGCCAATGTTCCCTCTAGTTTTTTTTTGGGTGCGCGGCCCATTCACAGCTTCGCGCATACGTGAAACTTAACATTCAAAAAGCCGGTCCCGGGCTGCGCGGGACCGGCAGAGAGGGAACATTGGTTTCCACCCCAGGGTATTAAAAGAAATAAGTGAAGAAATTGCAGATGCGTTAGTCCTAATTTTCCAAAGTGTTCTCAATTCAGGAATTGTACCTTTTGGATTGGAAAATTGCAAATGTCACAATGTTATTTAAGAAGGGCGGGAGGAAGAAGACATGTAATTACAAACCTTTCAATTTAACATCAACTTTGGAGAAGTTACTAAAATCTATCATCAGGGACAGAGTGATTGAACACTTGGACAAGTATGAGCTGATCAGAGAGTCAGCATAGATTTGTGAAAGGTAGGTCATGTCTGACTATTCTAGTTGAAATTTTTGAGGAGATCACGAGCAGGGGAATATCTATGGATATTGTCTATATGGACTTCAAGAAGACTTTTAATAAGGTTTTGCACAAGAGATTATTAGCAAAAATTAAAGCGCATGGAATTGGAGGTAACCTTGTGAAATGGGTCAGTGATTAATTGGGAGGTAGGAGACAGGGATAAAGGGAACGTTCTCTGATTGGGGGGATGTGACAAGTGACCTTCATCAGGGATCTGTACTGGGGCCTCAGCTTTTCACCATATATTTCAACTACTTAAATGAAGGACTGGAGAGTTGTATATATAAATTTGCAGATGACACTAAGTTAAGAAGCACAGTAATTGTGCAGATGGGGCAAAAAGTTACAAACGGACATAGATCGTCTAAGTGAGTGGGCACAACTGTGGTAGATGGAGTTCAATGGGGGAAAATGTGAGGTCATCCGCTGAGAAAGGCAAATTGGAATATTTTCTTAATGGTGAGAGACTAGGAGTTGTGGAGTATCAAAGGGATTTAGGTGCTCATGTACTCAAATCACTAAAAGCCAGTGCACAGATATAAAATGCAACCAAAAAGGCTAATGGAATGGTGCCCTTTATCTCAAGGGGATTGGAATATAAAAGTAAGGAAGTTATGCTTCAGTTATACAGAGCCTTGGTCAGAGCCAATCTGGAGTACTGTGTTCAGTTTTGGGCACTGAACCTCAGGAAAGATATATTGGCCTTGGAACAGGTACAGTGCCGATTCACCAGAATTATACCAGGGCTTAAAAGGTTAAATTATGAGGACCGGTTGCATAAACTTGGTTTGTATTCCCTGGAGTTTAGAAGGTTGAGGGGTGATCTAATTGAGATGTTTAAAATTGATGAACTGATTTGATAGGTTAGTTACAGAAAAACTATTTCTTCTGGTGGGAGAATCCAGAACAAGAGGGCATAATCTTAAAATGAGAGTTAAGCCATTCAGCAAGCACTTATTCACACAAAGGGTAGTAGAAATCTGGAACTCGTTAGCTCAAAAATCTGTGGATGCTGGGTCAATTGAAATTTTCAAGACTGAGATTGATAAATTTTTATAAGGAACTCTTTTGGCAATATAACTTCAATTCATTTTTCTTGTCTGTAAGGTCTGCAGGAGGCTAAGAGCCCCCTGTTTGGCCAGGGAGCAGTTATTTCTCACAAAATAAGACAAGAGAAGGGTGGGAGGGAGAGATGCACATTCCAAAGGAAAGCAGCATGAGGACAGGGGCAGGCATTTCGTGCTAATAGTATCAATGATCCCTTTAAGTAGCGCGGTGGCACAGCCACGCAGCTCCCGCGCAGACAGCTCACCAGCTTTTAAATAGGAAAAATCGCGCATGTGCAGTATTTTGAATGAGCCCCTTAAAGGGCTGTGCACCCAAAAAAAAACCACAGGGAACATTGACTAGTACCACACTCCTTGTGTTTTTGCCCATGTGGAAAATCAAGGCTCATTGTTGTTGGCCTTAAAGCAGGTTTTTTTTTTAATCTACATTACCATTTTTTCTTCATAGTATTCATTTTTCTTCTTCTCATTTCTAAACACATTTTTTTAATGTATTTTTTTACTAACAAGTTTAAAAGCCTGCACTTTCTTCTCATGCCCTAGAAATAATTCTGTCTTCTGAAGCACAGTCGGTTTAGCTAACTCACATAGTCACTTGACAGTCATGGGAAGAACGTGTTCGTATGCGGCACACTCTATGCAAGAGAACAGAGAGAATTTGGAACTGTGCAAGAAGCCAAAAACTGGCCCAGGAAGTGCGCCAGGTACTTATAGCTGCACGCAGCTCCTGTCAACATAAGTAGTAATATAGCATCATTTTTCTCTCTGATCTCCGCCAAACTTTTCTCTTATTTTACTGATATTTTACCTGTTTTTGAAACGTCAAAAATAATTGATTCCAGGAATTAAAAAACAAATATAAACTGAGGCCCTGTTGTGTCTCCTTGTGTTCTTTTACTATATATATTACAGACACTTTTAGTTCATTTTTAGTTAGTGCTTTTTACTTAGCTGTATTTGCTTTGTTTCAGTGCTGCCGCATGGTGCGGGGTGATACAAGATGTCCGATGCTGCACTGTGCACTGCCCGTGCACAGTGTGCCACATAGCAATATAACTGCACCATACCAAAGTAGTTCCATACCAAAGTAGTTCCATTTAATGATGTGATACTATAACAATGTAACATCCCTCTTTCTCAAAAAACTAAAACATGACATTTAACAATTTAAATTAACAAATATATCTAAACTATTATCAACTACAAAGAATCGTGAGTTTTTTTTTATTCGCGATATCGCTCAGGTGGTTGGATGTTGTCCCTCCATCTTGTGGATTTGGTGGTGACCATTCCTCTCTGCAGTGTTTTGGTGTGTTCCGCTCTCGTTGTTGTTGTTGCTGTCGCCTTTGGAGTTGGAGTGTGCATGCTCGTGGTTGTCTGATTTGTAGCGCTTGTTTCTGGTGTTGTACTGCTTGTGGTAGCTGGTGCTGTCAATGTTGCTGGTGTTGTCTGCTGCTTATCCAGTTCAGGTGAAGGTCTGATGTGGAGTCTGTTCCGTCTGTATTGGTTACCATGTTCAGTCTCTACGAAGTAGGATCTTGGAGTATCAGCTTTTCCAATGACCTTGGCTGGATTCCAGGTTTTCAACACTGGGTCTTGCACATGCACTGATTGTCCATTCAGCAATTCTGGTAGCGTCTTTGCATGTTTATCGTAATGTTTGCTTCCTACGATTTGTGCTTCTGCCAGCTTTTGTCTGAAGTCCTCCTGGTCCTGGGGAAGATATATTTTTGCTGGTAGTGTAGTCTTAAACTTCCTCCCATTCAGCAATTCCGCAGGTGATTTCATGTCTGCTTTCAGTGGTGTTGATCTGAGTGATAGGAGGGCAAGGTCTTGGTCTTCCCCCATCTCACTACTTTTGATGAGAGTTCTCTTGACAGTCTGGATCTGTCTTTCGATGAACCCGTGTCCCCTTGAGAAATGTGGGGATGAGGTTACTATTTTGAACCCATACTTTTCTGCCAGAGCTCTGAATTCACTCGATGTGAACTGGGTTCCATTGTCACAGATTACCTTTTCCGGGATTCCTTGTTCAGCAAACAAGCTTTTTGCAATCCTGGTGGTAGTTGTGGCTCTCAAGTCTTTCATCCTTCTCACAAAAGGAAACTTGGAATAGTAATCTGCCACTATGAGATACCATTCTTGATTGCACACGAAGAGACCTGCCCCAACAGTGTGCCATGGTCTTGACGGTATTTCACTAGGTATCATCTCTTTCTGTTGTGCATTTCTGTATTTCTGGCATGGGCGGCGCAGACACGATGGGCCGAAGGGCCTCTTTCTGTGCTGTAAAACTCTATGACTCTATGACTCTATGACTACCCTTTATCCGAACTTCCGAAAACCGAAACCCTCTAAAAACCGAAGGTTTTTTCGGTCAGCGTAAGTCGTGCGCACGACATGACCAGAGTGGCACACGACTTACGCTGAGCAGAGGGTCAGCGTAAGTCGTGTGCACGACCCCCCGCGGACCCCCGCCGACCCCGACCCCCGCCGACTTACGCTGAGCATAGGGTCAGCGTAAGTCGTGCGCACGACCCCCCGCCGACCCCCCCCGCGGAACCACCTAACTCTCTTCCAAAGGCTCGAAAGCAACGAGAGCTCTGAGCCCGCGGTGGTGCCGGCCCCTGTTCCGACCGAGCACGATGACCTGTTGGTGGAAATGCGGAACTTCATTGCATTCCAGGCTAGCAGCGACGGACAAGCCACGACTGCGGACCCCCCCCGCGGCCCCCGCCGACCCCCCCGCCGACCCCGACCCCCCCGCGGACCCCCGCCGACCCACCTTTCGAAATCCGAAATTTTCCGAAAACCGAAACACGGCTGGTCCCGAGGTTTTCGGATAAAGGATAGTCTACCTGTACCACATGCAGAGACCATCTGTTCGATATTTTTTACATGCCTATCCAGTATACAGCTGATCTGGCTCTCAGCTTGCATTTCTCCATTCCCATGTGGCCTTCATGTATGAGATGGAGAAGTTGTGTCTGCATCGTCTTTGGCATGATGATCCTCGATCCAGCAAGGAGAATACCGTCTTCTACTGCAATATCGTCTTTAATCGTCCAGTATTGACGAATTGTCGCCTGTACCTGCTGGATTCTCTCCGGCCACCCCTGTATTACTTGTTGTGTGAGTAGTTGCAATTCCTCATCTTTGCTAGTCTTATCTCTGATTTGACTGAGCTTTGTAGGGGTAACATTCACTAGGTGGTGGATTTTTACTGTTAGGCCCTCCACCTCGTGTTTCTCATATGGTGACAATCGAGACAACGCATCTGCTAGCACCATTTCCTTTCCTGGCTTATATTTAAGCGTGAAGTCATAGCTTTGGATCCTTAGAAGTAGTCTTTGCAGTCTTGCAGGCGCTTTGCACAGATTCTTCTTATAGATCTGTTCTAGTGGACGATGGTCACTCTCTATTGTAAATCGCCTGCCATATAGGTATGTATGGAATTTCTCGCATCCGTACACTACTACTAATAGTTCTCTTTCGATGTTGGCGTATCTCGTCTCGGCTGACGTCAAGGCCTTTGATGCGAAAGCTATCGGCTTTCCTTCCTGCACCAGAGCTGCCCCTAGTCCTCTGGTAGAAGCGTCTACTTGCAGAGTGACTGGTTTTCTTCTGTCATAATATGACAGACTTGTTTCTTTGCACAACAGTTCTTTAAGTTGTTTGAAATTCCTTTCGTGTGATTCAGACCACTGGTATTCGGCGTCTTCTTTCAATAGCTCTCTGAGATTTGTTGTATGTTCCGACATGTGTGGGATGAAAGAACTCATGTATTGGACCAAGCCGAGGTAACTCCTCAGCTCTTTCTTGTCTTTGGGTGGTTTCATTTCAGCAATCGCCGCAATCTTCTCTGGATTTGGCTTGACTCCCTCTGGTGTATAAATCATACCGAAGAATTGGCATTCCTTGACTTTAACTGTGCACTTATCTGCATTTAACTTGATGCCAGCCTTCCTGGTACTCTCCATGGCCTCATGTAGGTGCATGTCATGGTCTCTTTCATCTGCTCCATAGATCTGAATATCATCAGCTATTCCTATAGCACCTTCACAGCCTCTGTATGTCTCGTCTATTTTCTGCTGAAAGATATCTTGACTGACCTTTAACCTGAATGGTAGCCGCAGGAATTTGTAACGCCCAAATGGTGTGTTGAATGTTGTCAGTGTTGTTGATTCCTCATCCAACTTCACGTTCCAATATCCATTTCTGGCATCTAGTTTTGAGAAAACCTTGGCTCCTGCCAGTGATGGTGTAATCTCCTCTAGCGTTGGGGTGGGACAGTGGTCCCTCTTTATCGCCTGGTTTAGATCTTTGGGGTCCAAACATATTCTGAGACGCCCGTTTGGCTTTTCTCGTACCACAATTGAGTTTACCCAGTTTGTGGGTTCAGTGACCTTTACGATCACTCCCTTTTCTTCCATCTCCTTTAGCTCTCTTTCAAGCTTTGTCTTCAGCTCGATGGGTACTTTTCGTGGAGCATGGATAACGGGCTTTACCTCCGGATCGATGGTGATGTGGTATTGGAAATCTCCAAAACATCCCACTGTATCATCGAAACATTCCAGATACATGTCTATCAAGTCTTTTTTACTCTTGATTTGTGGGCGGTCCTCCAGTGGGGTGTTGCTGTCTATCTTCAGTGGCATTTCCGTCAGCTCGTGATGCACTGAGATCAATTTCAACTTCTCGCAGCTGTTTAATCCCAGGATCGCTGGCCCCTCAGTGTCGGTGACATAGAACATGCAGTTGATGTTCTTTCTTTTATGTGTCCCTTTGATAAAGGTTATTCGGAGTTGTTTAATCTCACTCCCCCCGTATGCTGTCAATGTGACATTACTTGCCTTTAAACAACCATTTTTCGGGTAGCCATCTTCTCTCAGGTTTTCGGGAAAGATCTGCTGGTACAGTCTCAATGGGAGAATGTTGCTCTGAGCCCCTGTGTCCAGCTTCAACTTTAAGTTGATGGTTTTGGGCCGACCTTTGATCTTTTTTTTGATTTGGATGATGGTGTGCAATTCTCTCCTCGGAGTATTTTCCGCTCTGGACATCTTGTGAAGCTGTATCTTTATGGTTTCGATGTTTAGTGCATTGTCGTGATCATCATCATCATCAAGCTCATCCATGGCATGGATATTGTGTTTCTTTCTCTGGTTCTGCTGTCCGCCTTTGTTTTTGATGTATGTTCCTTCTTTCTTCGTTCTACACCTCTTTTCCCTGTGGTTTAGTTTGCCACATGCATTGCAGCTTGTTCCATATGCTGGACATTTCCTCTCGTCTGTGTAATCGTGCGGTCTTCCACAATTTCTGCACGTTTCCCCCGTAGTCATGTGCATGTCTTTGTGTGTTGTACTTTTCTCTCACTGCATCCACTCTGTTGTCCGTCTCAGAAGCCGTCCGCATGTCAGCTGTTTGAGAAATCAGCGTTTTCATTTGCTGCTTCATGGCTTCATGAGCTCTCGCAGTATCTACAGCTTCTGTTATTCCGAGCTTTTCTTTTCCTATCAGGGCTTTTTGTACCTCTACATGCGCTGACCCCCATATTAGCTGGTCTACAAGCCTTTCTTCCATTTCCTTAAATTTACACTTGCTGGCTTCATTTCTCAGCCTTGTCAGGAAATCGTCAGCTGTTTCATCGGGTTCCTGTCTTAGACTCTGGAATTTGTATCTGTGTATACGGTGATTGGATTTAGGCTCTAGATGGTTGCTGAATTTATCCAAAATTTTCGCAGGGTTTTCCTTTTCCTCTTCAGCCAAACTCCAGCTATTATACAAATCTAGACCTTTTTCTCCTGTCCACAACAGAATGTAACTAACCTTTTCCTCGTTGGTAGCGCCCTTCAGGAAGCTTTTGAATGTAAGCTCACATTTCTGTTTGAACTTGCGGAATGCTTCTACTATATCGTCGACTTCCCAGTTCATGAGGGGTTGCATTTGCACCGTCGTCATTTTAGTTTCCCGTACGATTCACTCTCAAATCACCGCAGACATCGGCACTCACAATCAGCTCATAAAATCACTTTTCGTCTTATTCGTAGTTCGTATAGCACAATTTTTTTACTCACTTATACCGCTGCCACCATGTTGTGTCTCCTTGTGTTCTTATACTATAAATAATACAGACACTTTTAGCTCATTTTAGTTACTGCTTTTACTAGCTGTATTCTTGCTTTGTTTCTGTGCTGCCGCATGGTGCGGAGTGATACAAGATGTCCGACGCTGCACTGTGCACTGCCCGTGCACAGTGTGCCACATAGCAATATAACTACACCATACCAAAGTAGTTCCATACCAAAGTAGTTCCATTTAACGATGTGATACTATAACAATGTAACAAGATGTTTTGCCACTTGTAGGGAACTGTAGCAAACAGATCTCTGCTGCTTTCCAGGGGTTCCGTCAGTCTCCTGCCACAGTCACAACAGAATTTAAGCCCCAATAACTTCAATTTATTAATTTTCTCAAAGCACTCATTAAAATTAACTTTTTAACTGACTAACGTCTGCTCAATTGGAAGGTCTCCAAACTCTATTGCATTAATTACAGCGAGTCCTCTAAGCTTGGTATTAGAGAGTTGTGGGAATTGGCAAAACATTTTTCTTAAGTGATTTTAAGGAGTGGCATTTATGATCAGTTAGAGATCCAGATTACATTTAAACAATTTAAAATCAAAATGAATGACATTTGGGAGGTCTGTGGATGATTTTCTGAAAGTGTGAATAAGGGCTTCAGCAGCAGGTAGCAGCGCAAGTGGTGTTCCAGGGGGACAAGAGTTCCATTTTGGTGATGGAGTAGAAGAACTCAGCACAAATTTGAACAGAATGCCAATGTTGTGTATGACCAGGCAGCCAGGGAGGTTGATGGAGTCAGAGACAGAACCACACAGATGCTGGTGGGAGCTAAAAATAAATCATTTTGGTTTTATTGACAGGGAATCTGGAGACAATTGTGAGCCATTGATGTTGAATAGATAGATAGATTGCTTTGGAGTTAATGGTGGTGGCAGAGAGTTGGAATTGGAAGTGGCTGGAATGCATGTGGAAGCTGACTCCATGGGCTGGATTTTGATTCAGGGACGGGCTGGGGTCGTGTAATCCGCATTTCGTGTTAGCCACCCAATTCTAAATCGATGTGGGAGAATGATGCGATTTTAACTTAATTGGCCAATTGAGTTCCAACGTGTGGGAACCCATGGCAAATGAGCTTTTCCAGTCTGAAAGTCGCCTCCGATGATGTCATCATTGCTGCTGCATTTAAGGTCTGCAACAAGCCTTGCTTCTTCTGCAGACTGCCAACCTTTTGGCCTTTCACGTTAGAGGGACCTGGAGGCAGAATGACCAGCGAGACCTAGGCCTGCTCCCAGGTTTGATGATGCTGCCCTGCAAGCTCTAGTAGAGGGAGCAAGAGCACATAATGAGGTGCTCTTCCCTTGTTCAGCGAGAAAGAAGCCTCCCCAGCAAACAAAGGCTGTGTGGATCCAGCCGGCAGAGGAGGTCAACTCGTTGTCAGTAACCCGCAGAACCTGGATTCAGTGCAGGAAGAGATTTCATGACCTTCTGCGCACTGGAAAAGTGAGTATGAATTTCCCATCACCCTCAATCTGATCCCCATTGCCTCTCCTCACCAGCACTCAGCTTTAGCAATCTCTTCCTCCACATCCCACTTGACACTAACATCCATGCACCCTTACCCATTCCCTCTCTCTCTATGGTCACATTCACCTAACTATTCGACTATGCAGCCCTCACACTCCCCATCACTGTGATGCTATGAAAACAACTGACAAAACACATGGAGGGCGCTTGGTCTTGCCACCTCACTCCATCTTTGTCTCCTTCTAACCATCTATGCTATGGATTCTCTACACTCACTCCTTCATTCCCGCTCAACCTCCACTTGTCTCCCTCATTGCAGGAAAAAAGAACTCATAATAAGAGAGAAAGAGCGAGGACAGGAGGAGGGCCACCTTCAGTAGCCCACCTCACCCCCCGGGAGGATGCGGTCCTGGAGATCGTGGGAGTGGAAGACAATGCGCAAGTGGGGGACGGACAGACGGGTGCATCACAGCAAGCTGGTGACAGAATAGTTTTCTATCTCTTTCAATGACATTGCATGAGTTGCTGATAATAATTCTGAAGCTCTAACGGACTTATGATCATCTGCAATATGCAGTGTGCATGTAACCTTGGCATCACATCTCTGACTCTTTCCTTTACTCCCCCACAGGACCATCGCAAGCACCCATCCCCACTAGCCAGAAGGAAGAGCCTGAGCATCTAGACTCCTCAGAGGAAGTTGTAACCTCTGAGGGCGCAGCGTCAGCAGAATTCAGGACACCGAGCACCAGCGCAGACACACCTTGGTGGGACCATCGCGAGATAGAGTAGTGTTGTCACCTGGTGTATCACAGCTCACAAGTGAGCATCAGCAGATTGTGGAGACAGGGACAGCAGTGAAGAATCCTAGTTGGAGGGCGCAGGACTCTGCCAGCTCAGCTCAGCTGCATGTCAACCCTCTGCCTCTGGATCCATCCATAAGATCAGCGGTGCTGGAACTCCAGGAACAGATGCAGGAGTCTCTGCAGGTTTTGTCTCCAGGGTCGCTGTGAGTGTGGAGCGAATGGAGGAGTCCATTGCGAACATGAGCAGAGCCTTTGTGGAGTCATTGGCGCACAAACGCATCACCATGGAAAGGATGGTAACCTCCATGGAGGTGATAAGTCGCCAGAGTGCTGAAAACATGGTGAGTGTTCTGAATAGAATGACATCTCTGGAGGAGCGATGGTCATCTATTGAACAGAGAAACCAGACCTTCATGGAAGTCCTTCTGAGTAGGACCGCCAGTGCAGATACGGGCCCCCATGGCCCCCCTGATGTGCAGCAAGGTACTCTCAAGCCACTTGCAAACGCTGAGGGGGACCTGACCCATGAGAGGGAAGTTGGTGGCAGACATCAAGGAAGTGGGGGCTCCTCTCCAAGTGCTCACACTTCCATGCCACTGCATAGCCCTCGGTCAGAGCCCCAGCAGAGTCCCCACCCAACTGAGATCGGCATCTCAACCCCTGCACAGCCGTAGGAGCAGCAGACTGTTGCCGAGCCCTCACAGGTTCGCAACTCCAGAGGATGCCCGCCAAAGGTGTTGAGACAGGAGAAGCAAGAAAGTGAGCAAGGGGCCTCCACATCTGCTGAAGCCACAGGGGAAGCACCATGTAGGAGCACGCGTAAGAGAAAGATACTGCACAAATAGTCACAAGGGTAGTCACTTGGGTGAAATTTTATGTTTTATGTTAAAAAGCCATCAGATGATTACTGTAAATAAAAAATCTGATGGCTACTGCTGTAGTTGTGGCGTGTGTCATTTTGCAAATGGGAATTCCACATTGAGGGCTTAGGATTACTTGGTATATGCCTCAGTTGAGGAAGCGCTCAGTGAAGGTGGTGAGAGGGGTTTCCCAGGAGGTAACACTAGAGATGGGTGTCAGGCTCCAAACTTCCACAGCTGTGGTTATGCCTTCTAAAAGTTCCCCCAGACCTGAGACATCAAAGTCCTGCCACCTGCAAATGATGGCTGATCAAATATCCTATTTAATGGTGGAGCTGCAGCTAATAGCCAGCAATCCAATTGTGCTCCCACCAGGTTTCACCGTCATGTTTCAGAACAGGCGTGCTTCACAATGTCATTCTATTCAGAACACTCACCATGTTTTCAGCACTCTGGCGACTTATCACCTCCATGGAGCTTGCCATCCTTTCCATGGTGATGCGGTCATGCGCCAATGACTCCACAAAGGCTCTGCTCATGTTCGCAATGGACTCCTCCATTCGCTCCACACTCGCAGCGACCCTGGAGACAAAACCTGCCAGAGACTCCTGCATCTGTTCCTGGAGTTCCAGCACCGCTGATCTAATGATCGAAAAGGGTTAAAATCACCAAGGCCTATCAAAATGGCATTATAGAGGCAATTTAGTGCTTGTTAAGGGCCTTAACGGCCTATCCCACCTCTTGGAGGCGGGACGGAGACAGGACCAGTAGACACGATTTAATTAAAATTGCTTGGAGGCAGGATGGAGGCGGGGTTGGGCTCGCCCACCAGATTTTGCAATTTTAACCCCCCACACGCCTCGAATCCCACCTCAACGGCCCGATGAAAATCGAGCCCCATGTTTTCACATGGTGTGACTGAGGAATGGCACGTAAGGGGTACATTGAAGGTGACCATTCAGGCACATGAGGAGAAACCATTGAAGGATATGAAGGGGTTGATAGAAGATGAACCAGGAGAGTGTAGCCATGGAGGTGGATGGCAGTGGAGAAGAATGGAGTAGTTGATTGTGTTGATGGAGGCAGAGAGGTTGTGTTGATGGAGGCAGAGAGGTTGAAGAGAATGAGGAGCAAGAGCGAGCCACAGCCTCAGTTACACAGGATGTCATTGGTGATTTTGACAAGATATTATATACAGGTAATTATTGAACCCAAATAAAAAATTCAGCCACATTGGGTAAACTGCAAGAAAGGTCATCATACCCATTAGCAATAATGTTAACATTCACTTGAACAAAGACTATTACAGTTACAGAATGTTAATAGCTTGTTGCATAGCAACTAGAAAAAAAGCAAGGCACAACATTACGTTAGAAAGGTATGACTAATAAAGTATGTCATACAGTGCTGGGTGATAACTATCTTGATAATGACTGAAAAGAATGCATGAATTCTGTTAATGGAGCTTGTCAAAGTTTCAAGGCACAATGTAATTGTACAGCTTGGCACTTGGAATAAATTATAACTGGTGAACTGATTCTGCCACTTACCATGCTGTAAGATTCTGAAAAATGTAATAAAACCACTGCTACCGTGTGGAGATCGAAAATGTGAACGAATTGTAAGATGATAACGGACGGATTTAAAATGTAGGAAATCAGCACGTGTTCTTTGTTTGTGAAGTCAAAATAGTGGTCAGTATGTGTTCTTTGTTTAAGAGGCCACCTGGACAATGATTGACAAGGAAGTCCCGCCCCATACATCTCACAGGAACAGGAACGTGTCATGCGGAAGGAACTCCAATCAGGGAAGGCTTGGAGTGGGACTGACCTGTCAGAGGGAGGCAGAGTGTGATTTACAATAACCCAGGGGCGGGAGTTTTCAAGTTTTCCAAAGAAAGAACATCAGAGAACACAGAAGAACACCGAAGACAGCGCAGGAGGGAGATCACCCAGAGTTGAAGGAGTATGTATGGGAATCTGATATAAGCTTAGATATTGTTAAAAGGGTACTTTTATGTACATTTGAATTAATAAGTTGCAGGCATATTTATTGCCGAGAGTTCTTTGAATTTATTGCCAAAGGTGCTTCTATGTACACTTGAATTATAGTGTGAATAAAGACCAATTTTATTGATCACATTCTTGTCTGTCATTGTTAAGCTAATTCGTAATTCTCGAGTTCCGAACAGTAGTAAGAGAAAGTGCTACGTAAATTGGCGACCACGAAGGGACCTCGAGGGGAAAAAGCATTTTTATAACACTACCAGACAAGAAAGTGAGAAGTATGGAGGATTTGGTAGCAAAATATATTAGTTCAAAATTTGATACAGATAAAGCATGGGTTAGAGATATTGTGCAGAACGATGACCCTGTACAAAAAGCAAAAGAATGGACGGAAGGTCCGTTTGGAAAGGTGCCATGGTGTAAAGTGGTATGGCTGTTAGCCTATCACAGACAATTAGTTCAAAATAAGAAAGAGATTGAGCAACTGAAACAAAAGGCGAGCGACAGGGAAGCGGTGGTGAACCATTTGCTAAAAGATTTAGAAGAATTAAAAGAACAGAGACAAGCTGAGAAAGTGAAAGGGGAAAGTAACATAGAATACTTGCAGTGTCAGGTGATGGAGTATTGGCGAAGAGCTGATCGATGGGAGAAAGAAAGCCATAAGCAATATTGGTAGGCAGCCTTGGCTAAGGAAGAGTTAAGCAATGTAAAAACAGCATTTAAGGTATTGCAGCAACAAAGGGGTCGATTTTCATTAAGCTGTCGGGAAGGAGGTGGGACTACAACTTTCGGGTTTTAGTCCCGCCTACATCGACGTCCGGCCAATCCATGCGATTTTCCCTTGATTGGCCTTGTTGAGCCCGCCCAGCGGGCTCAGCAGGCCCAGCAGGCCAATTAAGGGCCACCCGGCAACAGGTGACGTCACAGACTGAAATTTCATCTGTCAAGAGGTCTTGACAGATGAAATATCAGTGTTTCACAGCTGTTTGAAGCTGTCAAACACTGACAGTCTGACTTCTAACCTGAGTCTTTCTACACAGACCCAGTTAGAGCTCTCACCGGCAATGAAAGCTGAAGGCTGTCACTTTTGACACCTTGCAGCCATTTTGCTTACAGTGCCGGCTGAGTGATGGACTCCCGAAACCTAGAGGAAGAAAGGCTGGTAAGGTAAGTACAGGTAATTTAAACTTCTTTACATACTTTAGACACACCAAACACTTACCATTGCACTCATGCACCCATCACTCACCTGAACACTGACATCGTGACCCCTCCAAGTCCTTCAATCCGACGGCCGGCCTGCTCTAACCTGGCGTGGTTTGGAGCTGTCGGGAATCCCACACGACACCCCTCAAAATAGGGATTAGGCTAAAAACTGCCCGTTAACTACCTGTTAACAGGCAGTTAATTGGCACAAACCCCTTCCCGCCTTGGGTCAGTGGGTCCCAGTGCGGGGCGGGTACCCGCCTCCTGTGAAACTTACGTGGAGGCGGGTTTTGGGCGGGATGGTGTCGAGACCCCCGAATTCGGGATTTCCCCCCCCCCCCCACACGCCTGAAACCCCGCCTGACGGCTCCAGGAAAATCGACCCCAAAGAGTGGGAGAAACTGATCACACTAAATGCCAAAAGGAAATTGAGCGATTGAAAGCTCGTCTATCGGTAGAGAAGGGGATAATATGCTTAATGATCCCAGAGGAAAGGGATATCGAGGGGGAAGGAAAGTGGTCTGATGATGGGCCACAATATGGGCAATTGAGATCCCCGCCAGAAGTACCGGAACCTCCGGTCCCACCGCCAATGAATCCTATGAGGCAGCAGAAATTTGGTCCCCCTGCAGGAGCACAGAATAGAGGGGCGTTAGAGTGATTTTACCATACCGCATAACACCACGCAATGGAAAGAAATGGTGGGTGATTTAGGGAAACTAAAAATGGGAGATGACCCTACAATTATGTTTCAGGAAGTAGCAGCTGCAGCCGCAATAAATGAGTGTGATGAACCAGAACACATTAAGAGGTTACTATTTACGCTGTCTTACCAGCTGCCACAAAAAGGGGTGCAGGAACATTGCAGGAAGTTAAAGATCAAATCACGATAGCACTAGGGTCTGGGTCAGGTAATCCATTCGAACAGGTGGGCAAAACTAAGCAAAGACCCGGGGAGAGTCCTGAAAGTTATGCAGAAAGGTTGTGGCTGGTATATAACACGGCCTGTGGAGGGATACTTGTTAGAGCTAACCTTGCAGCAGGGCCCCTGAATCATTGGCTGCGAGCATTAATAGCCAATAGCCTGCCACATATTAAAGCAGTGACAGAAGCATGGTATGACCCACAAGGCAACCAGACTGAGGTAGAGACCGTGCGGAAAATGACCCTAGCATTTGAAAGAGAAAGACAGGAAGTAGAGGGGGGCCTAATTAAGTCGAGACAAAAGGATAAGGTGTGAGAGACTAGGGGATGGAAACAGGAAGGAGATTACCCCCCTAAGGAGGAGAAGCGATGCTTTAATTGTGGAGAAAGGGACATTTTATTAGAGACTGCAGAAGACCAGAAAATAGAAATGAAGAGCCGATTACAAGGCCCACTGCGCCTACAGAGCAGACAAAGGCAACCGTAACCGATCAAGCGGTGCTGGCCTTAGTGGAAGCACTGAAACAACTAGGGGTCAATGGGAAGGTGGATGCTGCAGAAGGAAGCGATACACCACTAAGATCACAATGAAGGGGCCGCGCCCAGCCAGAGTACCTGTATCCCCTCAGGTACGACAGTTGGGGACAACCATGTGTGGAACATAGAAACATAGAAGATAGGAGCAGGAGTAGGCCATTTGGCCCCTCGAGCCTGTTCCGCCATTTAAAGAGATCATGGCTGATCATCCAAATTCAGTACCTTGTCCCTGCTTTCTCCTCATATCCCTTGATCCTTTTAGCCTTAAGAAATATATCTAACTTCTTCTTGAATATATTTAATGAATTGGCCTCAACTGCTTTCTGTGGTAGAGAATCCCACAGGTGCACCACTCTTTGGGTGAAGAAATTCCTCATCTCAGTCCGAAATGGCTTACCCCTTATCCTTAGACTGTGACCCCTGGTTCTGGACTCCCCCGCCATCGGGAACATCCTTCCTGCATCTAGTCTGTCTAGTCCTGTTAGAATTTTATAAGTTTCAATGAGATCCCCTCTCATTCTTCTAAACTCTAGCGAATATAAACCTAATCGACCCAATCGCTCTTCATACGTCATTCCTGCCATCCCAGTATCAGTCTGGTGAATCTTCGCTGCACTCCCTCCATGGCAAGAACATCCTTCTTCAGATAAGACGACCAAAACTGCACACAATACTCAAGGTGTGGTCTCACCAAGGCCCTGTACAACTGCAGCAAGACATCCTTGCTCCTGTACTCAAATCCTCTCGCTAAGACCAATATACCATTTGCTGTCTTAACTGCCTGCTGCACCTGCATGCTTACCCTCAGCGACTGGTGCACAAGGACACCCAGGTCTCGTTGCACTTCCCCTTTTCCCAATCTATTGCCGTTCAGATAATAATCTGTCTTCCTGTTTTTGCCACCAAAATGGATAACCTTGCATTTATCCACATTATACTACATCTGCTGTGCATCTGCCCAATCACCCAACCTGTCCAAATCATACTGGAGTTTCTCTGCATCCTCCTCGCAGCACACACGCCCACCCAGCTTTGTGTCATCTGCAAACTTGGAGATATTACATCTAGTTCCCTCGTCTAGATCATTAATATATATTGTGAATAGCTGGGGTCCTAGCACCGGTCCCTGCTGTACCCCACTAGTCACTGCCTGCCACTCCGAAAAAGACCCATTTATTCCAACTCTTTGCTTCCTGTCTGCCAATCAGTTCTCTATCCAAGTCAGTACCTTACCCCCAATCCCATATACTTTAACTTTACACGCTAATCTCTTATGCGGGACCTTATCGAAAGCCTTCTGAAAGTCCAAATACACCACATCCACTGGTTCTCCCTTATCTATTCTACCAGTTGCATCCTCAAAAAATTCCAGTAGATTAGTCAAGCATGATTTACCTTTTGTAAATCCATGTTGACTTTGTCCAATCCTGTCACTGTTTTCCAAGTGCTCTGCTATTACATCTTTTATAATGGACTCTAGCATTTTCCCCACTACCGATGTCAGGCTTACCGGTCTATAATTCCCCATTTTCTCTCTACCACCTTTTTTAAATAGTGGGGTTACATTAGCTACCCTCCAATCCATGGGAACTGTTCCAGAGTCTATAGTAGAACATACAAACGGGACGTGTCTGGTGGATACCGGAGCCTCAAGCACCGTGATTCACTCGGAATGTCCTGATAGTTCCCCATGGTCGTCAGGAACACCATACTGTTAGCCGGTTTCATGGGCAACCAAAAGGCAGGGGCGGTATCAAGACCTTTAAAAGTTAAGTAGGAGGACTAGAATTGAAGTGGGAATGTGTTTTTATGAACTGGGATAAGGAAGGGCATGGGGTGCTAGGCTCTGATTGGAGGCTGGCCCACAATGTGATAGTGGACCAGCATAATGATTGTTTGTGGGGCGTAGCAGAAGAGGATAAATCAGGAGAGGCGTGGGTAATCCCAAAGGGAAATAAAGGGGACGGTTGGAGCTGCATGATGCAACTGCAAGTGAGATATGACTGGGAGAATAAGTTGTGGAGGCAATTTAAGAAAAGGAAAAAGGGAAAAATTAAAGTTTTACCATCATGAAGCTATAGTTTCTGTCCAAAACAAGTAAAACACAAGGTTTGCTGAGTGAAAGGATCAGAAAGGAATGCCGGAATCTCAGTTTGTGTGAAAGTGTGCGTTAAAAGTGTGGTAGTTTTCTGTCTTTGAAAGAAAGTGCCTGGTGTGTTTGTTTCAGCTCCACCTACTTTTCTGTACTGAGAGCTGGTTTTGTCTTGAATGATGGACAAGCGTGTGCTGTTTTAAGTTTGTTAATTGTTTTACAAAAGATAAGCTTCATCCTTGAAGTTAATGTGCCTGGAATAAAATGAATTTGAACGTTTACAAAGCATGTGTGAATGTTTCATTGTTAGTGTGGCTTCTTCCTTTGTTTTTCAAGTGATACTGCTTAGTTTTAAAGTATTGGTTTGAATTGAATTGGAGTTATTGAGGTTAATTAACCTATTAAAACCAGACTTTTATTGTGGCCATGGTGAAATTCTGGTTGCTGTAAATTTGTGTGGAAGCTACTAGTTCCGGATATGTGGCAAAACACATCAACAATTTTTGGAAATTTTTGACTAATTGCAAGTATGGGTGACCAGGGGAAAAAAGAGGAAATGCTATTGTGTGAAGTTGCTTCACAATGTTTAGGATATCTCATTTTAAAGGTACAAGACTTTGCAAGCTGTGAAGTTGTGAGACCAAACCTGACAGCGATTGGCGTCTGTGTTTGTCTTCTTTTGAAATGCAAAAGAAATAAGTTAACTCTTTTCACAAGCAGCTGAACTCTGTTTTTAACTCCACAGGCAGATGTGGGTTTTGTGAACATTTTGGGCATTGTTAAATTTTTAAGTTTTAAATTTGAATGGATTGAAGAATTAACCCATTTGGCTCTTAGGAAAGTTGCAATGGATTGTCTGTTTTTTTCTTTTAAGCAGGAGGCCAGATGAGTGTTGATGGTGCAAGATTACCAGCTCCAGGATGGGGAAACTCCTGTACGCATTGAGTGCTTTGATGCTCGTAGTGGATGGGATTGAACTATATCAGGAATCACAGTAGCTCGGAAACAGCACCAATGGAACCATAACCTCACTGGATACAGGGTTTTCTGTTGTAAATGAGATGAATGTAACAATTAAAAATCTGTGGCGACACGCCACCACTGGACATAATCCGCTCACGGCGGCACGGACAGTTTAAGCAGACGCCCCCAGCCGGGTGCCCTTTCCTCCAGCAACTTGTTTCCCGCAGGGACAGGCTGCGGGGAGCACTTCCTGTCTGGGGAGTATTTAAGTGGTTGCGCGGGCTTTTCCAGTCTCTCTTTGCCATGAGGTTGATTAAAGCAGTTGTGTTTCACCAACTCTGGTCTCGACTCCCACGTTTGCCGCGGTATCTTAACACTGGTGACCCCGACGCTCAGGACGAATCCTAAGCTAGCATGGCGGATACAAACGCAGTCACGGTTAAACTACCGGACTTTTGGGAGAACCTGGCCGAGGCGTGGTTCGTTCAAGCTGAGTCCAGATTCTGGCTGAAAAACATTACAGTCGACGCCACGAAGTACGACTATCTCGTCGCCTCTCTCACCTACGCCACAGTCCCCAAGGTTTGGGCAGCGCTGCAGGATCCACCAGTGGAAGGCAAGTACGAACATCTGAAGGCCGCGCTCCTTAAAAAATTTCAAGCGTCCTCTTACCAGCGCAACTGCCAACTCCTCGACCTCCCCGGCCTTGGTGACGCTTCACCGTCGGATCTGCTTTCCCACATGCTGTCCCTCTCGGACGACAAAAACCCCGGCGCCCTCTTTCGCACGCTTTTCATTCGGCAGCTCCCCACCAGCATCCGCCCGCTCATTGTGGAGTCTAGCTCCACGGACCTGAATGAGATAGCCGCAAAGGCCGACCGGCTGCTCTCTGCGCAGACCGCCCGCGACGTCGCGCCCGACCTCACGGCAACGACCACGCGGTCTCCCCGGCCCACTAGGCCCGACCGCCCTACCACTCCGGGTCACTGCTACTACCACACCCGTTTTGGTACTAGGGCCCAACGCTGCACGGCACCGTGCACTTTCAAACCCCCCCCCCGCACCGGCCCCCACGATGGCCGCGGGGCAAAAGGGGCCTCTACTGTATGTCACCGATGACAGCACCAACCGCCGCTTTCTGTGCGACACGGGCCCAGCACAGCATCACCCCCGCCTCCGCCCTCGAAATCCAATGCGGCGCATGGGGTATCACGCTGGCCGCAGCCAATGGCTCTGACATCCGCACATACGGCACCCGCATGGTCACGCTCGACCTCGCAGGCCGCCGCTACCACTGGGAGTTCCTCACAGCCAGGGTCCTCTGCCCACTCATCGGCGCTGACTTCCTACGCGCCCACGGCCTCCTTGTCGACATTCAGAGGCACCGCCTCGTCGACATCAATACTATGGCCCCCATCCCTGGCGCATTCACCCCGGCCCGTTCAGCCGGCCTGACGACCTACTGCCTCGCCAGAGCCACGGACGACTACTCGGCACTTTTAGCCGAGTTTCCCGCCCTCACTAACCCGACCTTTTCGGCCAAAGCCGCCAAACACGGTGTGGAGCACTATATCCCCACCACCGGCCCCCCGGTTTCTGCCCACGCCCGCAGACTCAACCCGGCCAAGCTGGAAATCGCGCGGGCCGAGTTCACCACCATGGAGCAACTCGGCATCATCCGCTGCTCCAGCAGCCCTTGGGCCTCGCCCCTCCACATCGCCCCCAAGCCCGGCGGAGGCTGGCGCCCCTGCGGGGACTACCGCCGCCTCAACGACGCCACCACCCCCGACCGATACCCGGTGCCGCACATCCAGGACTTCTCGGCCCGACTGGCCGGACGAACCGTCTTTTCCAAGGTCGACCTGGTGCGCGGTTACCACCAAGTCCCCATACACCCCGCGGACATCCCCAAAACGGCCGTCATCACCCCATTCGGACTGTTCGAGTTCCTGAGGATGCCCTTCGGCCTCAAGAATGCAGCCCAGGCTTTCCAGCGCCTTATGGACTCAGTCCTCCGGGACCTGAACTTCCTATTCGTCTATCTAGACGACATTCTCGTGGCCAGCTCCTCCTAACAGGAACATCTCGAACACATTCGCATCCTGTTCGGGCGCCTAGCCCAACACGGGCTCATCCTCAGCCTGGCGAAGTGCCAATTCGGCCTAGCCGAGATCGATTTTCTCGGTCACCACATCACCCCTGCTGGGGCCGTCCCCCTGCCCAACAAGGTGCAGGCCGTCCAGCAATTCCCCCGCCCCAAAACCATCAAGGGCCTCCAGGAGTTCCTCGGGATGGTGAACTTCTACAACAGGTTCATTCCCAGAGCTGCAGCCCTCATGAAGCCCCATACGACTCCCTCAGAGGCAAATCCGGCAAGATGGCCATAGCCTGGACCACTGACACGTCAGCCGCCTTCGATGCCACCAAAAATGCGCTCGCCGACGCCACCCTGCTCGCGCACCCGAGGGCCGATGCCCGGGTTGCGCTCACCACCGACGCCTCCGACCACGCGGTCGGAGCCGTGTTCGCGCAGTGGGTCAATGGCGCGTGGCAGCCACTTGCCTTCTACAGCCGCCAACTGCGCCCCCCGGAGGTCAAATACTCTACTTTCGACCACGAGCTCCTCGCGCTCCACCTGTCGGTCCGCCATTTCAGGTTCCTCCTGGAGGGCCGCCCCTTCACCGCATACATGGACCACATACGCGGTGGCCAAGCACACCGAACCCTGGTCCGCTAGGCAGCAACGCCAGCTCGCGGCCGTGTCCGAGTTTACTACGGACATCCAGCATGTCTCCGGTAGAGACAACGTTGTCGCCGACTGCCTTTCCCGTCCCGCCATCTGCGCGAATCACCTCGCGGTCGACTACGCGCAACTAGCAGCGGCCCAGCTCACGGACCCAGACCTCCTCTCGGCGGCTACCAGCCTGCCAGGGCTACGCCTAGCCAAGGTCGCGCACGGGCCCGAAGCCACGGCAGTCACTTGCGACGTCTCACTCGGCCAACCCAGGCCGGTCGTCCCTGCAACCTGGCGCCGCTGCATCTTCGACGCGCTACACGGGCTTTCCCATCCGGGTTCCCACGCATCCGTCAAACTCCTCTCCCAGCGCTTCGTCTGGCGTGGCCTCAGCAAAGATGTTCGGACTTGGGCCACCTCCTGCCTCGCCTGCCAACGGGCTAAGGTACAGCTGCACACAAAAGCACCCCTGGGAGACTTCGAGGTACCCAGCCGCCGCTTCGACCACGTACACGTCGACATCGTCGGTCCTCTGCCGCCATCGCCGGTCCTTTGCCGCCATCGCAAGGCCAAACTTATCTCCTCACGATGGTCGACCGCTACACACGCTGGCCTGAGGCAGTGCCGCTGACCTCCACCACCACAGCCGACATCGCCAGGGTGTTCGTTAACACCTGGGTCGCAAGGTTCGGCGTACCAGCCGACATAACCTCCGACAGAGGCGCCCAGTTCACCTCCGAACTCTGGACGGCCACAGCACGCAACCTCGGGGTGACGCTCCACCGAACCACGGCGTACCACCCGCAGGCCAATGGGCTGTGTGAACGCTTCCACAGGTCACTCAAGGCCTCACTCCGCGCCGGCCTGCAGGACAGTACCTGGACTGACCGCCTACCGTGGGTGCTACTAGGCCTACGCACCGCGGTCAAGGAAGACCTCCAGTCCTCGGCAGCGGAGTTAGTCTACGGACAACCGCTGCGCGTACCAGGCGAATTCCTCCCGGAGGCTACCACGCCTTGGTTGGCCGAACAGCAGCGGCTCAACTCTTTCTCTTCCGCTCAACAGTTCGCCCCACTTCCGGTCAACCGACACGGCGAACTCGCACCTCACGTCCCGCCAAACTTACAGCAGGCACGCTTCGTCTTCGTGCGACACGACGTGCACCGCGGACCCCTGCGACCCCCGTACGACGGACTGTACGAGGTACTACAAACCGGGGACAAGGTCTTCAAGCTGCGACTCGGCGACAGGGTCGACACAGTCTCCATCGACCGGCTCAAACCAGCACACACAGAACCAGGGGAACAGGTCCCCGTGGCCCGACCTCCAACTAGAGGCCGTCCCGCCAACAAACCAGCACAGCCAGCGGCGAACCGCCCGGCCCCACCAACTAGACCGGCGACCACTCAAGAGCCGCTCCGGCAGAACCATTAGACCACTGTCACGACTCGTCCACTCCTCCTAAGCGGATTCTGGGGGGAGCTCTGTGGCGACACGCCACCACTGGACATAATCCGCTCACGGCGGCACAGACAGTTTAAGCAGACGCCCCCAGCCCGGGGCCCTTTCCTCCAGCAACTTGTTTCCCACAGGGACAGGCTGTCGGGAGCACTTCCTGTCTGGGGAGTATTTCCCGCAGGGACAGGCTGTTGGGAGCACTTCCTGTCTGGGGAGTATTTAAGTGGTTGCGCGGGCTTTTCCAGTCTCTCTTTGCCATGAGGTTGATTAAAGCAGTTGTGTTTCACCAACTCTGGTCTCGACTCCCACGTTTGCCGCGGTATCTCAACAAATCAAACTATAGCATGTTATAATTGGACAGTGAGGGTAACGGAGCAGAGGGTGTATGAGGGGCGAAGGATTTGTTTAAAATGCTCAAATAAGACTACTCCAAACGGGACGATCCTAGAACTCTGGTTTGCACCGGGTGAGACCACAAATAACCTGAGATTGAGGAAGACAAGAGGAATCGTAGCTACCCTGTTAATTGATGGGACAAGTTACTGTCGGCCTGTTCAAGTAATCACACAGGAGTATGTGTGTAAGCAGAAATTTCTCCCATGATGATCCTCAAATTAAAAATCATTATGATAATATTCAATGTCCTGATCAGTCCAAAGAAGCCATTCAATTAAAGGTGAAAGAGAAACCAATGCCACCCGATAAAAGGAGTTAAGAGTGCCCCACTGTAATGTTATCTTATATCGTAGTATTAAGAGGCTTACGAGTAGATATCGTTGAGTACTCTTTATTAGGTCTTGAGTCAGTGCCAGCTCGTGTAGTACTGCCACATGGCCAAGATGGCTTCCTATTTATCCGACTGCTGTCAAGCAGCTGTCTTTACTACAGCTACCGTCAAGCAGCTGTCTTTACTACAGCTACAGTTATCTGTACATCTTTTCCCCTCAACGATGACATAAACAGTAAACACCATAACATAACACATAGAACACATATTAACAACATATAAAAAGTCAGTGTAACTACTATTAATTACTATTAACAGCATGTAAAAACTATCAGTGTAACTATACCTTGCAATAACTGCTGGTACATATAAACACTACCCACACCCAGAAGTCCATTAGCTGTTTACAGTCTTTCCCTTGTCTACAGGTCGAGTCTAACGACAGGCTTTCTGGTGCGCTGTGACCTGCGTAGCTGAGCGGGTATTTGCTGGGCCAACCCAGTTGTGCCCATTAAGTTCATGTCTGTACCACACGGATCACTTGTCTCATTGTCACCCCTGTGTACTTCATCACTTTGTGGCATTGCCCTCGTCTCCTCGTCACTCTGTCGTATTTCCATCATCAGCTCACCCACCCCATCCCCTGCTCCAATTAATGGATTGGTGTTGGTTCCGAGTGAGTTGTCAATGTTACATGTTGTTGTATTAGATGCAAGGGAGGTTATTATCAATATGTCTGGTATCTAACAGTACTATGTGAATTAAACCTAAAAGGATGGTAAAAATCGGGAAGAGGACTATTCTGCCTTTAATGGATCAGAATCCAATGCATGTTGAGGCATCAATCGAGATAGATGATTTGGGGATTTTTGGATATGGGTTACCTTGGATGAATGAAAATCTCACTGAGTTTGTGAAATGGATTGGAGAAGTGGGAAGGACATTCTCAGTATTAAAAGGGTGGAATGATGCTAATGCCAGAACAATAACCTCGTTAATGAACGAGGTGACTTCTTGGTGGGATTTGGGATTTAATCATATAGATTTAGCTCCATGGTTATAGTTCTGTTATAGTTACAGCTGTAATGTATATACCTTTAAGGGGGGAACTATGTTTTACAGCTCATGTATACTGCAATACCGGCAGTGACCACACCTGTATATAGCACTGAGTAGTAATCTGTACAGATCAGTTGCAGTGTGAGCCACGTTGAATAAACACCTGTTGTACCGTTCTCCGCAGTCTGTGTCTTATTATACATGGACGCAACATTGGCGACGAGGCAGGTTCAAACCTACCTGCAACTCTGCATCACCTCCCGGGGATTCGTTCCTGGAGATCAGTGGATTGGAGGTCAAGGCCAGAGACTCGGGCGTCGACCACGGGCAACCGGCAGTCATCCAGCAGAGACTCGAGAATTGCGGGGGAGGCTGTCGAGAGCCAGGCTTGGCTTTCCAGTCGAGGTGGTCCAGCGAAACGGGCTGGCAACAGGTAGTGCGCAGACCCTTCCCGGACAGCGGCGGGCTAGAGCCCGACCGAGCGGCACAGCAAAGGGCCGAGCAGCATCGACGGGGGAGAGAGAGGGCAGAGCGCACAGGGCGCAGCCGGTGTTCAGGGGGCGAGCAGCGTCGGAGAGAGGGAGAGAGAGACGCGCAGAAACCCACGAGGCGCCGCCATTGCCATGAGGACCGCCGAGAGCAGCGTTGGCAGCAGCGCAGGAGAAGCGTGCGAAACCTACAGGGTGCCGCCATTGCCACGAGAACCGCCGGGAGAGGCGTTGGCAGCAGCGGGGGAGGAAGGAAAGCGCGGGAGATGCCATTTTAAGCCATTGGGAGACGCCATTTTAAACCACACCCAAAATGCCGAAGAGTGGCAGTATCACCGCATTTGACAATGAAGTCGAAGATTGGACTACATATGTCGAATGAATAGAGGTGCACCGCAAGGCAAATGAGGTGTCAGTGACAAGAAAGCGTCGGTATTGTTAAATTTAATGGGTGCAAAGACGTATGGTTTATTATGAAATCTAGTAACCCCAACGAAGCCAATGGAAAAGAGTTTTGAAGACATAGTAACGATACTAAAGGAACATTTAAACCCCACACCGCTGCTGATAGCAGAAAGATTCAAGTTTCACAAACGGAACCAGCATAAGGATGAAAGCAATGCTTATTATTTAACAGAACTGCGCAAACTATCGAAACACTGCCAGTTTGGAGCGGGACTGGCAGATACCTTAAGGGACAAGTTTGTGTGTGGGCTTCAAAGTGAAGGAACCCAGAAATGGCTTTTATCTGAAAAGGACCTTACGCTGGAAAAGGCTTTCAGCATTGCGGTATCATATGAAGCAGGAGCACGGGGCGCTGCAGAGATACAACAGAGACCGCAAGAATATGGCACAAACGAAATGTCATACAGAACAGAGAAGTGCTATCGCTGCGGCAGAACAACACACGACCAGAATGATTGCTGGTTCAAAGACAAAGTGTGCAGACAGTGTGGAAAAGTAGGACACATAGCACGAGTCTGCAGGTCGGGAAAGAAAATCAGCAATAAGAAACCTACCAAAGGAAAGTACAAGAAGGTACATAAGATGACGGAGAATAGTTCAGACGAACAAAAGAGTGATAACGACTCCGAAAGCAGGGAACTGAGTTGTCTGAAACTACATAATGTGATCACAACGGAGGATCACCGAACCATTTGGGTCACTCTCAAGTTAGCAGGAGTCCAGGTAAAGATGGAATTGGACACAGGATCAGCCCTAACAGTCATAAACCGACAGGACTATGAGCGGCTATTCTCACACATACCCTTGAGAGACACAAAAATTATTTTGAAGATGTACACGGGACAAAAAGTCTACCCCAAAGGAAAAATAAGGGTGACCGTTATATAGAACGGTAAGGAAACACCAAAACTAGACCTGTATGTATTGCAAGATGGAGGACCACCATTACTGGGACGTGAATGGATCCGGAAGATACAGCTAGATTGGCATTCCATACAGGCACTGACTGTGGCTGACAAAAAGGATGACGACATCACACCTGGGCGACTGTTAAAGATCCTAACTGACGCAAAAGAAGTGTTCCAGCAAGGACTCGGAACACTAAAAGGCATGACAGCGACGATTAAAATTGAAGAAAACGCAAGCCCAAAATGTTTTAAGGCCAGACCGGTACCTTATGCGATCCGCCCAGCCGTCAAAGCAGAGCTGGAGATTCTGGAACATTCAGGAGTACTGTCCAAGGTAGAATGGAGCGAGTGGGCTACACCCATCGTCCCTGTGATGAAAAAGTCGTTGAGCAGCACGCCTGGGGAACCGAGGCAGGTTCGCATCTGTGGGGACTTTAAGGTAACAGTGAACCCGGTCCATCACACCGTACAATATCCACTTCCGCGGACTGAAGATATTTTCGCCTCGCTATCTGGAGGGAAACGCTTCACTAAGATTGATCTGGCCCAGGCGTATCTGCAAATGGAGGTAGAAGAAGCATCAAAAAAATACCTCACAATCAACACCCATAAAGGTCTCTACCAATACAACTGGCTGGTATTCGGGGTAGCATCAGCTCCGGCTATTTGGCAGAGGGCAATGGAACAAGTCCTGCAAGGGACCCAGTGTTATTTGGACAACATCTTGGTCACGGGCGAAAACGACAGTGATCACCTTGCCAACCTGGAGCAGGTGCTCACTAGATTGAAGGAATATGGGCTCTGAGCTAACCGCCCCAAATGCAAGTTTTTTAGAAAACAGATCTCGTATTGTGGCCACGTTATCGATAAAGAGGGGTTACATAAGTCCCCAGAGAAGATTGAGGCAGTAGTCAAGGCTCCAGCACCGGAAAATGTGTCACAACTGAGGTCGTTCCTCGGGCTGGTAAACTACTACCATAAGTTCTTGCCAAATTTGTCTACAATACTACACCCACTGAACACCCTACTGCAAACTGGGGTGCCATGGAAGTGGAGTGATGAATGTAGACGAGCTTTCCAGAAGAGCAAAACACTGATCTCATCGAAAGAGGTATTGGCCCATTACAACCCGGCATTACCAATTCGGTTGGCATGTGATGCGTGACCCTACGGCATTGGAGCGGTGCTGTCGCACAAATTCTCGGACGGTTCAGAGAGGCCAATAGCCTTTGCGTCACGATCACTAACCTCAGCCGAGCGTAACTACGCCCAGATTGACAGGGAGGCCCTCAGCCTAGTGTGGAGAGTGAAAAAGTTCAATCACTATCTGCACGGGCAGAAATTCACCTTGCTGACTGATCACCAGCCTCTTGTCTCCATTTTTAATCCGAAGAAGGGCGTTCCGGTGATGACTGCGCAATGACTACAAAGATGGTCACTTTTTCTAGGGGCGCACCACTATGAGATTGAATATAAGGGCACGAAACAGCATGGAAATGCTGATGGGCTATCACGCCTGCCACTGCCTACTGCGGAGGAAGCACCAGCAGTGGATCCTGTCGAAATATTCCATTCGACTATAGTTGAATACCTACCGGTAACTAACGCTTGTATCAAAAAGGAAACCGGAAATGACCCGACACTGTCTCGGGTATATGATTTGACGGTGAAGGGATGGCCAGCACATGGCGACTCACTGTTGCCAGCATTCTCGACAAGGAGAGAACAGCTGTCAGTGTGCCAGGGGACCTTGATGTGTGGATCCCGAGTGGTAATTCCACCCAAGTTAAGGGATAGAGTGCTCAATGAGCTTCATGAGGGTCATCTGGGAGGGGTAAAAATGAAAAGCCTAGCCAGGGCTTATGTGTGGTGGCCAGGAATCGCTAAACAAATCGAGGACCTGGCCAAGAGCTGCTCAGGATGCCAGAAAGTCCAAAATGCACCGCCACAGGCCCCTCTACACCCATGGGAGTGGCCCTCCTCTCCATGGCAACGGGTGCATATTGATTTTGCTGGTCCATTCATGGACGCATTGTTTTTAATAACCGTGGATGCACACTCGAAATGGCCCGAGGTCATCAAAATGTCCTCCACCACCACGGAGAAAACTATTGCAGTCCTACGGACCATTTTTGCCAGGAATGGCTTGCCAGAACAGATTTGCTCCGACAACAGACCACAGTTTGCGTCCGAAGAGTTCCGGAGGTTCTTGAAAAAGAATGGGGTAAGGCATTACACATCCGCCCCGTATCATCCAGCCACAAATGGATTGGCTGAGAGGTTCGTACAAACCTTTAAGAAGGCAATAAAGGCTATGTACAATGACAACATTCCGCTGCAGCACAAGGTGGACAATTTCCTGTTCGCCTACTGGAATGCGACACATGCAGTCACCAACCAGGCCCCAGCCATGATGTTCTTTAACTGAAGGTTAAGATCTCACCTGGATTTGCTCAGACCAAACGTACGAAGAGATGTTGAGAGTAAGCAATTCCAGCACATCCATGAGAAGGCAACAAGGAGCTTCAATGTAGGGCAACCAGTCTTGGCCCGCGATTACCGAACATAAAAATGGCAGCCAGGAACGATATGCACACGGCAGGGCCCCCTAATGTACACAGTGGACGTTGGGGAGAGCATCGTGAGATGCCATGCTGACCAGATCCTAGAGTCACAGGAACAAGTCAACCCCATGCCTCGCCCATACGTACCTGGTGATGAACCCGACGTACAGGTCGCATCTACCCCAGAAACAGTAGCATCGGAAGCTGATGAACCAACCGACGACAGGGGCCCAGAATCGCCTCCGCACCAAGAGCAAGACACTCGGGAAAGGCGCTATCCAGAAAGGATCAGGAAGCCTCCCCAAAGACTGAATATATAAATAGACTATTTTCAGCTAATGTTGCATGCTAAAAGTGTTAATTGTAATTAGTTTGATATTTAATTGTTAAATGAGTGTTATGGTACTGTTAATCTAAAAGGGGAGGAATTGTAATGTATATACCTTTAAGGGGGGGAACTATGTTTTACAACTCATGTATACTGCAGTACCGGCAGTGACCACACCTGTATATAGCACTGAGTAGTAATCTGTACGGATCAGTTGCAGTGTGAGCCACGTTGAGTAAACACCTGTTGTACCGTTCTCCGCAGTCTGTGTCTTATTATACACGGACGCAACAACAGCTAATGTGTGTGATCGTACTTATGTGGGAGTGGGGGAATGCACGCAAGACGTAACCAAAGAAAGAACAAGGGAAGACAATTTAGGCATAGGTTACAGAATTAGCTTTGAATAATGTGAAATGGGGTATTGTAGTGTATGTACCTTTAAGAGAGAACTACTTTTACAGCTCCTGTATACTGTAGTACCGGCAGTGACCACACCTGTATATAAGCCTTGAGCATGCCTCTGTACTGTTAGTCTTTAGACTACCCTCCTCCAGTAAACATCTGTTGATTGTTAAGTTACAGCCTCCGTCTAGTCATTGGAAAACATCATACTTTAAGAATCACGGATTCAACAGTGGCGACGAGGTCGATTCGGATCTACCTGCAACTCTGCATTTCCCTTCAAGGATTCGCTCCGGGAGGGCGGTGGAAGAAAGTCGAGGCCAGAAGCACGGGCGTCGACCATGAGCAACCGCCCAGTCATCCGGCAGAGAGTGAACATCGCAGGGGAGGCTGTTGAGAGCCGGGCTTGGTTCCCCAGCCACGACGATCCAGCAACAGACTGGCAACAGGTACAGCGCAGACCCTTCCCAGACAGCAGCAGCTGGAGCCGACCGACGGCACAGAAAAAGCTGAGCAGCGTCGACGGGGTAAGAGAGAGGGTGAAGTGCACAGGGCGCAGCCAGGGGTTCAAAACTGAGCGGCATCGAGGAAAAACAAACAAAAAAAGAGAGGGTAAAGCAGCAGCCGGATTCAGGACCGAGCGGCGGCAACGGGAGAGGTGCACAGGAGAATGCGCAGAGCACAGCCAGGGCTCAAGGGCTGAACAGCGTCCGCGGGGGAAAGAAAGGAAAGCGCGGGAGATGCCATTTTGTGCCAGCGGAGAAGAAAGGAGAGCGCGGGAGACGCCATTTTAGACAGTTAAAATCACACCCAGGGATGCCGAAGAGTGGCAGTATCACTGCGTTCGACAATGAAGTCGAAGATTGGACGACATATGTGGAACACATTGAGGTGTACTGCAGGGCGAATGAAGTGCCAGATGCTAGGAAAGCACTGGTTTTGTTAAATTCCATGGGTGCAAAAGCTTATGGCTTACTGCGAAACATAATAACCCCAGAGAAGCCAGTGGATAAGAATTTCGAAAGCATAGTGGAAATCCTACAGGACCACTTAAACCCCACACCGCTGCTGATAGCAGAAAGATTTAAGTTCCACAAAAGGAACCAGCAGAAAGACAAAAGTAATGCTGAGTATTTAACGGAACTGCGCAAGCTATCGAAACACTGCCAGTTTGGAATGGGACTAGCAGATACGTTAAGGGACAAGTTTGTGTGTGGGCTTCAAAGTGAAGGAACCCAGAAACGGCTTCTATCAGAAAAGGATCTTACGCTGGACAAGGCTTTCAGCATAGCAGTATCACACGAAGCAGCCGCAAGGGGCGCTGTAGAGATACAATGGAGACCGCAAGAATATGGCACCAATGAAATGTCATATGGAGCAGTGAAGTGTTATCGCTGCGGCAGAACAACACATGACCAGAAGGATTGTTGGTTCAAGGACCAAGTGTGCAGACAGTGTGGAAAAGCAGGACACATAGCAAGAGTCTGCAGGTCAGGGAAGAAAACCAGCAGCAAGAAACCTCCATAGGATAAGTACAAAAAGGTACATAAGGTGATGGACAGTAGTTCAGACGAACAGAAAAATGATAGACTCTGGCAGCAAGGAGCTGGGTTGTCTGAAAAAACATAAGGTAATCAAAATGGAGGATCACCAGACTATCTGGGTCACAGTCAAGATAGACGGAGTCCAAGTGAAAATGGAATTGGACACAGGATCAGCCCCAACAGTCATAAACCAAAGGGACTACAAGCGGCTATTTTCACATATACCCTTGAAAGCTACAGAGATTGTCTTGAAGACGTACACGGGGCAAAAAGTCTACCCCAAAGGAAAAATAAGGGCGAAAGTGATATACAAAGTCCAGGAAATACCTAAAATGGACCTATATGTATTGCCAGATGGAGGACCACCACCACTAGGACGTGAATGGATCCGGAAGATACAATTAGATTGGCATTCCATACAGGCACTGAAGGTTGAGGCCAAAAAGGATGACGACGTCACACCTGGACGACTGTCAAAAATGCTAACTGACGCACAAGAAGTGTTCCAGGAGGGACTCGGGACACTAAAAGGCATAACAGCAACGATTAAAATGGAGGAAAATGCAAGCCCAACGTTTTTTAAGGCCAGACCGGTGCCTTATGCGATCCGACCAGCCGTCAAAGCAGAGCTGGAAGGGTTGGAACGTTCAGGAGTACTGTCCAAAGTAGACTGGAGCGAGTGGGCTACACCCATCGTTCCTGTAATGAAGAGGTCGTTGAGTAATACGCCTGGGGAACCAAAGAAGGTCCGCATCTGTGGGGATTTTAAGGTGACAGTGAACCCAGTCCTTCACACGGTACAATATCCGCTTCCACGGATTGAGGATATTGTCACCTCGCTATCTGGAGGTAAACACTTCCCCAAAATTGATCTGGCCCAGGCGTACTTGCAAATGGAGGTAGAAGAAGCCTTGAAACAATACCTCACGATCAACACTCATAAAGGTCTCTACCAATACAACCGGCTGGTGTTCGGGGTAGCATTGGCTCCGGCTATTTGGCAAAGGGCAATGGATCAAGTCCTGCAAGGGATTCCAGGGACCCAGTGTTATTTGGACGACATCCTGGTCACGGGCGAAAATGACAGTGATCACCTCGCCAACCTGGAGAAGGTGCTCATTAGATTAAAGGAATATGGGCTACGGGCTAATCGCCACAAGTGCGAGTTTTTCCAGAAGCAGATCTCGTATTGTGGCCATGTTATTGATGAAGAGGGGTTACATAAGTCCCCTGAAAAGATTGAGGCAGTAGTCAAGGCTCGAGCGCTGGAAAATGTCTCACAACTGAGGTCGTTCCTCAGGCTGGTAAACTACTACCATAAGTTCTTAACAAATTTGTCTACAGTATTACACCCACTGAACACCCTACTGCAAACGGGGGTACCATGGAAGTGGAATGACAAATGTAAACGAGCTTTCCAGAAGTGCAAAGAATTGACCACATCAAAAGAGGTGTTGGCCCATTTCAACCCAGCACTACCAATTCGGTTGGCATGTGATGCATCACCCTATGGTATTGGAGCGGTGCTGTCGCACAAATTCCCAGACGGGTTGGAGAGGCCAGTAGCCTTTGCGTCTCGGTCACTAACCTCGGCCGAGCGCAACTATGCCCAGATCGACAGGGAGGCCCTCAGCCTAGTATGGGGAGTAAAAAAATTCAACCACTATCTGCATGGGCAGAAGTTCACCTTGCTGACTGACCACCAACCACTGGTCTCCAGCTTTAATCCAAAGAAGGGCGTTCCGGTGATGACTGCACAATGGCTACAAAGATGGTCCCTTTTTCTAGGGGCGAACCAATATGAAATAGAGTATAAAGGCACGAAACAGCATGGAAACGCTGATGGGCTATCACGCCTGCCACTGCCTACTGTGGAGGAAGCACCAGCAGTGGACCCTATTGAAATATTTTATTCGTCGATAATTGAACGATTGCCAGTAACTAACGCGGATATAGAGAAGGAGACCCGCAATGATCCGACACTGTCTCGGGTATATGATTTGACGGTGAGGGGATAGCCAACACATGGCGACTCACTGTTGCCAGCATTCTCATCCAGAAGAGAACAGCTGTCAGTATGCCAGGGGACAGTGATGTGTGGATCCCGAGTGGTAATTCCACCCAAGTTAAGGGAGAGAGTGCTCAATGAGCTTCACGAAGGTCATCTGGGAGGGGTGAAAATGAAAAGCCTTGCTAGGGCTTATGTGTGGTGGCCGGGGATCGATCAACAAATCGAGGACCTAACCAAGAGCTGCTCAGGATGCCAGAAGGTCCAAAATGCACCACCACATGCCCCTCTACACCCATGGGAGTGGCCCTCCTCTCCATGGCAACGGGTGCATATTGATTTTGCTGGTCCATTCATGGACTCAATGTTCTTAATAGCAGTGGATGCGCACTCGAAATGACCTGAGGTGATAAAAATGTCCTCAACCACTACAGAGAAAACGATTGCAGTCCTACGGACCATATTTGCCAGGAACGGCTTGCCAGAGCAGATTTGCTCTGATAATGGACCACAGTTTGTGTCCGAAGAGTTTCGGAAATTTATGAGAAGGAATGGGGCAAGGCATTACACATCCGCCCCGTATCATCCAGCCACAAATGGATTGGCTGAGAGGTTCGTACAAACCTTTAAAAAGGCGATAAAGGCCATGTGCGATGATGAAATTCCACTGCAGCATAAGGTGGACAATTTCCTGTTAGCCTACAGAAATGCGACACATGCAGTTACCAACCAGACCCCGGCCATGATGTTCTTTAACCGAAGGTTGAGATCTCGTCTGGATTTGCTCAGACCAAATGTGCGAAGAAATGTTGAGGATAAGCAATTCCAGCACATCAATGAGAAGCCGACAAGGAGCTTCAATGTAGGACAAGCAGTCTTGGCCCGTGACTACCGAACAGATAAATGGCAACCCGGAATGATATGCACACGGCAGGGGCCATTAATGTACACAGTGGATGTCGGGGAGAACATTGTGAGACGCCACGTCGACCAGATCCTAGCGTCACAGGAACGAGTCAACCCCATGTCTCGCGTACCTGGGGATGAACCCGACATACCGGTAGCATCTACCTCAAACAGTAGCAGCGGAAACTGATGAACTAACCGACGAAAGGGGGCCAGAATCGCCTCCGCACCAAGAACAAGAACCTCAGGAAAGGCGCTATCCAGAGAGGATCAGGAAGTCGCCCCAAAGACTGAATCTATAAATGGACTATTTCAGTTTAATGTGCATGTTAAAGTGTTAACTGTTATTTGAATGTTATGGTACTGCTAATCTAAAAGGGGAGGAATTGTAGTGTATGTACCTTTAAGAGAGAACTACTTTTACAGCTCCTGTATACTGTAGTACCGGCAGTGACCACACCTGTATATAAGCCTTGAGCATGCCTCTGTACTGTTAGTCTTTAGACTACCCTCCTCCAGTAAACACCTGTTGATTGTTAAGTTACAGCCTCCGTCTAGTCATTGGAAAACATCATACTTTAAGAATCACGGATTCAACAGGTATAGGTATTGTATTATAGGGGATAAAAGGGAACTATGTCCAATTGGAATACACACTGCTCCAACTCTGGTGAAATGTCTGCACATGAATAAACATGAGACATTTGAGGACAATAATTGACAAGGAAGTCCCACCCACATACATCTCACAGGAACAGGAACGTGTCATGTGGAAGGAACTCCAATCAGGGAAGGCTTGGAGTGGGACTGACCGGTCAGAGGGAGGCAGAATGTGATTTACAATAACCCAGGGGCGGGAGTTTTCTAATTTTCTGAAGAAAGAACAGAGAACACAAAAGAAGAACACCGAAGACAGCGCAGGAGGGAGATCACCCAGAGTTGAAGGAGTATGTATGGGAATCCGATATAAGCTTAGATATTGTTAAAAGGGTACTTTTTATATACATTTGAATTATTAAGTTGCAGGCATATTTATTGCCGAGAGTTCTTTGAATTTATTGCCAAAGGTGCTTCTATGCACACTCAAATTTTGAACTATAGTGTGAATAAAGCCCAATTTTATTGATCACATCCTTGTCTGTCATTGTTAAGCTAATTCGTAATTCTTTAGGTCCGAACAGTAGTAAGAGAAAGTGCTACAATGCGCATACAATGGCTGTTGTTCCTGCACTAACATAAATATAGCCGTGCCAAAAGCCTGTGTTAAACAACTTGGCACCAGGTGAATGAGACACCAGTGCATAATTCAGTATATTAGGTGCTGCCTCCCTTTCACTCCAATCTATGATTGTCAACCCTTCAAGTCTGTCCTTTGTACGCAGATTCATTGACTGTAGTGTAATTGTACTGAAGTGACACTAGATTTTTCCTGTTATTGTACATGTCATGTTGTACAATCTTCTTAGTATCAAATATACAATAGGAAATAAATCTTTAAAAAAATGAGCAGGATCTACATAACACTGGCATAACAACCCTTTGAGGGGGCACACATATATTTACTATTTCAGTGCATACCACACCTGCTATTGTTGATTAAATGAATGGTAAAACCACACACTGACATGCACATTTAATTTATGGGTTCAATGTGTAAAATGTATTGCTCTGGAGGTACGTTTGAAGTTCACTATTTAAGTATCATATGACTTTATTCACCAAATGTCACACAGATAACTAGATCAGCTCCACAAAATTAGAAGATTGCAGACAGGCCAAACTAAAATACGGATTAATACTATTCAAATTCACATCGAGGTTTACAGTGACCCAAGGGTAAGGGAGGAGCAGTTTTCGGTCTAGCCAAATTCGGTCATGTTCAAACATCCAATGAACAGTTGAGATTTTAAATGGAAGCTGTTGAAAGGATAGAAGCTGTTGAAGTCTTAATTTCCTACCAGTAGATCTAACAAGCCAATTCTATGCATGACATCATATTCACAATGCATTCTAAAGACACATAGGAGCCATTATAACACTAACATTTCCTCCATGTGGACAAAAAACATTAACAGTAAGAAATTCCTTCACTGCTGTAACAACAGCAGCTTGTATTTATATAACTCCTTTAACATAGTAAAATGTCCCAAGGTGCTTCACAGGAGCATTATAAAACAACATTTGACATCAAGCCATATAATGAGATATTAGGGCAGATGACCTTGGTCAAAGAGGCAGGTTTTAAGGAACATCTTAAAGGAGGAAAGAGAGGTAGAGAGGCGGAGAGGTTTAGGGAGGGAATTCTAGAGCTTAGGGCCTAGGCAGCTGAAGGCACAGCCACCAATGATTGAGTGATTATAATCAGGGATGCTCAAGAGGCCAGAATTAGAGGAGTGCAGATATCTCGGTGGGGGGGGGGGGGGTGGTTGTGGGGCTGGAGGAGATGAGAGAGAGAGAGAGGGAGGGGGGAGGCCATGGAGGGATTTGAAAACAAGGATGAGAATTTTGAAATTGAGGCGTTGCTTAACTGGGAGCCAATGTAGGTCAGTGAGCACAGGGAACACTAAGAGGGCAGACAAGGAAGAGGCAAAGACCCTAAAGAATTGCAACAGAGCAGAACCTGAAGTGAACATAAGAGTTAATATATTAAATAATCACTTTTTCTAAAGTACAATTTTCACCAGTGAAATACACAAGTAACGTGCATTCCATAATTGGTGATAACCTAAGTTGGTTTGACGACATTGACATTAATGAAACAGATAGAGATTGGCTTATAAAGGCTACAAATCCCTGCAATGGATATTATTTATTCAAGGGTACTAAGTTTGCTGTGATGGGATAAATGGCTATCTTGTGATTGACAAATGTTGAGATTTGTGAGATATGGACTACCATTCTGAAAAAGTCAATGAATGCTAGGGAGATCCCACTAGGCTAGGATCAAGCTAATGTTGCATCCCTTATTGGAAAAGGTGACAAAACAGACCGAGGCAACAGTAGACCCACAAGACTCACGTCAATGTTGGGTAAAATAATGGAACCAATCAAGAGTAAACTTGAGGATTACATGTATGCTAATAACCTAGCAGTGAACGCAGATTCAGAAGCGGAAGACACAGTGGGGTGGAAATACCGTTTTTCGGCCTGAAATAAGTGCCATGCACCCAGCATCTGCCCTAGCCAGGAGGCCAGCGTGAAATTGGGCCTCAGGCCTCATTACCATTATTTGATTGAGCTGTTGTTGCCAGTCACGCCTCCACAGTTAGCTCGCTCATTTTATAAAGATGAATGTCGGACCGCCTGCCTCGCCAGCAGTGGCCTGAAGGTAAGTCCCGTGGCGGGGGGGGGGGGGGGGGGGGGGGGTGGGGGAGAAGGGGGTGGGAGGGAGAAAATGGGAGTGCAGCCAATCACACACCAGCAACGGCCTTCAGGAATGCTGCAGAGTCTCCTGGCTCCACATCAAATTAAAAAAGGTACCTTTTTGGTGGCGGTTTGCTTGCTAGCCCACATCCATGCCTCGAAAACGTGAGCAGGGCAGGCCCGATGCCTGCTCGGCTCAGAGCAGCCCAACTTTGCTGAAGGTTAATAAAACAGGCGTTAGGCTCCTCATTAGCATATGCAAGAGGCTTAATGTCAGGTTTGGGCAGCCGCCCGAATAATGATCCAACCCAATATCGGGTCAGACATCTTTCCGATGTTCTTAGGGTGCAGGACATTGTTCCTTGAAATTTGCCCTAATTGCCCCTTTTTACAGGGGTTAAACGGGAGTAACAAGGCTCAATGTCTCCCACAGTGTATTTGCACTTCCAAAAACTGACAGATTTCCACAGAAAAGCCTGCTACTTATGTTTAAAGTGGGATTAAGGATAAAACTTGGGAATGGATAAGAAATTGACTGAAGGATAGAAAGCAGCGACTACAGCAGTGGCACAGTTGGTAGCACACTCACCTCGGAGTCAGAAGGTTGTGGGTTCAAGTCCCACTCCAGGGACTTGAGCACATAAATCTAGGCCGACAGTGCAGTGCTGAGGGAGTGCTCCACTGTCAGAGGTGCCGTCTTTCGGATGAGATGTTAAACCGAGGCCCCGTCTGCTCTCTCAGTTGGATGTAAAAGATTCCATGGCACTATTTTGAAGAGTTAGGGGAGTTATCCCTGGTGTCCAATGTTTATCCCTCAACCAACATAACAAAAAACAGATTATCTGGTCATTATCACATTGCTGTTTGTGGGACCTTGCTGTGTGCAAATTGGCTGCCGTGTTTCCTACATTACAACAGTGACTACACTTCAAAAAGTACTTCATTGGCTGTAAAGCGCTTTGAGACATCCGGTGATCATGAAAGGTGCTATATAAATGCAAGTCTTTCTTTTAAGGAAATGATATCAGGGTGGAGAGGAGTGCCTTCAGATTAGTGCTGGCAACACTACTCTTTTTGCTTTACATTAATGGTTTGGATTCAAAAGCTTACTGCAAACTGGTCAAATTCACAGATGATATGAAACTTGGGGTAGGAGAACATTTGAGTATATGGAGGCAGCCAATGAACTACAAAATGTGTAGATGAGCAGAATAATGGCAGATGGAATTTAATACGGATAAGTGCAAGAAATTTCACACAAGGGGAAAATAAGCAACATAAGTATTCTACGAAAGGTGAATTTGAAAAATATTGAGGGGTAGTCAACAAGCAAGTAGAACATTTAAATATTTAGCCAGAACAGTAGAGGGCAAGTCAAAGGTTATGCTCCAACTGTACTGCATTCTGGTCAGAACACACCTTGAGTAGTTCTGATCACTAATACACACAGAAGACATTCACGTACTGGAGGTGCCACACAGAAGAGCCACGAGTATGATTCCTAGCGGCAGAGAACTCTGTTGTAAGGAAAGATAGGAGAGACTTAAATTTGAAATTAGGCTACTTCATTAGAAAAAGACCCTGAAAATAAATGTTAACACCTCTGCTAAAATAGCAGACAAAGGAATTTCATATGATTGTGTTAAGCATTTGTACTCTAATTTTCAAATAGCTTAATTTCAAGGTGTTCGGCTTTTATGTCTTGGAAGGAGGCGACTGAAAAGGGGGCCTCACAGAGTTCATAACATACGAAATAGCAGATTAAAAGGCAAAACAAATTAAACCATGAGCATGACAGAAATGGCAGGCATGAGCGGAGCACTCTCTGGTATACACACCAACTCTTGTTTACCGTCTACCTAAAAGCAAATTATTGCTAATGTTGGAAATTGGAACAACAGAAAAAGCTGGGAACATTCAACAGATATTCTGAGGTCTCCAAAAATGATGTTTGGCCTGTTGTGTGTTTTCCAGCCTTTTCTGTTTCTGTCCCTTGATATATCCTGGCCAATACTTTACTCTCTCACTCTATTCATCTATTTCACTGTTGCCTGGCGCACAGAACAACACCTGCTATTGACTGAGCTGACTCGGCAGCACTAACTTTCATGTGCTTGCTTGCTTCCTACTGCATGGGATTGACTGAATTCAGCAATTTTCTTCCGTCTTTTTAAAAAAATATATCCATTCACGGGATGTGGGAGTTGCTGGAAAGGCCAGCATTTCTTGCATCTTCCTAATTGCCGGTGAGAAGGTGGTAGTGAGCCGCCTTCTTGAACCGCTGCAGTCCATGTGGTGAAGCTACTCCCACAGAGCTGTTAGGTAGGGAGCAATGTCCCCCGTAAGCTGGACTGCCTCCTGCGCGGCCTACCTCCCCCAATGTGTGGCCCATTCAAATTTTTGCCCACGCGCCATATCTACAATGTAAAAGCCAGTGAGCGGCCTGCACGGGACCTTTCAGACCGCTTGCGCAACTTAGCGGGAACTCTGCTTGGGAATTCCAGGATTTTAAGCCAGTGACGATGAAGGAATGGCAATATATGTTCAAGTCGGGATGGTGTGTGACTTGGAAGGCAACTTGGAGATGGTTGTGTTCCCATGCGCCTGCTGCCCTTGTCCTTCTGGGTGGTAGGGTCGCGGGTTTGGGAGGTGCTATCAAAGAAGTCTTGGCAGTTGCTGCAGTGTGTCTTGTAGATGGTACACACTGCAGCCATGTTGCACCAATGGAGGGTGTGAATATTTAAGGTAGGGGATGGGGTGCCGATCAAGCGGGCTGCTTAGTCCTGGATGGTGAAGAGCTTCTTGAGTGTTGTTGAAGCTGCACTCATCCAGGCAAGTGGAGAGTATTCCATCACACTCCTGACTTGTGCCTTGTAGGGGGTGGAATGCCTTTGGGGAATCAGGAGGTGAGTCACTCACCACAAAATACCCAGCCTCTGACCTGCTCTTGTTGCAACAGTAATTATGTGGCTGGTCCAGTTAAGTTTCTGGTCAAAGGTGACCCCTCAGATATTGATGGCGGTGGATATGATGATGGTAATGTCATTGAATGTCAAGGGGAGGTGGTTAGACTCTGTCTTGTTTGAGAGTGTCATTGCCTGGCACTTAAGTGGCAAGTAACATTTGTGCCACACATCAGCCCAAGCCTAGATGTTGTCCAGATCTTGCTGCATGCGGGCATGGACTGCTTCATTATCTGAGGAGTTGTGTATGGGACTGAACACTGTGCAATCAGCAAACACCCACACCTCTGACCTTATGATAGAGGGAAGGTCATTGATGAAGCAGCTGAAGATGGTTTGGCCTTGGACACTGCCCTGAGGAACTCCTGCAGCCATGTTCTGGGGCTGAGATGATTGGCCCCAATAACCACAACCATCTTCCTTTGTGCTAGGTATGACTCCAGCCACTGGAGAGCTTTCCCCTGATCCCCATTGACTTCAATTTTACTAGGGCTCCTTGATGCCACACTCAGTCAAATGCTGCCTTGATGTCAAGGGCAATCACTCTCACCTCTGGAATTCAGCTCTTTTGTCCATGTTTGGACCAAGGCTGTAATGAGGTCTGGAGCAGGGTGTTCCTGGTGGAACCCAAACGGAGCATCAATGAGCAGGTCACTGGTGAATTCCCTCCCTAAACCTCCAAGTCTTTCTACACCTCTCTCCTTTAAGATGCTCCTTAAAACCTACCTCTCATCTGTTCGGATATCTCATGTGGCTCGGTGTCAAATTCTGCTTGATAACACACGTGCGAAGCACCTTGGGATGTTTTACTACATTATAGGTGCCATATAAATGCAAGTTGTTGTTGTTATAGCCTTTGCTCTTTTGATTGAACAAATTGACTGAAAATTAATAAAACTTTAAATAAAACTTAACAAATTAAATTAAAATTGCATTGGCCAGGGTGACTATGCACTCCAGGCCCCGCGGCGCCCACCACTCGCGGAAGGCCGCAAGTGTGCCAGCAGACACCACGTGCTCCATCGCCAGCGCCACCCGGGCACGAACATAGCCGCGGAAGAGAGGCAGGCAATTGGCCGAACGACCCCTTCGACTGCCCGCTGCCTGGACCTGTTTATGGCCACCTTCGCCAGGCCCAGGAGCAGTCCTACGAGGAGGTCCTCCGATCTGCCCGCTCACCTCCGCACCGGGTGACCAAAGATCAGGAGCGTGGGACTGAAGAGCAGCCAAAAATCGAGGAGCAACCCCTTCAAATAATGGAAGAGGGGCTGCAACCTCTCACACTCCATGTATACATGAAAAACGGACTCCTCTAGGCCGCAGAAAAGGCAGGCGGCCTGGAAGTCTGTGAACCTGTATAAAAGCTTATTGCCCGGGACTGCTCCATGCAACACCCTTCAGGCCAAGTCCCCAATAGAACAAGGGAGGACTCCCGCATAGAGAGCCACCCATTGGAGACCTCCGCCGGATGGCAAGATGGCATGCCAAGGCGTGTCCGGACGGCAGATGAAGATGGCAAAGTGGAGAGTGTGCAGGAGCAGCCCGTACAGGAAACCCCTCTGCGCAGAACTAAAAGACATGGAGGGCATTACGCCAAGACAGCTCAAGTTGTGAGGCGCCGGTTCCCGAGGGGGGTTTCGGGGCCGCGCGCCGATGAGGAATTCCGTCTGAATGGGGGTCAGTTCAGACAGGATCGCCCCACGTGCTTGAGCCTTCTCGATACATCTAGTGGAGTTGGGGCCCAGTGCCACTTTCAGCAACTCGGTGGCTTTGGCCGCGAGCCGGACGTTGGCCCAGGACAGGCGCTGCGCCAGCACCTCTGGCGCCATCCAACCCGCTCCTCTGCCATCGAGCAGGACCCTGATTCTAGTCACCTTGCCAAGCACAGCCCTCCCCTCCACAAGCCACCCGAGCCAGCAGTCGTGGAAGTGCGGATTCCTGAACAGCAGCTCCCGAAGGACAGCTGCCATTCCTGACAGGGGAGAACTCCACCTGGAGGAGACATTGTTCCAGACCCATAACAGTTCCTGGTAGAAGACAGACAGCGCCCACAGGTAGGCACGTGTATGGCCCAATTCCACAAACAGGAGCTGCATGTCGTAGTTGAGGCCGTGCAGCTGGCGGAAGAAATACGTCGCCAGTGCACACCATCAAGGAGGAGTTGTTATATCCTTTGCTGTATCCAGTGCGATCAGCTGTTTCTTTATATCACGTGGCGTGAATCAAATTGGCTGAAGACAGTCATCTGTGATGTTGGGGACAAACAAATGCAGGTAATCATTATTCCCATGATATATGTGTAATGTATTAGATTTTGTGAGGCGTGCTTGATACCTATTATCCCAATTGCACTTTTACACACACTGTGGCAAATTTTGCTCGATGCTATGGAAAGTCAGAGCTCTGTTGTAAACCAGAAAGTCAACACTTGCCATAGGTCCAGCTAAACATTCTACATCAGCCCAAAAGGTCTACACAAAACTGCTAGCAGCAAAGTTTTCCACATCGCTTCCCCTGCCTCTGGAGTACTCTATTATCATCTTGAATCCTGCTCCTTGTTTGCAAATCCAAATTCGAGGCTAACCAACACCTATAACGGGGCTATTAAACCTAGGCACCAAGACACATTACTGACAAAAGCAAACTAAAACGAAGAAAATTTTGCATAAAACTTGTCTAGCTGGCACAATGTAGATTTTAATGGGCCTGCAGATTCAGGCATTGCTTGGAGTGTAACTGAAGCTCCGTCCTGAAGTCCCAAGCCTCACATCTAGAGATCATAAAATAGGATTCACTGCTTGACTTTTCTTGACAAATATTTTCCAGGCTTTGGCAAACTCCTAACTAGATTAGGGTTACGGTTCAAATTAGTATACATGTTGCCATTGGAAGTGTCATAGCAGAGCACTTTTAATTATAAAAACAGCAACAGCACCACTATAGCTCTATTTTGAGCCTGCTCCACCTGGTTAATTCTGGAATTTTTCACTTCTGGGCATGAACTAATAAAGGTGCTTCAAATGTATCTGTTCCTTTCATTATTTAAAAGACCTGTATCGTGTCTCTCATCGGTGTTCTTTGCTCCAGTACAAAGTAAGTTCAGTCACTTGAGCAATTCATCATAACTCAGCCCCCAAAGATCAGGGTTCATCTTGGTCACTCTACAAAGATCACAAACTGTCTAGCAGTAGTGACTACACAGTTATGGTTACAGCAAACAAACCATACTAAGCTTCAGTTGCAGCCAGCATGTGCTGCTACTAGCCAGTGCAGAGAGGTTTTATACTAAACATACTATTGCACAAATATTGCAACGGTGTTCCCTAGTTATTTTAATCTTCCCATAGTACATGACCTACAAAATTGGCAACATGATATACAGTTTTCAGGCATTTAATAGGAATCATATGTTGAAGATACATGATGTGTTCAGCAATACCCAAAATAAAATTAACGTAATTCCATTCCCTGGCAGCAGAAACTGTAGTTAAAGGGCAACTTTGGAAAAGTATAATATCCAGTGTTTAGAATCACAGAATGGTTACAGCACAGAAGGCGGTCATTTGGCCAGTCGAGCCCATTTGTTTGTGGTAATAGAAGAATACCCAGAGCAAAGTCATTTGCAGAAGAGTGGAATACCACTGCTCACAGAAACCTACCTTTCCTACAGTATTACTAGATTCTTGCCTTTTATAAACATGAGGGCCGAGGGTGGATCACAGACGTTAATGGATAATGATACCTCATGAGTCACCTGAGCTCCTTCAGAGGCAGTGACGCATCTAATTTTTCCAGTTAGTATAATTTTCTTTTAAATGTACCTTACTATTAAAAAAATAGGGTGAGTTTTTAAAAAAAAAACTGATACCAACAACAACTAAACTGCAGTGACTAACAGGATGAAAGTCTCCTCTGTCTGCTGGCTGGGAAGGTACTATGTGAAGTGCATTTGAGCCGTCACAATCCAGATCCTGGAGTGTGTGGGCCAACAGCATAAACCTATCCTTAATTCAGGACTAATTGTCAACATCCATAGACCGGCTTTAGAACGGTTGGTGTAGGAACTGGAAAATTAGGCCCCACTGGTGCAGTCGGGGATGCTTTTTGGAGGTTGGGGCTGAGGCAAGCCATTGGAAGGAGCTTTACCCTGCATCAGGCTGTATCATACCGGAGTGGGAGTGCTCGATACTGGCGCTGGCTGCCTGAAATGGAAATGTTCCATTACCCACCACTGAACACTCTTCACCCAATTGATGAGCACAAAGAAAAGTAAAATATATACACTTTTTAAATGAACTGCAGATGTAACTAATTGCCAGCTATTCATCTTTTAAAACTCCACAATAGATTGAGGAAGTGAATTCCACAACTTAAATGAGAAAAGATGAATCATAGGCGGTCAGTTGTTTCCCTTGCTGCACATCTTCTGGCTGAGGCACCACTAATGCATATTCTGCTGTTCACTGGTAGCTCCGAGTGTTGGACTGGTGGCTTTCCAGGATTGAATACTTGGGCCAGTGTGAGTGCAGCAGAGAAACCCCAGAGTAGATATCGTGCACCTATTTGCCAAAAGTTGAACCTGATATCTACACAATGTGAATTCGAAGTAGTAGAGTCTATTTAATTATGTCAAATAAAGATGGGTGCTGTTTGGAAACACTGTTCCTGCACAGACGGAGCTCGGTGCCATTAAAATCACCTGAACCTGAAATACATCAGGCAGGGTATATTAAGTGTGTTCTCTGCCTGATATTTGTTCAGGTAAGGCGGGGATGGGGAGGAAAATCATCCTTTTAGTTGCAAGCCAAATTTGCCTGCGGCTTGGACTATTAGATTGCTCATCCTTATGTCTCCAGAATATCTCACCAGTGCATCACTGATTCCAGGTGTTCTCCCTGGCACCAGATCACCATAACTCACTTTGCTTACAGAGTTCATGAGTTATGGATCTTTCATACAGATGAAGAAAACAGCCATAACTCAGTGTCATTGGTGCGATATCCTTGACTTACTATGCAGAATAGCCCTTCAGCAGCAAATAGTAGTAAATTACTATTGCAGGAACTTGAGTTCTACTTTCTGATAATAGGTAAATTAATAATTTTTGAATGGTTGGTTAACATGGACAAGCTGTGTGCATGCAGCCCTCAGCTTTGTTGAGGACTGCCAACAAAATATAGCTTCAGTTTTCTTCTTTTCCTCTTGGGATACCATAGGTGCTACTTACACTCTGACTCTGTAGGACCTCAAAGCTAATGGGCATCAATCTGTCATAAATAATTACATGGCGCACACATCATTTTCTTCCAAAGGGGCCACTTATCTTTCTACTCATTGCGCCTCTTATTTCACAGGTGAAGAGCTGAGGGATACACTCACACAACTTGTTCATGTTAATCAACCATTCAACCAGAGGCAGCAGGGGAATAACAAACAGAAGAATTTCAGGTGACTGTTTCTATCAGATAATGTGTAAGGACAGGATTTAGCCCAATAAATAATACCCGCAGAAAGGAAAAATGCTCCTAACCCTGCCAGAACTGCTTCATTGGACATATAACCAGTCTTGTTAATTTATGCTGTAGAACAAGCAGTTTTAGTGCATCAGTGTAGAGATGTTAACCATGCTGCTGTTTGTTATGCAAGCTCCCTAGTTATTCAGCAGAGTAAGGTTCAATAACCTTGTGAAAAATGTATATAGGCACGAGAGGGGAGATTTTCCTGGATCTGTACTCGGGTATACTGGGTTCATCCGTCTGCATTGAATAGCGAAAAATCATGCGGGTTCTTTTCCAGGCATATGCTATGAGCCACACCAACTTTCAATAGTTGCTGCCTGGATCCAAACCCAGAAACATCTCCCCATTATGTTTTCTGCTGACTGAAATATTCTGGCTGTGTAGGCACCATTGTTCAAGGCAAAAAGTTTTTAAAAAGCCAAAGGTTTGGATGTATTACAGTGCCCCAGGGAACAAAGAAAAACAAACGATAAATGAAGGGTCTTGCCAAGAATAAGTTGTTGAACAAGTCACTTTCAGGCTCCGAGCCAACGTTTTCCAGATGCTGAATTAACTTTCTATCGGAGACGCTGCTCATTTCTGCAGCGGAAGTAAATTTCAGAGCATACACCTGCCTCAAGCTGGCACAGCATTAGAAACATTCTCACTGTCCTTAAAACTCTCGGGGTTTAGACAAATAATAACCATCAGTTGGTAAAACATTTTAATCCACAATACAGTGCACTAAAGTATCCAAGTAATAATAATCCATAAAAAAGTGTGACAATGTAGTCAATACCATAAAAGATTCTCTATACACAACATTCATGGAAATGTAAAGATGGTGATAGTAAGAGGTACACTATGTTGTAGGAAACTGCAACAAAGACTAATTTTTTTTCAAATTAACCATCAAAATTAATCCAGTTTTGATAAACTAATTTAAAAGGTATTCATCACATATTATATTGCTGTATGGTAAGATGCATAGGTTCTGTTCCGTTTGGTGGAGTTGACTTACAGTAAGAAATAATTTAGTGAAGAAAAGCAAATCCAATGAACAGAATTCAGTACAAACATGAAAAACTAAACACCCTGAAAGAGACAAAGGCATTGTATTCATAGAACTACATCAACTGCTGTAAAAAATCATACAAGAAATGAATATATACGTAATATATAATAAATTGCATTTATATAACACCTTTAACATAGGACAACATTCACAAGAGGTGTAAATAAAAATTGGATGCCAAGCACAAGTTAGAAATATTAGGAAGGGTGACGAAAAGCTTGATCAAAAGGGTGGGCTTTAAGGAGGAGGGGGAGGTGGAGAAGCAGGGGTAGAAGGAATTCCAGAGCATGGGGCCTAGGCAGCTGAAGGTGCAGCCTACCAAAATGGAGGGAAGAGAGGCTGGATTCATAGGAATGGAGAGTTTGCCGGGGGTTTTGTAGGGCTGGAAGAGGCTATTAAGATAGGGAGGGATGAGGTGATGGAGGATTTAAACAGGGAATCAGAATTTAAATTTCAGGCATTCTGGAACCAGGAGCCAATGTCATAACATGAGGCCCAGACTTGGATAGGATACAGTCGGCAGAGTTTTGGAACAGTTTAAGTTTACGGAGGGTGGGAGGCTAGCCAGGAGAGCATTGGAATAGTCAAGTCGCACGGTGACAAAGGTATCGATGAGGGCATCGGCAGCAGATGGGCTGAGGGAAGGATAGAGGCAGGCGGTGTTACGGAGGTGGAAGTAGGCAGTCTTTGTGATGGAGAGGATATGGGGTTGGAAGCTCAGCTTGTGGTTGATTGGGACGCTGAGATTGTGAGCAGTCTGGTTAAGCCTGAGACAGTGGACAAGGATGAGGATGGACTCAGTGCTGAGGGTACAAAGTTGTGGCAGGAGTCAAAGATGACTACTTTAGTCTTCCCAATGTTTAGCTTTAGGAAATTGCGGTTCGTTGAAGACTGAATGTTGGGCAAGAAATTTGCAAATGCTTCAACCTTGTCTTTTGCACTTGCGTGCTGGGCTCCTTCATCACTGAGGATGGGGATATTCATGGAGCCTTCATGCTCCCGTTAGTTATTTAATTGTCCACCACCATTCATGACTGGATGTGGCAGGACTGTAGAGCTTTAATCTGATCTGTTGATTGTGGGATCACTTAGCTCTGTTTATAGCATGCTGCTTTTGCTGTTCAGCATGCATGTAGTGCTGTGTTACAGCTTCCCCAGGTTGGCACCTCATTTTTAGGTATGCCTGGTGCTGCTCCTGGTATGCTCTTCTGCACTCCTCATTGAACGAGGGTTGGTCCCCTGGCTTGATGGTAATGGTAGAGTGAGGGATATGCCGGGCCATGAGGTTACAGATTGTGGAGGAGTACAATTCTGCTGCTGCTGATGGCCCACAGCACCCCATGGATGCCCAGTTTTGAGCTGCTAGATCTGTTCTGAATCTATCCCATTTAGCAAGATGGTAGTGCCACGCAACACGGTGGAGGGTGACCTCAGCGTGAAGATGGGTCTTTGACTCCACAATGACTGTGCGATGGTCATGGAAGATGCTTCTGTGACAGGTAGGTTGGTGAGGACGAGATCAAATAGGTGTTCCCCTCGTGTTGGTTTTTTCACCAGCTGCCGCAGGCCCAGTCTGGCAGTTATGTCCTTCAGGATTCTGCCAGCTCGGTCAGTGGTGGTGCTACCGAGTCACTCTTGGTGAGGGACATTGAAGTCCCCCACCCAGAGTACATTCTGTGCCCTTACTACCCTCAGTGCTTCTTCCAAGTGGTGTTCAACATGGAGGAGTACAGAGTCATCAGATGAGGGAGGTGGTAATCAGCAGGAGGTTTCCTTGCCCGTGCTTGACCTGAAGCCATGAGACTTCATTGGGTCAAGAGTCAATGTTGAGGACTCCTAGGGCCACTCCCTCCCAACTGTATACCACAGTACTGTCACCTCTGGTGGGTCTGTCCTGCCCGTGGGACACGACATACCCAGGGATGGTGCTGGAGGAGTCTGGGACAGTCACACTTACAGAATCATACCTTTCAGCCAATGTCAGGCTGTTGCTTGACTAGTCTGTGGGACAGCTCTCCCAATTTTGGCACAAGTCCCCAGATGTTAGTGAGGAGGACTTCGCAGTCTCGACTGGGCTGGGTGTGCCATTATCGTGTCCGAACCCGGTGCCAAGGTCGATGCCGGGTGGTCCGTCCAGTTTTATTCTTATTATTGTTTTTCGTGGTTCTTTGTTACAACTGAGTGGCCAGTTCAGAGGGCAGTAAAGAATCAACCACATTGCTGTGGGTCTGGAGTCACATATAGGCCAGACCAGATAAGGACAGCAGATTGCCTTCCCTAAAAGGACATTAGTGAACCAGATGGGTTTTTATGACAATCCAATAGTTTCATGGTCACCATTACAGATACTAGCTTTTTATTCCAGATTTATTTAATTAACTGAATTTGAATTCCCCAGCTGATAAGTGGCAGGTAACATTCGCGCCACAGAAGTGCCAGGCAATGACTATCTTCAACAAGCGAGAGTCTAACCACCGCCCCTTGACATTCAATGGCATTACCATCACCAAATCCCCCACCATCAACATCCAGGGGGTCACTGTTGACCAGAAACTTAACTGGACCAGCCACATAAATACTGTGGCAACAAGAGCAGGTCAGAGGCTAGGTATTCTGCGGAAGTGTCTCACCTACCGACTCCCCAAAGCCTTTCCACCATCTACAAGGCACAAGTAAGGAGTGTGATGGAATACTCTCCACTTGCCTGGATGAGTGCAGCTCCAACAACACTCAAGAAGCTCGACACCATCCAGGACAAAGCAGTCCACTTGATTGGCACCCCATCCACCACCTTAAACATTCACTCTCTCCACCACCGGTGTACCGTGGCTGCAGCGTACATCATCTACAAGATGCACTGCAGAAACTTGCCAAGGCTTCTTCGGCAGCACCTCCCAAACCCACGACCTCTTCCACCTAGAAGGACAAGGGCAGCAGGCGCATGGGAACACCACCACCTCCAAGTTCCCCTCCAAGTCACACATCATCGTCGCTTGGTCAAAATCCTGGAACACACTACCTAACAGCACTGTGGGAGTGCCATCACCACACGGACTGCAGTGGTTCAAGGCAGCAGCTCACCACCACCTTAAGGGCAATTAGGGATGGGCAATAAATGCTGGCCTTGCCAGCGACGCCCACATCCAGTGAACAAATTTTTTAAAAAATTCCCCAGCTGCCATGGATAACCACTATGCTATCATTCCCTTAGAGATACTTTCTGTATCTCTGACATGCAACACCCCAATTGAAAGCAAAAGGGGGTTTCAAACAGTGATCCACCTAGCTAGCTGCCAAGACAAATAGCATATCCCTTCCTTTGGGATCCAGTTTTAAACCTGGGTTGCAATTTAAATAAATGTTGTATTTAGAATGCACTTCAGTTTTGTCAATTTGATCACAGTATGATAAATGCAATTTCAATCTCACATTAAGCAAATAAACTTGTTTAAAGTCAGGTCATTTTAAAGAAAATTCCTATCATTTACTTTCAGTTCTTTTCCTTTTGTCTTATACGTTGCAGAATGACATTTTCTTCAATGAACTAGGCACTCCGATCTGTGGCTGAAATTTCCCAGCGACTTATTGGAAAAATACACCAACGAACACTCAGCAATCTTTGTAATCAGTACACTGAAGATATGCATGAGTGTTGCCATGTGTACAAAATCAGCAAGCCTTTCAGCATGATTATGCAGACAAATTTAACATGGGAGTTAGGAATCACAAATTAAACAAGCATGTAAGATATGTAAGTGACAGGAGGAGATTGCACTCTAATACTGGTTCAGAAGGTTGAACTCGGAATCAGGTGACTCCACACATTGCTAACATTCCTGGTGTCATAAAGATCCAAGATTATTCCAGATTTTTAATTTTAAAAACTGCCAATGTGCATAGTATTTGACCTTAAACAGGTGTCACCTCCAGGATCCATGCACATCTCTCCTGTATCTTCCTGTTTGAATCCCTCCAATCAGATTTCCATCCCTCCCCGAGCCCTAACCAAAGTAACAAATTACATTATCTGTGACTGTGATCATGGTACATCATCTCTCCTCAACCACTCTTGAGCCTTTGACATATTTGACCACACCAGCTTCTCCAACTTATTTCCTCTGTTGCCCAGCTCCATGGCACTGCCCTTGTTTGGTTTCACTCTTACTTGTCCAGTTATGGCTACAGCATCTCAACCAATGACTTCTCTTCCCACCCGGAGCCCCTCCGAGGATCCACCTTTGGCCTCTTCCTTATGCTCCTTGGCAACATCATCCAAAGCCATGGGGTCAGTTTCCACATGTTTGCTGAGGACACCCAGCTCTATCTCTCCACCACTTCTCTCGACCCCTCCACTGTCTCTGTACTGTCAGACTGCTCGCCCAACATCCGGTCTTGAAAGAGGCGTCACTTACAACAGCGAAACGCTAAGACTGAAGCCATTATATGTACTAAACCTTTGAGATCACCCGAGCTGAGCTTCCTATCTTCGTCACAAAGGCCGCATAATTCCACCTCTAGCGTCGAACAGCTCGGCTCCTACCTCACCACTAAAACCCTCATTCATCCCTTTGTCATCGGAGTCATAACGGCACAGAAGGAGGCCATTCAGCCTATCCAGTCCATGCCAACTCTCTGTAGAGCAATCTACTCAGTCCCATTCCCCCGCTCTATCCCCGTAGCCCTGCAAGTTTATTTCCCTCAAGTGTCTATCCAGTCTCCCCTTGAAAACATTGAGTGTATCCGCTTCCACCACTTCTGTTGGCAGCAAGTTCCAGGTCCTCACCACTCGCTGCGTAAAAAAGTTTTTCCTCACATCCCCCCTGTATCTCTTGCCCAAAACCTTAAATCCTAGTCCTTGTACCATCAACTAGTGGGAACAGCCTTTCCCTGTCTAGCCTATTCCAAACCTGTCAATCTTGTACACCTCTATCAAATCACCCTGCAACCAGGCTCGAGTTCTCCAATGCTCTCCTGGATGACCGCCAACCCTCGATAAACTTTAGCTTATCTAAAACTCTGCTGCCTGTAACCTATACCATACCAATGCCCACTCATCCTCCACCCCTATCCTTGCTGACATACCGAGTCCCCCCCAGGCCCTCTCCCTCATATGTCTCAAACTTAAAATTCACATCTTTATATTGGATTTTCTGCATGGCTTCATCTCTCCCCCATCTCCGCAACCTCCTCCAGCCCTGCAAAACTCCTCCCCGCCATTGGCGGCCATGCCTTCAATTGCCTCTAATTCTCTCACTAAACCTCCCTCTCTTCCGTTAAGACTGTACTTAAAACAAAACTGTGTTACCAAGCTTTTGGGCACCCCACCTAATGCACTCTTTAGCACCTTTCTCTTACACCTCAGTGAAGCACTTTGGCATATTTTTCTATCTTAAAAAAGGTACTATATAAATGCAAGTTGTTATTACATGGTATTGCATAGTATTTACAGCACAGAATCAGGCCATTCGGCCAGTGCTTATGCTCCACAAGAGCCTCCTCCCACCCTTCATCTAACCCTATCAACATATCCATCTATTCCTTTGTCCCTCATGTGTTTATCTAGCTTCCCCTTAAATGCATCTATGCTATTCACCTCCACTACTCCCTGTGGTAACGAGTTCCATATTCTAACCACTCTCTGGGTAAAGAAATTTCTCCTGAATTCCCTATTGGATTTATTAGTGACCATCCTATATTTATAGCCTCAAGTTCTGGTCTCGCCCACAAGTGGAAACATCTCTACATCTACCCTATCAAACTCTTTCACAATCTTAAAGACCTCTACCAGGTCACCACCTCAGTCCTCTCTTTTCTAGAGAAAAGAGCCCGAGCCTGTTCAATCTTTCCCGATAGGTGTATAACCTCTCAGTTCTGGTATCATTCTAGTCAAAAAAAATGGCACCTCCTCCAGTGCCTCTATATCCTTTTTATAATAAGACCACCAGAACCTTTCACAGTACTCCAGGTGTGGTCTAAGGTTCTATACATGTTTAACATAACTTCTCTGCTTTTCAATTCTATCCCTCTAGAAATGAACCCCAGTGCTTTGTTTGCTTTTTTTGTTAATGGCCTTATTAACCTGCGTCGCTACTTTGTGATTTATGTATCTGTACCCCAGATCCCTCTGTTCCTCTACCCCATTTAAACGCTTATTTTCCAAGGAGTATGTGGCCTCCTTATTCTTCCTACCAAAATGTACCAGCACTCACTTTTCTATATTGAAGTTCATTTGCCAATTACGCACCCATTCTGTATGTTTATTAATGTCTTCCTGTATTTTATCGCAGTCCTCTTGTGTTAACTACACCCCGCCCCCAAATTTGGTGTCGTATGCAGTTTTAAAAATTGTACTTCCGATTTCTGAGTCCAAATTGTTTATGTAAATGGTGATTAACAGTGGTCTCAGCACCAATCCTTGTGGAACACCACTTCCCACCTTTTGCCTATCTTAGTAACTACTTTTAACCCCTACATGGTTCTCTGTTTTGTAGCCAGCTTGCTATCCATTCTGCTACTTGTTTCCTGGCTCCACATGTTTGGACATCAGTCATGAGTCTACTCTGCAGTATCTTATCAAAGGCCTTTTGGAAACCTGAATACATCACATCTACTACATTACCCTTATCTATCCTTTCGGTTACTTCTTCAAAGAATTCAATAATGTTGGTCAAACATGACCTTTCCTTTTGAAATCCATATTGATGTGGTTTTGCTTCTCATATCACAATTGATACACATGGTCCTTAAAAGGAACACTTATCTTTAACCTCACATGACAAAATTCCTCAAATAAACAGGAGAAAATGTCTAGTATTTGAACAGTAACATCACATTCAAATTTGGCCTAATTTTCAAATGATAACAATCAGGCATGGGTTACCAACCCTCCAGGATTGCCCTGGAGTCTACAGGAATGAAAGAGTAATCAATTACCTGGACACTGCTGCGAGCAACTCAGGAGAAATTGTGCGTTATTTCATTTTCTCAGAACACATCAGTTATTAAAATATTGGAGATGGAAAAATAAAGGCCGTTTTACTGGGCAGGGTGGTTGGAGGCGAGAGGTCATGTGATGAAATCTCCAGGAATACACCCAGAGTTGGCAACCTTAAGCTGGTCATATTTCATAGTACAAAAAAAATTGAGAAAGTGACAGCAGACTCACAGCTGCTGCTGTTTTTGATATAGTTCCATTTCATCTCACAAGCCAGAACTTTGAGGTCAATGCCTTTAAGTGACACACTGAGTTCCCAGAATTTGGTGGACTGGGATTTGGGTTAATTAATAGGCCTTCAGTGAAGTTGGCTGTTGAGTGTCTTCCAATCTTTCTCCATTAAATCATTCACTGCTGTTGTGGGTTTCTTGTTCTGTTTATTTTCTATCCACATAACTATTAAATCTTTTGTTCGTGCCACAGGTGGTGCGTAACCTCACCCTAAATAAAAACAGCAGTATAGCCCATCTGTGTGTGTATCACCGTGTTTACAGCTCCACTTTCCTCATTTCTTTAGTGGGGAGGCTATTTTTGAATGTAAAATTAAGACAGAAAGTGCAAGAAATATACAGCAGGCTAACCAGTCCTTCCTTCTTGTGCATCTCAGGGAACTTTTTGATTTTATTTCAGATTTTCAGCATAATATGGCATCCCTGGTTGTACACTGACTTGGACACAATGCCACGTTCCCTACAACTGATCACAGTGAATGTGAGACAAAGAGAGATTGTGAGACACTAAAGGGAGCAATGTTCAGGCAGGCAGTGGGCAGAGCGAGTGCACCGCCCACCCCATGTCACCGGCGGGAGGCCCAATCGATTTTGGTGATCGGGCCTCATTTAAATAAAATCGGAGAACTGCCGGTGCTAAACGACTACAGCTGAACAATTGAGGGTTGCGGAAAATCCATTGGCTTCTCCGTGCCCGTAACTGGCAGGGAGACCTTAAAGGGGCGGGGGCAGGTGATACCGGGGTGGGTCAGTATCGGGCAAAACAAGTTTTGTGGGGTCATGCTCCTCCTGGCCCAAAATAAAAATGATTAATAAAAACTTTACTGAACAGCCCGCAACGGTCCCTTTAAATACCACTGGTTAGGCCGTTCCACAATCAGATCCATTAGTCTTTATTAATTATTGAAGCAAATCTTTTAAATACTCTACATTTAACCAAATTATTAAATATTGTAACATCAGATGGCACAAATTCTAATATCTGGAATATGTTTAATTTGATGTTCATGTTGTCACTGAAGAAACTATTAAGATGTAATGTAAGGTTGAATGCACACTTTAATAGTATTGATTCCCTCAAATTCCACTATTCAGGCAATGATCACTTAAGCTGATTCACTGTCATTCCCATGTCAAACATTATTCTTCTGAAACTATGGATATGAAGCTGAAGTGGAAATTGCGACCAACACTAAAATACTTAGCTCATTTGGCAACTAATAGGAACAGGAGTAGGCCATTGAGCCCCTCGAGCCTGTTCCGCCATTCAATGAGATCATGGCTGATCTGCGAATATACCCGCCTTTGGCCCATATCCCTTAATATCTTTGGTTAACAAAAATCTATCAATCTCAGATTTAAAGTTAACAATTGATCTAGCATCAACTGCCATTTGCAGAAGAGAGTTCCAAACTTCTATCACCCTTTGTGTGTAGAAGTGTTTCCTAATTTCACTCCTGAAAAGGTCTGGCTCTAATTTTTAGACTATGCCCCCTAGTCCTAGAATCCCCAACCAGCAAAAATAGTTTATCTCTATCTATCCTATTTCTATTATGGACAACATTGTTGTAAACACTTTACACCTTATTGGGTGGAAGGAGATACTATTTTTAAAAATGTAATTTTTGATGATTTCCATTTTACACAAGGTTGTTTTTCTCTTTTATGGCCAATCTAGTTCTTCGTATTAGGTGCGGCTAAAAAGGAGAAATGATTATAGGATTAAACCCTGAAATAAGCAGTTTGATGTCCAATAGCTTTTGGTTCCTTCGTAAAATGGGGTGATGACTGCAGTTCTCAGCCTTTAAATGGGTGCTTAATGCACAAGGTGTATTCAGCGATTGCTGCTACATAAATAAACAGCAGTACCTCATTCGATTTTCTATACTGACAACCACACAGAATCAGTTGCAGATTTAATCCACAGGGGGACCACTGTATACTAATATTATCAAACACTAGAGAGCTTGTATTTACAAGAGGTCATAGAAACATTTACATGCATGACTGAAAACAATATACAAAGGAAACAGTTGTGTTACTAAAAACCTTCGGAATATTGCCATTAGGCCATGTCATGAAACTATTATCCAAAATTAGGATTAGCACAAATACTTATCCAACCTTCTTTAATTTACAGTAGCTTCTATTTTGAAGGGGAGAACAAGCTAGGGTTTTTACTAATAATGTCAATTAAGTGTGCAATATTCAAAAGGTAATGTTTACTGTAGTGCATTTCTGAATTTGCAGTGCCCTAAAATTTTTCACTAACTTAATTTAGTCGAATATAATCAAAGCATTACAACTGTTAAAAATCAGGATAATCAAGTTTGAGGTCAGCAATACAGCAACACCTACTTTTAGATCTTATGATTGCATAGATTACCCTATTGGACGTTTTGAATCCTAGCAACCGACTGTTAAATTTTAAACATGCTGGCACTTCACTTTATCGAATGAAACTTGTGGGTGTAGGACTATTAAATCCAACTGAACCAACCTTAGCTTTGTACATTTATAGTACTGATATTGAATCTATTTTAAACTGGCTTAACAAAGATTAGTTTAATCTTTTGTGTGCACAGATCATAATGACTTTTAAATGCCATGATTGGCATGTTTCAAACTGAAAATAATTATTTGGTGCCTATCATCTTGGCTTATTCCTGTTTTTCCTCTGTTGATGTTTGAAAGATAGGCTTTTGATGCCCCCCGAGGACGACCTGCTTTCAGGCTTCTGCTAATATTTCTCGAGGTGGTTGTTAGGAGGAACACCAGCAATGACTCTTCCTCTAAATTACCCTCCAGTAATAGCTAAGGTTGTAAGCTCTAGCAGAGGGTGGGGTTAAACTGGAATCTCAATTGTAATACTGTTACATTATGTTAAAAAGGAGTAAATAATGTTCAATCCAGGAAGTACCATCTATACTGGTTAACCTGGTATGAAGAGGACTACTTCATATTCTGACTAAGTTATGCAGAGAATAACAAACATCTGAAAGTGGTTCTTACAAAGGGGCTCAGATGACATACAAAAGGTGAGAAAGTGAAGATGAAGCTGCTGAAAATAAAAATCACCTGCCCCTAAAATCAAGTTAACCTCTTGAAATCACTGCTATGCCTCAATGTAATACAATAAAATTAGCCAGGCCATCCACACTGCAGGTTTATCCATTCATATTCTATATTATTTTCAGAAAATAACAGCCAACATATTCGCACCCGCACGACCAGATTTAGGAACAGCTTCTTTCCCAGGGCTGTCATCCTACTGAACTCTGCTAATAAACTCTAAAGCCTGCACATCTGTCAATGCACTTTATTATGTTTATGTTACAAGCCAAATGTATGTTAAATGTCTTAACCAAAATGTACACTCAGGAGCCGCAAGCTTACATTTCGTTGTACTGCACTTGTGCACTAACAATGACAATAAAGTTGATTATTATTATGGAAGAATATAAACTAGAAACTAACATTAATACATCCAGGGACTATTGTATGATTTGAAAGGTGAATAATTGAAACTTAAAATCTTCAGATGTCCGGCCCAAAAAGCTCAATATTTTGTTGAGGTTTATTATGTGACAGTTTTATGATGCAACATCAATACTGTTTCATAGGGCATCAGGACTGCTGCTTGTGTGAAGGTTGAACACCAACATGGACTGGTTGGGCTTAATGCCCATTTTCCATATTGCTGCAATTTCTATGTTTAAATGCAAGATTTTTATGGTGACTGATCAAGTCATCTTATGCTTTTATTACATGGCATTTTCACCACTGTTTGAGATCAAATCCTGTGACTTTCCATAAAACCATAATGAGTGGCCTTGGTTATTTTAGGTTTTGTTACTTGTATATTTAACTTTCTTTTACGTTTTACAAAACCATCGATACACAGGACGATGCGAGGCAACTTGTGAATTGGAAGCGATACGTGGAATTTGGCATTCGTGGCGAGGGGGAATTGTGGTGTTTAGAGACAGTTATGGGGGCGGGGGGGTGGGGTGGTGCTGTGCTTTCATAATATCAAGCAGGGGTTTTGATGGCAGCATGGTGAAGGGGAAACCTGGAGTTTGGTAATATTGGAGGTGGGACGTGTGGTTTAGTTTGCTAGGTGATTCCTGGGGTCTAGCAGTAGCGAGGGGATGCCTGGATTTGGCACGATAGAGGGAGAGTCTCACAGTTTTGAAGCATTGTGGGAAAACACGGGGATCTGTCAGCACTGGGAGCCAAAGGTCCAGGATGTGGTAGCACTGGGGAAGATGCTAGGATTTGAAGCACTGAAGAGTGGTCCGAGGGTGTGTCAGAACCAGCGGTCAGGTGGTGACTGGTCCCGATAATGGTCGAGATAGGAGCTTTTGGTCAAGCAAACGGGCTGGTGGCGGTGGAGGGGTGTAAAATCAGGCCTCGAGGTTGCGGCAGAAGAGGGTATACAGTTGTGGAGGTGGAAGCAGCAGCAATGGTTTACGGTCAGATTGGGGGTCACAGCGAGAAGGCTCTGGTCATAGGGACGGGAAGAGGGTAGGGAGCCTTAGGAGGCCCGTTTTAGTATTCAAGGTATGTGGTGCTGTGAAGAACAGTGCCACAATATCACCTATTTTGGAGGCGCAGTGGGAATGTCTTGGAATGCAAGTAGGCAACAGCACCACCTACCTTGGAGGACTCAATACAAGTAAAATAAGTAGGTAAATTTAATCATGACAAACATGATAAAAAAAATAGCATTGTGGGAGGAACTAATTAAGTGCTATTTGAAAGGAAGTGCATGCATATGCAATACTTAATATATTGATATGCATCCTGTAAAATGAGTTTTGGTCTATGCTAAACTCGCAGTGCCCTAATTACTGAAATGTCTGGCTTCTAATCAGGTTGAACAAGATGTGAAAGGTGACCTTTAGGTTTGATTGTTATGGGTGAATTAAAGCTTTATTTTTTTTTTTTTTAAAGCTTAGCAGGGATATAGTCCAACAGTGATAAATATTGCTCTTATATAATGCAATTTGTATTGCATCACCTTGGTATCTATATACAATTTACACCAGTGGTGTCCGTCCACCCATTTCTTCCCCTCCCCTTCTCCCTCCCCCTTACTGTAGAGGTGGCAGGGGATACCAGAGGAGAAAGTCACACTTCAGCGATTCCTATACTGCCCCAATTAAGCTCAATCCAAACTTCAGGGAAAATCTCTTACCTTTTTCCTGGGCGCTCTGCAACCCTCTCACTCAGATTTTGGCCAGGTTTCCCCATTTTCTCTCATTCACATTCCACTTTTTTTCCCTTTTTGGAGCAGTTTTCTCACCTTTGCTCCTTCTAATGCATTTTCACAGCCTCACATCAGACATTTTAGACATTTTAGACATCATACAGTACTTAGCAAAACTCCAAACTCTTCCCCAAAGTCACTTACAATTGCACTTTCAAGCTGCCAACTGCATGGCCTTTGGCTTTCCATTTGCTACTGTTGATCTGCTCAAACATTCCCTCTTATCCACCTTTGATGCCCTTTCCCCCAGTAAAACCTTTACTCTGGTCATTTCCCCTAGTATGACTTCCATCCTTCTTTGCTCAAGTCCAAGAGGTGCTGATTTCATCTCATGTACAATTGGTTTAGCCAGATCTGACTGGACCACATGTCCTGCAAATCCATTTACCCAACTTTATTGTATATACACATTATTTAGATATAGGCATATGAAGCCTGACATTGAGGTTTCTGATAAAATTAGGGAGCATGTCAAATTGCAATGAAGAATGCAGGAAGATAGACCAGTTAGTCAAGTGGGCAGGTAGGTGGTAGATGCAGTTCAACTGAAAGAAATGTGAAGGACTGCATGTTGGGAAAGTATATCCTAAATTGTATCAGAGTGGAACAACAACGATATTATATTTGTACAGATACATAGGTCTTTAAAGGAGTGTGTGTGAAAGAAAGACATTTATATAGTGCCTTTCACTACATAAGGACATCCCAAAGCACTTTACAACCAATTATGTACTTTTGAAGTGTAGTCACCGTTGTAATGTAAGAATCACCGACAGCCAATTAAAACATTAACTGCTTAAGTTTAGTAACATTTGTTTGTTTAATATTTAGTCATTCTTCTTTCAGTTTAAGAATCAACATGTACTCTGGCAGAGAATACAACTACTGAAAAAGAGGGGCTTGCATTTATATAGTGCTTTTCACATCAGGATGTCCCAAAGCACTTTATACAGTAGCCAATTAATTACTTTTGAAGGGTAGTCACTGTTGTAGTGTAGGAAACACGCACCAGGTCCCACAAACAGCAATGTGATAATGATCGGATAATCTGTTTTGGTGATGTTGGTTGAGGGATAAATATTGACCACAACACCGGAGAGAACACCCCACCTATTCTTTGAATGGTGCCATGAGGGGGCAGACGGGGCCTTGGTGTGTGAGCCTAGATTTTGCGCTCAAGTCTCAAGAGTGGGGCTTGAACCCACAATCTTCTAACTCAGAGGCAAGAGTGCTGCCACTGAGCCCTGGCTAGCACAGGGCTAAGTGTAGGAAAAAACAGCCATTAAAAAAGTAAATGGAATTCGGGAATATAAAGCAAGGAAGTGGTGTTGGATTTGGACATGACTTTGGTTAAACCACAGTTGTATTGTATGTAACTCTGGGCACCCCAGTATACAAAAGACATTAAAGTCATGGTAAAGGTTATAAAGATTCAATGGAATACCAGAAATGAGTTTATATAGTTATAAAGAAGACTTGAAAGAATGCAACGTTTTGTACTGGAACAGAGCTGATTAAGGGGGGGGGGGGGGGGGGGGGGAAAAGAGGTGGGGGACGACTAATTTGTTTTTTTGTAAATTATGAAAAGTTATGGGGTAAATAGTGAAATTGTACCACTGGTGGATGAAACAGCAACAAGGAGGCAAAGAGTCAGGATCATCAAAAGAACAATGGGGAAATCAGTATATATAGGCTTTTGAAGGCAGGGAAGTACAAAGCCACAAGAGGTGGCACAGGGAATGTAGAGTAGACTCGTGTCAGGAGTGGAGCTGTACAGGAACGTACAGCTGGAGAAGACTGCAGATGTAGAATGAGGTGAGGCCATGAATGGGTTTGAAACGGAGGACGTGTATCTTCAAAGTTGATTCTCCAGGACATGGTGGAGGGGCGAGTAGAACTTGGCAAGGACAGAGGTGATAGGAGCATAGGACTTTGAGCAGGCAAGGCTGTGGGCCACAGCACTCAATGAGTTGTTCAGGCTTAAGATGATAAAGGTGGGGATTATGGTTTTGGCAGCAGTGGAAAGGGGTAGGAGCAGATGCAATATTAGAGGTAGAAAAAAAGTGGTCTTAGCCATTTAACAGTATATGCAACAGGAAACTGTAGAATAAGCTGATGAAGACCATTCAAACTTAGGAGTTGGCATTCTTTACTGATAAAATAAATTCTGTATCTTATGTTACTGAGTGAGAATGGAGATATGCAATTGTGGATGCAGTCATGATTTTTCCAGCTCCATCACTGAAAGTTTAGCAAGATTGCGTTAGCTACACATTACTTTCTCGCAGTAAGCAGATATGAATAGAATCTTGTAATTAGCTCCCCCAGGTTGCAATTCTGCTTCAGTACACAAACTCAGCAAGGCCAAAAATGCAAGAAAAGCATATAAGCACCCTGTCAAATTACTGTCAAGTGGACTTCTTTCACACCTTTTTTTTATTCAAACCTACAATTATTAATGTACTCAATTACTTCGCTAGACATCAACAGTGTTAAAAGATCTTTACTGAATTATATACCACTGGGAAAATTCTACACCTGCAATCATATGTTCTACTAAAGATAATATTTCATTCTCGTCTTTTACAAATAGGCTAGGAAGAATTATTTTTTTTTTAAACTGTCTATAGATTACTAGAAGATTAATTGTACACACAGAATAAGTTGGCTGCACGGTCACCTTCAATCGCTGAGATACACTGATTGGAGGAAACGCTTGTTCATAAGCAAAACGTTAAATTCCCGAGAATAAGCTAAAGCAAGATTTGAAGAATCCATTATTTTTCTGGAAAAAAATAGAATGAATAAACTTAATTCAGGCATAAAGTTATTCCTAGTTGCAATGCGTTAAAGGACTTGGACAGCAATTTGGAAGTCTGATTTATTGAATATTAAAATGTTGGAAATTGTTTCTATAAAAATAAAATGTTAATGCTTTTTTTTTTTAAATGAACATTTCTCCTAGGAAGACCAATCTGAGCCTCACAGAACTACTTTCCAGTTCTCAAGATTAAAAAAACAAATTAATTTGAATTTCTTGACTATGGACTGCCATTTAATGTGTGGGTGATCGTGGCCTCATGTGCATCTGCAAAGCACGATCTTGCTCAAAAATGACAAGCTAATGGGAGTGCTGGATGTGGAGTCTGACGTTAATGCTGTTTGAAAATTTCTAAGTGCATTTGCATGAGAAGTTTAAGCTAGCTTGTTAATGTTTTTAAACAATGCAGTGAACTTTTAACAACTTGGAGATACCTGGTTCCAAATTAAAATCAGAACTACTTCAGATAAATTGAGGTTTTATTCAGACTCCCTTAAGTTTAGATCCTCTGACTCCATTCAATTAGAAAATAATATCCAAATAAACAATTTTGCAAAGACAGATTTTACTGATCGGTTTATAGGCCAATAAACCCATTAGCTGGCTGTTGTAACAGCATTTCTGTGCTCAACTTTTCACCTGTTAATTTCCTCTCATCGTTTCCATTAGTGCTGTTAAAGGGTAGTATTGGTCAGTTCTGAAAGATTTTTCTTTTTGGATGCTTACAGATCAGCTGTGCATTTCCAGTATTTTCTGCTTTTTAGATTTGCAGTCTTATCGCTGGATAAATATCTGGCTAGGGACACAACTCCAAGTTATTGGGATACAAGTATAAGTTGAGAGGACACCACAGGACATATGGTTCCTGTGTTGCTGGCATCTCAAAGGACAGGAAATCGGTCTGTGGATGGCAACTGGTCAGGGTTGAGCAATGAAATGTAGACACCTCGAAGATTACTGTCTAAGCAGTTTTTTTTTCATCTATCTGGACAGAACAGAACATAGCGAGTGTTAGCACAGATTTAGGAAATGTAATTTTTTAAGGATGTAAAAACCATGGACAAAGAAGGAGGATATTGCACATTTGGACTTATAGTAGGCATCTGCATCTTCCAAGGGTCTCATCAGGATACAAGCATGTGGAATGAAGGGAGTACAGCAACTCAAATGGCAAGAGAAGGAATGGTTAGACACAGAGTTATATGAAACATGGAATGTTACAGCACAAGAGGCCATACGTCCTATTGTGCTCGTGCCGGCTCTCATTTTGAAAAAATAATGTACAGGATAATGGATTTTTTCCTGCACTAAATTTTATTGAGTGTTAACTAACCATAAAACAGAGTATGAATCTTGAGCAATTTAAAAGTCTTCTGAACCCCAAGAGATCACTCTGGTGTATTTATTATACAACATAAAGAGCATGGAGGTGTTTCTGATATCATCAGCAGAGGCTATCATGGTGGACACTGATGAACGATGCATTCTGCAATGGCATCTATACTAAAGAATTGGCATGTAAGGCCATTGCAAGTACATTAAAAAATCTGCAGTTCACTGCTGGGAAGTACCATTAAGTAGATACAGTACCATTCATGCAATTTTATAATGGGTACGAGCACTTCAAATCAAGTTGCCACCATAGACTGAACCAAAAAAAAAAATCCATATTCACTAACATACAGGGTTGCACTATTCTTTTTAAAAGAAACTATTCTGTTTATGAAATTAATGAAGTTAGTTTGGCAAATTTAGACATGCTCTATAATGGCTCAGTGAGCAGCGCAGCGTTGCAGGAAGGCACTAGGGTTCATTCCTTCATCTATGGCCGGTGCGATCATCTCAGATGGAGCAGCAGAAACTTTACAATTAGCTTCAGTGTCCTTGGCTTCTTGGGGGGGGGGGGGGGGGGGGGGGAAAAGAGGAGGAAGAAAAAAAAGAGAAAAGCCAACCAGGGTTACCGCTCTCAATCTCTATTAAGCAATTCCGACTGGAAGTGTGCACAGCTGAGGATAGGATTATGCTTAGCTGAGATGCCCTGGAACCCCAATTCCATGATACCTGCTGTCCTTCACCATCAAGGCTATAAATAATGGCCACTTGTAGAGGTAGTATAAGGCCATCTGCGCTCATGAAACCATATCCCAGCAAGGAGTCACAGTCCTTGGACGAGAAGGGGAGATAATTGGCAAGAAAAATTTTCAACTCGTGTGAAATTGCCAGAATCAAGCAAAATGGATCCATTGCTAGTTTACTGGGGCTTCATACACCCTACAGAGTGAAGGAATTGTCTAGTGAATTAATTTGTTTCTGTACTTTGTTTATAATTGACAAAACTGAAACAGTATTTAAATGAGTCAATTTCTAAAAGGCAAAACTTTGTAAATTACTGGTGAAGATTACATCTAAAGGAATATTCCTGTCCAGCTTATAAAAAACAGAAAAATAGCCTCCCCTCAAAGTTGTGACTCTAAATGAAGCTTTTAAAAAATGTAATGCATCCGTCATAAATAAGTGGTTGATACACAACCTCCTCAAGTACTGTGCCAGAAACACATCAAGTTTAAGTTCACAGTCACTGCTCCTAAGCGACAGTGCTCAATATAGACCTGCCAATGTGGCAACTGCTATGCTTGTAATGAGTGACAGTGCTGAAAACAGTGCTTGAGATTTGCTTTCAATTTGGTTCGAGAGATGTTAGACCCCAAGACCCCATTTGTGAAGAGATGTGTTTATAAAATTACGAGCAGCTTTTCCATGTCTGTTGTTTTGTCAGGATAGAAACATATGCAATGCTGCTAAGGAACTGTGTGCAATCCAAGGTGAGTTTGAAAGTAATTTCTGTTGCCAGGGAAGTTTCTTTCTAGACTTGAAATTATTTATTATTTTTTTCTACTTTCATTTTAAATTAGAAAACAGAAGCTTTTACATGCAACACCTGAAATAGATTATATTGGCATATATAATAGGAAAATTGGTTAGCGAACAAGATTACCACCCACAGAACACTGTTCATTTAGTTTTGAAGCTCAGTGCTTCTAAAGCATTGTGTAGAAACTGTAGTTTAATACTTGTGATAGGCCACTCAGTGTACTTTTCAATCCAATACACACACGCTCATTTTAAACCCAAAGAGAGTTATGGGACCTCCCGGATTTTAAATATCTGGCCATTCACATTTAAAAAAGGAGCTGCTATACACAAATAACCATAGCATTTTTAAGCTTGAATTACTCCCCTCTTTTCAGCCTGTAACTGAAAACTTGCAACACTATCAAAATAAGCTTGATACAAGAGTATGAATTGCAAGTTTTTTAAAAAACTGTTTATATACTGTGACTGGATTTAGAGACATACCAAATGAAAACTAGGCAAAAATAATTAATTTGTGTCACAATTACCAATTCTACTTGAAAGCATTACCAAAATCAATAGAGGGGACAGCATTTTCAGAGTAACAATTAAGAAAATCAAAAACAGAAGTTACGAACAAAGTTTAACATGCCAAGCTTAAAATCCTTCTGCAATGGTATTTTCATCCAATCAGCTTTTGATTGTAATTATGTGTTACTGGAAAACTGATTTCCTACAAGAATGGAAGGTAACCTGCATAGAGAGTAACAAAGAGAATCTCTAGCTGTGCATCTCAACCAAGAGGTAGCTGAATGCTACTTTATGGCTCTCAACAGATCACACCATATTCTCCTCAGCCTCTATTTAAGGCAGCTTCAAAATTCAGGGTGGGTGGTGATATTTTTCAGTTGAGATAGGGCTGAGAATCCAAATGGGGGATACTTCCAATATTGATATGCTATTAAAAATGGCTCTGAGAAATATCCTCCAATCACTTGTGCATACACAATTATTCAAAATGGCATTTTTTTTTTTTTTTAAAAAAGGATTTTGCTGAAAATGAATTCTAAAAAGAATTCAGCTCAAAATCCTGTTTAAAGAATGTACAAAGTAACCATTAATTTAGCAATTCTGTAGTGCATGAGGTGTTGAGAGAACACACTGATGTGGATGTATTGCATTTTCTCTAGTGTTATAGACTAGAATCATTGAGGTAAAATTCCTACCCATGGGCCACCGCTTCAGAGTAGCTAGTGCATTCTGTCGATTGTGGTAATTCAATTTATGATGAACCTGTATGCAGGAAACTTTCTGGTATCCGGCACGGATGGGACAGAGTTGGTGCCGTCCCATCAAAACTGCCGTATAAACCAGCGCTAATGTTAAAACATACGGAGCTTTTCAGCTCCGTGTGAATCAACCCTGTTGCTTAGCAACAGCTTCAAAACAGTCAGCCGCAGCTTAAAAGCGTCTCTGTAGCTAAGCAACAGCTTCAGCTAGACCTTGCAGAGCCTGACTGGGAAAAAAAAAGCAACGAGAAGTAAAAAAAACTTATAGGAAACGGCTCCTGAATTTTGCCGGTAGATAGAGCTTTCCGGACATTTAACTGGAGTATTGTGTCCAATTCTGGGCACCGCACTTTAGGAAGGATGTGAAGGCCTTCGAGAGGGTGCAGAAAAGATTTACGAGAATGATTCCAGGAATGAGGGACTTCAGTTACGTGGATAGACTGGAGAAGCTGGGGTTGTTCTCCTTAGAGCAGAGAAGGTTGAGAGAGATTTGATAGAGGTGCTCAAAATCATGAGGGGTCTGGACACAGTAGATAGAGAGAAACTATTCCCACTGGCAGAAGGGTCGAGAACCAGAGGACACAGGTTTAAGGTGACTGGCAGAAGAACTACTCAGCGAGTGGTTAGGATCTGGAATGCAATGCATGAAAGGGTGGTAGAGGCTGACTCAATCATGGCTTAAGAGGTAGATGGATAAGTACCCGAAGGAAAAAAAATTGCAGGGCTGCAGGGAAAGGGACTAGCTGAAGTGCTCTTGCAGAGAGCCAGCACTCTGTCGACGGGCCGAATGGCCTTCTTCCGTGCTGCAACCATTCTATGATTCTATGAATGGGTTTGATGCCAACAAATTCAAGGTTCATGTAGCTATCAAAAGCATTTTATTCATTTTAGGCAGGTATCAAAACATTACTCCTTGTTAGAAGTAATGAAATGGTAAAAAAATGTTAAAAGATACAATTACACTTCAACAGCAGCCAGGAGAAACACAACAGCAACCATTATCCATACAAGTGTCTTAATTCTGATGTTGGTAGCTGAATGAGTAGTTTGGTACACAGAGAGGTGACCTTTACTAAATAATCAAAAAGTTTGCCCTTTTGTAAGTCCTTGACAAAGCTCCACATACCAGTATGGGATGTTGCAACACGTGTAATACTGTACTTCTTATCTCAAACAAGCTGCAGAACCGGCAATAACTTATCAGGGTAATTCAGTGCATTTTAATCCTAGTCTCATTTAGAACAGCAATACACAAGTTCAGACTTTACAAAGCTTCAAGTTTCCAGCAGTCCTCAACCAGCTATTTTACTCATTACCATAACCAAAATGGCACCAAGACAATGTTTGCTCAGTGGTTAGCATAGAAAACAGAGCAAAAGTAATAGAAAAATCTTCATGTGGCCATTATAGTTATGCTGCTCATATCACCAAAAGGGTGGCATTGGCAGAAACCAGGAAGTGATGCTGGGTATGCCACTGTCAATCACATTATGATTTACATAGACAGCAAATGGTGGAAGGTGAAATAACTGCAAAAGCAACGGCAAATAAAATGGTGCAAAAAGGACATTTCCAGGGCAATCCTTTTAGGTATACAATATCATAAAAGTAGTAACTTTACTAAATGCATGCTGGAGAAGTCACCTATTCAGGTACAATCCAAGAGCTATACAGTATGAACAGTCACAGACAGATTGTTGACTCAATCAGAAGGAAGGTGCGATGGTAACACCTTATTAGGAGGATATAGCAAGCGGAAGCCAAGCGCAGGCAGCGCACGTCAACCCAAGCACCCCACCCACCCGCCCCTTCAACCACCGTCTGCCCCACCTGTGACAGACTGTAGGTCCCGCATTGGACTAATCAGTCACCTGCAAGCTCATTTTTAATGTGGAAGCAAGTCATCCTCGGTTCCGAGGGACTGCCTAAGAAGATGGTAAGTTAGCTGATTTTGGCATTGGCTGATACCCATGTTTGTAGTATTTACCCAAGGGCCTTCAAATAAAACAAACCTCTGCTTGAATTACCTTTTAGTGAAAACTAGACTTTGTGCAATGCCACAAACCGCTTCTCCTGAACAGATGCACTGCCTTTAAAGCCAAGGACAGTTGAAGGTTAATACCATCATGCTTTGCCTTTGAATGCAAGAGTTTGTGTAGCAACACTCAATCAGAAATTATTTTCACTTCTTTCAAAGAGCAATCATATCAATTAAAAAAAAAAAAAAATTATGGTTCCATGTGTGCTGGCAGCCAGCCAATACTCTGCCAGTTGGTTTAATAGAACTGTCATGAATTAATAAATGCTCAAGCAATACCCCACACCTCATGCGCAATGGAATGCGTGAATTTGTCATACCTCCATTCAAACTTTACAATTGTGTTTTTGTCATTCCAAGCACCGACGTACTCATGGTTACAAGTCTGTCACAGGTCGGAGAGAATTTGAGATGATGAATAAAGAGCACTATACAGGAAGAAGCCTGTAGGCTTAGTGCAGTTTGGCCTACATATTTACCAATACATTAAATTAGTATAGTGACAAACACTGCTCATGCCAAATTGTACAAGGATATGTTAACTTTCAGATAAAGGCACTAGACATCCCCATGCCAGACTATATTTCGGGTCAGGTTAATGGTCACCTTAAACCAAGTCCATTAGTTTTGACTCAAAAAATTCATTCCCGTTGAATATTAAACTAAACAACTCACAGCATAGTTTAAAGGCTCCTGCATTCAAGAGTTTTAACAAGCTGTAACATTAACAGGAAATATAAATTCATCAAGATAAAACAGGCGCAAGAAAAAATACAGCAACATCTTATGAAAAACTAAGATTTTTTTCGAAGGAGCACAAATTCTCGAGTTACAGTAATCAAAAAACTTTACAAGCTTACATTTCTACACCAACAACTGCTGCACACTAACTACAGTTGATCACTACTCTTCAAACAGAACTGTAACCCTTTGACAAGGAGTACTTGGCTGGCCTTCTAAGCTCTGCTGCTCCTATGCAAAAAGGATATTTTGCAGATAAGCGGGACACTTGCCTGCTGTAACAATATGGATAATGTGCTTGTTAAGATATTTTCTACACAAACTACCAGACTTCCCTTGACCAGTCACTGCTTACTCCTTAGTTAATCAACAGCTCTATGCCTTGTACAGTAATTAATAATGAAAAATGTAGGCTTTGGGAGCTTACATTGAAGTTTTATTTTAAGTAACTGGTCAAAGCTGTTTTTAAAGATAAGTGAAGCATGATTTGCTACTTCCCCATTTTTCTCACTAACAGCCCCACCAAACACTTACTTCAGTGGTTAAGGAGGGGAGGCAAACAATATATTTCTGATATGTACTGCAGTGGTGGGTTGACAAAGTACTCTTTTTACCTGTTTGGGAAGCACCTAGGATTCTATTTAGACTGCTTTAGATGGCAAGGCCGAGATTGGGAACTCACTGTGGGGAGCAAGGGGAAAGACATTTTCTCACAATACAGGTACAACTTTCCTACTTATTCAAGACTGTTGGTGCCTTTCTATTGTTGAATTAAGTGGGGAGAAGGAAGGGCAGTGCTCGACAAGAAAATACTTGGTAAACTTAGTTTAATAAAGCTAGAAACATTTTCAAATGCCCAGCAATGCTGTCACATTCTTAGGATCTTTAACCAGTGCATGTAATAAAACAATCTCCAGTGTGAGGAAAAAGCCACATCAATCTGGGCACCCTTTGCAACTGTAACAGAAGAGTTTTCTAATTCTGGCCAGTGTCACCACATTGACTGATGCCAAATAAACCAAATGTAAATTAGACATCAAAACCTCAAGACATGCCGTTTTTCAAAAGGCTTGAGTGCTATTTATGGTAATATCCTCCACATTGGATAGCTCTGCCACAGATGTAACTCGCATTTAAATACAGCTGAACTGTTACACTACAAATTATTCTTACCAGGGAAACCATAGGCAATCAATTTAGACACTGCCCATTATTTTGAACAGATAACACACCATGTATCACTATATACAAAGGACTGTTATCATAATGACTTAAAGTATTTACACTGTACAGTATTAAATTCCAGAGTCTATTTTACAAAACTATTCAGGATTATGTTGCTGTGACTTTTTGTTCAACTGTTTGAATTTCAAGACATGCTGTTCGATAACATACATTTAAATTATGTGGTATGAGGCACTTTGAACATATATTCATAAATTCAAAATCCAACACTTTGCTTAATGTGGACTTTTGCACGCTTTTCAGGTAAGCGGAGCCATCTGCCATGAAACAGTAGGTGCCTTCTAATGAAAGTTCAATTATTTCTAAAACACACCGAGATTTCATTAGAAGTCTGTATATACGGGGAAATAAAATTGTCAGTACCTTTCTTTCCACATAAAGGCTTCCAACTATCAATTTTAATTGCAAAGTGTACCGTTACTGGTTTAAACTCATTTTGAAGGACTGGAAGAAACACATGGATTTAAAAAATTTGAAACCAGTTATAAACGACATTGGAAAACAAAACCATAGTTCTTTACAATACAACAAGTAAAAGGCATCAATGGGTATGGGAGAGAGCAGGAATATGGCAGTGAGATAGAGGATCAGCCATGATCATATTGAATGGCGGAGCAGGCTCGAAGGGCCTATTCCTTCTCCTATTTTTCTATGTTAACCACAAGATGCTGTCCTAACTTATTTTACCACTCAATTTTGTGTTCTAATATGACAAATGTGATTAACTTACTAAACAATATGAGAAAATCAAATGCAATAGGAAAACAGAGTTAAAGAGGTACTTTAACAGGTGGTGGAGAAAAAAAATCAAAGGCATCTAAAGGGCTGTGGATGCTGAATCGCTGAGTATATTCAAGGTGGAGATAGATTGATTTTTGGACTCTAGGGGAATCAAAGGATATGGAGATCAGGCAGGAAAGTGGAGTTGAGGTCGAAGATCAGCCATGATCTCAATGAATGGCGGAGCAGGCTCGAGGGGCCGTATGGCCTACTCCTGCTCCTAATTCTTATGTTCTTAGTCAGATTGGCTATTGAGAGGCACATGAACAATATCTCAGCAAGTTGTCATATGTAAAAAAAGTTAAAAATTCTATCCCTCTCCAGAAACAAACTAGAAAGTGCAGTGGCTTCTATTGACAGCATATTCTAAAATAAATTGTTTCAAGTCAAATTGCCTATATTCAAAGTGTATCTTAAGGATAACTGGTCAAGAATTTCTAGTGCTTACACATTAGATCTATAATAAAGTAAGTTTAGATCAGCATGGTCTGCAGAGACATCGCCATGATTCTTTAGACTATTTGAAGTTTAAGTACCAATTATACAAAAGGTTGGTACACTACTTTAGTGTAGTGGTTATAGTACTGGATGAAGAGGCCGCGACAGAGGACACAAGTTCAAATCCCACCATGGCAAGTTGTGAAAATGAAGTCAATAAATTTGCAGGCTAACATCAAGAAAAATGAAACTGTTGGAGTGTTGCAAAGACCCAATTTTATTATCCTACAAAGAAGGAAATGTGCCACCCTCCGAGTCTGGCTTTTATGTGACTCTTGTCCACACAATGTGGTTGACTCTTAATGCCCTCGGAGCAACAAGGGATGGGCAATAAATGCTGTCTTGCCAGCGTCGTCCACACCCGAAGAATACAATTTAAACCAGCTTCTAAAGAGAAAATTAGACACCAAGATAGTTTATATCAAGCTGCAAATAACAGAATATATTAAGTTTGAGAATCAAGTTTTTTTTAGTACCTTCCTACAAGTAAATTTTGGCTGTCCAGTGCTATGAAGTCCAATCAATTTTTTTGAGCCAGAGAATGGTAAACAATGTAATACAAGTAGATTTTTCAATGATAAGTTTCAATATTTTGAACAAAATTGCAATATAATTATGTCCATCTATATCAGCGCATAGCCCTTCCACCGCGCCCCCCCCAACCACACCCCATCACCACCAGTCTTTTCTTTCAAAACACAAATTATTTTTGGGCAGTGGATTCTTTGATCACCCATGTTTCACATCAAGCAGAGACTGCAAGATGATTTCAAATTATGGCTATTTTGTGCTGTGAACTAGCATCCAATGGAAACTGCATCACCATTGTACAATTCACTTAGAATCTTGACAGCCTGAAAGTTAACATAACAGAACGTTTTAATTAAACCTACCTTTTCAAACAAATAGAAAATATTTTACCCCTATGGATCATTTAGCACCCACATTGATTAGCTATGGAGTCCAAAATGACCCAATGCCATCAGAAAATTTGCCATATTTTTACAAATCTGCTAACACGCACTAGTTTGTGATTTACTGTACCATTTGAATAACTATTCTCAGAATAGAGTCAGATTCAAGTTCCTTACAGCTCAAACCATACATAGTTAATTCAACGATAACTTCATTTATTGATTCACCATTCAGTTGAATGGAGTTATTTTAGTACAACATAATTATAAATCTCACATTATGACTTTGATGAAACAATTAGCTTAACCCCTCCCCACCTTCCACCCAAAAAAGTTAAAACAGTCAGCCAGCACTAAATTGCCATTAGCGAAACTACAATTTAATGCAAATTAAATTAAATGAACCGACCGACTACCTTAAATTACCTAAAGACTCAGGTCTGCGCTCCCAGCCAGTATTTAGGAAGTGCAGAGATCTTATTTTCCAAATAGGCATCTTAATATATATATTCTACAGAGCAAAGTATATGTAAATAAAATAGATTTAAGAAGCCAGTAGCTTGAATTTTAAAATTAGCACTTGTAATTACAGAACTGTAAAAAGGTACCAATACATCTTACTAAAAACTAGCACAATTCTGGGCAATGGCATTTTAAGAGCAGAAATGATTTAATACCTGGTGATTTTACTTTTTTCCGAAATACTGAACCTTCAAAATCTATGCTTCAATTACTTTTCATTTGCATTCAATATGCGATTATTTTATCAGATATAAAACTGGCCTTACCTCTCCAAGACCTTTATGCGCTGTTCTGTGGAAAGCCACAGACACAGGAAGTCGTATCTGACAGCACTCAAGAATGCTACTAAGAACACATCAACTGAACTATTAGAGTTTTATATTAAACCAAAAGGATTGCCTTTACTGAACTGCACTGAATATAAACATGCTAATTTTCACAGATGTTAGCAATATATTAAATGTCTATTTTGGCATACAGAACCACCATCCCTAAATACGCATTTAGAATGTCAGTCTTTTTCCATGCTACCTGACATTTGGCATATTGCTTCATTTTAATATACAACATTGCTCCTCCTGCAGTCATTCTATGTGGCCTTGCTCCAAACTAATGCTGCTTGGCATCAGGTGCCATTGTAATTTTTAGGAGGGCGGAAAAAAAAAATCACAATCAGATTCTGAACCATATAGAAATATATAGAGGTTACAAGCAGAAACAGGTCATTTAGTTCATCCAATCCATGTCAATGTTTATCCCTCCACATTAGCAAATAGTTCTAATCACATTTACCCACCCTTCATCTCATTCAGTAAGGAAATAATGCAAATTAATTTTGGGTGTGTTGCATTAACTTAGCCAACAGTGGTTATAACACGTGCGCTCACAGAAAGACAGTGAATATTAAAGCTTGTGTGGTAGAGCATTTACAGGGCCCCTATATAAGTTGATTACACAACTACTTGGCAAACAAGAATTTTTCTCTATTGTACATGGATACTGACTTGTAAATATTTTCTTAACAGTAACACTTTTGACTTAGCCATACTTAAAGTAGTTAGATTGAAGTTCAGCAATGAGGGAAAAAATTACAGGCAATACCATACGTTTGATATGGACACACCCTACACAGAATCAAAACGAAACATTTCAACTGACCCCTTTTAAAACCGCACCAAATTCAAGTTTAGAAATGACAGGGCTCCCATATATATTGCTTGTGATGAGTCAAAAAACAAAGACAAATAATTATACAGTGACTAAATTTGTTCAAATAAACTTTCAAGTTTACTAATTGAAATATAGACCTGACATCATAACTTTTCCATGAATGTAAAATCAGCGATCTACAGCAAGCCATTAAAAGGAAGAACTTGAAACTGAGTTTAAAGTGTTGAAAAACCCAAATCGAATCATAATACAGAAAGAGGAAGTTATTCAAATAATGGCAAATGGTTTAAAGTAAGACCTTTCAAAATACTTAACATTAAGTTCTCGTTCTCAAGATTAGTTCAGCGCATTTATATGAAATTTCTAAAGCAAAGCCAAACTAAATGCCAAAGAAATGCAAACAAAGATGATTAGTAAAAGGGCCAGGATTACTTCTCTCAGTATATATTCTTCCGAGAGGCAATTGTTTTTTCTCAAACAGTTTTATATACTCATTTAGATTTGTAATTGGACGTTAGCCACGTAAGACCTTCAAACAGTCCATCTCCTGAAGTGGCACAGGACGGCTGCACATACCAATTTCTATCCCGGATGCGGGTTAAACCCAATTTCTCTTGAATTTCGTGCGGCTTCATGGCATCGGGTAAATCTTGCTTATTTGCAAATATCAGAATGATGGCTTCTCTCATCTCCCGGTCGTTGATGATGCGCAAGAGCTCTTGCCTGGCCTCGTCTATCCGATCCCTGTCGGCACAGTCTACCACAAATATTAATCCCTGGGTCCCGGTGTAGTAGTGCCGCCACAGGGGCCTGATTTTATCCTGGCCACCCACGTCCCAGACATTGAATTTGACGTTCTTGTAAGTCACTGTCTCCACGTTGAAGCCAACTGTGGGGATGGTGGTGACCGACTGGCCCAGCTTTAATTTGTAGAGGATGGTGGTCTTACCGGCGGCGTCAAGTCCAAGCATCAATATGCGCATCTCCTTGTTCCCGAATATCTTCGACAGTACCTTTCCCATCTTCCAGAAAGTACATAAGAGACTAGGGCAGCGAGAGGCGGTTAGACGTGACCGAGAGAGAGACACAGAGAGAGTGGGCTTGGGGTGGAGGGGGAAAGGCAAAGGCCTCAGTCCGCCCGCTCTCGGCTCGGCTCGGCTCGGCTCGGCCCGGCCGTTTCTTGCAGCAGCTGTCGGCGAATGTCTGAACCCCGCCTGCCTGGTTACTACAGCACCGGCACCGCACTCCCAGCAAAGGTCATTGATTCCGGCTTCCTCCCTCTGTAACGGGTCACAAGAAGACAGTTTTACATTCAATGCAGCAGCCCTGCTAACTGTGTGTGTGGCTTTTTTTTTGTTGCTACTTCTTACCTGAGGAGTCAGGCCCGGCACAGCCCGTCCTGTCGTGTCTCGGCGCGGCTCCAGCCCGGTCTCAGCAGTACCGGAAAAGGCGCGGGACGACCCACCACTTCCCGTCCCCACTGCGCATGCGGCGAGACGTGACTCACGGCTTCGCGTGCGCCCGCGGGACGCACGGACACGTCACAAAGTGAGCGGCGTCCCTGGGGTGTGATTGACAGGCGGGGCGGGGCACGCGCGCTCAGGGTTTCAGCAAGTGCCGCTGACGCACAGCTCAATGGGGAAACGCTGATGCAGCTCAGCCCTATAGTTTTCACATACAGCACTTGCACGGGGACGTGCAACAAATCTGTCTTACTTTGATTTTAAATTATAAACCGTCTGATAAGCCTAGTTGTTTAAATGTTTTTTGTTGTTGCAATCCCTCGCTTCTTTGTGCTCATAAACCTCGTTGCTCCCATTAGGTGTTACAAGCAAGTTACGTTAAACTGTGTCAAGGGTCCTGAGTAGCCGGAAGTTCACTGTAGACAGCCGAAACTATTTTTTGTAATAACCCACGCAAATATAGGTTGCAATGGCCTCGATGCGCCTTTTTTGCGTCCGATGTTTTGGGTATAATCTGGAGGAAAATGGGTGGTGAGCTTCAATGCCCGTTTTGCGCCTATAGTTCTCAAAAGTTTTGCGTGACCAATTTTCAGTGGGCCGGAAACAGTTGTTTCCAATTAAATTGCATCCCAACCGTGCTAAAATGATCTCATAGGCAGCATAACCAGCATTGCTCAACATACATTAGTTTCAGCTCACATGTAATCGATGTTGAGTCGGGGAGGTTGTGAATACCGTATACAAACAACAACTTGTATTTATATAGCGCCTTCAACGTAGTAAAACATCCCAAGGCACTACACAGAAGTGTTATAAAACAAAATTTGACACCAAGCCACATAAGGATATATTAGGGCAGATGAGGTAGGTTTTAATGAGTGTTTTAAAGGAGGAGAGCGAGGCAGAGAGGGATTTCCAGAGCTTTGTGCCTTGGCAGCTGAAGGCATGGTCACCAATTAAAATCAGGCATGCTCAAAAGGCCAGAATTAGAGGAGTGCAGATATCATGGCGGTTCTAGGGCTGGAGAAGATTACAGAGATAGGGAGGGGTGAGGCTACAGAGGGATTGTGGTTCTGGGAGGGAGGGAAAGGTGAGAGCAGAAGTGTAGGAAATGGGACAGACATGGTTGAGGGCCCAGTCAACCACAGTGGAGTGGAATCCTTGGTTGAGGAAAAAGGAAGACATAGCAGAAGTACTGGTGTGGAAGGTGGCATCGTCAGAACTGATGCGAAAGAGACGGAGAAACTGGGAGAATCGAATAGAGTCCTATTCCATTCTGTGCCATTGCTACCCTCAGTGCTTCCTCCAAGTGGTGTTCAACATAGAGGAGTACTGATTCATCAGCTGAGGGAGGGTGGTAGGTGGTAATCAGCAGGAGGTTTCTTTGCCTATGTTTGACCTGAAGCCAAGAGACATCATGGGGTCCGGAATCAATGTTGAGGCCTCCAAGGGCCACTCCCACCCCACTATATACCACTGTGCCCTCATCTCTGGTGGGTCTGTCATACCAGTGGGACAGGACATATCCAGAGATGAAGATGGAGGAGTTTGGGACATTGGCTGATAGGTATGCTTCTGCGAGTATGACTTTGTCAGGATCTCAGATATGCCGTAATTGTGACCATCTTCAAGAAAGGTGACAAGTCTGATTGCGGTAATTACAGAGGAGTTTCCCTGATGTCTGCCACAGGGAAAGTCATTGCAAGAATCCTCCTCAATCGTCTTCTCCCAGTGGCCGAAGAGCTCCTCCCAGAGTCGCAGTGCGGATTCCGCCCACTAAGGGGCACAATGGACATGATCTTCACACGTCAATTACAAGAGAAATGCAGGGAACAGCACCAACCGCTGTACATGGCCTTCTTTGATCTCACAAAGGCCTTCGACACTGTCAACCGTGAGGGATTATGGAGTGTGCTCCTCAAATTCGGCTGCCCTCAAAAGTTTGTCACTATCCTCCGCCTGCTTCACGACGACATGCAAGCCGTGATTCTGACCAACGGTTCCACTACAGACCCAATTCACGTACGAACCAGGGTCAAGCAAGGCTGTGTCATTGCACCAACGCTCTTCTCGATCTTCCTTGCTGCAATGCTCCATCTCACCCTCAGTAAGCTCCCCACTGGAGTGGAGCTAATTTACAGAACAAACGGGAAACTGTTCAACCTCCGTCGCCTCCAGTCCAGATCCAAGGTTGTCCCATCCTCTCGTCGAATTACAGTATGCAGACGATGCTTGCGTCTGCGCTCACTCGGAGGTCGAACTCCAAACCATCGTGAATACCTTCACCGAAGCGTACGAGAGCATAGGCCTTACACTAAACATCCGTAAGACAAAGGTCCTCTACCAACCTGCCCCCGCCACACAGTACTGCCCCGATTATCAAAATCCACGACAAGGCCTTGGACAACGTGGACCACTTTCCATACCTCGGGAGCCTACTGTCAACAAGGGCAGACGTCGACGACGAAGTCCAACACTACCTTCAGTGTGCCAGTGCAGCCTTAGGTTGCCTGAGGAAGAGAGTGTTTGAAGACCAGGACCTCAAACCCGGCATTAAGCTCATGGTCTACAGAGCAGCAGTGATACCCGCCCTGCTGTATGCTTCAGAGACATGGACCATGTACACCAGGCACCTCAAAGCACTGGAGAGGTACCACCAACATTGCCTCCGCAAGATCCTGCAAATCTATTGGCAGGATAGGCGCACCAACGTCAGTGTTCTTGCTCAGGCCAACATCCCCAGCATCGCAGCTTTGACCACGCTCGATCAGCTCCGATGGACGGGCCACACCGTCCGCATGCCCGATACGAGACTCCCAAAACAAGAGCTCTACTCGGAGCTCTGGCACGGCAAGAGAGCCCCAGGTGGGCAGAGGAAATGCTTCAAGGACACCCTCAAAGCCTCCTTGAAAAAGTGTAACATCCCCACCGACACCTGGGAATCCCTGGCCCAAGACCACACAAAGTGGAGGAGATGCATCCAGGAAGGCGCCGAACACCTCGAGTCTCTTCGCCGGGAGCAAGCGGAAGCCAAGCACAGGCAGCGCAAGGAGCGCACATCAACCCAAGCACCCCACCCACCCGCCCCTTCAACCACCGTCTGCCCCACCTGTGACAGAGACTGTAGGTCCCGCATTGGACTCATCAGTCACCTGCAAATTCATTTTTAATGTGGAAGCAAGTCATCCTCGGTTCCGAGGGACTGCCTAAGAAGAAGAAGAGTCTGTGGGACAGCTCTTCTAACATTGGCACCAGTCCCCAGATGTTAGTGAGGAGGACTTTTCAGGGTTGACTGGGCTGGGTGTGCCTTCGTTGTGTCATAATTCAATGCTTAGGTTGCAGGCGACTGGTCCGTTTCTTCTTATTCTTTGTAACAGTTTGATACAACTGAGTGGCTTGCTAAGCCACTTCAGAGGGCAGTTAAGAGTCAAACATGTTGGTGTGGGATTGGAGTCATGTATAAGCCAGACTGGGTAAGGACAGCTGATTTCCTTCCCTAAAGGACATTAGGGAAGGTAATATGCATATGCTGTGCTGACATCACAGATGTGACATGTGTGCATCACTGGACCCAATTTTTGGCAGGAAAAGAAACACAGATTTCAGATTTTTTAAGGGACCTGGATTGTCTTTAAGGATTGCTAGAAGACTTAACCATTTAATCCAGCAAACATCAGTCTTTTACTCCTGGTAAGGTGTAGAGCAAGGTCAGTAATGTACTGACACTATTACCACATTTACAGTCTCCTGAAGAGCAATGTCATCAATCAAAGGCTGACTTAGGTCACAAATGAAAGCAGTGTTTACTGAAAGCAAGATCACAACTGTACCATTTATGCATAATTTCCAACAGTTTTTTATTATCCCACCATATCATAGTAGCAGGTAAATGACAGGAGCCACACCAATAAACATGGGTTCTTCCATTGTCCTTACATTTAAAAAAATTACCTGGGGTTACGTGCTGTTGGTGAACTGTGTAAATAATTGTAGATTGTCATTTAGCTTGACTTTGTCTTTTTTAAGTCCCTTGCTTGTTTTCTTGAGTATTAATTCAAAACAAAAATGATTTTTTACTGATTTTCTCTGAATTTAGCTAAGTTTTCTGGTATTATTTTTCGGCTCTGTCTCCCATTTTTAACACTAAAAATAAACCATTAAAATTTTTGGGGGGAATTTTATCCTTGGTGAGAATGTGGAACTCATTACCATGTGGAGTGGCTGAGCCCATTAGCAGAGGTGCATTTAAGGGTACGGTAGATAAGTACACGAGGGAGAAAGGAATAGAGGATATGTTGATAATGTGAGATGAAGTAAAGTGGGAGGAGGCTTGTGTGAAGCATAAACACTGGCATAGACCTGTTGGGCTGAATGGCCTGTTTCTATGCTGTAAATTCTATGTAGTTCAATGGTTGTTTGTTTTATTTTAGATTGCAGTGTTCCAGAAGTGCCATATCTCATATGGTCAGAAAGTGTGTACAAAAGGTCCCTTGATAGCTCAGCTAGTTTATCCAGTGAGCAGGTGAGCCATATAGATCAGGAAGGTCACTAATAAATCCAATAAGGAATTCAGGAGAAACGTCTTTACTCAGAGTGGTTAGAATACAGAACTTGCTACCACCTGGAGTAGTTGAGGCGAATAGCATAGATGTATTTAAGGGAAAGCTAGATGAGTGCATGAGGGAGAAAGGAATAGAAGGATATGCCTATTAGGGTTAGATGAAGTAAGGTGGGAGAAGGCTTATGTGGAGCATAAACATCGACATAGACCAGTTGGGCCGAATGGCCTGTGTCTGTGCTGTAAATTCTACGTAGTTCTATATAGGTTCAATCCTCACTCTGTGTTGAGTTCATTGATTTCAGCTGGGCATTGTTAAGTGTACCACAGCTCACCTCAAAACCTTGGGTTAGGGAGAAGAAAACTGGCCAGGATTCCTGCTCCTGAGGATACCCAGTGACCTCTCTATTATGTAAGGACTGGATTGGGCTGGCTTTCATGCCACAGCAGTAGAATAGACTGCCAACACACATGTCAAGGTTCACATGTGAATAATGGCTCATTGGGACAGGTAACAAAGGGCGATCACAGGGTTTAAATTGCAAAAAAAAAACTGTCGGCATCTTTTCACAGTCATTCCAACAAAGGAAAGTACACTTTCATCATGGTAAGATTTCAAAATTCCTGCACCACTCACTGGGATATTTTGGAACAACTTAGCATCAGCCTTGTTGTTGCTATTGGTGACATATCTCTTTGTTATAGTACCATAAACATGGGAACTACCACAAACACTGCAGATTGATTCCCGATGATGTGTAGTGAGCCACTCCCAAGTGATTACTGATGTTTTATTCTTTTGTATAAATTAAAAGAATGTGAGTGACTTACTGATTTCTGATCTTTTTGTAAAATTCTCATGTGCGAAAAAAACTGCAACGTTTCAAATCCACGTCATGGAAAACTCCATTTTGTCTGTTTTTCAGTATATCCAATGTTGTTATTTTCAGTCAGATGATATCACAACACTAATAGTACGTAGGAGCTACAAATAATGGAGTGCTTATAGTGTGCACAGCACAGAAAGGTTGTTTGAGTCATCTGCACCTGGTGGGTGGAGTTTAGAAGTTGCAAAAATTTCAGGCAGCATTATTTTACTATTATTGAATTTAATTTGCTTTAATAGTATCAAAATCTACTTTCACTAATGGTGATTTTATAGTAGCAATTCATATACTGCCTCACTATTTATCTGAATGTATTCTAATCAGATTTTGAAGTCCCTGTACCATCTCGTGGGCTGTCAGTTTTGCTTATGTTTCACCTGTAAGAATGTGGAACAGCCCATACTGTTTCTAATGGTCATGTGTGAAGCACAGTGCTCCAAGGCAAGTGTGCACATGCGGTATTTAATGGGACAATCTTAAACTCAGGATAGATATCAGCATTTAAGGCTTTTTTTACAGTTTGTCAATTTTAACAGATGACATAAAGATTTATAATACCAAACAGTGAAAGTTTGCAATTATTTGAAAACATCTGGAATTTCTAATAAATAACTTTGGCTGCTTGAATGCTTACACAGCATAGTAACCATTGGAATAATCCCTGCACTTTGTCTTTTTTAGTGATCTGCGTGTAGACTAGTAATTGTCTCATACAACCAATGCCATTTTGTACTTTGCCCTTTGTTTACTGAAGGAAAAGCAAATCATTGATGTATGTGATTCTTGGTTGAAAATGCGTTTCTATTGCGAAGGTAAACTACTTTAGGGTGCCATCCTTGGCTCGGAGGTGGCACTCTTGCCTCTGAGTCTGAAGGCTGTGGGTTCAAGCCTCACTCCAGGATTTGAACACATAAACTAGGCTGACATTCCAGTGTAGTATTGAAGGAGTGCTGCACTGTTGGAGGTGCCGTCTTTTGGATGAGATGTTAACCCGAGGTCCCGTCTGCCCTCAGGTGAATGTAAAAGATCCTCTGGCACTATTTGAAGTAGTAGTTCAGGGGTGTTTTCCTGGTGTCCCTAACCAACATTTATCACTCAAACAACACCACTCAAACAGTTTAATTGATGCTTTATCTCATTACTGTTTGTGGGACCATGCTGTGTACAAATTGGCTGCAACATTTCCTTACATTACAACAGTGACTACACTTCAAAACAAAGTAATTCATTGGCTGTGAAGTGCTTTGGGATGTCCTGAGGTTGTGAAAAGTGCTATATAAATGCAAGCTCTTTCTTAAAAGCAGAACTATTTAATAAATGAATCAGTGCACCAGAAACTAAAAGAAATTGCCTTAAAAAGTCACAACTTCATTGAACAGCAGACTCTTGCAATTGGGATTAATTTCCACCTGTTCCTCCAAGCTGAACTATTACTGCTTGCTGGCAGAAATCAGTTACAGTGTGAAATATTCAGTGGTTGCTGGGCCTTTAAATAATTTCACATTTTAGGGTGCCAAATAGACACTACCATATACAGTATACTGATTAAATAACACTACCCAAATGCCTGTTGTGGTAAGTAGGAGACTGGAAGACATGACATCATGATCAGCTGCTCCCTCGCTGACCTCTTCCTCCATTACACTGACAACTGTGGTGTGTGAGAGGTTGCAGCCCCATTTCCATTATTTGAAGGGGCTGCTCCTCGATTTTTGGCTGCACTTCAGTCTCACACTCCTGATCTTTGGTCACCTGGTGCGGAGGGGAGCGGGCAGGTCGGGGGGCCTCGTAGGCTCCTGGGCCTGGCCAAATTGGCCATCAACTGGTTCAGGCAGTGGGTGGTTGAGGGGGTCGTTCGGCCCGACTGCCTGCCTCTCTTCTGCAGCCACGTTCGTGCCCTGGTGGCCATGGAAATGGAGCACACGGTGTCCGCCGGCACGCTCGAGGCCTTCCGCGACCGGTGGGCACCGCAGGGACTGGAGTGCATCATCACCCCTGGCAACCAAATTTTAATTTAACTTGATAAGTTTCATTTAATGTTTTAAGTTTAGTTACAGTCTATTTGTTTATGGATTGCTCAAAAAGAGTACACTGACAACTGTGTTGGCACTTTCTGCTCTCACTGTGATCTTGAGATTTAATTAACTATACTTAACAATTTCCACCCATCTTTACATGGTTGATCACTGGCGTGTCCCTTCCTAGACCTTTTCCTCTCCATCTCTGCCAATGGTCTTTCCTCTATCTTAGCAATTTATACATTATATTGTTCTTTTAATGTCCTTTTAAATGTCTCACTAAGATGATGTTTTATATCAGGGATGTCCAACCTTTTGGAGATGCGACCGGATACACATATCAAAACCAGTGATTTAACTGCATAAGGTTCACTGTAATGTGAGCTTCCATACTCAAAAGATGTGAGACCCTAATATACTAAAAATGCGAGACTTCCCAATCACATTTCTATTTCTTCAACCATTTTAACACAGAAAGGGAGCTTGGTGTAATTTATATAAAAATGTGATATTAAATAAAGTTTACTTTTGAGGAGGTCAGTTCACAGGACAGCCACATACCAGGAAACAGATCAGAAACCAGATTCAGCGCCTGTCCAGGTGGCTTTGGACAATGGAAATGTGTTTTAAAAAAATACAGTAAACATTCACACCTTAGGGATTGGAAATGTCTTATCCCTCCGGACTTTGCAGGAGCCTGTTTTCATGGGGCCCATATCCAGGAGCCAGTAGCAGTCTAGCTCTACTGACAAATTCACAGGCAAGGACGGAATTGGCGCCAAACTACCAAACTTCCTGTCCCAGGAGGCCACAAAAAAGAACAGACTCATGTTTTTGTTGTGTCGGTACCTTTTTTACCTAGACACAATTGGAACTCAGAACTCAGAGATTCAAACATGAAGTGCTTTATTCAAAGGGAAAGGGAAGTTCTGGAGAGTTCCGAACAAAGAGAGCTAAACTTAACCAAGAGAACACCCAACCATTTATCTGCTGTGACAGTGCCACCACAGGTGGGAGGAGAACACACAATACATAATATATTCCTCCCCTCTTAAATGGAAGGTCCACATTATTCCTCAACAGGTAAGTTACTTTCAATGCACTCAACTAACCTAGGGTAGAGGTAGACTGCCTCAAACCCTGACTTTACCCAGGGGTTTATTCTGCCCCAGTCTTGTGGGTAAGTCGCTAAGCCTACAGATCCAAGCATCTTGGAGGCCGCCGCTCTCTGACAGGATACCGGCGGTCATCGCTGGCTTCCACAGCAGTAGGCATTGACACAGGCCTAGATGGAGAAGGTGCCTGTGTCAGTTGAAAGTCAGGAGTTTGCACAGGTGGAACAGTCTCTTTGACTTCCTGTGTTGGAGAAGAGCACTGTGGAAAAGGATGCTGGTTTGCGGTATCATCCGGAAACAGTTCAGGCCAACCAGCCGTTGGAGCCTCTGTGGCTGTCTCTGCTCCTAGCAACAGTTGATCTGTGTGTCTTCTCCAGACGACGTCCTCAGCAGTCTCAACCGTGTAAGACACAGGGCCCGTCTGCGCGATCACCGTAGCAAGAACCCATTTCGGTCCAGTGTTGTAGTTTCGAGCTAGGACGTGCTCTCCCGGATGAAACCGTCTCTCCTTGGCTCTTTTCTCTCTCTTTTCAACTTGAGCTTGTTGTTGACGATGGACAACCTGCTCTGCCCTTGGAGATTTGAGTAAGTCAAAACTTGTCCGCAACTGCCTCTTCATCATGAGCGAAGCGGGGGAAGTTTTGGTTGTGGCATGCGGCTCGTTCCTGTAGGACAACAGGAAGCTGTTCAGATGTTGGTGGATTGAGTCCTGACCTTGCGATGCCTTCAAGGCGTGCTTCAAAGTTTGCACGAACCTTTCTGCCTGGCCGTTAGTAGAGGGATGATAGGGCGCAGACCTGATGTGTTGGACACCATTCACATGCAGGAAGGTTGCAAACTCCTGTGATACAAATTGTGGACCGTTGTCACTTACGAGTTGTTCCGGTGAGCCATAACGGCTGAACATCTCACCAAGTTTCTCAATTGTTTTCTCTGCCGTGGTAGACCTCATCACAGCGACCTCCGGCCACTTGATACGAGCGTCCACAACCACCATAAACATCTTCTCTTTGAAAGGACCGGCGAAGTCCACATGTACTCGCTGCCACACTTCTGCAGGCCAATCCCAGGGGTGTAGGATTGCCAGCTATGGAACATTCCGGACCCTTTGACATGGGGAACATGTTTTGGCTTTCTCCTCAATATTCCCATCGAAACCTGGCCACCAGAAGTAGCTTCTTGCCATTTCCTTCATCCGAACCATCCCACTGTGGCCTGTATGAAGTTGTTGCAGTATAGGTTCCCTCAGAGGTGGCGGAATGATGACACAGCGTCCCCAAAGAAGACAACCTGCCTGGACGGAGAGCTCATTTCTTTTTGAAATGTAAGGTTTCAAACTAGGAGAATCTCCTATAGCTCTCCCTCGAATGACATCGTCCATTACCTCAGACAGGACTGGATCGTTGCGGGTGTACCTTCGCACCTGAACTGCAGTGACAGGTGCTCCCTCCACTTGTCTAAAGTAGAAGATGTCTATCTGACGAGGCTCTGGGGGAGTAACAGGCAAGGGTAGCCTTGAGAGACCGTCTGCGTTGCCGTGCAAGTCTGATTTGCGATAGTTGATGTCGTATGTGTGTCCTGACAACAGTAAAGCCCACCTTTGCATCCTGCTTGCAGCGAGAGACGGAATTCCGGTGTGGGGCCCGAAGATTGAAGTCAATGCACGGTGGTCTGTCAGGAGTGTGAACCATCTCCCAAACAGGAACTGATGAAATTTTCGAATTCCAAAAACGATTCCCAAGGCCTCGTGCTTGATCTGCGTATAGTTACTCTCGGCCTTGTTCAAGGTGCGTGATGCGAAGGCGATAGGTTTCTCTTCACCCGAAGGCATGATGTGGGATATGACTGCTCCCACACCATATGGTGATGCATCACATGCTAGCTGCACGGGTAGCTTTGGGTCGAAGTGTGTCAGGACCTCTGATTTCAGCAATGCTTTCTTTGCTTGGGCGAAAGCTTCGTTGCACAGTTCAGTCCATTTCCATGTTTTGCCTTGACATAGCAACTGATGTAACGGCTTCAGCAATGTTGCTAAGTCTGGAATAAACTTCCCATAGTAGTTAAGTAGCCCCAGAAATGAACTTAACTGGCTCACATTCTGGGGTGCTGGGGCCTCCACGATCGCCTTGACCTTTGACGGCGCCTTATGCAGACCAGTAGCATCAATCACATGCCCCAGGTACTCAACTAAAGACTGAAAGAATTCACATTTGTCTTTACGAACTCTGAATCCGTACTCTTTCAGTCGTTGTAGTGTCGCATCCAAGTTCAGAAGATGATCCTCCTCATTTGTCCCAGTGACAAGGATGTCGTGCAGGTAGCACTGGACTCCTGGCAGTCCACTCAAAATCTGATCCATTGCCCTTTGGAATAGAACAGGGGCCGACGTAATTCCAAACGGAAGGCGGCAGTACCTGTATAGCCCCTTGTGTGTCACAATTGTCAGCAGCTCCTTTGATTTGTCATTGACATGCATTTGTAGATAAGCCTGGCATAAGTCTATTTTGCTGAACTTTTGCCCTCCGGCCAGGCCCATAAAAAGATCATCAATGAGGGGAAGAGGGTACTGTTCCGCAGACAGCACCGGGTTAATAGTCACTTTAAAATCCCCGCAGATTCGAACAGATCCATCCTTTTTCAGGACAGGAACAATGGGTGTGGCCCATTTGCTCACGCTCACAGGCTCCAGGACTCCATTCTCGACTAAGGCCTCCAAGTTAGCCTCAACTTTTGGCCTAATTGCATAGGGTACAGGTCGGGCTTTGTGAAACTTCGGCTTGCTGTCAGGTTTAATGTCCAGTCTCACGCTGATCTTTTTCATGCTCCCAAGTTCCCCATTGAAGAGTTCTGCATGTTTGTTTAACACTGCAGTCAGACCTGACTCCCCTTTTGACATCGTGCGGACTGCAGGCCAGTCCAGCGTGATTTTCTCCAGCCACGCACGTCCCAGTAGCGATGGGTAATTTCCCTTTACCACATATAGTGGCAGTTTTGCAGTCTGTCCGTTCAATTTAACTGTCACCTCAATGACGCCTCTCATGGCCACAGGTTCGCCGGTATACGTCTTTAGCACAATGTTTGTTGGCTGAAGGGTAAGATGCTTTAGAATTTTGTTGTAGACAGTGTCTGAAACAAGGGACATAGCCGCGCCTGTGTCCACCTCCATCCGCACTGATTGTCCCTCCACCAGTGGTGACACCCAGTAGCCATTTGAACCACCTGCAACCGTCAGTATGTGCACCTCTTCCTCCTCAGAGGTGTCGCTCCCCTCTGTTTTGCTTGTTCCATCATACTGCACTGAATGAATACTCTTTTTCCTCTCTTGTCCAAATACAGACATTTTGCTTCCATGCTTCCCAGCTCTGTCTGTTCTTTTTTTACCTCTACAAGCGCGTTCAATGTGACCCTTTTTGCCACAATTTCAGCATTCCAGCTCCGTACACCAGCAGTCATTAGCGTGATGGCCCGTTTTCCCACAACGGTAACGCGCACCTTTAGGCTCAGACGACACCTTGTGAACTCTCCCTGTTGAACTCAACTGGTGAGCCTCCTTTTCCGCCATCTCCATGGAGACACTAACTTCAATGGCCTTTTCAAGAGTAAGGTTGTCCTCAGTAAGAAGGCGCTTCAGTGTGGCTGCATTTTGTAGACCACACACAAGTCTGTCTCTAATGGTGTCATTCAGCACCTCCTTGAACTGGCAGTGTTCCGACAACCTTTTTAAAGCAGCAATAAACATCGTCACTGATTCTCCCTCCTCTTGATTCCGTTTGTGAAATCTAAATCTCTCAGCAATAACCAGAGGTTTTGGTGAAAAATGTGCTCCAAGAATTTCCACTAGTTGCTTATATGTTTTAGTTCCTGGCTTATCTGGCTGCACGAGGCTGCGAAGTAAATTGAAAGTCTTCGGCCCGATTACACTCAAAAAGGTAGGCACGACCTTTTCATTTGCCACCGCATTCGCCAATACAAAATAGTCAAAACGTTCCGTATATGCGCTCCATTGCTCCACATTTTCATCAAAATCACCGATGTTTCCTAATATAGTAGCCATCTCACATTTCAAATTAAATTTTCTGTTTACTCACTGCACCCGTAACGTACGCAGATTCACCTGCTCCTTGTTGCCACTTGTTGTGTCGGTACCTTTCTACCTAGACACAATTTAGGACTCAGAGTTCGTAAAGACAAATGTGAATTCTTTCAGTCTTCAGTTGAGTACCTGGGGCATGTGATTGACGCTACTGGCCTGCATAAGGCGCCGCCAAAAGTGGGAGGAGAACACATAATAGAACACACAATACATAACACATACATACAGAGAACAAAGTCTCAAACAATTCACACGTCTGCCAGTTCCAAACTTTGAGCTCTCCCCTTGGTTTCTGTTAAGCTTTTGAGTTTTTATGATATCGTATACTATATTTGAGTTCAGCATCAATGACCACTCCCGTACGTGGATCTTGCATCCTTTAAGAACCAGAGTGTGTATTTACCTGCCCAATATCTAGGTAGCGAGATGCCAGGATTGATCAGAGGTACCTTGCCACTGTTTTCCAGCTCACTTGGATTTTAGGATGTGCTTTGTGCATTGAGTGCTGTTGGAGTTTTGCTAAGTGGGAGAAAAATCATTTAAGTGTATTTTGTGAATTTTAGTGTGTTAAGAAGTCAATTATTTGAAGTAAGTTTAATTTTTTAAGGGTTTTTTAAACTCTTGGGCAGTTTAAACAGGAAGTAGAATCCGGGTATAAAAGGGGAGGGGCTAGTGCAGTGCACGGAGTGCTTTGTGCATTGAGTGCTGTTGGAGTTTTGCTAAGTGGGAGAGTTCGGATAAGTGGGAGGTGAGGGTGTGTTTTTTGCTCTGTTTTGTTCCCCACTCCCAGGCTTAGACAGCACTGCGGAGGCGGAGCAGCGAGACGAGTCACCAAACAGGCCCCACAGACAGTATTCAAGGAGGAGGTTGGTGATCAGCTGGTTGGTTGGTTTTCTTCCTTCTCTTCTCTTTCATACCTTTAAGTTGGTAAGTCCTATTGAATAGTGGTGTGATATTATCATATATATCCGGGCAGGGTCTTCATAACTAAATATAAGAAATTAAATTAATTATATAGAATGGAGCAGGTGATGTGTTACTGTTGCGAGATGTGGGAGCCGGTGAACCCCATTGAGGCTAACGGTGATTACATCTGCGACAAGTGTTTGCTGCTAGAGGAACTCAAGTTCCATGTTATGGAGCTTGAGACCGAGCTTCGGACACTGCGACACATCAGGGAGGGGGAGAAGTTCCTGGACTCTATGTTTCAGGAGATGGTCACACCTATGAAGTTAATTACTGCAGATGTAGTCCGTGGTCAGGGACAGGACAGTGTGACTATGAGTGAGGAAGGTACAGGGATCCAGGATGTAGTGTTGAAGGAGACGCAGCCCTTGTTCTTGTCCAGCAGGATCGAGGTTCTTACTCCCTGTGAGGGCGGGAGCGGGGACTGCAGGGAGGATGAGCAACCTGGCCACAGCACCGTGGTACAGGGGGCCATTCAAGTGGAGGGAGTAAAAAGAAATGTTGTAGTGGTAGGGGATAGTATCATTAGGGGGATAGATAGGGTTCTCTGCAGTCAAGAGCGGGAGTCCCGAAGGCTGTGTTGCCTGCCTGGTGCCAGGGTTAAGGACATCTCTTCTGGGCTGGAAAGAAACTTGCAGTGGGAGGGGGAGGATCCAGTTGTCGTGGTCCATGTTGGTACAAACGACGTAGATAGGACAAGGAAGACGGTTCTGTTAAAGGAGTATGAGCAGCTAGGGGTCAAATTAAAAAACAGAACCTCAAGGGTAATAATCTCTGGGTTATTACCTGAGCCACGAGCGAATTTGGCTAGGATAAATAAAATTAAAGAGTTAAATGCGTGGCTCAAAGACTGGTGTGGGAGAAATGGGTTTTGCTTCTTGGGACACTGGCACCAGTACTGGGACAGGAGGGAGCTGTTCTGTTGGGACGGACTCCACTTGGCCAGTGCTGGGACTAGAGTCCTGGCGAATCATATAACTAGGGCTGTAGAGAGGGCTTTAAACTAATTAGTGGGGGGGAGGTTTCTAGAGAGCAAATAATAGAAATGACAACAGAGAAGGTCATAGAATTAGGTAGCAGTGGGGGAATTAAAAAAACAGAATGTGTCAGGAAGGGACAGAAGGTATGGAGTAAAAAGTAAAGTACTAAAAAGGGAAAAAACAGGAACTAAGTGTTACAAAACATATTTGAAAGTTCTTTATCTGAATGCACGTAGCATTCGTAACAAAATGAATGAGTTAACGGCACAAATAATGACATATGGGTATGATCTTGTGGCCATTACAGAAACATGGCTGCAGGGTGACCATGACTGGGAATTAAACATACCAGGTTATTTAACAATCAGGAAGGACAGGCAGGAAGGGAGAGGAGGTGGGGTGGCTATGTTAATAAAGGAAGGAATCACTATAATACAGAGAAATGATATTGGGTCAAAGGAGCAGGATAGTGAAACAGTTTGGGTGGAGGTAAGGAATAATAAGGGGAAAAAAACACTAGTGGGTGTAGTCTATAGGCCTCCGAACAGTTGCAACTCTGTTGGACGGAGTATTAATCAGGAAATAGTTGAGGCTTGTAATAAGGGAACAGCTATAATTATGGGGGATTTTAATTATCATATTAACTGGACAAATCAAATTGGGCAGAGCAGCCTTGAGGAAGAGTTCATTGAGTGTATTAGGGATGGGTTTCTTGAGCAGTATGTAACTGAACCGACCAGGGGGCAAGCAACCTTAGATTTGGTCCTGTGTAATGAGACAGGATTAATTAAAAATGTCCTAGTAAAGGATCCCCTTGGAATGAGTGACCATAACATGGTTGAGTTCCATATTCAATTAGAGGGTGAGAAGGTTGGATCTCAAACAAGCGTGCTGAGCTTGAATAAAGGAGACTATGAAGGTATGAGAGCGGAATTAATTAGAGTGGACTGGGAAAATAGATTAAAGGGTAAGACGGTACATGACCAGTGGTGTACATTTAAGGAGTTATTTTACAACTTCCAAAAAAAATATATTCCACTGAGGAAAAAAGGGTGTAAAAGAAAAGATAGCCATCCGTGGCTAAGTAAAGTAATTAAGGATAGTATCCGACTAAAAACAAGGGCATATAAGGTAGCCAAATCTAGTGGGAGGATGGAAGATTGGGAAGTCTTTAAAAGACAGCAAAAAATAACAAAAAGATTGATTAAGAAAGGGAAGATAGATTATGAAAGTAAATTAGCAAAAAATATAAAAACAGACAGTAAAAGTTTCTATAGTTATATAAAAAGAAAAAGGGTGGCTAAAGTAATTGTTGGTCCCTTAGAGGATGAGACCGGGAAATTAATGGTGGGAAACATGGAGATGGCAAAAACACTGAACAATTATTTTGTATCAGTCTTTACAGTAGAGGACACTAAGAATATCCCAACACTGGACAAACAGGGGGCTCTAGGGGGGGAGGAACGAAATACGATTAAAATCACTAAGGAAGTGGTACTTGGTAAAATAATGGGACTCAAGGCGGATAAATCCCCTGGACCTGATGGCTTGCATCCCAGGGTCTTGAGGGAAGTAGCGGTAGGGATTGTGGATGCATTGGTAATAATTTTCCAAAACTCACTGGACTCAGCAAAGGTCCCGGCAGATTGGAAAACTGCTAATGTAACACCCTTATTTAAAAAGGGTAGTAGGCAGAAGGCTGGAAACTATAGACCTGTTAGCCTAACATCTGTGGTTGGTAAAATGTTAGAGTCCATTATTAAGGAGACAGTAACGGGACATTTGGATAAACATAATTTAATAGGACAAACTCAGCATGGTTTCATGAAGGGGAAGTCATGTTTAACAAATTTGCTTGAGTTTTTTGAGGATGTAACATACAGGGTGGATAAAGGGGAACCAGTGGACGTAGTATATTTAGACTTCCAAAAGGCATTTGACAAGGTGCCACACAAAAGATTATTGCTCAAGATAAAAAATCACGGGATTGGGGGTAATATTCTGGCGTGGGTGGAGGATTGGCTCTCTAACAGAAAGCAGAGAGTTGGGATAAATGGTTCGTTCTCGGATTGGCAACCAGTAACTAGTGGTGTTCCGCAGGGGTCAGTGCTGGGTCCCCAACTCTTTACAATCTATATTAACGATTTGGAGGAGGGGACCGAGTGTAACATATCAAAGTTTGCAGATGATACAAAGATGGGACGGAAAGTAGTGAGTGAGGAGGACATAAAAAACCTGCAAAGGGACATAGACAGGCTAAGTAAGTGGGCAGAGATTTGGCAGATGGAATACAATACTGGAAAGTGTGAGGTTATGCACTTTGGCAGGAAAAATCATAGAGCAAGTTATTATCTTAATGGCAAGAAACTGGAAAGTACTGTAGTACAAAGGGATCTGGGGGTCCTGGTGCACGAAACTCAAAAAGTTAGTATGCAGGTGCAGCAAGTGATTAAGAAGGCCAATGGAATGTTGGCTTTTATTGCTAGGGGGTTGGAATATAAAAACAGGGAGATATTGCTGCAGTTGTACAAGGTATTGGTGAGGCCGCACCTGGAATACTGCATACAGTTTTGGTGTCCATACTTAAGAAAAGACATACTTGCTCTCGAGTCAGTACAAAGAAGGTTCACTCGGTTAATCCCGGGGATGAGGGGGTGGTCATATGAGGAGAGGTTGAGTAGATTGGGACTCTACTCATTGGAGTTCAGAAGAATGAGAGGCGATCTTATTGAAACATATAAGATTGTGAAGGGGCTTGATCGGGTGGATGCGGTGAGGATGTTCCCAATGATGGGTGAAAATAGAACTAGGGGGCATAATCTTAAAATAAGGGGCTGCTCATTCAAAACTGAGATGAGGAGAAACTTCTTCACTCAGAAGGTGGTAGGTTTGTGGAATTTGCTGCCCCAGAAAGCTGTGGAAGCTACATCATTAAATAAATTTAAAACAGAAATAGATAGTTTCCTAGAAGTAAAGGGAATTAGGGGTTACGGGGAGCGGGCAGGAAATTGGACATGAGTCTGGGTTCGGAATGGTCATGGCCCTGTGGGTAGTGGAGCGGGCCCAGGGGCCGTGTAGCCTTGTTCTGCTCCTACTGTGTTCTAATTCTGTTAGATTTCAGGAGATGGTTTTATTCCTGTTCCTGGCTGGGGTGGAGATCGCCTTTACAGAAGGTAAGTACTGTAGAAAATATAGGGACAGAGTGATCTCCTGGAAGAATTTCGATCGCCTAGATGGGTCGGAGAGGAATTTCCCAGATTTTTTTCTCCCAAATTGGCCATTGGGTCTTTATCTGGTTTTTCGCCTCTCCCGGGAGATCACATGGGTTCGGGTGGATGCAGAGTGATAGAAGATTTGAGGTTAGGATCAGATCAGCCATGATCTTATTGAATGGTGGAGCAGGCTCGAGGGGCCGATTGGCCTACTCCTGCTCCTATTTCTTATGTTCTTATGTTCTTATGGTACCACATAGCGTTATCTTCACTAGGTGCATGAGTATACATTCTGCCAGATCAAACTGTAGACTATATAATCAACAGACAAATTTAACACTGAACAAGTAAATGAATGGTATCCAGTGGCCTGAAATTCCGTCGGGGTTCTCTCAGTCTCCTGCCATAACTTTGGCAGGAGATCAGCCTCTGTAGTCGGTACTTGCAAGTCCTGCCTCCACCATTATACATGGTGCTCATGGAACCCATCTGTCTCAGTCATTCCTTGCCTCCCATTTCAAGAAGTGGCCTGGAATTTCTTCATAGCTGGTCCCACCCCGTCACCGTAACTACGCCAAAGTTACGGCATGGAGCGGGACCAGCTATGAGGAAATTTCCTGCCTGCTTGCTGAGAACTTCAATTCTGTCTACTAAGCAACCTCAACTGGTAAGTGAAAATAAACACTAACTTGCACACACCAAGGTGACAGAAGACAAAGGAATTCTCCTGGTATGTGTTCGCCTTGGTAGTACTGCACAATTGCTAATACTATACCTTAAAAAGCTGTCAGCAGAGTAAGGCTGCTTTCATGGTCACCTTAAATCATGATTCCTGATATCTATGATTTAGGTTTTGTCAAATTTGTTTTATAATTGCACTTTTGGTTGCAGTTGAAAGTGTGTTACTGACAACCTAAAATGTTTATAATAATTTTAGAATAGAGCAATCATGATTGTTGGACACGCCTAGGTTTACTATCAACATTATGGATTTGATAAATTGAATGGAGAGTAAATTTTTAGAGGCAGGGGAGGTGGGTAAATCTGTTGGTGGTGGCAAGTAATCTAACCTTTATAAGGCATGCAATAACGTTTGCAAACTGCAGAAAATGTTACATGATCAAACATCATGTGAACAAACCTTCAGGAATATGTCCAACCTTACAAGTAAGACTTGAATCCCATGATGTCGTAAGTTCAATCTGGTGCGCAGTAATCAATATCATGAAGGATTAAATACCCATGCTCATATTGTTTTAGGGCAAAAAGGAGATGCCATGAGCAAGGTATAGTTGAAATTATTGTTTGCAGTTTCAGCGTATGAACTCTTAACAGGAATGAAAAGTTGTAGTTATGAAGACAGGCTCAAATAATTGGGCCTTTTTCACTGAAACATAGAAGTTTAAGGTGGCAAATCCGACAGAGGTTTTCAAAATTAAAAAAGATTTTGTGAGGGTAAATAGTGAAAGAAATGTTCTCCTAGTTAATGATGCATTAACAAGACACTAATATTACAAAAAGTCATTTTTGAGCTCATAACATAAGGAGTACAATAGGTCACAATTTAGAGGCAGCATGTGTGGTTACTTGGAGTTGGGTGAGGGCTAAAAAGCATAAACAAGTAAGTAACTGCAACAAAGGCAGAGCCAACTGAAATCAATACTGACTGTAGGATACAGGAACAAAAGCCTTCAACACCCAAACATGTGGCAGAGACCATGCTGCTCAGGGACAATGCTGCTCTTAATGTGTTGGTGGTGATGAGTAATTTATATATTGAATTTGTTTCACCTAAAAGATGTGTGCACAGTTGTTCAGCGACTCATTCTGAAACCGAAAAACAACTTGGTGTTTTGGCAAGAAACAACTTGAAACAAACGGGTTGACTTTGACTCGGTGCGATGAGTGCAAACAGGGCATTAAAATGGAAGTGCAGTACTTATTGCCCTGTTTACATATGCGTGGTGTACATTGCCATTTTCCTCTGGTTCGGACCTTGGTGGCCCAGATGCCCGCTAGTATCAGGCACAGCGCTATTTAAATTGTACAGAGTCTTGGTCAGACTCCATCTGGAGCACTGCATTCAGTTTTGGGCACCAGACATCAGGAAAAATACATTGGTCCAGAAATTTGGGTCGGAGGCTTCCCGTGGGTGCAAGCCCCCGACCTGCACTTACCTAGCGCGCCTGCCGTTGTGCTGTGGGTCCGCGTGGGATTCCGATCCTGGGCCTCCTTCAGCTGCCGGCGCGCAGTGCTTGCATATCCCAGGGGCGCACTTAGTTCGAAGCGTCCCCTGGGATCACGTGGGCCATGGCGAGCCAATCGTAGCAGGGAATCTCTATTCATAGATTTGACAGAAAGACCTGTCAAATCTATGATAGAGATCGACCCCAAAACTTAACTAAAACTTCAAATAAATTTTTTTTTAAATCATATTTTTAAAATAACTATAAATTACATAAAATAAGTATTTTAAATAATAATTTAAATTTTTGAAAAAATTAATTACAGTTTTTAATGGGGCTAAAAATAAACTTACCTTTAAAGTATTTAAAAATAATGGGTACTCGTGCGTAGGGCCAACGAAAGTGCCGGTTTTGTACATGCACTGCGCATGCGCTGGAAACCGGAACTTCCGTTCCCTTGAAGGAAGGGGTTCACAGGTCAAACACGTGCATCAGAGAGGCAGCGCATATGCCTGGAACTTCCGTTTTTTTTACAGATTTCTCCGGCAGGGTAAGTCTCCAGCAGCTACGCTTTTAAAAAGCAGTCGCAAGGCCTGCTTTTAACAAGGTAAGTGGTGAATTAAGTAAAATTAAAACATTTTTTCCACAGGTTTATTATTTTTAAATACTTTAAAGAAAGGTAAGTTTATTTTTAGCCCCGTTAAAAACTGTAATTAATTTTTTCAAAAATATAAATTATTGTTTAAAATAGTTATTTTATGTAATTTATAGTTAATTTAAAAATGTGATGTTTTAAAAAAAATTTATTTGAAGTTTTAGTTAGGTTTTGGGGCCGATCTCTATTCATAGATTTGACAGGTCTTCCTGTCAAATCTATGAATAGAGATTCCCTGCTACGATTGGCTCTCCATGGCCCACGTGATCCCAGGGGACGCTTCGAACTAACTGCGCCTCTGGGATACGCAAGCACTGCGCGCCGGCAGCTGGAGGAGGCCCAGGATCGGAATTCCACGTGGACCCACAGCTCAACGGCAGGCGCGCTAGGTAAGTGCAGGTCGGGGGCTTGCACCCGCAGGATGCCTCTGACCTGAATTTCTGGCCCAATAAACCTGTGGAAAAAATGTTTTAATTTTACTTAATTCACCACTTACCTTGTTAAAAGCAGGCCTTGCGACTGCTTTTTAAAAGCGCAGCTGCTGGAGACTTACCCTCCCAGAGAAACCTGTAAAAAAAATGGAAGTTCCAGGTGTACGCGCTGCCTCTCCGGCGCACGCGTTTCACCTGTAAACTCCTTCCTTCAAGGGAACGGAAGTTCCGGTTTTCAGCACATGCGCAGTGCATACACGAAACCAGCACTTTCGCTGGCCCTACGCGTGAGTACCCAGCGCGTACTCACCTGTGGGGACCAGAATTTCTGGCCCAATATTGGCTTTGGAAGGGGTAAAGTGCAGATTCACCAGAATGATACCGGGGCTTAAGGGTTAAATTATAAGGATAGGTTGCATAAACTTGGCTTGTATTCCCTTGAGTTTAGATTAAGGGGTGATGTAATCAAACTGTTTAAAATGATAAAGGGATTTGATAGATTAGATACAGAGAAACTATTTCCTCTGGTGGGGAATCCAGAACAGGAGGGCAGAATGTTAAAAATACAGCTAGGCCATTTTGGAGTGAAATCAGGAAGCACTTTTCACACAAAGGTTAATGGAAAGCTGCAACTCGCTCCACCAAAAGGCTGTGGATGCTGGGTCAATAGAAATGTTCAAGACTGAGATCAATATATTTTTGTTGGGTAAGGGTATGAAGGGATATAAAACAAAGGTGGGTAAATGGAGTTGAGATACAGGTCAGCCATGATCTAATTGAAGGGCTGAATGGCCAGAATTTTCCCATTGCCAAGCATGCGGGTTTGGGAGCAGGTCAGCGGTAAAAATCCTGGAAATTCCGTGCGTGTTGGGAACACGCCGTCATCCCGCCGCCTTGCGCATTTAACTCGGGCGGCTTTGAAGGCACGACGTGGACCCAATCGGCAGAGACGGGTGACCTCATTCAGGTCATTAACTGCTTGTTGAGAGACCCATAAGAGGATTTTCAACACCAGCTTTTGACTTTTACCGCAGGAGCACGGGATTCAAGCAGCTCAGGAACCTCGCCTGTGAAGGGGAGGCGGAAGCTCAGTGGCCACTGGCGAGTCCATACATTGAGAGCTGGGAAAAGCACATAAATACTCCAACATTACACCTCTTAATGGCATCATGGAAAGGCTCTTGCTGACTCCATTTTGTCTGCAGATTATGGTGTCAGCAGTTCTCAGGCCATTTCTGTAACCTCGGAAGCCATTCTCACCACATTGCTACTCAGAATCACAACATTGAGGGATCGGGCCTCTGATATCCACTTCACCTGCCCTCTACTACATCAGCATGGGTGCCACTTATACTGTCTCACCTTGGTCCTCAGAATTGGACCAAGATGAACCTTACCACCAGCAGCAGCAACCACACCAGCAGCAGCAGCAACCACAACAGCAGCCTTCTCCTCAATGAACTGATGCTTCACAAGAGAGGGGGGCACCACAGGGCTGCAGCGCGCCGGAGGTGATACCCCCGACACAGGGTATCCAGGCAGAGGATGAGCTTCCTCAATATGACTGAGCAGCAGTGCTTCAGGAGGCTCAGGCTATCGCACCAGGTTATCGCAGACATTTGTAGCTTGCTGGAACAAGACCTGCTGCCCAGAGGTCCTGGTGGATGTTGTGTCCGTCAGTAGTAAGACACAAGACTGCAGGAGAATGGTACAACAGGTGTTTACTCAACGTGGCTCACTCTGGAACTGAACTGTACAGATTACTACTCAGTGCTATATACAGGTGTGGTCACTGCCGGTACTACAGTATACATGAGCTGTAAAAAGTAGTTCCCCCCCTTAAAGGTATATACATTACAATTCCTCCCTTTTTAGATTAACAGTACCATAACACTCATTTTACAATTAAATATCAAACTAATTACAATGAACACTTTTAACATACAACGTTAGCTGAAAATAGTCCATTTATATATTCAGTCTTTGGGGAGGCTTCCTGATCCTTTCTGGATAGCGCCTTTCCCGAGTGTCTCGCTCTTGGTGCGGAGGCGATTCTGGCACCCTGTCGTCGGTTGGGTCATCAGCTTCCGATGCTACTGTTTCTGGGGTAGATGCGACCTGTACGTCAGGTTCCTCACCAGGTAAGTGTGGGCGAGGCATGGGGTTGACTGGTTCCTGTGACTCTAGGATCTGGTCAGCATGGCGTCTCACGATGCACTCCCCAACGTCCACTGTGTACATTAGTGGGCCCTGCCGTGTGCATATCGTTCCTGGCTGCCATTTTTCTGTTCGGTAGTCGCGGGCCAAGACTGGTTGCCCTACATTGAAGCTCCTTGTTGGTTTCTCATGGATGTGCTGGAATTGCTTACTCTCAACATCTCTTCGTACATTTGGTCTGAGCAAATCCCGGCAAGATCTTAACCTTCGGTTAAAGAACATCATGGCCGGGGCCTGGTTGGTGACTGCATGTGTCGCATTCCGGTAGGCGAACAGGAAATTGTCCACCTTATGCTGCAGCGGAATGTTGTCATTGTACATAGCCTTTATTGCCTTCTTAAAGGTTTGTACGAACCTCTCAGCCAATCCATTTGTGGCTGGATGATACGGGGCGGATGTGTAATGCCTTACCCCATTCTTCTTCATAAACCTCCGGAACTCTTCGGACACAAACTGTGGTCCGTTATCGGAGCAAATCTGTTCTGGCAAGCTGTTCCTGGCAAAAATGGTCCGTAGGACTGCAATCGTTTTCTCCGTGGTGGTGGAGGACATTTTGATGACCTCAGGCCATTTCGAGTGCGCATCCACGGCTATTAAAAACATTGAGTCCATGAATGGACCAGCAAAATCAATAGGCACCCGTTGCCATGGAGATGAGGGCCACTCCCATGGGTGTAGAGGGGGATGTGGTGGTGCATTTTGGACTTTCTGGCATCCTGAGCAGCTCTTGGTCAGGTCCTCGATTTGTTTATCGATTCCCGGCCACCACACATAAGCCCTGGCAAGGCTTATCATTTTTACCCCTCCCAGATGACCCTCATGAAGCTCATTGAGCACTCTATCCCTTAACTTGGGTGGAATTAGCACTCGGGATCCACACATCAAGGTCTCCCGGCACACTGACAGCTGTTCTCTTCTTGTCGAGAATGCTGGCAACAGTGAGTCGCCATGTGCTGGCCATCCCTTCACCGTCAAATCATATACCCGAGACAGTGTCGGGTCATTTCGGGTCTCCTTTTCTATACGAGCATTAGTTACCGGTAGGTATTCAACTATAGTCGAATGAGATATTTCGACAGGATCCACTGCTGGTGCTTCCTCTGCAGTAGGCAGTGGCAGGCGTGATAGCCCATCAGCAGTTCCATGCTGTTTCGTGCCCTAATATTCAATCTCATAGTGGTGCGCCCCTAGAAAGAGTGACCATCTTTGTAGTTGTTGCGCAGTCATCACCGGAACGCCCTTCTTCGGATTAAAAATGGAGACAAGAGGCTGGTGGTCAGTCAGCAAGGTGAATTTCTGCCCGTGCAGATAGTGATTGAACTTTTTCACTCTCCACACTAGGCTGACGGCCTCCCTGTCAATCTGGGCGTAGTTACGCTCGGCTGAGGTTAGTGATCGTGACGCAAAGGCTATTGGCCTCTCTGAGCCGTCCGAGAATTTGTGCGACAGCACCGCTCCAATGCCGTAGGGTGACGCATCACACGCCAACCGAAATAGTGCTGGGTTGAAATGGGCCAATACCTCTTTCGATGTGATTAGTGTTTTGCTCTTCTGGAAAGCTCGTTTATATTCATCACTCCACTTCCATGGCACTCCAGTTTGCAGTAGGGTGTTCAGTGGGTGTAGTATAGTAGACAAATTTGGCAAGAACTTATGGTAGTAGTTTACCAGCCCAAAGAACGACCTCAGTTGTGACATGTTTTCCGGTGCTGGAGCCTTGACTACTGCCTCAATCTTTTCTGGGGACTTATGTAACCCCTCTTTATCGATAACGTAGCCACAATACAAGATCTGTTTTTTAAAAAACTCGCATTTGGGGTGGTTAGCTTGGAGCCCATATTCCTTCAATCTAGTGAGCACCTGCTCCAGGTTGGCGAGGTGATCACTGTCACTTTCGCCCGTGACCAGGATGTCGTCTAAATAACACTGGGTCCCTGGGATCCCTTGCAAGACTTGTTCCATTGCCCTTTGCCAAATAACCGGAGCTGATGCTACCCCGAATACCAGCCAGTTGTATTGGTAGAGACCTTTATGGGTGTTGATTGTGAGGTATTTTTTTGATGCTTCTTCTACCTCCATTTGCAGATACACCTGGGCCAGATCAATCTTAGTGAAGCGTTTCACTCCAGATAGCGAGGCAAAAATATCTTCAATCCGCTGAAGTGGATATTGCACGGTGTGAAGGATTGGGTTCACTGTTACCTTAAAGTCCCCACAGATGCGAACCTTCCTTGGTTCCCCAGGCGTGCTGCTCAATGACTTTTCATCACAGGGATGATGGGTGTAGCCCACTCGCTCCAGTCTACCTTGGACGGTACTCCTGAACATTCCAAACTCTCCAGCTCTGCTTCGACGGCTGGGCGGATCGCATAAGGTACCGGTCTGGCCTTAAAAAATGTTGGGCTTGCGTTTTCTTCGATTTTAATTGTTGCTGTCATGCCTTTTAGTGTTCCGAGTCCTTGCTGGAACACTTCTTGCGCGTCGGTTAGGATCTTTGACAGTCGCCCAGGTGTGACGTCGTCATCCTTTTTGGCAGCCACAGTCAGTGCTTGTATGGAATGCCAATCCAGCTGTATTTTCCGGATCCATTCACGTCCCAGTAATGGTGGTCCTCCATCTTGCAATACATACAGGTCTAGTTTTGGTGTTTCCTTACTGTTATATATAACGGTCACCCTTATTTTTCCTTTGGGGTAGACTTTTTGCCCCGTGTACGTCTTCAAAATAATTTTTGTGTCTCTCAGGGGTATGTGTGAGAATAGCTGCTCATAGTCCCGTCGGTTTATGACTGTTAGGGCTGATCCTGTGTCCAATTCCATTTTTACCTGGACTCCTGCTATCTTGAGAGTGACCCAAATGGTTCGGTGATCCTCCGTTTTGATCACATTATGTAATTTCAGACAACTCAGCTCCCTGCTTTCGGAGTCGGTATCACTCTTTTGTTCATCTGAACTATTCTCCGTCACCTTATGTACCTTCTTGTACTTTTCTTTTGGAGATTTCTTATTGCTGGTTTTCTTTCCCGACCTGCAGACTCGTGCTATGTGTCCTACTTTTCCACACTGTCTGCACACTTTGTCTTTGAACCAGCAATCATTGTGGTCGTGTGTTGTTCTGCCGCAGCGATAGCACTTCTCTGTTCTGTATGACATTTCGTTTGTGCCATATTCTTGCGGTCTCTGTTCTATCTCTGCAGCGCCCCGTGCTGCTGCTTCATATGATACCGCAATACTGAAAGCCTTGTCCAGCGTAAGGTCCTTTTCAGATAAAAGCCGTTTCTGGGTTCCTTCACTTTGAAGCCCACACACAAACTTGTCCCTTAAGGTATCTGCCAGTCCCGTTCCAAACTGGCAGTGTTTTGATAGTTTGCGCAGTTCTGTTAAATATTCAGCATTGCTTTCATCCTTATGCTGGTTCCGTTTGTGAAACTTGAATCTTTCTGCTATCAGCAGCGGTGTGGGGTTTAAATGTTCTTGTAGTATCGTCACTATGTCTCCAAAACTCTTTTCCACTGGCTTCGCTGGGGTTACTAGATTTCGTAATAAGCCATACGTCTTTGTACCCATTAAATTTAACAACACCGGCGCTTTCTTGTCATCTGACACCTCATTTGCCTTGCAGTATACCTCTATTCGTTCAACATATGTAGTCCAATCTTCGACTTCATTGTCAAATGCGGTGATACTGCCACTCTTCGGCATTTTGGGTGTGGCTTAAAATGGCTTAAAATGGCGTCTCCCGCGCTTTCCTTCCTCCCCCGCTGCTGCCAACGCCGCTCTCGGCAGTCCTCGTGGCAATGGCGGCACCCTGTAGGTTTCGCGCGCTTCTCCTGCGCTGCTGCCAACACCGCTCTCGGCGGTCCTCGTGGCAATGGCGGTGCCTCGCGGGTTTCTGCGCGTCTCTCTCCCTCTCCTCGACGCTGCTCGGCCCCTGAACACCGGCTGTGCCCTGTGCGCTCTGCCCTCTCTCTCTCTCTCCCGTCGACGCTGCTCGGCGCTTTGCTGTGCCACTCGGTCGGGCTCTAGCCCGCCGCTGTCCGGGAAGGATCTGCGCACTACCTGTTGCCAGCCTGGTTCGCTGGACCACCGCGACTGGAAAGCCAAGCCTGGCTCTCAACAGCCTCCCCCGCAATTCTCAAGTCTCTGCTGGATGACTGGGCGGTTGCCCGTGGTCGACGCCCGTGTCTCTGGCCTTGACCTCCAATCTACTGGTCTCCAGGAACGAATCCCTGGGAGGTGATGCAGATTTGCAGGTAGGATCGAATTTGCCTCGTTGCCAATGTTGTGTCCGTCAGTAGTAAGACACAAGACTGCAGGAGAATGGTACAACAGGTGTTTACTCAACGTGGCTCACTCTGGAACTGAACTGTACAGATTACTACTCAGTGCTATATACAGGTGTGGTCACTGCCGGTACTACAGTATACATGAGCTGTAAAAAGTAGTTCCCCCCTTAAAGGTATATACATTACAGTGGACACTCCTTACCAGTGGCTGTCAAGGCCACCACCGCTCTCAACTTCTTCACCTCCTTCCAGGGATCTGCAGCAGACATTTGCGGGATCTCGCAGTCAGCTACCCACAGATGCATCACCCAGGTGACCAATGCCATGTTTCACAAGTGAGCTAATTATAGAATCATAGAATGGAGCACAGAAGATCATTCAGCCCGTCGAGACAGTGCCAGCTCTCTGCAAGAGCACCTCAGCTAGTCCCACTCCCCCGCCCTTTCCCTGTAGTCCTGTAATTTTTTTTCTTTCAGGTACTTATCCAACTCCCTTTTGAAAACCGTGATTGTGTCTGCCTCCACCACCCTTTCAGGCAGTGCATTCCAGATCCTAACCACTCGCTGCGTAAAAAAGATTTTTCTCATGTCGCCTTTGGTTCTTTTGCCAATCACCTTAAATCTGTGTCCTCTGGTTCTCGACCATTCTGCCAATGGGAACAGTTTCCCTCTATCTATTCTGTCCAGAGCCCTCATGATTTTGAACACCTCTATCAAATCTCCTCTCAATCTTCTCTGCTCTAAGGAGAGCTGAAAGGATATTTACTAGTCCTTTGGGGCTATCCCAGATCAGGCGTATTTCTCAGATGGGTTCTGAAATTCTGAAGAAGGGTTTCGACCTGAAACATTAACTCTGTTTCTCTCTCCATGGATGTTGCCTGGCCTGCTGAGTTTTTCCAGCGTTTTCTGTTGTTATTTCAGATTTCCAGCATCCGCAGTATTTTGCTATCGTATTTCTCAGATGTTCACTTTCAACTAAAGTTTGAGGTAGCCGAATCCTAAAGACGCATAATAGGGTCTAATGGTCCGGGCTATCTCTCCCTAAAGGAAAGGAACAACCCGAGAATATTACCGTCCTCCAGATAGCACTTTTAATAAGTTTAGCTAGACTGTAACTTCCCGGATATTATGAGGGTCCGGAGATCTCCTTCAGAAATGTAACTCTTCAACAAAGAGTGTACAGAGATTGAGTTCGCGAGTTACTGATACAGAAGACTTATGTGAGACAATTCTAAAAATATACAGAGATTTTTTAAAAGAACTGACATGCAATTTACAGTTGGTGAATCAGTCAATCGCAACGTTAACAGTTCTAAAAAGAGAAAAAATATGATCTTATTTTTAACAGAGAATCTTACTTTTAAATCTTAATTTCGCTACAGTATTACAGTTCTTAAAGTTTTCTATACAGGATATCCATCAATATCAAAATACCTTTGATCTCCGAGGTACAAAGAGTGGAAGACCACAGAGCCGCCTATGTAGTCGAGAATCGCTTTGCCTGATTAAAGCAACTCTGATATCCCCTTTGAGACTTCAATATTTATACCCTTTTTCAGTTGTATTTCTTTTAAGGTTTCTGCTGATGCAAGTTAATTATCACTATTCATCTTCCTGCTGACCTCTACAATTCTTTACTGCCACATCAGCTTGCAATATTCCAGAATCTGCCGAATCTCCAGGTGTTCTGGGTTCACCATATAAAAGGCATGGAGGGCAGGTGTCCCTTATTTTATGTGTCATCTTTACGGGGGCAGATGTTCCTTATCTTATGTGCCATCTTTACAAAGTTTAATTTATATCACTTATCCAGGCTTGACCATTGTGTTGTTCCCAAAAGGTCAGCTCCTCGGAGCCATCCCATTCTTCTGTTTCAATAAGGTTATTTATTCTGGGTCAACAACTTGTCCTGTTTCAATAGCCAGGATTCTTACATAGCTATTTCATAGTTAGGTTTCTAAATTTCCAAATCCAGTTTGTCATGTTTTAAAGAATTTATAAGGTAGAGTTCCTTACAAGGTACTCTTCAGGGTCAACCACTGTCTTATCTCAACAAGGTTAGAATTCTTTCATAAGATAGTGTATTTTTCTAAAAAGGCTATGTGCAGTAGTATATTCCTTCACAGAGCAACCCCAGCTTCTCCAGTCTATCCATGTAACTGAGGTCCCACATCCCTGGAATCATTGTCATAAATCTTTTCCGCACCCCCTTGAAGGCCTTCACATCCTTCCTAAAGTGCGATGCCCAGAATTGGACACAATACTCCAGTTGTGGCCGAACCAGTATTTTATACAGGTTCATCATAATTTCCACGCTTTTGTACTCTATACCTCTATTCATAAAGCCCAGGATCCCATAAGCTTTTTTAACTGCTTTCTCAACCTGTCCTGCTACCATCAACGATTTGTGCACATATACTACTAGTTCTCTCTATTCATGCACCCCCTTTATGATTGTACCCGTTAGTTTATATTTCCTCTCCTCATTCTTTCAAAATGTATCGCTTTGCATTTTTCTGCATTAAATTTCATCTGCCACGTGTCCGCCCATTCCACCAGCCTGTCTATGTCTTCTTGAAGTCAATCATGATCTTCCTCACTGTTCACTATACTTCTAAGTTTTGTGTCATCTGCAAATTTTGAAATTGTGCCCTGTACACTCACATCCAAGTCATTATTATATATCAAGAAAAGCAGTGGTCCTAGAACCGACCCCCGGGGAACACCAATGTATACTTTTCTCCAGTCCGAAAAACAACCGTTTACCACTACTCTCTGTTTCCTGTCATTTAGCCAATTTCGTAACCATGCAGCCACAGTCCCCTTTATTCCATAGGCTTCAACTTTGCTGGCAAGCCTATTATGTGGCACTTTGTCGAATGCCTTTTGGAAATCCATGTACACTACGTCAACTGCATTATATCAACTTTGCCACCGATGAGGCCAGTGTCACTGAGCGGGCGCTCGGCTTTGTGTCTCTGGCTGACTTCCCACAGGTGCAGGGTGTCATCAACTGCGCACATGTGGCCATGAAGGCACTCCATCATCACCCAGGAGTATGTGAACTGCAAGGGCTTCCACTCCCTCAATGTACAGCTCATCTGCAACCATAAAAAGATGATCATGCATGTGTACACCAGATTGCCTGGCAGCTGTCATGACTCTTTTGTGCTGCACCATTCCACCCTCCCTCAGCTCTTTGCACCTCCAAATAGACTTACCGGCTGGCTGCTTGGAGATGAGGGCTATCCACTGAAGACGTGGCTCATGACACCTTTGAGGACGCCAAATACTAAGGCTGAGGAGCATTATATTTAGAGCCACATGTCCACCAGATGTGTCATAGAACAAACAATAGGCATGCTGGAGATGCCTTGACAAATCTGGAGGAGCCCTTCAGTATGCACCAGCCAGGGTCTCCAGAATCATTGTGGTCTGCTGCTCGCTGCACAACATAGCACAGCAGCGAGGAGTGAAGCTGCAGGAAGAGTAAGGCACAGAGCGCACAGCCTCTTAGGAGGAGGAGGAGGAGCAGGTGGAAGATGAGGAAGAACAGGGAGAGGAACCTGAGGTGGAGATGGCACCGGCAGCGGTGCACATTGCTGCCCGGGATGGCCTCATCATGGCCAGATTTACTTAACTTGCTCCAATGCAGCCTCATGGCTGCGACATGCTGTACTAAGTTCCCTCCCACAACAACAGCATAAAGCGTACCCACAATGACCAAGCCAATCCTCTCATCCAAACCCCAAGTGCTCGAGGTTAAGTAATGTCTCACCATTCACTCCAAATGACAAAGCCAATTCCAAGGTAGCAGGCAAAAATGGACAAGACCGGAAAGTGGTGCAAAGAAATACATTTATGTGTGTCATCAAAAGAACTGAAACTTAACACTAACATCTTTTTCATACACCCATGTGAATACCCTTGGCCATCTACTTTTGTGTCTTTTTTCTTTTACGAGTGCTTCTACGAGGTGCACCCCCTGTGGTTTCAGCAGAGGTAGAGGCAGGCTGCTCACTTCCCTGCTGCGACTCATTAGACAGTTTTGGCGGACATCCTCTGGGTTTTGGAGCCTGTGAGGGCCCTGCCAAAGTCTGCTCCTCCTGCAACTATGCAGGGCAGACTCAGCCATCGGGATCCGAGGAAGCATGTGGGGCTTTGACTGAGGGGGAAACAATGGGAGAGAAGTGGGAGCGCTTTGAGAAGAGCCCACACTTCTCAAAGCGCTACCACTTCCATGTCCCTTCTCACCATCATCCCTCTCATGGGCCTTGTGGGGTGATGAAGGCCCAAAACTACATTTAAATTCCTCCTGGAGATGAGATCTATGAGCGTCTGACATCTGTTGTCCACCGCTAGCATGTGCTCATGTGACTGGCGCATTAGCTGCTCCATGCAGGTGGCCATCCTTTCCATGGAACAGCACATCATCACCATCGTCTGCGAGATGGTGGTGCTCCTGTTGGAGATGGACTCCTCCATTCTCTGTAGATTTGCAGATATCGCGGCTGCAAAAACTGCCAGAGCCTCCTGCAATTGTTGCTGCCCCTCAAAGATCACCATCTTTCTCGATGGTTCTCAAGGCTCAGCATCTGCATGCAGCTCAGCAGAGCTTGGGGTGTCCTGCGCCCTCCGGCAAGGAGTCTCCACTGCTGTCCCTGTCTTCACCATCTGCTCTTGCTCACTTGTGAAGTGTGAGACACCAGGTGACAACACTACTCTATCTCACACAGGACCCACCGATGTGTGCGTCTCTGCGCTGGTGCTGGGTGCGCTTGGGTCTGCTGACGCTGCACCCTCAGAAACTGGAGGTTCCTCAGAGGTGAGGAGACATTTTCCTCCTCCAGCTGGACAGTGGGTTGTGGGGGGAGCAGGGGGCATTGATGGACCTGTGGAAGAGTAAAGAAATGAGTTAGAAGTATTATAATAAGAATGGGTAACGTTATCGTTATGCACATGATGGCATTTCACTGGCTGCTGACATCAGTCACCATATGAGTGACTGCTGTATGCCATGTGGCTGTATGAGATGTAATTCTGTCACCAGGTTGCTGGTCTCCCACCGCCAGCAGCTCTGCAACTCCCAATATCTCTAGGGCCCCCTTCTCTGCTGGTGTTAGTTGGATGAAGACCGGAGGGCCACCTCCGGTTCTCTGCCTCTCCCGCTCGTTCTCCTGTAAGGACAGAAAGAAGTTTGAATGAGAGTGATGGAATGAGTGTAAGGAATGGATGGGTTACGTCTGTAGAGGGTGACTATGAGGGAATGGCGTGATACTGCCAAATGGCCGCCTTCTGTGGTGTTACTTGCTATGATTGCATTAGGATGAGGGTGAGTGCCAGGGGTGGTTAGTCAGATGGGGATGTGAGTATGTACATGGAGAGGGATTGATGTGAGGAATGGTGTACAGGAGTTGGCTTGGGAAGGTAGAGTGATGGGAATGTGGAGACAGGCACATCAGGATGAAGGTGAGTGTGGCTTTGCATTCACTTTTCCTGACCTCATGAGATCATTAAAGTTTTTCCGGCAGTGGATCCAGGTCCTCCTGACCACACCCCTGCTGCTGACCTCCTTGTAATGATCAATAACATGTCATTCTATAGTGGACACTAGATGGAGCCGTAGAGCTGTATATAAGACTACACTACCCAGCTGTATGTATATTAAGACTACATTACCCATGAGGCACTAGGCTACCCACAAGGCAGCAGTCAAGATGGAAGCCTCTACAGATACTGTACCTAGTCCACATGTGCTCAATAAAGTAACCAGCAAAAGCTAGCTGTGTTCATAATAAGAATGTCTATTTATTAATGAACATAAGATGGTACCAGGGTGGTGAAGATCTGCTGAAAATTGTGAAAAGCGACATGGAGAATTTGAAGCCACCAGAGCGTTTGAAACTCACAGGAAAAATCGACTACAATTGGCAGACTTTTAAACAACAATTCGAACTCTACATTGCAGCCATCGGATTCGGTATGAAGCCAGATGCAAGGAAGATAGCGTTGCTGCTCATGGTTGCAGGCCCACAGGCGATAGAGGTATTTAATACATTTGTATTTAATCCAGCGGGGAACAGAGAAAAATTAGAAGATGTGCTAAAAAAATTTGATGCACATTGCTCTCCCAAAAAGAATGAGACGTATGAAAGATACATCTTCCGTTCTCGGACACAGCAACAAAATGAGACTTTTGGTAGCTTTATAACTGATCTGAAACTGAAAGCACAGACATGTAATTTCTCTGAGCTGAAATCATCCATGATTCGTGACCAGATTATGTTTGGTATTCATGATAAAAAAGTCAGGGAACGTCTGTTGAGAGAAACAGAACAGAATAGTCATTCCACAGGCTCTACGTCAAGACATGCTCAAAAGGATTCATGAGGGACACCTCGGAATTGAAAAATGCAAAAGGAGGGCAAGAGACACTGGCCTAGAAATTCAGTTGGCTGCGCCAGCCGTTAGCGCCTTAGGAGGAGCAGATCTCGAGCGCTAGGCGCTTAGCGCCCGGGCGCAGCGCGATCTGCGCCTCGCCCCAACTTCAGTAGACATTTAGCGCCGGCGCAAAATCTTTGCGCGCGCTCAGCTGCGCGCGCAGATCATGACGTCATTTCGTCGTGCAACGTCCTTTGTGCGCCCGGAACCGGAACTTCACTCGCGCCGCCCCATTGTGCGCCAGGCGGCCCTAACGACTGTTGAGTGGAACGGTACACAGCCGAGGCGGGCCGCGGGGAGCGCTAATTAAAGGGCAATTACCCTGCATTGTAAGGGGAATAGATAGGGGTTTCTGTGGTCGCGACCGAGACTCCAGGATGGTATGTTGCCTCCCTGGTGCAAGGGTCAAGGATGTCTCGGCGCGGGTGCAGAACATTCTGGAGGGGGAGGGGGAACAGCCAGTTGTCGTGATACATGTTGGTACCAACGACGTAGCTAAAAAAAGGGAAGAGGTCCTACAAGTAGAATTTCGGGAGTTAGGAGCCAAGCTAAAAAGTAGGACCTCGAAGGTAGTAATCTCTGGATTACTACCAGTGCCACGTGCTAGTAAGAGTACAGAGAACAGGATAGTTAGGCTAAATACGTGGCTTGAGCAGTGGTGTAAGAGGGAGGGTTTTAAATTTTTGAGGCATTGGAACCAGTTTTGTGGTAGGTGTGACCTATACAAAAGGGACGGTCTACACCTGTGCAGAGATGGAACTGATGTTCTCGGGGTAATTTTTGATAAAGCAGTTCGGGAGCATTTAAACTAGTATGGCAGGGGGCTAGAAACCTATGTAGTGAAATAGAGGAAAGTGAAAGGCAGACAGAAATAAATGATAAAAGGGTGAGGAACAAAAAACAAAGGGCCAAACTAATTCATAAAAAATGTGAGCATAAAAAAAGCCTGAGGGTTTTATACCTTAATGCGAGAAGCATCAGGAACAAGGTAGATGAATTAGCTGTGGAAATAGAGGTTAATAATTATGACCTAATTGGGATTACGGAAACATGGTTGCAGGGTGAGCAGGGCTGGGAGCTTAACATACAGGGGTATTCAGTATTTAGGAAGGATCGACAAAAAAGAAAGGGAGGAGGGGTAGCATTGCTAGTAAAAGAGGGGATAAATGCAATTGAAAGGAAGGATATTAACTCAGTTAATACAGAATCTATATGGGTGGAGCTAAGAAATAGCGAGGGGCGAAAAACATTAATAGGAGTGGTATATAGGCCTCCAAATAGTAAAATAGAGGTTAGGGAGGGCATCACGAGGGAAATTAGAGAAGCGTGCAATAAGAGCACAGCTGTCATCATAGGTGACTTTAACTTACATATAGATTGGACTAGCCTAATCAGTAAAAATAATGAGGAGGAGGAATTCCTTGAGTGTTTGAGGGATGGTTATCTGGATCAATATGTCGAGGAACCAACTCGGGAACAGGCTATATTGGACTGGGTACTGTGCAATGAGAAGGGACTAATCAGTAATCTTGTTGTACGGGGACCCTTGGGTCAGAGCGATCATAACATGATCGATTTCTCACTCGAAATGGAGAGCGAAGAAATTGACTCAGAGACTAAGGTCCTGAATTTAAACAAGGGGAATTATGATGCCATGAGACGGGAACTGAGTAGGTCTGATTGGACAACGTTCCTGGGAGGACTGGAGGTAGATAAACAATGGCAAACATTTAAAGATAGAATGACAAAATTGCAAAAATTGTTTATACCAATCTGGCATAAAAGGAAATCTAAAAAGGTGACTCAACCGTGGATAACAGGGGAAATTAGAGACAGCATAAAATCCAAAGATAGGGCGTATAAAATAGCCAAAAAAAGCGCCAGAGCGGAAGATTGGGAACAGTTTAAGATAGAGCAAAGGAGGGCAAAGGGCATAATCAAGAGGGGCAAAATAGCTTACGAAAACAAGCTGGCGGAAAATATAAAAACTAACTCCAAAAGCTTTTATAAGTATATCAAAAGGAAAAGACTGGTGAAAACCAAAGTTGGTCCATTGCAGTCAGATACGGGGGAATATATAATGGGAAATAAGGAAATGGCAGATCAACTAAATGCATACTTTGGGTCAGTCTTTACGAAGGAAGACACAAAAAACCTCCCTGGGATATCGGGAAAAATAGGGACATTGGCAAAGGAGGAACTGACGCAAATCAATATCTCTAAGGATATGGTGTTAAGGAAGCTAAAGGGATTGAAGGTGGACAAATCCCCAGGGCCTGATAACATGCATCCTAGGGTACTGAAGGAGGTGGCCCTAGAGATAGCGGATGCACTAAGGATGATTTTTCAGAATTCATTAGACTCGGGAACAGTGCCGATGGATTGGAGGGTAGCTAACGTTACCCCACTATTCAAAAAGGGGGGTAGGGAAAAAGCAGGTAATTACAGACCTGTAAGCCTTACATCAGTTGTGGGCAAAATGCTGGAGTCCATCATTAAGGATGAAATAGCGGAGCACTTAGCAAATGGGGACAGGATAGGACAGAGTCAACATGGATTTACAAAGGGTAAATCGTGCTTGACTAATCTATTGGAATTTTTTGAGGGAGTAACTGGTAGAATAGATGGGGGAGAGCCAGTAGATGTGGTGTACCTGGACTTCCAAAAGGCCTTCGATAAGGTCCCACATAAAAGATTAGCATGGAAAATTGAGGCTCATGGGATAAAGGGGAAAGTTAGAGTTGGAATAAACGGCTCATTTTCTGAATGGCAGGCAGTAACAAGTGGGGTACCACAGGGATCTGTCCTGGGCCCCCAGCTGTTCACAATTTACATTAATGACCTGGATCAGGGAGTCGGATGCAGCATTTCCAAATTTGCAGACGACACTAAACTAGGAGGGGGGGTGGGCTCAGAGGAAGAGACCAGGAAGCTCCAGAGCGATTTGGACAGACTGGGCGATTGGGCGGATAAATGGCAGATGCACTATAATGTGGACAAGTGCGAAGTTATCCACCTTGGGTGCAGGAACGGGAGGGCAAATTATTATTTAAATGGCAATAGATTGGGAGAGGGGGAAGTACAGAGAGACCTGGGTGTTCTTGTACACCAGTCACTGAAGGCGAGCATGCAGGTGCAACAGGCGGTCAAGAAGGCAAACGGTATGCTGGCCTTCATAGCAAAAGGGTTAGAATACAGGAACAGGGATACCTTGCTGCAGCTGTACAGGGCACTGGTGAGACCACACCTCGAGTACTGTGTACAGTTTTGGTCGCCTCATCTGAGGAAGGATGTTCTTGCCATGGAGGGGGTGCAGCGGCGATTCACCAGGCTGATACCAGGAATGGCGGGAATGACCTATGAGGAGAGACTATGTAGTTTAGGGATGTACACACTGGAGTTTAGAAGATTGAGAGGGGACCTCATAGAAGTGTATAAAATTCTGACAGGTCTAGACAGACTGGATGCAGAAGGAATGTTTCCCTTGGCGGGTGAGAACAGAACTAGAGGACATAATTTAAGGATAAGGGCTAAACCATTTAGGACAGAGATGAGGGGGAATTTCTTCACTCAGAGAGTGGTGAACCTGTGGAACTCATTGCCACAGAGGGCAGTGTACGCCAGCTCATTAAATATATTTAAGAGGGAATTAGATATATTTCTACGGGCAAAAGGGGTTAAGGGTTACGGAGAGAAGGCGGGGACGGGATACTGAATTAAAGGATCAGCCATGATCTCATCGAATGGCGGAGCAGGCACGAAGGGCCAAATGGCCTACTCCTGCTCCTATCTTCTATGTATCTATGTATCTATGTATAAAGGGCAGCCATTTTGCAGCATTCACTCTTGTGCAACGGATCTTTGGAGAGAGACCAAGGAAGAGAGCTTACTGCTTTGGCCCAACATTAGGACAGGTATTTTTGGCTTCAGGCCAGAGCTTTGCAATTATCTTTGCCTTCATTGAGATCTCAGTGTTTGCCAGCATATTATGGGGGCTGCATTGGGTGCCAACGCTGAGTTTCAGCCTTATGTCGGAAGGGCTTACAGACGCCGTGAGAGAGTGGCAGCCCTGGCTAGACGCAGAGGGGGCAACAGGCGTCGCCAAGTGATGCCTTACCCACCCAAGGTATACCGCCAGCAGTTCTCCTATCTCAACATGTCTGCCGCGCAGTGTGTTAGGAGGCTGCGATTCAGAAGGGAGGTGGTTGCAGACATCTGCCAGCTGCTTCACAGAGATCTGCGTCCACAGCTGATGCGCAGGACGTCTCTGTCGGTGGCAGTGAAGGTGACGGTGGCTCTCAACTTCTATGCCACCGGCTCCTTCCAATCCGCTGCTGGGAACATCGCTAACATCTCCCAGTTCGCCGTGCATTGCTGCATCCGCCAGGTGACCAATGCCCTTTTCAGAAGGAGACGTCAATTCATCTCCTTCTCCATGACCCTGGACAAGCAGCAGCAGCGTGCAGTGGGATTTGCAAGAATAGCGGGCTTCCCCATGGTGCAGGGCGCCATTGACTGCACGCATGTGGCTTTGCGGGCACCTCTGGAGCATGCCGAGGATTACCGCAACCGGAAGGGCTACCATTCCCTCAACGTACAGCTGGTGTGTGACCACAGGCAGCGCATCCTAGCTGTCAATGCCCACTTTCCAGGCAGCAGCCACGATGCCTTTATCCTGCGACAGACAACTGTGGCTGACATGTTCCAGGCACAGCCTCACCCAAGAGGATGGCTTATCGGGGACAAAGGCTATCCTTTGTGTACCTGGCTCATGACCCCGCTCCGCGCGCCCACGACACCTGCTGAAGAGGCATACAACGAGAGCCATCAAGCGACCAGGAACCTCATCGAACAATCGGCGTCCTGAAGCAACGGTTCCGCTGTCTGGATCGCTCCGGGGGAGCCCTCCAGTATTCGCAGGAGCGAGTCTCCCAATTCATCGTCGTTTGCTGCATGCTGCACAACCTGGCTATCCGCAGGACTCAGGCACTGCCACCTCACGTTGGACCACCACCTCAGGAGGAGGAGCAGAAGGAGCATGAGGAGGAGGAGGAGGAGGAGTACCAGCCCAGGAGGGAGGCAGGAGGTCCAAGGGCCGCCCGTCGGCGGCTTATTGAACGTCACTTCTAGGCCCCCTGTCAGGGAATGGCTTGTGCCAATGAAAGAACATGATTGCAGCCGCTCCGCAAGCCCTCAGCCGGTTAAGGCAACAAACACTTCAAAGAACAAACATGGACAATGTGAATAAATAAAATGGTTTATTGTACAAACTCAGGGCCCTTCCCACATGAAAACCAAAAACACACGACACCCACAAAAAACACTCACACACATGACTCACTCCCACAACCTGGGGAGGATTAACAAAAGATGTAAACAAAAATGGCCTTCATCCTCGGCCTTCACAAAACACCCATTCCAAAAAACACAACATTTGGACACACCCTCTACTTTGTGGCCCGCGAGGGCGATGCCTTCTGCAAACTTTGGTGGCCCCTGCACGCCCTGCTGCTCCTCCTCAAAGTGAGGCCAGTGGCTGCTGCAAGGCTGGGGGAAGGCTCCCGAGGGGCACATGTTGTGACGGCAGATGCCCTTGGGGGTCGGCCTAGACGAGGTCTGGCTGTCGAGGGGCCGGCTGGTGAATGCTGCAGCTGTGGCTGGGCAGCATCAGTCACTGCAGCAGCTCGTGGCAGCTCCACTGGGGGAGTGGCAGTGGCGGCTGGAGGAATGGGGGCAAGCTGGTGGATGGCAGGCACTCGCTGGTCGCCTGAGACACTGGCACTCGCCCGGGCCAGCACTGCAGCATGCGCAGCAATCTGCCGAGGGACAGACCGCTGTGCTGCTGCAGCGCGCCGGGTGCCCTGGCGATGCCTGGCTGACACAGCGAGTGTGGCAGCAGTGAGTGCCCGTGTTCCCCTGTTCTGTGACCGCATCAGAGCAGCCAGTGACTGCACGGCACCACTGATCACCTGGCCAGTCGCTGCCTGACCTGCCCCGAATTCTGCCAAACTGGTGGCCTGTGAGGCCCCGAATTCGGTCACACTCCGAGACAGGGACTCGATGGCCTCAGGCATCCGTGCCACTACCCCCATGAGCTCCGTGTGCCAGCGCTCCGAGTCCGCGGACATGTCCTCGAGGCGGCGCATCTCCTCGGCGTTGACCGTCTCCGGACTGGAGGCCGGACTCTCCCTCTGGGGAGAAGGCCGCCGAGCTCGCCGACCCTTCCTGCGTTGCTGGACGCCACTGGGCCCAGCAATTGGACTCCCCTCTGACCCTTCCCCCCTCTGGGGAGAAGGCCGCTGAGCTTCCACCCCCCTCCCGCGTTTCTGCAGGCCGCTGGTCCCAGGAGCTACACTCCCCTCCGACACTTCCCCCACGCTCCCCTCCAGGGAAGACGTCTCCCCTACATTGGCATGGCTTGTCGCGGCTGAGGGTTCCCCTGATGGGCCGCCTTCCTCTTGCTCCTCCTCCTCCTCCTCTTCTGAGGGGCTGTCACTGGCAACTTCAGGGACCTCCTCCTCACCATCTGAAAGCAGGAAGGCACAAGAGTAGCTTTAGAGTGAGGAGAGGGCGTCAGCGAGGGATGCATGAGTGGTGGCATTCAGTGCATTGGTCGGACAGTGGCAAAGGATGTAGATCTGATGCGCAAGTGGGACGAGAGAGGTCCAAAAGGTGATGTCCTTACCATTGGTGCCCAGAACAGGGTCGGCATCTCCAGATGCAACGGAGCCAATCACCCGGGCACCCATGATGCGCTCCACGTGCTGTTGCAGCTCGGTGAGCGGCTGGATCTGGGGTCCGCCTCCCCCGGTCTCAGTCCGGCTCCTCTTATTATTGGCCAGCTTGGCCTGCAAGAGAAAGGACGGCCTCTAAGTACAGTGTGTAGCCCTGATCTTGTGTGCACTGCCTCCCATGGTGGAATAGCCTGGCCAGTGTGTAGCCCTGATCTTGTGTGCACTGCCTCCCATGGTGGAATAGCCTGGCCAGTGTGTTAACTGCACAATGTGCAATTGATGTTCATGACTGTCCCATAGCTGCTGCATGAGGGCTGGCCATTAGGGCTTTCAGGTCCCTTTGCCCATAATGTGAGGTGCACATGCAAGGATGAGGAGGACACTGGAAAGGGTACTCACCCTGACAATCCTGGCGAGGTCATTTAGCTTTTTGCGGCATTGTACAGCGCTCCTGGGGACCTCACTGTTGGATGTCACCCTGGTGGCGACATGCCTCCAGGCTTTCCGGTAGACGCGGGCTGCCGGCTTCTTCCCATTGTCCGGAAACAAAATATGGCGTCTCTTCTCCACAGCGCCAACCAGCACCCTCAGATCATGCTCTGAGAAGCGCTGCGCTCGTTCACGGGCCTTCTCCATCCTTTCAGGCGCTATTTGGGTCCAGCAGCAGTGTTCAGGCCTAGCTGGAGGGCTGCAGTGTCCAGGGCGTGGCAGCAGACCAACTCGACCCTTCCCCCTTAAGAGCTGGGCGGCGCCAGGGTGTCTGCTGTCAATCAAGAAATGGCCACACCTGCGCTGCGCCCGGCCTCGGCGGTATCGCTCAGAACCTCCGGCTTAGCGCCTAAAGAGAGCCGTGCATTGCCAGTTTTAGCACTCGAGCAAACTCTTAGGGCGAAGCTAATGAATATCGGCGAAGTGGCCTCGAATTTGCGCCGGGTGCAAACTTTAGCGGCCGCCCGACTTTACCGTCCCAAAAGTGGCTATAATGAATTTCTAGGCCACTGTTTATTGGCCTGGCATAAATAAGGACATTGAGAACATGATAGGCAAATGTGAGACATGTCAGAAACACCAAAACAAACAAGGAAAGGAACCAATGATAGTAGCTGACATACCAACAGCACCATGGCAAAAGGTTGGTATGGACCTTTTTCATTTAAATGGTAAAGACTATCTAATAGTGATTGACTACTATTCTAACTATCCTGAGATGGCGCTGCTCTCAAGCACCACAGCAAGCAGTGTCATAATGCATGTGAAATCCATCTTCGCCAGACATGGAATTCCCAGGATTGCCATTAGCGACAATGGTCCGTGCTTCAACTGTAAGGAGTGGCAACAGTTTGCAGCACATTATGACTTTCAGCACATCACATCCAGTCCTTTGTATGCTCAGTCAAATGGTAAGGCAGAAAAAGGTGTTCAAGTTCTCAAGCAGCTACTGAAGAAAGCGACAGAAAGCAAGTCTGATCCTTATCTCGCCCTGCTGAGCTACCGAGCCTCACCTTTAGACTGTGGTTCTTCACCTGCTGAACTACTAATGGGTCGCAAGTTGCGCACCACGCTACCCTGCTGTGCAAAAGAACAGCAAAGTGAGGAACTGAGACAGAGACTTCAACTGTTAAAGCTGAAACAGAAATCATACTATGACAAGTCATCCAAAACTCTAAAACCATTGACAAGGGATGATGTTGTCAGGATTGAGGATCCAGATGCATGGAACAGGAAAGCTACAGTTCTTGAGGAAGTAGGACCAAGGATACACTGTTAAAACTGAGAAAGGACAGATTCTCAGGAGGAACCGCCGTTCCCTCCTAAAAACACAAGAGACTATTCAAGACCAGATTGATGACAATGCCGCAACTGCATCTTGTCATTCACCGCCAGAACAATCTCATGAAGACACATCAGACTTACCCGTGTTGAGAAGATCCACACGTGAAGTAAAAAAGCCTGATTGTACTCAAAGATTAAGTCTATGTAAAGCTTTGAAAATGTGTTGACTGTTTTGAAAATGTTTATGTTTATAGAGCACTAACAAAAGTGTTACTGATATTATCTTTATTGTTTTCTTGAAAGTTGATTGATATTGATTTTGTTAAACCTCAAAGAAAGGGGGATGTAATGATCAATAACATGTCATTCTATAGTGGACACTAGGTGGAGCCGTAGAGCTGTATATAAGACTACACTACCCAGCTGTATGTATATTAAGACTACATTACCCATGAGGCACTAGGCTACCCACAAGGCAGCAGTCAAGATGGAAGCCTCTACAGATACTGTACCTAGTCCACATGTGCGCAATAAAAGTGTCTAGCAAAAGCTAGCTGTGTTCATAATAAGAATGTCTATTTATTAATGAACATAAGACTCCTCTGCTATCTCCAGCCAGGCTCTTTTGGTGTTTTGTTTTTAGGTCTCTTGTACCTATCTGCAGGGAGCAGGACCTCCCTGCGTGCTCTCACTGCCTCCACCAGAGTATGCAGGGATGCGTCAGAAAATCGGGGTGCTGCCTCTGCCTTTGACTATCCATCATTGATAGTTTAGTACAGTACTCAGCCTTCTGTATTTCAGCTTCCACACTCCTCTAGCAACCTTCAAATGAGTTGTGTGCAAGGCTGCTTTAAATATCGACACTGTAAACAAGTAATCGATGACGTCATTAGACTCGCTCCATTTAATAGGGCCAGGAAATGCGCATGACTGCTTTAAGTCGGGCCATTAAGTTAAAGTCGTCCTGAAGAACGCACTGAGCAAAACATTGCGTTCCTGACCCGCTACGCAGCCTGGACACACCCGACCCGACTCCACGGTAAAAATTCTGGCCAATGTTTCTATTTAAATATCATGCAGATAGGATCCCCACTGCAATTTTAACAGGAAATAGTGGGACAGCAGCTGAGTGCACGACCTACCAAGTAAACTGGGAATTACAGGAAGCAGGCAAGCCATTTTGAGCAGGGCATCACTTGAATTCACAGAGGACACCACATGTTCCATGGTAGACTGCAGAGAAGTCATGCCTTGCACCGAAATGCTACACATGCCAGAGGTGGATTCCTCCAATGTCTCAGCCATGACACAGCAACTCCTCATAGAAAGTCAAAGGTCCAAGTTTGCTGATAACACAAAGATAGGCAGTAGTGTAAGCAGTGTAGATGGAAGCATAAAATTACAAAGAGATATTAATAGATTAAGTGAATGGGCAAAACTGTGGCAAATGGATTTCAATGTAGGCAAATGTGAGGTCATCCAGTTTTGGACCTAAATAGGATAGAACAAGATACTTTCTAAATGGTGAAAAGCTAGAAACAGTGGCGGTCCAAAGAAACTTGGGGGTCCATAGAAACATAAAAACATAGAAAAATAGGAGCAGGAGTAGGCCATTTGGCCCTTTGAGCCTGCTCCGCCATTCAATATGATCATGGCTGATCCTCTATCTCAATACCATATTCCCGCTCTCTCCCCATACCGCTTGATGCCTTTTTTGTCCAGAAATCTATCTATCTCTATCTATCATGTACATAGATAATTAAAATGTCATGGACAGGTACAGAAAATAATCGAAACAGCTAATGGAACGCTGGGCTTTATATCTAGAAAACTAGAATACAAGGGGTTAGAAGTTATGCTGCAGCTATACAAAGCCCTGGTTAGATCACACCTGGAGTACTGTGAGCAGTTCTGGGCACCACACCTTAGGAAGGATATAATGGCCTTGGAGGGAGTGCAGCATAGATTTACCAGAATGATACCTGGTCAGCTGTGTCTGCCGCTATCCTTTCCAGTAGCGCCAGCTGTTGTTCCCTTGTGATGTGAACTTCACCCTGTGCAGACCCCTCTAACTCACCCTACCAGGGGTGAGTGATGCTGGTGCTTGTTGAAGGGGAAACAGGTGAGGGTATAGGCTGGCGAGACTGGCTTGGTTCATCTTTTTCAGAAGGGACTGATTCTGCAGATAGAAGAAAGGAACAATGAATAGCAAGTACTGGGCAGATTAGGGAGGCTCAGACGTGTGGTGGGGGTGGGGGGTTGTTTTTTTAGCCAAGTACAAGAAGAGTGCATAGCTTTCCCTACGCAACCAGCTGACAGCAATGTGCTGTACGAGCAGCTGTGGCTGTAGCAGCTGCTGATAGTGCAGCTAAAACTAGAAGGAGGGTAGGCTTGGTTCCCATTTCTAATTAGAGTAGAAGCAGGTGGAGAGAGGGATGGGAGTGCTAGGGGTGGTGGTGGGGGTGGGGAAGGGAAGTGCTGTAGCGAGGTGTAATACAGAGAAAGAAACATCACAATGTAAGCAATTCTTACTTTGGCCAAGCGTGTCAGATCTTTGAACTTTATTTGACATTCCAGCCATGCCCAGGGTTCCATCACTTGTTCTGAAATCTACCTCCAGGCCTGCTGCAGTGCCTGCCTCTGCTTTCTAGTCCTAGTGGAGGGGAAGAAGAGGTCCCTGTGCGCCCTCACTTCCTGCAGGACGATCTCCATGGCAGTGTCCGAGTATTTGGGTGCCCTTGCCTGTGCCATAGCAGTCCTTGGGATTTCCCCTCCCAATGTACAGAACAAAAAAACAACGTCCTCACTTTAAGAGATGCAGCCCATCCTTATATTGATGGTAGGCCGGCCTGAAATCCCAGCCCCCTCATTGGTGAATTGCCCGTTAACGCTGGAAAACTCATGGGCAGCTCAGCTGACATAGGGCAATGAGGACCAGCCATCGAAATGCTTCGGACCTCTTATACATTTCATCGGGGGGATTCAGTGCCCGAAGTTAAAATCAACCCGAAGAATCAAGGAATTAATAGATATTTTGCTAATAATTATCGCAACATACTAAAGCCACCATCTGTTCAGTTCAGTAATTATATTACCTCTCATGAATAATATAATAAATTCTATTCCAAAATGCTAGAAATGCACCAAATGAAGTGTCAAAAATGACATAGCTTCCCTAGATGTACAGCACACTCATTTCTAAAATTACCACTACACCACTGCACAGATTCATTCTGATCTATCTAATCTATATTTTATTGGCTTATTTTGTGTTATTGGGTGACTGGCTCTGCTAAAGAAGGTTCTTTGTGAGACCTAATAACTTTTACCTTTGTAAAATGATTGGAAAGACAGAAATTGGAGCCATGAATTATTAAGAGAACACCAAGTTTAAAAATAATTTGATTAAAGTTTTGCTTTATATGTTTTTTAAAAATTCATTGCAATTTTTACTGGCTCATTAATGTACATTTGATCTTCAGGAGCCATCTTGTTGTTTGTGCTCCTGTTTCTGTTCAACATTTAAGTGTTTTATCCCACTATAAATCATGAGGAATCTCAAATCATTTTTGTTGCCGGCTGCATGCATTTGAGGCACAGTTCTGTCAGTATTGCTAATGTTAACTGGCTCAGTTCTTTCACCTAAAAACTTGCATTTTCTATTGCTTTGGTGCCATCAAGTGGTGGTAAATACAACCCAAAAACATTGGCTTGGATTTACTTTTTGAAAAAACGCCCATTTTAGAGCAGTGTAGAGACAGTCTGGCAAGTAAAATGGGGTAGAGACGCCCTCTGTCAAAACTCCGCCCCTAAAAATAATCACCATGATGTCCCTCTCATGACTCTGTTGTGACACTGATCCACCTTACGGAAGCACACTTTGCCACATTAACATGAAGAGTGTAGTGTATGTACCTTTAAGGGGAGAACTACTTTTTACAGCTCCTGTATACTGTAGTACCAGCAGTGACCACACCTGTATATAAACCCTGAGTAGGGATCTGTACTTTAGTTTTAGAGTAATCCTCATGAAGTAAACACCTGTTGATTGTTCCTCTGCAGTCTCTGTCAATTTATTGAAGGACACCATACATCAAAATTCACGGATTTAACATTGGCGACGAATCGATTCGAACCTACCTGCAACTCTGTAGAAGAAGGCCGATTCCACCAGTGTGGGCGTCGACCATCCGGAGAGGACTTGAACATCACAGAGGAGGCTGTGGAGAGCTGGGCTTGGTTCCCCAGTCGCGACAATCCAGCGCAGCGGGCTGGCAGCAGGTACGGCGCAGACCCTTCCCGGACGGCGGCGGCTGGAGCCGACCGACGGCATAGAAAAAGGCCGAGCAGCGTCGACGGGGTAAGAGAGAGGGTAAAGCGCACAGGGCGTAGCCGGGGTTGAACACCGAGCGGCGTCCACGAGGGGAAAACGTGCAGAGCGCGGCCGGGGTTTCAAGGGCTGAGCAGCGTCCACGGGGGAAGAAAGGAAGCGCGGGAGACGCCATTTTGAGCCAGCGGAGAAGAAGGGAGAGCGCGGGAAGAAAGAAAAGCACGGGAGATGCCATTTTGAGCCACCGGAGAAGAAGGGAGAGCGCGGGAGACGCCATTTTTAGCCAGTCTAACCAAACCCAGGGATGCCAAAGAGTGGCAGTGTCACAGCGTTCGACAATGAAGTCGAAGATTGGGCAACATATATAGAACGCATAGAAGTGTACTGCAAGGCGAATGAAGTGCCGGATGCCAGGAAAGCACTGGTATTGTTGAATTCCATGGGTGCAAAAACGTACGGCTTACTGCGAAACCTAGTAACCCCAGAGAACCCAGTGGAAAAGGATTTTGAAAGCATAGTGGCAATCCTACAGGACCACTTAAACCCCACACCGCTGCTGATAGCAGAAAGATTTAAGTTTCACAATAGGAACCAGCATAAAGATGAAAGTAATGCTGAGTATTTAACGGAACTGCGCAACCTATCGAAACACTGCCAGTTTGGAACGGGACCAGCAGATACTTTAAGGGACAAGTTTGTGTGTGGGCTTCAAAGTGAAGGAACCCAGAAACGGCTTCTATCAGAAAAGGATCTTACGCTGGACAAGGCTTTCAGCATGGCAGTATCACACGAAGCAGCCGCACGGGGCGCTGCAGAGATACAACGGAGACCGCTAGAATATGGCACAAATGAAATGTCATATGGAGCAGTGAAGTGTTATCGCTGCGGCAGAACAACACACGACCATAAGGATTGTTGGTTCAAGGACCAAGTGTGCAGACAGTGTGGAAAAGTAGGACACATAGCAAGTGTCTGCAGGTCTGGAAAGAAAACCAGCAGCAAGAAATCTCCACAGGAGAAGTATAAAAAGGTACATAAGGTGACGGAGAGTAGTTCAGACGAACAGAAAAGTGATACAGACTCCGGAAGCAAGGAGCTGGGTTGTCTGAAACTACATAATGTAATCAAAATGGAGGATCACCAAACTATCTGGGTCACGCTCAAGATAGACGGAGTCCAAGTGAAAATGGAATTGGACACAGGATCAGCCCTAACAGTCATAAACCGAAGGGACTACAAGCGGCTATTCTCACATATACCCTTGAGAGATACAGAGATTGTCTTGAAGACATACACGGGGCAAAAAGTCTACCCCAAAGGAAAAATCAGGGTGAACGTGATATACAACGGCAAGGAAACACCAAAAATGGACCTATATGTATTGCCAGATGGAGGACCACCACTACTAGGGCGTGAATGGATCCGGAAGATACAGCTAGATTGGCATTCCATACAAGCACTGACTGTAGATGCCAAAAAGGATGACGACGTCACACCTGGACGACTGTCAAAAATGCTAACTGACGCACAAGAAGTGTTCCAGGAGGGACTCGGAACACTAAAAGGCATAACAGCGACAATCAAAATAGAGGAAAATGCAAGCCCAAAGTTTTTTAAGGCCAGACCGGTACCTTATGCGATCCGCCCAGCCGTCGAAGCAGAGCTGGAAGGTTTGGAACGTTCAGGAGTACTATCCAAAGTGGACTGGAGCGAGTGGGCTACACCCATCGTTCCTGTAATGAAGAGGTCGTTGAGTAATACGCCTGGGGAACCAAAGAAGGTTCGCATCTGTGGGGACTTTAAGGTGACAGTGAACCCAGTCCTTCACACTGTACAATATCCGCTTCTGCGGATTGAAGATATTTTCGCCTCGCTATCTGGAGGGAAACGCTTCACTAAGATTGATCTGGCCCAGGCGTACCTGCAAATGGAGGTAGAAGAAGCCTCGAAACAGTACCTCACGATCAACACTCATAAAGGTCTCTACCAATACAACCGGCTGGTGTTCGGGGTAGCTTCAGCTCCAGCTATTTGGCAAAGGGCAATGGATCAAGTCCTGCAAGGAATTCCAGGGACCCAGTGTTATTTGGACGACATCCTGGTCACGGGCAAAATGACAGTGATCACCTCGCCAACCTGGAGCAGGTGCTCACTAGATTGAAGGATTATGGGCTCCGAGCTAATCGCCACAAATGCGAGTTTTTCCAGAAGCAGATCTCGTATTGTGGCCACGTTATTGATGAAGAGGGGTTACATAAGTCCCCTGAAAAGATTGAGGCAGTAGTCAAGGCTCCAGCACGGGAAAATGTGTCACAACTGAGGTCGTTCCTCGGGTTGGTGAACTACTACCATAAGTTCTTGCCGAATTTGTCTACAGTACTACACCCACTGAACACCCTACTGCAAACGGGGGTACCATGGAAGTGGAAGGACGAATGTAAACGAGCTTTCCAGAAGTGCAAAGAATTGATCACATCAAAAGAGGTGTTGGCTCATTTCAACCCAGCACTACCAATTCAGTTGGCGTGTGATGCATCACCCTATGGCATTGGAGCGGTGCTGTCGCACAAATTCCCGGACGGCTCGGAGAGGCCAGTAGCCTTTGCATCTCAGTCACTAACCTCAGCCGAACGTAACTACACCCAGATTGACAGGGAGGCCCTCAGCCTAGTGTGGGGAGTGAAAAAGTTGAACCACTATCTGCACGGGCAGAAGTTCACCTTGCTGACTGACCACCAACCACTTGTCTCCATCTTTAATCCAAAGAAGGGCGTTCCGGTGATGACTGCGCAACGGCTACAAAGATGGTCCCTTTTTCTAGGGGCGAACCAATATGAAATCAAGTATAAGGGCACGAAACAGCATGGAAACGCTGATGGGCTATCACGCCTGCCACTGCCTACTGTGGAGGAAGCACCAGCAGTGGACCCTGTCAAAATATTTTATTCGACTATAATTCAATGCTTGCCAGTAACTAACGCTGATATAGAGAAGGAGACCCGAAATGACCCGACACTGTCTCGGGTATATGACTTGACGGTGAAGGGATGGCTAACACATGGCGACTCACTGTTGCCAGCATTCTCATCCAGAAGAGAACAGCTGTCAGTATGCCAGGGGGCCTTGATGTGTGGATCCCGAGTGGTAATTCCACCCAAGTTAAGGGAGAGAGTGCTCAATGAGCTTCACGAAGGCCACCTGGGAGGGGTGAAAATGAAAAGCCTTGCTAGGTTTTATGTGTGGTGGCCGGGGATCGATCAGCAAATCGAGGACCTGACAAAGAGCTGCTCAGGATGCCAGAAGGTCCAAAATGCACCACCACAGGCCCCTCTACACCCATGGGAGTGGCCCTCATCTCCATGGCAACGGGTGCATATTGATTTTGCTGGTCCATTCATGGACTCAATGTTTTTAATAGCCGTGGATGCGCACTCGAAATGGCCTGAGGTCATCAAAATGTCCTCCACCATCACGGAGAAAACGATTGCAGTCCTACGGACCATATTTGCCAGGAACGACTTGCCAGAGCAGATTTGCTCTGATAATGGACCACAGTTTGTGTCCGAAGAGTTTTGAAGATTTATGAAAAGGAATGGGGTAAGGCATTACACATCCGCCCCGTATCATCCAGCCACAAATGGATTGGCTGAGAGGTTCGTACAAACCTTTAAAAAAGCAGTAAGGGCCATGTGCGATGACGACATTCCACTGCAGCATAAGGTGGACAATTTCCTGTTAGCCTACAGAAATGCGACACATGCAGTCACCAACCAGACCCCGGCCATGATGTTCTTTAACCGAAGGTTGAGATCTCGTCTGGATTTGCTCAGACCAAATGTACGAAGAGATGTTGAGAATAAGCAATTCCAGCACATCAATGAGAAGCCGACAAGGAGCTTCAATGTAGGGCAACCAGTCTTGGCCCGCGACTACCGAACAGAGAAATGGCAACCAGGAACGATATGCACACGGCAGGGGCCACTAATGTACACAGTGGATGTTGGGGAGAACATTGTGAGACGCCATGTCGACCAGATCCTAGAGTCACAGGAACGAGTCAACCCCAGGTCACAGAAGTCACAGAAACCCCACAGTGCAGATAGAGGCCATTTCGGCCCATCGAGCCTGCACCGACACATATCCCACCTGATCCCCATAACCCCTACATCAACACATATCCCACCCTATCCCCGTAACCCCACGTATTTAATCCCCCTAACACTAAGGGTCAATTTATCATAGCCAATCAACCTAACCCGCACATCTTTGGTGATGAACCCGACATACAGGTAGCATTTACCCCAGAAACAGTAGCATCGGAAGCTGATGAACCAACCAACGACAGAGGGCCAGAATTGCCTCAGCACCAAGAGCAAGACACTCAGGAAAGGCGCTATCCAGAAAGGATCAGGAAGCCGCCCCCAAAGACTGAATTTATAAATGGACTATTTGCAGTTAATGTTGCATGTTAAAAGTGTTAATTGTTAAATGAATGTTATGGTACTGCTAGTCTAAAAGGGGAGGAATTGTAGTGTATGTACCTTTAAGAGGAGAACTACTTTTTACAGCTCCTGTATACTGTAGTACCGGCAGTGACCACACCTGTATATATACCCTGAGTAGGGATCTGTACTTTAGTTTTAGAGTAACCTTCATCCAGTAAACACCTGTTGATTGTTCCTCTGCAGTCTCTGTCGATTTATTGAAGGACACCATACATCAAAATTCACGGATTTAACAAAGAGCATGGCCAAGTTTCCACTACTTACTGCCATTGAGAATTACTGCCACTGTAAAGATGGCGGTGCTGACTCTATATGGTGGACCACGCAAGGAGAAAAGTCACACATCAGTTCAATGCTGTTTTGGCTGGAAGTCACTTCCACTGTTTGAACATTTAAAGGTATTTTGCAAAACTTGATAGGAATTTAAAGGGACTTCTGCATAGTGAAATAAAGGGGTAGAAAGGCAACTTGAACTCAAATAGGTGAAAAGTCAGAGAAGCGACGGCTCCACATGCTGATCCATGCCAGCCTGAGGCCCAAGCCAAATTAAGCTCCAGGCTTCATTTAAATGGGGAGGTGCAGGCACCAAACAGGCACCCTGTTGCAGCTCGCCAGTCGGGAAGGGTGAGAAATTGGCTGGCTCCTACCCTGAGTCAGCGGGCATTTTGAGTCTGGGAAGGGGTGGGGGCTCATGGGGAACGATCCCAGGGAAGCCTCGAACTCCTGCTTCCCCTGGGCCCACAAAAAAACTCAAAATTTCCGAGTCTTTTTTGAGTGTCCTCCCAATGGGTATTCCTCTGGGGTTTCCATTGTTCCTGTGCTTTGAGGAAGATGACAAGGAGGGCTTGGAGGAGTAAAGGATGGAAGCCAGGGGAGTGTGGCGGCATGCAGGCAATAACCAACCCACAGGTATCTGTGCCACAAGATCAACAGATCACAGAGGATCTGGATGGTTCCTATAGTGTAGAAGAGATGTGTCAGCTATTGGAACCTAACTTGCTCCCTCTTTCTACTGTGGCAATGCCTTGTCTGTGGTTGTAAAGGTGACATCACATAACTTTTATATATCCAAATGCATCCAGGTGGCCTCTGATGACATTGGTTAGCAAGTCAGTGTTTATTGCGGCATTCAACACAGCACAGATGCCCAGTTCAAGCACTTCTGAGTTCATTCCATTCCATAAGGACCCAACAAATCAGAGAGAGAGAGAGCCCCAGGACATCGCTGCAGGAGTTCCTCAGGGCAGTGTCCTAGGCCTAACCATCTTCAGCTGCTTTATCAATAACCTTCCCTCTCCATCATAAGGTCAGAAGTGGGGATGTTCATTGAGGACTGCACCGTGTCTAGTGCCATTCGCAACTCCTCAGATAATGAAACAGTACATGCCCGCATTCAGCAATACCTGGATGACATTCAGACTTGGGCTGATAAGTGGCAGGTAACATTCGTGCCACACAAGTGCCAGGCAATGACTATCTCCAACAAGTGAGCGTCCAACCACCGCCCCTTGACATTCAACGGCATTACCATTGCCGAATCCCCCACCATCAATATCCTGGGGGTCACCATTGACCAGAAACTTAACTGGACCAGCCACATAAATACTGTGGCAACAAGAGCAGGTCAGAGGCTGGGTATTCTGCGGCAAGTGTCTCACCTCCTGACTCCCCAAAGCCTTTCTACCATCTACAAGGCACAAGTCAGGAGTGTGATGGAATACTCTTCACTTGCCTGGATGAGTGCAGCTCCAACAACACTCAAGAAGCTCGACACCATCCAAGACAAAGCAGCCCGCTTGATTGGCACCCCATCCACCACCTTAAACATTTACTCCCTCCACCACCGGTGTACCGTGGCTGCAGTGTGTACTGTCTACAAGATGCACTGCAGCAACTCGCCAAAGTTTCTTCGGCAGCACCTCCCAAACCCTCAACCTCTACCGCCTAGAAGGACAAGGGCAGCAGGCGCATGGGAACACCACCACCTCCAAGTTCCCTTCCAAGTCACACACCATCCTGACTTGGAAGTATATCGCCATTCCTTCATCATAGCTGGGTCAAAATCCTGGAACTCCCTCTCTAACAACATTGTGGGAGTACCTTCACCACATGGACTGCAGCGGTTCAAGAAGGCGGCTCACCACCACCTTCTCAAGGGCAACTAGGGATGGGCAATAAATGCTGGCCTTGCCAGTGACGCCCACATCCCATGAATGACTAAAAAAAAGACATTAAGTTCTTCCAGGTAGCTAGATTCCCACAAATTGATGTCACCCATGTGACTATAAAGGGCCCATCTGAAATCCCCAGCAACTTCATGAGCAGGAAGAGATTTCATTCCCTGAACATCCAGATAGTTGACGATGAGAGGAGCTCATGGTCTTTTTTTGTTACAAAGATCAAGACTATCCGTTCAGCTGCCTCTGCCACTTCCCTCCCTTCCCCTAGCCCACCAGGTCAAACTTCCCCTAATGTTCCCCGCTGCCCTAGCCCTGAACTCACATCTTTTTCTAGATTCTATTCCATCTCCCACCATGCTCTCGCCGAGCTAAACTTGTCCATGAGACCCACCTCCTGCTCCCTTGACCCTATTCCCGCCAAACTGTTGAGCACCCAACTTCCCATCCTGGCCCCCATGTTAGCTGATGTTCTTAACTGTTCGCTCTTCTCAGGTATTGTCCCACTCCCCTTCAAGCCTGCTGTCATCACCCCACAACTCAAAAAACACCCTTGACCCCTCTGTCCTTGCAAACTACCACCCCATCTCCAACCTCCCTTTCCTCTCCAAAGTCCTTGAATGTGTTGGCGGGCTGCCAACCTGCTGCCAAGAGGCGGGTTGGCAATTTACATATGATAATGAGGCCTGAAGCCTCTACTTTAACCTGCTGCTCAGGTTGAACTGCAGGCGGCCGGGGACCCCAGGCCTCGGGATTTCCGATGGCTGCAACAAGGTGGCCTCAGTCTCGGGGAGCAATGCTTGTGGGCCGGGAAGAGCAGGAGTGCTTCCTCCCAGTCCCCCAAGCTCCTCCACCATCAGCCTGGCCCTCCCCAGGTTCGGGGTTCGGAACCTCCCTGGGATCGGACCCACCCCTCCCCCCTGGGCCTGGAAACCGCCCCCCGCAGGGGATCCTACCAAGAGGTGGTCCTTTGTACTCTAAGACTATGATTTATAAACAACAACAACTTGCATTTATATAGCACCTTTAATGTAGAAAATGTCTCAAGGCGCTTCACAACAGCATGATCAATAAAAATTTGACACTGAGCCACAGAAGGAGATATCAGGACACAAAGAGGCAGGTTTTAAGGAGCATCTTAAAGGAGGAGAGAGAGAGAGGTAGCGAGGCAGAGAGGTTTAGGGAGGGAATTCCAGAGCTTAGGGCCAAGGCATGTGAAAGCACGGCTGCCAATGGTGGCGTGATTAAAATCAGGGCTGTGCAAGGTACCAGAATTGGAGGAGTGCAGAGACCTTGAAGACTTGTAGGGCTGGGGGAGGTTACAGACGTAGGGAGGGGCGAGGCCACGGAGGGATTTCAAAACAAGGATGAAAATTTTAAAATTGAGATGTTGTTGGACTGGGAGCCAGTGTAGGTCAGCAAGCATGAGGTGATGGATGAATGGTCTGCTATGTTTCTATGAACAGGACTTGGTGCAAGTTAAGATACAGGCAGCAGAATTTTGGATGCGCACATGTTTATGTAGGAAAGCAAAATACAGCAGATGCTGGAAATCTGAAATAAAATATGAAAATGCTGGAAATTCTCAGCCGGTCAGGCAGCATCTGTGGAGACAGAAACAGTTAACGGGCTGGATTTTGCTGCTTCCCACCCACCCGGGTTTCCCGGCACGCTGTGCAACGTCAGGGGTGGGTTCCCCAGCACGCTGTGCGATGTTAGGGGTGGGTTCCCTGCCCAGAAGTCAGCCTGATTGACAAGCCGGCTTCCAATCATGTGGGGAACTCTGAGAAGGAGGCCGCAGGAACAGGTAAGTGTTGGCCCAGGATAATGGGGGCGGGGGGTGGGGGGTCCGATCCCCGACCCCGGAGCTCAGTCTACATAAACATGTGCGCATCCAAAATTCTGCTGCCCGTATCTTAACTTGCACCAAGTCCTGTTCATCCATCACCTCATGCTTGCTGACCTACACTGGCTCCCAGTCCAACAACATCTCAATTTTAAAATTTTCATCCTTGTTTTGAAATCCCTCCGTGGCCTCGCCCCTCCCTACGTCTGTAACCTCCCCCAGCCCTACAAGTCTTCAAGGTCTCTGCACTCCTCCAATTCTGGTACCTTGCACAGCCCTGATTTTAATCACGCCACCATTGGCAGCCGTGCTTTCACATGCCTTGGCCCTAAGCTCTGGAATTCCCTCCCTAAACCTCTCTGCCTCGCTACCTCTCTCTCTCTCCTCCTTTAAGATGCTCCTTAAAACCTGCCTCTTTGACCAAGCTTTTGGTCATCTGTCCTGATATCTCCTTCTGTGGCTCAGTGTCAAATTTTTATTGATCATGCTGTTGTGAAGCGCCTTGAGACATTTTGCTACATTAAAGGCGCTATATAAATGCAAGTTGTTGTTGTTTATAAATCATAGTCTTCGAGTACAAAGGACCACCTCTTGGTAGGATCTCCTGGATCTCTTGGAACAAGAGCAGCAATATGTTATAAATGCATGTCAGGTGGTTATAAAAGGAAGCCTGGAGTAAGAGGAGGGATTCTGAAGCATATCAGGTAAGCAGGGGTAAGGAAGAAAACTGACGTGACTGTGGGCATGCCTTAAATAGTCCAGGTGACTAGCAACACCAGCTAAATGATTAAGTTATGTAGGCAGCCACTACTATCAAACCCCAGTCTTTGTTCAGATTTTATAAATAAAGGGAGACTGAAGACCAAAGTAAAATTTGGTTTGCACATTACATTGGATGAGCATGATACACTGAATCAGTTGCCAATTTTCTTGTATTTTAATTGTTGTTGTGTTATTCCCACATCTAATGCTAAATATTTATTAACAAACTAGTCAAACACACAGGGACCAAGTGCAGTCTTCTCCATTTTAATGTCATATAATATATCCTTATATTTATGTAATACCTTTATATTATTAGTAGTTGATCTCCTGTGGTGTTGCAAGTGGGGAGTCAAGACCAAGTCTAGTATTCAGATTAAGCAGGCTGGAAGGCAATGGGATAGTTGGATCCAGGTGGGGGAATGGGTGGATGGAGGGAAGAGAGGAAGAGGATTGGAAGGGAAGAGAGGAAGAGGATTGGGAGGGTAGAGAGGAAGAGGATGGGGAGGGGGAGAGGAAAGAAAGGGGCGGGGAGGGGGAAGAGGCGGGGCTGGAGGAGAGGAAGCAACAAAGGACAATGAAGGGATGAATGGCATTGGGCTAAGGTCCATTTCTTCACATTACGGAGGAGGGGAACATAAGAATTTATCATGGAAAAAGTTGACTCAAAAGTGTGAGAAAAACCTGACAACAGGGGTTAAAGCATTGTAGACAGGACATGAGTAAGATTTTTTAGTATATTGTAGAGATGACAATGATCTATCATTAAATCTATTTTAGACAAAATGTATACAATACTGCAATTCATTTTGAAATAACCTGGATTGTGTAACTGGTGACTTTACACTAAAAGTTTTAATCCATGTTTAGTATTTTCACACTGATTTGTTTTGAAATTCTTTCTACAATTGTTATACTTTGATGTTATGCACTATTACCTACTGAACATCATTGGCATAAATTCCCATAATCTTGTGTAATTCAGTAATATGATGCATGTAAATGATGCACGTAATGAACTGCAAATTATACAAGTAAACTGATTACTGCACCAGTAACTGAGCTACACAGAAACATAGAAGATAGGAGCAGGAGTAGGCCATTCGGCCCCTCGAGCCTGCTCCGCCATTCAATGCGATCATGGCTGATCATCCAAATTCAGTACCCTGTCCCTGCTTTCTCCCCATATCCCTTGATCCCTTTAGCCTTAAGAAATATATCCAACTCCTTCTTGAATATATTTAATGAATTGGCCTCAACTGCCTTCTGTGGTAGAGAATTCCACAGGTTCACCACTCTCCTCATTTCTGTCCTAAATGGCTTACCCCTTATCCTTAGACTGTGACCCCTGGTTCTGGACTCCCTGACTATCGGGAACATCCTTCCTGCATCCAGTCCTGTCAGAATTTTATAAGTTTCAATGAGATCCCCTCTCATTCTTCTAAACTCCAGCGAGTATAAGCCTAATCGATCCAATCTCTCCTCATACGTCATTCCTGCCATCCCAGGTATCAGCCTGGTGAATCTTCGCTGAACTCCTTCCATGGCAAGAACATCCGTCCTCAGATAAGGCGACCAAAACTGCACACAATACTCAAGATGTGGACTCACCAAGGCCTACATATTCAGGAACAAAATATACAAGGATTCAACAAAAAACATAAAGAGGAGGGTGTAGAGATCGGCTGAGGTGAAGCCATGGAGGGAATTGAAGACGAGAACAAGGATTTTAAGTTAAATGAATTGGAGCCAGGGAGCCAGTCAGCAAGGATGGGGCTGATGGGAAAGTGGAACTTAGTGTGGGACTGAATATAGACAATGAAAACTTGGGGGAAGAATATTTTTCCATGGAAAATGGAGAAGGTGGGGTTGGAAGTGGATAGGGGAATGTGGGGGATGCATGGAAATGATCAGAGACGGCATTGTCAGTGACCAAGACAGGAGTTGAAAAGTCACAGGGGAGATGGTTATGAATATGAGTTGGAGAGTTTATATGGAAGGAGTGGTTTAGGGAGGACAGGAGGGCAGTGAACTCAGAGAGAGAGAGGGCAAAGGGAAATTAAAAAATCACAGATGATGAGGAGTTGCTCAGTGACTGAGGGTAATAATCTCAGTGGCTGAGGGAGGAAAGCATGGTGGGGATTGGGGGATCGTATACAATGAGCATTTTAAAGGAGGTGAGAGGGGTGAGATTCTCAAAAGAAAAGATGTTGACAGAGAAGTAGAGGGAAGAGACCAAGGTGTGACCAAGACCACATTGTCACCATGGCGGTTTAGGTGGGGCAGGTGAAAAATATAGCCAGGTGGGGAGACTTCATTAAGGAGAAAGGAGTCACCACCCATAAGCCATGTTTCAGTCAAAGCTAGGGTGTCAATGCAATCATCCACAATAAGTTCATGGATGCAAGGGCCTTGGTTGGGAGTGAATGCGCATTCTGGTGGAAAATCTGGAGAGGGGCAGTGATTGTTGATCTGCCGGCAGAGTCTTAGGGGGCAGTAGTGGGTGAGGTGAGAAAGACTGATGTTAATGATAGATGTAAATGTTGAGAAGTAGTGCACATGGAAATAAATCACTGATTTTAGATCCCCATCTGGTATAAACTTACTTACACAGTCACCAGCAATGTTAAAGATTACAATAGGAACAGGAGAATGCCAATCAGCCCCTTGAGATCTTGGCTAATCTGTACCTTAACTCCATCCACCTGCCTTGGCTCCATATCCTTTTATACCCTTTTCTAGCAAAAATCTAGCAATCTCAGATTTAAAATGACTAATTGAGCTAGCATGTACTGCTTTTTGTGGGAGAGAGTTCAATACTTCTACCACTCTGCATGAAGAAGTGTTTCCTGACTTCTCTCCTGAATGGTTATGTCCCCTTGTCCTAGACTCTCCTACCGGCGGAAAATGTTTCTCTCTATCGACCTTATCAATTCCTTTCAAAATCCTAAAAACATCACCCCTTAATCCTCTATTTTCCAGGGATTATAAACCTAGTTTATGTAATCTCTCCTCATAATCTAACCCTTGGATCCCTGGTAATATTCTGGTGAATCTGTGCTGCATTCCTTCCAAGGCCAAGAGGGAAGAGCAGAATAGAAATGTGGTAGTGATAGGGGATTCTATAATTAGGGAGATAGTTAGCATCTTTTGCAGCCAAGATCGAGAATCTCGAAGAGTGTGTTGCCAGGGTAAGGGATATCTTGTGGCGGCTGGAGAGGAACTTGGAAAGGGAGGGGTGAATCCAGTTGTCGCGGTCCATGTCGGTACAAACGACATAGGTAGGAACAAGGAGGAGGTCCTGCTGAGGGAGTATCAAGAGTTAGGAGCTAAATTAAAAAGTAGGACCTTGAGGGTAATAATCTCTGGATTATTGCCTGAGCCACGTGCAAATTGGCATAGAAGCAGACAGATCAGGAGAATTAACACATGGCTAATGGGCTGATGTGGGAAAGAGGGGTTCCTTTTCATGGGATACTGGCACCAGTCCTGGGAGAGGAAAGAGCTGTACTGATGGGACAGGCTCCATCCGAAACAGGATGGGAACCTTGTCCTAGCAGAAAGGGTAAATAGGGAGGTGGCAAAGGCTTTAAACTAGTAAGACGGGGGGAGAGATCTAAAAGAAATTAAACCAGCCTAAATATAAACAAAACAGGAAAGGAGAGTATAGGAAAGAGTAAAGTAAGGGACGACATTGATGACCAGGGAATAAACAGAGTTATAGAGCAGGAGGGGGGGGGGGGAAATTGGGTTGCCTTGGGCCTCTAGTTAGCGCCCTAAGTGGGCGCTAACGGGGCGCAAAGCAACTAGCACCTGGGCGCGGCGCCGCCCAAACCTCCCGCGAAATTCAGCGGGAGGTTAGCGGCGGCGCTAACCGGTAGCGCCCCGTGGTGCTGTGCCTCCGGTGATGATGTCATCGCCGTGCACAGCGCCCCGCTTGCGCCCTGGCCACAATCTTCGGGAGCGCCCCCTGACTTACCGCTGGACACTATGTCTGACGGGGTCACGGGGGCCTACCTGCGGCCGGGGAGGCACAATTTGAAGGCGAGGTGCGGGCAGCACCTGCCTGCACTCCCGTCCCCGGCCTCCTGAACGCCCCCTCACCCCCCCGCGGAGTGCCAGCTGCGCTCCAAGAGCCTGGCACTTCTCTTGAGTGCCGAGCTCTTTTGCCGGCACTCCTGATCCCCGGGGGCCCAGCTGGGCCCCGGGTCGCGCTGCGCAAGGCCCCTCCCCTTTAAGAAGGGGAGGAAGGCCTGCAATACCATGGTGCGATATTGACTCGCAGTGTCCCAAGAGGGATACGGGGTGCTTCCAGTAGCACCCCGCTTCCCTCTTGGGGCGCAACCACTCAAGTTCTGGCGCGGGAGCGCTAATTTTTCCAGGGCGCTAAAAGTAGCGCCCTGGCGACATTAGGGGCGCTACTCAATTTTTAGCCCCAGGAGTTTAAAAAGATGGTTAAAAATAAAGTGAGAGGAACTGCTAATGAGTTAAACTGTCTGTACAGCAATACACACAGTGTCTGTAATAAAACAGAGGAGCTGGAAGCAATCATGTGTTGCAAGGAACCAGACATAATAGGGATTGCTGAGACACGGCTACAGAAAAATCAGGACTGAGAATTAAACATTGCAGGGTATAACATGTTTAGAAAAGATAGAGAGGGAAAAAGGGGAGGTGGAGTAGCTGTACTTAATAGGGATAACATAATGGCAGTAGAAAAAAGTGACACAGCTATCAGCAAGACAGAAATAGATTTCATGTGGATAGAGATAAAAGATAATAAAGGATCAATCACACTAATAGGGCTAGTCTACAGACCACCTAAGTGTGGAAGAAAGGTGGAGGACGAAATATGCAAACAATTAGGGAAATGAGTAAAAAACATAGAATAATCATGGAAGATTTCAATTACCCCGATATTGGACAGAAGAGGTGGGTAAAGGGGATAAGGGAATGGAGTTCCTACAATGTGTACAGGACTCCTTTCTAACCCAATATGTAAAAAGCCCAACAAGGGAGGATTCGCTATTGGATCTAGTAATGGGGAATTAACCAGAGCAGATAAGAGGTAAAAGTAGGGGAACATGTAGGGAATAGTGACCATAATATAATACACTTTAAGATAATAATTGAGAAGGACATAAGTATGACAAAGATCAGGGTAATAGATTGGAGAAAAGCTGATTTTGAGGGTCTGAGAATAGAACTTAAAAGGCAAATCATGTTTAACTCACTTGATCAAGTTTTTTGATGAGGTAACAGAGAGAGTTGATGAGGGCAATACAGTTGACGTGGTGTACATGGACTTCCAAAAGGCTTTTGATAAAGTGCCACATAAATAAAAGGGACAGTGGCTGCATGGATACGAAATTAGCTAAGTGACAGGAAACAGAGAGTAGTGGTGAACGGTTGTTTTTTGGACTGGAGGAAGATATACAGTGGTGTTCCCCAGGGGTTGGTACAAGGACCACTGCTTTTCTTGATATACGTTAATGACTTGGACACAATTTCAAAATTTGCTGATAACAAAAAACTTGGAAGTATAGTGAACAATGAGGAGGATAGTGATAGACTTCAAGTAGACATAAGACAGGCTGATGAGATGGGCGGACACGTGGCAGATGAAATTTAATGCAGAAAAGTGTGAAGTGATACAGTTTGGTAGGAAGAGGAGAGGAAATATAAACTAAAGGGTACAATTATAAAGGGGGTGCATGAACAGAGAGACCTGGGGGTATATGTGCACAAGGCATTGAAGGTGGCAGGGCAGGTTGAGAAAGCGGTTAAAAAAGCATACGGGATCCTGGGCTTCATAAATAGAGGCATAGAGTACAAAAGCAAGGAAGTTATGATGAATCTTTATAAAACACTGGTTCGGCCTCAACTAGAGTATTGTGTTCAATTCTGGGCACCGCACTTTAGGAAGGATGTGAAAGCCTTAGAGAGGGTGCAGAAAAGGTTTAAGAGAATGATTCCAGGGATGTGGGACTTCAGTTATATGGATAGACTAGAGAAGCTGGGGTTGTTCTCCTTAGAGCAAAGAAAGTTGAGAGGAGATTTGTTAGAGGTGTTCAAAATCATGAGTGGTCTAGACAGAGTAGATAAAGAGAAACTATTCCCATTGGCGGAAGGGTCGAGAACCAGAGGACACAGATTTAAGGTGATTGGCAAAAGAACCAAAGGCGACATGAGGAAAAACTTTTTTACATGCAAGTGGTTAGGATCTGTAATGCACTGCCTGAAAGGGTGGTGGAGGCAGGCTTAATCGTGGCTTTCAAAAGGGAATTGGATAAGTACCTGAAGGAAAAAAATTTGCAGGGCTACGGGAAAAGGGCAGGGGAGTAGGACTAGCTGAAGTGCTCTTGCAGAGATCCGGCATGGACTCGAGGGGCCGAATGGCCTCCTTCTATGCTGTAACCATTCTATGGTTCTATGATTCTAACTTGGGAAAATAAAATAGACAATAACATTGGCAAACAATGATGTAGAACAACAATGGGAAACATATAAAACAGTGTTCAACAGAGTCCAGGAAAAATATATTCTGCTAAAAAACAAGAACAAGCTAAACACTAATGAGACACCATTGATGAATAAAGCCATATGGGAAAAATTGAGGGTAAGGAAAGAGGCATACATTAAGTACATGGACAGCAGGGGAGAGCATGATAAGGGAGAATACGAAGAGATTAAGAGAGAAGTCAGAAAAACAATTAGGAAGGCAAACCGGAACTATTAAATTAAATTATCAAGGAACTTAAAACAAAATAGTAAAATATTTTACAGGCACATCAATAAAAAATGCAAGGTTGGGATGGGATTAGAGTCACTAAGGGATGGACAGAATAATACCACAGGCAGCGATAGAGAGATGGCAGAAATATTAAATAACTACTTCGCTTCAGTATTTACCAGGGAAATAGAACAGGTGGACATGACATAGGATGATGAGATTAGTAATGAGATAACTGCATTTAAAATAAAAAGAGGAGATATATTAAATAAACTAATCAGTTCAAAGAGGATAAAACCCTTGGTCCGGACAGATTACATCTGCGCATTTTAAAATAATCTAGGGAAGAGATAGCAGAGGCATTACTACACATATTAAAAAATTTGTTGGAAAAAGGTGTAGTGCCAGAAAAAGGTGGATCGCTAACATAATACCTATATTTAAGAAGGGAGATAGAACATGTCCAGGGAACTATAGACCAGTCAGCATAACATTGGTGGTAGGAAAAATAATGGAATCCCTACTAAAGGAGAAAATAGAAGAACATCTAGAAACCAAAAATATAATGAATAGTCAGCATGGATTTCAAAAGGGAAAGTCTTGCTTGACCAACCTCATTGAATTTTTTGAAGCGGTAACAGAGAAAGTGGACAAGGGTAATGTAGTAGATGTAATTTATCTAGAATTTCAAAAGGCCTTCGATAAGGTACCACATAATAGACTAATGAATAAGGTCAGAAAATGTGGAGCCAGGGGACAAGTTGCAGAATGGATAGCTAGCTGGCTTCAAGACAGAAAGCACAGAGTAAGGGTAAAGGGTAGCTATTCAGAGTGGCCGAAGGTGGGAAGTGGTGTTCCACAAGGATCAGTGCTGGGATCACAGTTGTTCACAAATTATATTAACGATTTAGACTTTGGAATCAAATACACAATTTCTAAATTTGCGGATGACACCAAATTGGGGGGGGGGGAAGTCAATACTGAGGAGGACTGCAATAAATTACAGGAAGACTTTAATAAACTTGCAGAATGGGCATATAATTGGCAAATGAATTTAAACACAGATAAATGTTAGGTATTACATTTTGGTAGGAAGAATAGTTACTTGGAGGGTGCTAGTCTAGGTGGGGTAGAGGAACAAAGTTCCTGAGTACAAATACACAAATCACTAAAAGTTGTGCCACAGGTTAGCAAGGCCATAAAAAAAGCAAACCAAGCACCAGGATTTATTTCTAAAGGGATAGAATTGAAAAGTAGTGAAGTTATGCTGAACTTGTATCGAACCTTGGTTAAACCACACTTGGAGACTGCATACAATTCTGGTCACCATATTATACAAATTATATAGAGGCACTGGAGAGGGGGCAGAGAAGATTTACAAGGATGATACCAGAAATGCAAAAGGTATACATATCAGGAAAGGATGAACAGGCTGGATCTCTTTTCTCTTGAAAAGAGAAGGCTGCAGGGTGACCTAATAGAGGTCTTTAAAATTATGAAAAGTTTTGATAGAGTAGGTACAGAGAGTGTGTTTCCATTTGTGGGGAAGAGCAAAACTTGAGGCCATCAATATAAGATAGGCACGAAGAAATCAAATAGGGAATTCAGAAGAAACTTCTTTACCCAGAGAGTGGTGAGAATGTGGAACTCGCTACCACAGGGAGTGGTTGAAGCGAATAGTATGGATGCATTTAAGGGGCAGTTAGATAAGCTTATAAGGGAGAAGGGAATAGATGGTTATGCTGATAGTTTTTTTAAAAATTCGTTTAAATTCGATCAGGGCGTCGCTGGCAAGGCCAGTATTTATTGCCCATCCCTAATTGTCCTTGAGAAGGTGGTGGTGAGCCGCCTTCTTGAACCGCTGCAGTCCGTGTGGTGATGGTGCTCCCACGGTGCTGTTAGGCAGGGAGTTCCAGGATTTTGACCCAGCGACGATGAAGGATCGGCGATATACTTCTAAGTCAGGATGGTGTGTGACTTGGAGGGGAACTTGGAGGTGGTGGTGTTCCCATGCGCCTGCTGCCCTTGTCCTTCTAGGTGGAAGAGGTCGCAGGTTTGGGAGGTGCTGCCGAAGAAGCCTTGGCGAGTTGCTGCAGTGCATCTTGTAGATGGTACACACTGCAGCCACGGTACGCCGGTGGTAGAGGGAGTGCATGTTTAAGGTGGTGGATGGGGTACCAATCAAGCGGGCTGCTTTGTCTTGGATGGTGTCGAGCTTCTTGAGTGTTGCTGGAGCTGCATTCATCCAGGCAAGTGGAGGGTATTCCATCACACTCCTTGTGCCTTGTAGATGGTGGAAAGGCTTTGGGGAGTCAGGAGGTGAGACACTCGCTGCAGAATACCTAGCCTCTGACTTGCTCTTGTTGCCACAGTATTTATGTGGCTGGTCCAGTTAAGTTTCTGGTTAATGGTGACTCCCAGGATGTTGATGGTGGGGGATTCGGCGATGGTAATGCCATTGAATGTCAAGGGGAGGTGGTTAGACTCTCGCTTGTTGGAGATAGTCATTGCCTGGCACTTCTGTGGCACGCATGTTACCTGCCACTTATCAGCCCAAGCCTGAATGTCATCCAGGTCTTGTTGCATGTGGGCCTGGACTGCTTCATTATCTGTGGAGTTGTGAATGGCAGTCATCAGCGAACATCCCCATTTCTGACTTTATGTTGGAGGGAAGGTCATTGATGAAGCAGCTGAAGATGGTTGGGCCTAGGACACTGCCCTGAGGAACTCCTGCAGTGATGTCCTCGGGCTGTGATGATTGACCTTCAACCAACACAACCATCTTCCTTTGTGCTAGGTATGACTCCAGCCAGTGGAGCGTTTTCCCCCTGATTCCCATTGACTTCAGTTTTACTAGGGCTCCTTGATGCCAGACTCGGTCAAGTGCTGCCTTGATGTCAAGGGCAGTCACTCTCACCTCACCTCTGGAATTCAGCTCCTTTGTCCATCTATGGACCAAGGCTGTAATGAGGTCGGGAGCCAAGTGGTCTTGGCGGAACCCAAACTGGACATGAGTGAGCAGGTTATTGGTGAGTAAGTGCCGCTTGATAGCAGTGTCGATGACACCTTCCATCACTTTGCTGATGATTGAGAGTAGACTGATGGGGCGGTAATTGGCCGGGTTGGATTTGTCCTGCTTTTTGTGGACAAGACATACCTGGGCAGTTTCCACATTGTCGGATAGATGCCAGTGTTGTAGCTGTACTGGAACAGCTTGGCTAGAGGTGCGGCTAACTCTGGAGCACAAGTCTTCAGCACGATAGCCAGGATATTGTCAGGGCCCAAAGCCTTTGCGGTATCCAGTGCGGTCAGCCATTTCTTGATATCACGTGGAGTGAATCGAATTGGCTGAAGACTTGCTTCTGTGGTGGTGGGGACCTCTGGAGCAGGCCGATATGGACCATCCACTCGGCCCTTCTGGCTGAAGTTGGTTGCAAACGCTTCAGCCTTGTCTTTTGCATTCACATACTGCGCTCCACCATCATTGAGGATGGGGATATTCTTGGAGCCTCCTCCTCCCATTATTTGTTTCATGGTCCACCACCATTCACGACTGGATGTGGCAGGACTGCAGAGCTTTGGTCTGATCCATTGATTGTGGGATCGCTTAGCCCTGTCTATAGCATGCTGCTTCCACTTTTTAGCATGCATGTAGTCATGTGTTGCAGCTTCCCCAGGTTGGCAACTCATTTTTAGGTACGCCTGGTGCTGCTCCTGGCATGCTCTTCTACACTTGTTGTTGAACCAGGGTTGGTCCCCTGGCTTGGTGGTAATGGTAGAGTGAGGGATATGCCGGGCCATGAGGTTACAGATTGTGGTGGAATACAATTCTGCTGCTGCTGATGGCCCACAGCGCCTCATGGATGCCCAGTTTTGAGCTGCTAGTCTGTTCTGAATCTATCCCATTTAGCACGGTGGTAGTGCCATACAACACGATGGAGGGTGTTTTCAGTGTGAAGACAGGACTTCGTCTCCACAATAACTGTACGGTGGTCACTGCTGCCAATGCTGTCTTGGACAGATGCATCTGCGACAGGTAGATTGGTGAGGACGAGGCCAAGTAGGTTTTTCCCTCGTGTTGGTTCACTCACCACCTGTTGCAGGCCCAGACTGGCAGTTATGTCCTTCAGGACTCAGCCAGCTCGGTCAGTAGTGGTGCTACCGATCCACTCTCGGTGATGGATATTGAAGTCTCCCACCCAGAGTACATTCTGTGCCCTTGCTATTCTCAGTGCTTCTTCCAAGTGGTGTTCAACATGGAGGAGTACTGATTCATCAGCTGAGGGAGGGCGGTAGGTGGTAATCAGCAGGAGGTTTCCTTGCCCATGCTTGACCTGAAGCCATGAGACTTCATGGGGTCCGGAGTAAATGTTGAGGACTCCCAGGGCCACTCCTTCCTGACTGTATACCACTGCGCCACCACCCCTGGTGGGTCTGTCCTGCCGTTGGGGCAGGACATACCCAGGGATGGTGATGGAGGAGTTTGGGACATTGGCTGAAAGGTATGATTCTGTGAGTATGACTATGTCAGGCTGTTGCTTGACTAGTCTGTGGGACAGCTCTCCCAATTTTGGCACAAGTCCCCAGATGTTGGTGAGGAGGACTTTGCAGGGTTGACTGGGCTGGGTGTGCAATTGGCGTGTCCGTAGCCAGTGCCGAGGTCGATGCCAGGTGGTCCGTCCGGTTTCATTCTTATTATTTTGTTTCGTAGCGGTTAGATACAACTGAGTGACTTGCTAGGCAATTTCAGAGGGCAGTTAAGAGTCAACCACATTGCTGTGGTCTGGCATCACATATAGGCCAGACCAGTTAAGGACAGCAGATTTCCTTCCCTGAAGGACATTAGTGAACCAGATGGGTTTTTATGACAATCCAATAGTTTCATGGTTACCATTACTGATACTAGCTTGTTAGATGAGGAAAGACGGGAGGAGGCTCGTGTGGAGCATAAACGCCGGCATGGTTTGGTTGGGCCAAATGGCTTGTTTCTGTGCTGTGTATCCTGTGTAAAAATCATTTCCATGGTGTAATGCCCAGAACTGTACACAGTACTCCAGATGTGGTCTAACCAGGGCTTTGCATAGCTGTAGCAAAACTTCCTCCTCTTTATATTCTAACCCTCTAGTTATAAAGGCTAACATTCCATTAGCCTTTTTGATTATTTTTTGTACCTGACAACTTTTTTAGTGATCAGTGTACATGGACCCCTAAATCTCTTCGGACCTCCGCGGTTCCTAACTTTTCACCATTTAAATAATACTCGGATCTATCATTTTTGGTCCAAAATGGATGACCTCACACTTACCTGCATTGAAAGCCATCTGCCACAGTTTCACCCACTCACTTAATTTATTAATGTCTCTTTGTAATTTTATGCTCCCATCTGCACTACTTACTATACTACCAAGCTCTGTGTCATCGGCAAACTTGGATATATGGCTCTCTATTGTGTTATCTAAGTCATTCGTAAATATAGTGAATAGTTGAGGCCTCAGCACAGATCCTTGTGGGACACCACTTCTCACTTCCTTCCAATTTGTGTACATACCCATTACATAAGAACAATGACATAAAGATAAAGACATAAAACTGACCTCCCAGACCCTTGTCTCAAGGCAAACATAAGGACATAAGAATTAGGAGCAGGAGTAGGCCATTTGGCCCTTCGAGCCTGCTCCGCCATTCAATAAGATCATGGCTGATCTTCTACCTCATCTTCACTTGCCTGCACTATCCTCATATCCCTTGATTCCCTTAATATTTAAAAATCTATCGATCTCTGTCTTGAATAAACTCAATGACTGAGCCTCCACAGCTCTCTGGGGTAGAGAATTCCAAAGATTCACCACCCTCTGAGTGAAGAAATGTCTCCTCATCTTAGTCCTAAATGGCCGACCCCTTATTCTGAGACTGTGACCACTGATTCTAGACTCCCCAGCCAGGGGAAACATCTTCACTGCATCTACCCTGTCAAGTCCTGTAAGAATTTTGTATGTTTCAATGAGATCACCTCTCATTCTTCTAAACTCTAGAGAATATAGGCCCAGTCTACTCAATCTCTCCTCATAGTACATTCCACCCATCCCAGGAACCAGTCTGGTGAACCTTTGTTACACTCCCTCTATGGCAAGTATATCCTTCTTTAGGTATACAATACTCCAGGTGTGGTCTCACCAGGGCCCTATATAATTGCAGCAAGACGTCTTTACTCTTATACTCAAATCCTCTTGTAATAAAGGCCAACATACCATTTGCTTTTCCTAATTGCTTGCTCTACCTGCAAGTTAACTTTCAGTGATTTGTGTACAAGGACACCCAGGTCCCTCTGAACACCAACATTTTCCAATCTCTCACCATTTAAAAAATACTCTGCTTTTCTATTTTTCCAACCAAAGTGGATAACTTCATATTTCTCCACATTATATACCATTTGCCATGTTCTTGCCCATTCACTTAGCCTGTCTATATCCCCTTGAAGCCTCTTTGCATCCTCCTCACAACTTACATTCCCACCCAGCTTTGTATCATCAGCAAACTTGGATATATTACATTTGGTCCCCTCATCCAAATTACTGATGTAGATTGTGAATAGCTGAGGCCCAAGCACTGATCCTTGCAGTACCCCACTAGTTACAGCCTGCCAACTAGAAAATGACCCGTTTATTCCTACTCTCTGTTTTCTCGTCCGTTAACCAATCCTCAGTCCATGCTAGTATATTACCCCCAATCCCATGAGTCCTAATTTTGTTTAATAACCTCTTGTGTGGCACCTTATCGAATGCCTTCTGAAAATCCAAATACACCACATCCACTGGTTTCCCCTTATCTATTATGCTAGTTACAACTTCAAAAAACTGCAACAGATTTGTCAAATATATTTCCCTTTCATAAATCCGTGTTGACTCTGCCCAATCCTATTATTATTTTCTATGTGCCCTGTTACCACGTCCTTAATAATAGATTCTAACATTTTCCCTGCTACTGATGTCAGGCTAACTGGTCTGTAGTTCCCTGTTTTCTATCTCCCTCCTTTCTTAAATAGTGGGGTTACATTTGCTACCTTCCAATCCGCGGGAACCGTTCTAGAATCTATGGAAATTTGGAAAATGACAACCAATGCACCAACTATATCTGTAGCCACCTCTTTCAAAACCCTAGGATGTAGGCCATCAGGTCCAGGGGATTTATCGGCTTTCAGTCCCAATAATTTCTCCAGTACATTTTTTTACTAATACTAAGGGGGTGATTTCTGACGTCGGAGGAGGCGAGTTTGGAGGCAGGAAAGGTGGGAAAATCAGATTCAAAGAGGTCGGGCTCGGAACCCGCCTCCAACCCACCTCCGTGGGATTTTGCCAGTGCCGGTTTTGGAGGTCGGGAAACGCTTCCACCTGCAGCTGGCCATTGCGCTATTTAACATCTTTAAATGCTTATTAAGGGCCTCTCTAAGCCTATTTTGAGAGGTCCTCGTGATTTTTCCAGCTTTTCGGTGTGATCCACACACCTCCTAAACCACGCCAGGTAAACCTGGCGGGTTGATCTTGGGTGGCCCCCTCACTGCTGCAGGTCTAACAAGGCATCATTTATTGCAGCAAGGATTACTTGCAGATGCCAGACCTTGGCTTTAAAAGGTCTCTGAGCACTTTTATAAGGCCTTCCAAAGTCGGAGGTGCTGCAGCTTGACTCCATCAACTGTGGGACCTCCTTGGAAGACCCTCTCCCTGCTTGCAATGAGTGCTTCCCCAAAGGAGACATCTACAAGCAGCATGGGAACCATTCGTTTTCTTTCTGCATGGACCTCAGATGAGGAGGAGGAGGAGGAGGATCTGGAGGAGGAGGAGGAGGAGGAGGAGGTCACAGTCCGGGATGCAAGGGATGAACTTATCATAGCTTGGTTGCCCAAGTTGGCACATGTGCTTTGCTCCATCCTAGGACATCATTGACAATGGACTCTCTGGCCTCCTTTCACAGGGCCACCAACCTGACAATGAAAGTGTGACGGTGCCCACAATGTGGAGCTGCCTAAGGCGAAAGAACAGATGTCATAACGCCAACATTTTGGCTTCAAATCATTTTAATGCTTTCCAACAGGGATGGCATTTCATCAATACACAGAAACAGTCTCCCAATCTGCACACAGATCTGGAGGTTATATCCCTTGCCAGCTGTACCCACACAGCTTTGGTTTCTTTGGCAGGCCTCTTCCTCCTAGATGAGGGGAAGAGCACCTCCATGCTAGCTGTCACCCCCTCCAACATTTGCAGTGCTTCATCAGAGAGTCTTGGGTAGGCCCTTGCCTTGGAATTGGACATAGTGGTTTCTCAAAAGATGTTGGAGGTGTTGCAGGAGACGCAGAAATGCTGTGGAATGAGCCAAGGGAGCAAGAAGCCTTAAAATCAGTCTGGAAAAGTGCTGTCAACAGAGGCGAGTTTCAGTCCCAAAACACTAATTGACCAAAGGCATCCCACACCTCTGAAATCAAGTGGCCAATCATGGGAAAATCGCAAATTTTTGAAACCTATCAGTGGAGGCAGGTTTCAAACCCACCCAAACTGAAACCCGCCTCCATCTCACCTGCAGTGGGGAAAATCGCCCCCTAATTTCTTTCAGTTGCTCATTCTCGCTAGACCCTTGGTTCTCCACTGTTTCCAGGAATTTTTCTGCGTCTTTTTCCACAAAGACAGATACAAAGGGCTGGATTTTGCCAATAGGGAGCTTTTGGAGGCGGGACTCCCACTTGTCGGGTTTTAGTCCCGCCTCCATCAACTTCTGGCCAACCCACGCTATTTTCCCTTGATTGACCTTAGCAGCCCAATTAAGGGGAAGCCGGTTACAGAGAACGTCAGCGTATGACGTTTCATCTGTCAAAAATGTTTGACAGATGAATTGTCATCGTTTGACAGCTCTGTGAAGCTGTCAAACACTGACAATCTCTGTAGTTTGATGAGTTCTTGAATTCAAGACTGTTCAAACCTCTTTGTTTTGCAGAAATTAGATGGCTGTTGCATTGGAGAATGCAACAGCTATCTGTCATCTCTGCCGCGGAGGTGCGAGACTTTCCGCATACCCAACTCTTGAAACCTACAGGAAGAAACAAAGGTAAGTAAACATTTTCTAACACTTTCCACTTACCTCACATACTCACCTCTCCACACTTGCACCCATCACTTACCTTCACAGCGCACTTTTGCACCCCTCCGACCCCCGCAGACCCACTACTCACCTCGGTGACCCCGGCGGGTTTCGCAGCCTTCGGGAAGCTTGCACTTTTGTGGGTAAAATGGGGATAATCCTCTTAACTGCCTGTTAACTACCCATTAACAGGCAGATAAGTGGCTGTAATCCCCTTCCCGCCTCCAGGAGACGGGACCCGGCGTGGGTCGGCTACCCACCTCCTGGCAAGATGGCATGGAGGCGGGTTAGGGGCGGGTTGGGCACCTGCCCCCAAATTCTGCCATTTTCCCGGCAGTCCCGCCTCCATACCCGCCTCCCCAGGGCTGGCAAGATCACGCCCAAAGTGTTTGTTAATTTCTCTGCCATTTCCCTATTTCCCATTAAAATTTCTCCTGTCTCAGCCTGTAAGGGACCCACATTTACTTTCGTTAATCTTTTCCTTTTTACATATGTATAGAAACTTTTACAGTCTGTTTTTATGTCTCTTGCTAGTTTACTCTCATATTCTAGTTTCCCTTTCTTTATCAATTTCTTGGTCTTCCTTTGCTGAATTCTAAAATCCTCCCAATCCTCAGGCTAACTACTCTTTTTGGCAACATTATAAGCCTCTTCCTTTGCTCTAATACTACCTTTAACTTCTCTTGTTAGCCACGGTTGGACCACTTTTCCTGTGGGGTTTTTGTGCCTTAAAGGAATGTATATTTGTTGTAAATTACGTATTAAGGGGAAAAAATTGGGTTGGTTTGCACCTCTCCTTAGCACCATTGGGGGGCAAATCCCCTAGCGCCCGGGTGCGCCGCCGCTAACGCCTCCCGCAAAATTCAGCGGGAGGTTAGTGGCGGCAGTGGTCGGTAGCACGCCGCATTGCTGGTGATGATGTCATCGCTGTGCGCAGCGCCCCGGCCGCTAACATCCTCTGTGCCGCTTGACATTTTGCAGGATGATATGTCCAACAGGATCAGGGGCCGTTTTTGCTGCTGTGGCAGCGCTACTTAAAGGACAGGTGTCAGGCGGCCATCTTTATCTTGGCCGACTGCCAGCACCTGCCCCCTTTCACTTTTTTATGCGGGCTGCCGGCCGCGATCACTCAGCCCAGCACTCCTATTGAGTGCCAGGCTGTTTTCATGGCACCCCGCTCCCTGGTGGTTCAGCAGGGCCCCGGTGCACGCAGCGCTAGGCCCCTCCCCTTTAATCAGGGGAGGAGGCCTGCAATGATGCGGCGCTACGTGCCGCAGGTGCGGGAACGCGTAGCGCCATGAAATTCAGTAGTAGTGCCCCAAGGAGGAGGTGGAGCGCTTTTCAGTAGCACCCCTCCTCCTGCTTGGGGCACTACTACTGAATTTATGGCGGAGGGGTGCTAACTTTTTCGGGGTGCTGGTGACATTAGCGCCCTAAAATGGGCGCCACCCAAATTTTCCCCCTAATTCTTTAAATGCTAGCCATTGCTTGTCTACCGTCAAACCTCTTAATGTAGTTTCCCAATAGACCTTAGCCAACTCGCCCCTCATACCTACGTAGTTTGCTTTGTTTAGATTTAAGACCCTAGTTTCGGACTTAACTAAATCACTTTCAAACTCAATATAAAATTCTATCATATTATGGTCACTCTTCCCTTTACAAGAAGGTTATTAATTAACCCTTTCTCATTGCACAATACTAGATCTAAAATAGCCTGTTCCCTAGTTGGTTCCTGAACATACTGATCTAGAAACGATCTTGCATACATTCCATGAATTCGTCCTCCACACTATTACTGCAAATTTGGTTTGCCCAGTCTCTATGTAGATTAAAGTCCCCCATGATAACTGTATTACCCTTGTTACATGCACCTCTAATTTCCTGATTTATACTCTGCCCTACATTACAACTACTGTTTGGGGGCCTATAAACAACTCCCATCAATGTTTTCTGCCCCTTGCTGTTTCTTAGCTCCACCCAAACTGATTCTACTTCTTGATTTTCAGAGCTAAGATCCTTTCTCTCTACTGTCTTTATCCCATCCTTTATTATCAGGGCTACCCCTCCTCCTTTTCCATTTTGCCTATCTCTTCTAAAAGTTAAGTTTCCTGGAATATTTAGTTCCCTACTCTCTGTCTACTACCATCTAACCAATCTCCCACCAGAGCAATAATTTGCCTTTAATTCCATGGGGGAGAAATTCGGTATTGCCCCGTTTGGGGTGTAAGTATCGGCCAGGCGTGAAATTTTGCGCCCGGCGCAAATAAGAACATAAGAAATAGGAGCAGGAGTAGGCCAATCGGCCCCTCGAGCCTGCTCCACCATTCAATAAGATCATGGCTGATCTGATCCTAACCTCAAATCTACTATCACTCTACATCCCTCCCGAACCCATGTGATCTCCTGGGAGAGGCAAAAAACCAGATAAAAAACCCAATGGCCAATTTGGGAGAGAAAAAATCTGGGAAATTCCTCTCCGACCCATCTAGGCGATCGAAACTTGTCCAGGAGATCACTGTCCCTATATTTTCTACAGTACTTACCTTCTGTAAAAGGTGATCTCCACTCCAGCCAGGAACAGGAATAGAACCATCTCCTGAAATCTAACATAATTAGAACACAAGAAGTAGGAGCAGAACCAGGCTACACGGCCCCTGGGCCCGCTCCGTTACCCACAGGGCCATGACCATTCCGAACATAGACTCATGCCCAATTTCCTGCCCGCTCCCCGTAACCCTTAATTCCCTTTACTTCTAAGAAACTGTCTATTTCTGTTTTAAATTTATTTAATGATGTAGCTTCCACAGCTTTCTGGGGCAGCAAATTCCACAGACCTACTACCCTCTGAGTGAAGAAGTTTCTCCTCATCTCAGTTTTGAAAGAGCAGCCCCTTATTCTAAGATTATGCCCCCTAGTTCTAGTTTCACCCATCATTGGGAACATCCTCACCACATCCACCCGATCAAGCCCCTTCACAATCTTATATGTTTCAATAAGATCGCCTCTCATTCTTCTGAACTCCAATGAGTAGAGTCCCAATCTACTCAACCTCTCCTCATATGTCCACCCCCTCATCCCCGGGATTAACCGAGTGAACCTTCTTTGTACTGACTCGAGAGCAAGTATGTCTTTTCTTAAGTATGGACACCAAAACTGTACACAGTATTCCAGGTGCGGTCTCACCAATACCTTGTACAACTGCAGCAATACCTCCGTTTTTATATTCTATCCCCCTAGCAATAAAAGCCCACATTCCATTGGCCTTCTTGATCACTTGCTGCACCTGCATACTAACTTTTTGAGTTTCGTGCACCAGGACCCCCAGATCCCTTTGTACTACAGTACTTTCCAGTTTCTTGCCATTAAGATAATAACTTGCTCTATGATTTTTCCTGCCAAGGTGCATAACCTCACACTTTCCAGTATTGTATTCCATCTGCCAAATCTCTGCCCACTTACTTAGCCTGTCTATGTCCCTTTGCAGGTTTTTTATGTCCTCCTCACTCACTACTTTCCGTCCCATCTTTGTATCATCTGCAAACTTTGATATGTTACACTCGGTCCCCTCCTCCAAATCATTAATATAGATTGTAAAGAGTTGGGGACCCAGCACTGACCCCTGCGGAACACCACTAGTTACTGATTGCCAGTCTGAGAACGAACCATTTATCCCAACTCTCTGCTTTCTGTTAGATAGCCAATCCTCCACCCATGCCAGAATATTACCCCCAATCCCGTGATTTTTTATCTTAAGCAATAATCTTTTGTGTGGCACCTTGTCAAATGCCTTTTGGAAGTCTAAATACACTACGTCCACTGGTTCCCCTTTATCCACCTTGTATGTTACTTCCTCAAAGAACTCAAGCAAATTTGTCAAACATGACTTCCCCTTCATAAAACCATGCTGACTTTGTCCTATTAAATTATGTTTATCCAAATGTCCCATTACTGTCTCCTTAATAATGGACTCTAAAATTTTACCAACCACAGATGTTAGGCTAACAGGTCTATAGTTTTCAGCCTTCTGCCTACTACCCTTTTTAAATAAGGGTGTTACATTAGCAGTTTTCCAATCTGCCGGGACCTTTGTTGAGTCCAGGGAGTTTTGGAAAATTATTACCAATGCATCCACAATCCCTACCGCCACTTCCCTCAAGACCCTAGGATGTAAGCCATCAGGTCCAGGGGATTTATCCGCCTTGAGTCCCATTATTTTACCAAGTACCACTTCCTTAGTGATTTTAATCATATTTAGCTCCTCCCCCCATAGAGCCCCCTGTTTGTCCAGTGTTGGGATATTCTTAGTGTCCTCTACCGTAAAGACTGATACAAAATAATTGTTCAGCATTTTTGCCATCTCCATGTTTCCCACATTAAGTTCCCGGTCTCATCCTCTAAGGGACCAACATTTACTTTAGCCACCCTTTTACTTTTTATATAACTATAGAAACTTTTGCTATCTGTTTTTATATTTTTTGCTAATTTACTTTCATAATCTATCTTCCCTTTCTTAATCAATCTTTTAGTTCTTTTTTGCTGTCTTTCAAATCTTCTATCCTCCCACTAGATTTGGCTACCTTATATGCCCTTGTTTTTAGTCGGATACTATCCTTAATTACTTTACTTAGCCACGGATGGCTATCTTTTCTTTTACACCCTTTTTTCCTCAGTGGAATATATATTTTTTGGAAGTTGTAAAATAACTCCTTAAATGTACACCACTGATCATGTACCGTCTTACCCTTTAATCTATTTTCCCAGTCCACTCCAATCAATTCCGCTCTCATACCTTCACAGTCTCCTTTATTCAAGCTCAGCACGCTTGTTTGAGATCCAACCTTCTCACCCTCTAATTGAATATGGAATTCAACCACGTTATGGTCACTCATTCCAAGGGGATCCTTTACTAGGACATTTTAAATTAATCCTGTCTCATTACACAGGACCAAATCTAAGGTTGCTTGCCCCCTGGTCGGTTCAGTTACATACTGCTCAAGAAACCCATCCCTAATACACTCAATGAACTCATCCTCAAGGCAGCCCTGCCCAATTTGATTTGTCCAGTTAATATGATAGTTAAAATCCCCCATAATTATAGCTGTTCCCTTATTACAAGCCTCAACTATTTCCTGATTAATACTCCGTCCAACAGAGTTGCAACTGTTCGGAGGCCTATAGACTACGCCCACTAGTGTTTTTTTCCCCTTATTATTCCGTATCTCCACCCAAACTGTTTCACTATCCTGATCCTTTGACCCAATATCATTTCTCTGTATTACAGTGATTCCTTCCTTTATTAACATAGCCACCCCACCTCCCCTTCCTTCTGCCTGTCCTTCCTGATTGTTAAATAACCTGGTATATTTAATTCCCAGTCATGGTCACCCTGCAGCCATGTTTCTGTAATGGCCACAAGATCATGCCCATATGTAGTTATTTGTGCCGTTAACTCGTCCATTTTGTTACGAATGCTACGTGCATTCAGATAAAGAACTTTCAAATATGTTTTGTGACACTTAGTTCCTGCTTTTTCCCTTTTTACTACTTTACCTTTTACTCCATACCTTCTGTCCCTTCCTGACACGCTCTGTTTTTTAATTCCCCCACTGCTACCTAAGTCTATTACCTTCTCTGTAGTCATTTTTATTATTTGCTCTCTAGAAACCTCCCCCCCACTAATTAGTTTAAAGCCCTCTCTACAGCCCTAGTTATATGATTCGCCAGGATTCTAGTCCCAGCACTGGCTAAGTGAAGCCCGTCCCAACGGAACAGCTCCCTCTTGTCCCAGTACTGGTGCCAGTGTCCCAAGAAGCAAAACCCAGTTTTCCCACACCAGTCTTGGAGCCACGCATTTAACTCTCTAATTTTATTTATCCTAGCCAAATTCGCTCGTGGCTCAGGTAATAATCCAGGGATTATTACCCTTGAGGTTCTGTTTTTTAATTTGACCCCTAGCTGTTCATACTCCTTTAACAGAACCTTCTTCCTTGTCCTATCTACGTCGTTTGTACCAACATGGACCATGACAACTGGATCCTCCCCCTCCCACTCCAAGTTTCTTTCCAGTCCAGAAGAGATGTCCTTAACCCTGGCACCGGGCAGACAACACAGCCTTCGGGACTCCCACTCTCGACTGCAGAGAACCCTATCTATCCCCCTAATGATACTATCCCCTACCACTACAACATTTCTTTTTACTCCCCCCACTTGAATGGCCCCCTGTTCCACAGTGCTGTGGCCAGGTTGCTCATCCTCCCTGCAGTCCCCGCTCCCGCCCTCACAGGGAGAAAGAATCTCAAAACTGTTTGACAAGAGCAAGGGCTGCGGCTCCTTCAACCCTACCTCCTGGATCCCTGTACCTGCCTCACTCATAGTCACACCGTCCTGTCCCTGACTACGGACTACATCTGAATTAACTAATTTCATAGGTGTGACTACCTCCTGAAACATAGAGTCCAGGAACTTCTCCCCCTCCCTGATGTGTCGCAGTGTCTGAAGCTCAGTCTCAAGCACCTCCATACGGAGCCGGAGTTCCTCTAGCAGCAAACACTTGTCGCAGATGTAATCACCGTGAGCCTCAATGGGGCCCACCGGCTCCCACATCTCACAACAGTAACACATCACCTGCTCCATTCTATATAATTAATTAAATTTCTTATTATTAGTTATGAAGACCCTGCCTGGATATAGATGATAATATCACACCACTATTCAATAGGACTTACCAACTTAAAGGTATAAAAGAGAAGGAAGAGAACCTACCAACCAGCTGATCACCAACCTCCTCTTTGAATGCTGTCTGTGGGGCCTGTTTGGTTGAGTCGTCTCGCTGCTCCGCTTCCACAGTGCTGTCTAAGCCTGGGAGTGGGGAACAAAACAGAGCAAAAACACCCCCTCACCTCCCACTTGCCCGAACTCTCCCACTTACAAACTCTCGCTCCACTCAATGCACCGCACTCAGCGCTGCCGCACTAGTCCCGCCCCTTTTATTCCCGGATTCTACTTCCGGTTTAAACTCCCCAGCAGTTTAATTTACACTTAAAAAATTAAACTCACTTCAAATAATTAACTGTTTAACACACTAAAATTCACAAAATACACTTAAATGACTTTTTCTCCCACTTACCACACTCTCAACTCAAATGCCACAAATTATCGCCACCTACTGGTAAATTGGCCTGCTTCGCCCCAGGAGGTGCTTGGAGCGCTGAAACAGGCGCTGCACGACTGTCTTAAGGCGCTAAGCCAGAGGAGCGAGGCGCTACCTCCGAGGGCGGGCGCAGCGCAGGTGCGGCCAGGTAGCGATTGGACACAGACACGCCGACGCCGGTCAGCTCTTAAAGGGGAGGGTCGATCTGGAATTGCAGCCGCACCCTGCGCTTCGGAGCCCTGAATCTCGGCCTGGACAGACCTGTTGCCACATCCTTAAGCCAAGGACCATGCAGAGGGCCAGGGAGCGAGCGCAGCGGTTCAGCGAGGGGGCCTTGGAGGTTCTGGTTGGCGCGGTGGAGCGCAGGCGATCTCTCCTGTACCCGGACAGTGGCAGGAGGCCGCTGCCCAGCGAATATCGAAAAGCTTGGAGGGAGGTGGCTCACAGAGTGACCTCCAGCAGCATGGTGCCTAGGACCCCTGTGCAATGCAGGAAGAAGTTCAACGACCTCACTCGGGTCGTCAGGGTGAGTGCCCTTTTCAGAATCCTCTTCATCCTTGCATGTCGACCTCACTTTATGGCCAAAGGGTCCTGAAAGCCCCAATGTCCAGCCCTCATCCAGCACCTGTGGCCCTTCCAGGAAACTCACACGCACTTTCAGCACTTTACACACTGTAGGGGCTATTCTACCATGGGAGGCATTGCAGCCAAGATCAGCACTTTACACACTGTAAGGGCTATTCCACCATGGGAGGCATTGCAGCCAAGATCAGGGCTGCACACTGTACTCAGAGCCCGTCCTTTCTCTTGCAGGGCAAGCTGGCGCATAACAGGAGGCAGCAGCAATGGACCGGGGGAGGCCGGCCTCACCTTCAAGCCCTGACTGATCTGGAGCAGCGAGTCCAGTGGATTATGGCAGGCTGGATGATTGGCCCCGTCGCCACTGGAGATGCCGACCCCGTCATGGACAGCAATGTTAAGGTCATCACCTTTTTGACCTCTCTCCTTCCACTTGTTCCTCACACCAGCATCCTTTGCCACCTTCGAGCCAAATCAGTACATTGCAGCACTCATGCCTCCCTTGCTGCCACCCTGTCCTCACGCTAAAGCCACTCTTGTACCTCCCTGCTTTCAGATGCTGATTCGCCAGGTGAGGAGGCGGGCCCTCAAGCTGCCACGGTGAGTGATTCTGAAGGCGAGGAGGAGGAGGAAGCCGGACCATCAGTGCCACCCTCAGCCGAGGCAGCCCATGGCCATAATGGGGACTCGTCTTCCCTGGAGGGGAGCGGGGGGGAATGGTCTGATGAGGGTGAAGCTCCAGGACCCAGTGGGCTGCAGCAATGCGAGGTGGGTAGGGAAGCTTGGTGGCAAGCTTCTCCCCGGAGGGAGAGTCTGGCCTTGAGTCCTGCTACAGTGAGCACAGAAAAGGTGCGGCTCCTCGCTGAAATGAGCGCCCAGGCGGAGCACAGGCACACTGAGCTCATGGCTGCAGTGGCAAGGCTGCCCGAATCCATTGAGTCACTGGCAAGGAGTGTCCAGGACTTTGGCGCAGCACAGGCAAGGAGTCTCCAGGACTTCGGCGCAGCACAGGCAAGGAGTCTCCAGGACTTCGGCGCAGCACAGGCAAGGAGTCTCCAGGACTTCGGCGCAGCACAGGCAAGGAGTCTCCAGGACCTCGGCGCAGCACACATGGTTGCCACACAATTGCTTAGTGCTGCAATGCAGTCTGTGGCTGGTCTCATGCAGACGCAGATTAAGGCCACACGAGCACTGACTGCTGCCACCCTCGCTGGATTGGGCAGGATTCGCCGGGGCCCTCATCGCGCCGCAGCAGGCCAGCAATCTGTGCTTCAGCAGATTGCTCCGCATGCTGCAGTGCTGCCCCGTGGGAGTGCCAGTGTGTCGGCCGAACAGGGAGTTGCTGTCTACTCTCACGATGACAGCATTCCTGCTGCCAACACTGTCACTTCTCCACTGCAGCTGCCACCACCTGTAGGACAGACTGCTGCCGCCCATGCAGAGTTGGAGCAGTCAGCAGCCGGGCCCTCCAGGCCCAGAGCTGGTCCAGGCTGTCCCTCAAGGGCATCTGCAGTCTCAGTTTCTGACACTCAGCAGCCTTCCCCCAGCCTTGCTGCAGCCATTGGGGTCCCATTGCGGAGGAGCTGCAGGGTGGGAAGGGGACAATCTCGCAAGCGAAGCAGATCACCCTCGAAGGGCAAAAAGTAGGAGGTGTGGCAAAATGTTGTTAATTGTTTAATTGAAGGCCGAGGATCGTGGTCATATTTTTGTTACTGTTTTGGTCATTGTCTCCAGGTTGTGAGAGCTAGTTATGTGACTGAGTGTTTTTTGGGGGGTTTCTCTCTGTTACTTTGTCATGCGGGAAGGGCACATAGTTTGTTAAATAAAGAAGTGTCTTTATTCAGAATGTGCATGTTTGCGGTTTGTACTATTTGTTGCCTTGACCGGCTTAGGGGTTGCAGCACGGTTCCATTCATGTTCTTTGAATGGCAGAAGCCATTCCCTCAGAGGGGGCCTAGAAGCGACTTGCTATAAGCCGCTGACGGACGGCCCTTGCACTTTGTGCCTCCCTCCCATCTTGGTGCTGCTGCTCCTCCTCCTCCTCCTCCTCTGCTGGTGCTCCAATGTCTGGTGGCAGTGGCCGAGTCCTGAGGATTGCCAGGTTATGCAGCATGCAGCACACAACAACGAAATGGGAGACTCGCTCAGGTGAGTACTGAAGGGCTCCTCTGGAATGGTCCAGACAGCGGAACCGTTGCTTGAGCACGCTGATTGTGTGCTCAACGATGTTCCTGGTAGCTTGATGGCTCTCATTGTATCGTTCTTCAGCAGGGGTGCTGGGCGCACGGAGCGGGGTCATCAGCCAGGTGCACAGAGGATAGCCCTTGTCCCCGAGAAGCCAGCCTCCTGGGTGAGCCTGGGCCTCGAAAAGGTCTGCCACAGAAGTCTGGCGCAGGATGAAGGCGTCGTGGCTGCTGCCTGGAAAGCGGGCATTGACAGCGACTATCAGCTGTCTGTGGTCACAGACCAACTGGACGTTCAATGAATGGAACCCCTTCCGGTTGCGGTAATCCTCGGCATTCTCTTGCGGCGCCCGCAAAGCCACATGCGTGCAGTCAATGGCGCCCTGGACCATGGGGAAGCCCGCTATTCTTGCAAAGCCCATTGCGCACTCTTGCTGCTTGTCCGGGGTCATGGGGAAGGAGATGTACTGATGTCTCCTTTTAAAGAGGGCATTCATGACTTGACGGATGCAGCAATGCACCGCAAACTGGGAGATATTTGCAATGTCCCCAGTAGCGGATTGAAAGGAGCCGGTGGCATAGAAGTTGAGAGCCACTGTTACCTTCACTGCCACCGACAGAGACGTCCTGCTCCTCAGTTGAGGCTGCAGATCTGGCTGAAGCAGGTGGCAGAGTTCAGTGACCACCTCCTTGCTGAATTGCAGCCTCCGAAAACACTGCTCCTTAGACATATTGAGGTATGAGAACTGTTGGCGGAAAACCCTGGGACGGTAAGGTCTCGTGTGCCGACGCCTGTTGGCCCTCCTCTGTCTGGCCATGATTGGCACTCTCTCTCTGCGTCTGTAATGGAGAAGCCCAACGTTCCCACCCATTGCAGCCCCCATAGTATGTGGCCACTCAAAGTTATGCCGGTGAAAAAGCAAAGCAACTACAAAGTTCTGGTCAGAAGCCAAAAGTACCTCTGCGAGTGCTGACTCAATGCAGAAATCTCTCTCCCTTTGTCTCTCTGCAAATCTCTCTCTCTCTCTCAGGAGTGGTCCAAAAATGGCTACCACAAAGAAGCCAGGAAGAGCCCCCTTTAAATAGCGTCCCCCCAGCCCCACAGCGACTGGGAACTGTTCCAGTCAACCAGTCTTTGGGAGCGACAGGCGGAAAGGAGGGGGGCGCCACTGAATTTCCGGTCCGGGGCGCCCCAAGGGCGTTGCACTCTGAAATGATGTCAGGATCTGCGGCGCAGCTGAGCGGGCGTTGCGGTTTAGCGCCGCCACTAAATGTCCGCTCAATTTCGCGAGAGGCGCAGGTCTCGCCGTGCCCGGGTGCTAGCTGGCTCGCGCCCCACTTATCGCCCTAAGGCGCTAACGGGTGGCGCAACCAACTGAATTTCTCCCCCCATGAGTTTTAATTTTACCTAATAGTCTCTTATATGGAACCTTATTGAATGCCTTTAGGAAGTTCATATAAACTACATCCATAAACATTACCCCATCTACTACTTTAGTTACTTCCTCAAAATATTCAATTAGGTTTCTTAGACATGACCTACCCTTTACAAATCCATGTTGGCTCTCTCTAATCGGCTCAAATTTCTCTAAGTGCTCAGTCACGCTGTCCTTAATTATAGACTCCAATAATTTCCTCACAACAGATGTTAGATTAACAGGTCTATAATTTCCTGGTTTCTCTCTCTCCCACCTTTTCTTAATAATGGAGTTACATTTGCAATTTTCCAATCTAAAGGGACAATTCCTGAACCTATAGAGCTTTGGAAGCTGATGGCTAAAGCATCTGCAATTTCCTTGCCTGCTTCCTTTAAAACCCTGGGGCAGAAACCATCAGGTCCTGGGGTTTTGTCAATCTTTGGTGCCATTAGTTTTTCTAATAGTTTTCTTGCTTACGTTAACTTTGGTGAGTTCCAGTCCTTGATTCATTATTAATTTCCCTGGAATGTCAGGTATATTTTCCTATTCCTCTATTGTATTACATAGAATCTACCACATAGAAACAGCCCATTCAGCCCAACTGATCAATACCAGTGTTTATACTCCACACTAGTCTCCTCTCGCTAATTACCTCTTTCTACCCTGCCCCCGTATCCCTCTATTCCTCTCTCCATCATGTATGCATCAAGCCTCCTCTTAATTGTTTCAATGCTATCTGCTTCCACCATTCCATGCGGCAGTGAGTTTCACATTCTCATCACTCTCTAAAGAAATGCTTCCTAAGTTCTTTATTTGATCTGTTAGTGGCTATCTTATATTTAAGTCCCCTTATTCTGGACTCACCCACAAATGGAAACAGTTTCTCCACATCCACCCAATCAAACCCTTTCATAATTTTAAAGACTTCTATTAGGTCTCCTCTTAGTCTTCTCTTTTGCAAAGAATAGAGCCCCAGCCTGCTCAATCTTTCCTGATGGTTGCATCCTCTCAATACTGGTAACACCCATGTAAATCTTTTCTGAACTTTCTCCAGTGCTTCAATATCCTCTATGTGGAATGGAGACCAGAACTGCACACAGTACTCCAAGCGTGGTCTAACCAAGGTCCTATGTAAATTTAACATTACTTCCCTGCTTTTGTATGCTTGGCTCCATGATGGCTCCTGGGCTGGCAGCTCCTTACTGAGCTGCTCTTCTCTCCAACTGTATCCTTGGTCATCCATTGCCATCCTTTGCCCTTTCTTCCCTCAATCTGCATTCTTCCATTGCTTAAGATATCCTGGTTCTGATAGTGAAGGCTCAGCTGTTGTGATCCTGCTCTGCTATTCAGTCGCTTCAAGTTTTAAGCTGCTGAATTCTTTTCTGAAATTGGTTTCCGATCTCCTGGACTTCTCTGGACATCTAGATTACGTTTCTGCTTTGAACTGCACTGGATTACAGCACTACGCTTCTGCACTGGATTACTCTGTAAGACTTACCCGCTGTGTCTCTAACTCTGCTGCTAAAAGATTTTTAAAAAATAACTTTTAAACTGTGACCTTCTTTCTGCTGAACTGGTTCTACTGGTTTTTCCGCTTTGTTGGCTTCTGGCTAGCAGCTGCTGTTTCACTTGCTGAACTCGTTCTGCTGGTTTTGCAGCTTTGCTGGTCGCTGGCTTGTGGTTCTACATTTTCTCCGCCGCTTTGACCTACGGTGACCTCCAACTTGTGTCAATTTCACCATCATCTTTCTGCACCGCTACCAACTCTCATTCCTATGGCAACAACCTCCAACCTCGCACTCTACCCTTCAAATAGTTTCTGGACTTTCACCCCCCCGCTACACCTGTCTCTGAATTTGGACAGCGGTTCGTCGATGCTCTGTGCAGGCTCTATCCTGTTTACGTTGGCTTTGTCCCTCTGACTTTGACCCTGGTCTCCCTACTATTGTCTCCAACCTATTCCCTGTTACCAGGAAATATGTATCCCATTAATGTAACCTGAGCTTTTCCCTGTGTCCATTTGCGTGCGCACTTTGGCTGCCGCTCCGGACCCAAGCCGTTCATTTCTTTGACCACTTTTTTCTCCTCCCTTTTCCTTTTCTCTCTATCTATCCCTCCCTGACCGCTCTCTCCTATCGTCATGCCTCCTTTCATCTCTCCTCTCCTGGACACTCTGCCCTCCCAAATCCCTACCCCAATCCTTCATTACTCTTCGACCTTCCTACTCTCCTGCCAACGTCCTAGGCTTGACTCCCTCTTAGATATGCCTACAGCTTCCCTCTGTGCCTCTCTTGCCATCCTATGAAGGGCCCATTGAGGCACTCGTCACTGCCTCCTTACGAGCAGCAACCCCAACTGTCCCATCCTACTCTCTCGCCGACCTTCCCGCCCAGCGTGCCCACTGGGGGCTAATCTTGCCAATCTCCTCCCCATCCAACTCACCCCTCCCAGCGCTGACCTTGTGGATGCTGGCAGTGGGTCAGCCATCACTGACCCTCTCCGCATCTCCCTCCAGAATGTCCGTTCACTTGTGAACAAGGCCCTTGCCATCCATGAGCTTATCGTGGATGATTGCATCAACATCATGACCCTGACGGAAACTTAGCCGAGAGATGATGACACCTTACCCTTAAATGAAGCCTTCCTGGATATACCTTCCACCAGTCATCCCACTCAGACCGCCATGGTGGTGGTGTGGCTCTCATCACCAAGTCACACCGTGGTCTGTCCCCCTACTCCTCTGGCCTTTCTCCTCCTTTGAGCATCTCACCTTATTCCACCCCTCATTTAAAATTCTTGTTCTCTACCGCCCATCCAAGTACCATAAAAAATATTACCGAGATATCTTCACTGCTTTCCTCCCTCAGCTTCTGCACCAAACGACTTCTCACCCTCGGTGATTTCAACCTCCATCTCAATTCATCGTGCGCTCTCTCCTCTGAGTTCACTAGCCTCCTATCGTCCCTTAA